>NC_067400.1:612326042-612926042 GCF_016432865.1 Antechinus flavipes
CTCTCCTTGTCTCCCATAGCCTTCCCAATCCCATCTGACAGTGCAGAAAGAGGCTCTTGTCATGTTCCACTTCAAGAAATAAGAGTAGAGAAGGCTTTGCAAGAGTCAGTGTTGAAAACTTACCCATGCATATATTTTGAGAATAAAAGGCTTTAATAAAAATAAAAAAACAAAAACAAAGGAAATAAAGAGTAGAGAACCAGGCTCCATTATGGAGAACTGGGTCACTTTCTTGGGCTTGGATATGTGTTATATAAAGCCAAAAATCCTGCAAGCAGCCTCTGGTTCTCTCCTGCAGATACTGCTTTGTTCCTTGGCTTCAGGCAGAGCTGTAACTACAAGAGGAAGACCTGGGCTTTGCCCCCAAAATGTATGGGGCACTGACAGCACTTGTAAGTCTTCACTATTCTAGAAACAACAGAATTTAACTCCTGGTTAATAAGAATTGGCAAGCTGAGCTGAACTGTTCTCCTCTCCTATTCTGTCCTAACTTCTCTCTTACTTAGGGGGACTGGTTTGTGCTACTTGCTCCAGATCTCCAGATTCCTAGTTCAGGTTCTAGCTCCAGAACATCCGTTCTCCTGGCCGATCTCTCTACCTCATATCCTACTCTCTTTATAGAAAACAGATTTTCTTTCTCAGATCCCATTTCTATCTTAGCTTATCTCTGTATTTGTATGTTTGAGAGAAGCTGGTCCCAAGCTGGATAGGACTCGAGTGAGAAGGAGTAAAGGAGGTAGGAAAGGGTGAGTTAGCTAATCTAAATGTTCTCACTCTTCGGTTTGCCCTGTGACTTTTCATCAAAGGAGAGCACACAAGCTGTACCTGAGATAGGACAGTTTTTATTACTGCCTCTACTTCTAATTAAGAACCACTTAGGCTTTTTGGTGTCCAAACTAGCTTCTCAGTCCAACATCACCTTTGATCTCTCCCCTTTTATGGATCTCTTCCAGTTACTTCTGCAGGTCTGCTCCCTACTTCCACAGACTTTCCCCCTACATTGTCCCCCATCTCCATGCCTCATCCCCATATCCCATCTTTAGCAGAGTCCCCCGACATGACCACATCTTCAGCTATAATCCCAGCATCCCATTTCCAAGAGCACAAGTCATAGGAACCCGATTGCCTTGCCTTATCTTGTTGTCAGATGATGGCTTCTGGAATCAGCCTCAAGTGGGAGCCTTCCGTCTTCTAGGTCAAGACACAGAATTTTGAGAGCTGCTACCATCAATTTCATGCAGGAAGGAAAAAAGCAGGAAACCCAGCTGGCTGAGGCTTTTTATACCACGACTAATCACATGGTCAGAGAGAGGAAGGTCAGTAGTTGAGCTATCTCCTCTAAGAACCCAAACCATGTTCTCCTACTTCTAGCCTCAATTCTCACAACAATCCTGTGAGGTGGAAGTTATTATCCTCATTTTACAGATGATAAGACTGAGGTTAGCAAAGGTTAAATGATTTGTACAGGGTCACACAGCTAGTAAGTGTCTAAGAAAGAATTTGAACTCTCTGATGCTGATGGAATGACAGCTCCTTCAAATGTTTGTCATTGGGAAAAATTCTCAAAGGCTCTGGAAACAAATGCTCTTCTTCTCTCTTGGAACATTTTCTTAAAATGTCCTTTTTACATGTTGTATTATCCTCTTAGAAATGTAACTCTCAAGGAATAATTTACCTGTCAGATTTGTGGAAAGGGGAAAAATTTATCACCAAAGAAGAATTAGAGGACAATATGAAATGCAAAATGGATAATTTTCATTACATTAAATTTTAAATGTTTTGCACAAACAAAACCAATGCAACCAAGATTAGAAGGAAAGCAGAAAGAAGGAAAATAAACTGTATAGCCAATAATTCTGAGAAAAGCCTCATTTCTCAAATATGTAGATAATTGACTCAAATTTATAAGAATACAAGTCATTCCCTAATTGATAAATGATCAAAGATTATGGGCAGACAGTTTTCAGATGAAAAAATTAAAACCATCTATAGTCATATTAAAAAATGTTTTAAATCACTGTTGTTTAGAGAAATTCACATTTAAAAAACTCTGCAGTCCCACCTCAAACCTATCAAATTGGCTAAATGACAGAAGAGGAAAATGATAAATGTTGGAGAAGATGTAGGAAAACTGGGGCACTAATGCCTTGTTGGTTCAGTCGTGAACTAATCCAACTATTCTGAAGAGTCATTTGGAACTATGTCCAAAAGCCAAACTGAGCACACTCTTTGATCCAGCAATACCACTATTAAGTCTGTATACCAAAGAGATCATAAAAAGGGAGAAAGGACCTACATGTTCAAAAACATTCATAGCAGCTTTTTTTTTTTTTGTGATAGCAAAGAATTGAAAATGGATAAAATGCCCATCAACTGAGAAATAGGTAAACAAGTTGTGGCATATAAATGTAGTGGAATACTATTATGCTATGAGAAATGATGAACAGATGGATTTCAGAAAAACCTGGAAAGACTTACGTGAAATGACACTGAATGAATTGAGCAGAACCAGGAAACTATTGTATACAGTAATAGCAACATTTTGCAATAATCAGCTATGATATACTTAGCTCTTCAAAGCAATACAATGATCCAAGAGACTCATGATGAAAAATACTATCTACATACAGGAACTATGGTGTTTGAATTCCTTATTGAAGCATATTAATTTTGCTTTTGTTGTTTCGGGGTTTTTTTTGGTGGCTTTTCCCTTTTGTTATGTTTCTTCTTTCACAACATGACTAATGTGGAAATATGTTGCCTTTATTGCACATGTATAACCTATATCTAATTTCTTGTTATCTTGTGAAAGGGGAATGGGAAGAAGGGAGGGAGAAAAAATGTGAAACTCAAAATCACATGAAAAATGAATATTGAATATTACCTTTATATGTAATTAGAAAAAGTAATATGTGAATTAAAAAAAAAGAAGAAATTAGAATTTAAATTGAAACTTTAAGGAAACCAGGAAAACCTTGAAGTAGAGTTAAAGAGAGGGACACATTTCAGGCACAGAGGACAGACAGTAAAAATTCTGGGAGTCAGGAAATGGAGTATTAATACTTGAGAAACAAAAAGGAGGCTAAGGTTGCTGAATCTTAAGGTAAATTAAGGGAAGTAAGTTATAAGAAAGATAAAGGGAAAAGCTAATGGAGGATTTAAAAAGCCAAATACAGAAATATTTGATCCAGGAGGTAATAGAGAATCAATGGATTGATTGAACAGAGGGTGACATAGTCAAACTCATGATAGAAAGATCACTTTAGGAGCTGAGTGTAAGATTTACGGAAATGGAGAGATTCTTGAGGCAGAGAGAACTACCAGAAGACTTGGGTTAATGAAAATCTAGAGCAAATGTACTCATTCATCCCCTATTCAGGAGACATTAACAACGCCTCAACAAAACATCAAATGTACTTTGAGTGGGGATGTTCATATCTTTGAGCGGAAGGTATCCTCAATGGCAGAACAAAATTCTTATACATTCTCCCCATCCTTGATTTTATATGGTGTATATTCTCATTGTCTACTCAGACTACAAGTTTTTGTGGCTTAATAAACAATCTTTGAGAACTTAAAAAAAAATAAATCTAGCTTTTCCCCTCTTCCTTCTCCACTTTCCTGTCCTGAGGTTTTATTTTCCTTTCACAAGTAGTTACAATCTACTCCTCCATACCCATCTGTACACTTATTATTATGACTTCCTTTCCAAGATTTGTAGGAGCAGTTTATTCCTAATCACCCTAAAAGATCTTGAAAGTTATGGAATCGTAGATTTTTAGCACTCAACTTTGGAGGTCATCTAAGATTCCATGGAACAGATAACATAATCTGGGGCCCAAGGAGTCTCAGACTCTGATCTCGCATGGACTGGGTTTGGTCTCAGTGGCTGACTTAAAAGTTTATTCCTTTTTTCTTCATTATGCTCCCCACATAGCATTTGCTCTGAGACATCTCTGACTAGATCATGTCTTTAGTTTTCCAAATGTGGATAACAGGGTTTCCGGCTTCTGAATAAGCACTCAAGGTAACAAATGCATAGCAAGTAGAGGACAACCTTTATTTTACTCTACCAGAAAACAAAATGTAAAAGTTGCAAAAAATTTACAGAAATCTTTAAGCAGATACAAAGAAAATATATGGAACACTTAGAGTTCATAAGCAATAAATGCAATTATCTTTCTTTTCTGGGAGGTCTCAACCAGGGTCCTAGAAACCTTCCAAGTATTGACACCAAAAATGGAATTAAGCTTGAGGTTGCCAGTGGGACAGCAGCCACAGGGTCCTACAAAGTTTCTCCCAGACTCATAGCGCCACCCTGTGGTTTCAACTTCCCCAGAAGGCAAACATATTTGGGGACTGTTGGACAGGCAAGCTGGTACTGTCTAAATAACTAATCTTCTGCTCCACATGTTATAGATTTGGCCTCTTATTAATCCCTCAGCTATGGAGCCAGTGGACAATCTTCTTGTTCTAAGAGGCATTCTGTTTAGGAGCAATTTTATCTTTCTTTAAAAGATTAGATTCCCCAAATCTCAAACTTAGGGTTACTCAAGAGATAATCCCCCAGGTTGATGGTGCCCAAGAAACCTCCCTTTTTATGACTAAAAGACCAGATGATGAGACCACCATGACTAGGAGGAAATCAAAATCCCACTTCCTCCATAAAAGAGAAGGGTGTCCATGAACACCCTAAAGACCATGTAGTGATTAATGCTTCTGTCCCAGGGTAGCTATTTATGAGTACTAGGGTGGCCCCCTTTTCCAGGATATAGGTTCATTTTTGGCTCTTCTGCCATCTTAGAAGGTTGAAGACAAGGAGAAAAGGAACCCCAAAGGGTCAAAGGAGAAAAGGAACCCCAAAGGGTCAATCAATTCTGTCGACTCACTTGTATATTAGCCAAATCAACAAATATGTGTTAATATTTAGCACAATGTCTGGCATATGTTAATCAATGCTTATTGAATTAATAAAATTATATGCACTATATATATATATGCATATATATATATATATATATGTACTATTCAGTGAGAAAAATACAAAGGAAACACAAAGTTACAATCTATACACTCTTCATTATGACTTTCTTTCCAATATTTGTAGGAGCTGTTTATCCCTAACCACACTAAAAATTCTTGAAAGTGATAGAATCATAGGTTTTTAGCACTTGACTTTGGAGGTCATCTAAGACTCCATGGAACAGATTACATAATCCGTGGCCCAAGGAGTCCCAGACTCTGACCTCACATGGACTGGGTTTAATCTCAGTGACTCATCCAAAACTTTATTCTCTTTATTCATTATGCTCCCCACATAGATGTGCTCTGAGAAATCTCTGACTAGCTCATGTCTTTAGTTTTCTAAATGTGACAACAGGGTTTCCAGCCTCTGTATAAGCATTCAAAGCAGGTAGAGGACAATCTTTATTTCATTCCACCAAAAAAAAAAAAAATGCAAAAGTTGCCGAAAGAATATACAATACAAAGGGAAAATGTCCCTGCCCTCAAAAAGTTTACATTTAACGGAGGGAAGAAAATACACCCATATATAAGTAATATAAGATACAGGCCAGGTAATTTATTTGGGTGGGGAGAACATTAGCAGCTGGGGGGGTGGAGGGATGGAGGAGGGAACAGGACAGTTCTTGAACTGATCTTGGAAAAAGATGAGGGATCCTAAGAGGTGGAAGCAAGGAGGGAGAGTATTGCAAGTTGGGGGACAGCGGGTCCAAAGACTGGGAGGTAGGAAATGTATGAGATAAGTAGGGAGTGTGCTGGCAAATATTTAACAACCAATTCTTCATAAATTCATGATACTATTCCCCCAAAAAAGTTTAGTCTACATTATTAACATTTTATCCATTATGTCCTTAAGTCTAGACAATCATCAAAGTCATAAATCAAGGCACAATTTGTGGCATTTGCTGGTTATTGAGGAATAAATGTATACATTGAAAAATGAAATCCACTTCTTTGAGCCAATACAAAGCAACCTAGTATAGCCCCTTCCATGGAAGGAATTCAAGGAGGGAGATTTAGTTGGATCATAGAATTGATGGAGAAACTTATATACAATGAGATTCAAAAGCTGAGTTAAAGGCAAGATTGTACAGGGTTTAGAATATTATTGAATTAACGAAATTGTATGTACTACACACACACACACACACGTATCTGTATGTGCTAAACAGAAGAGTTTGTATTTGACCCTAGAGGCCATCGAGAATCACTGAAGTTTATTTAATAGAGAAATGCTGTAGGAATACTATTTTGGTAGCCAGTCCATTCATTTTGGGGGCAGTTACAGTCACTAAAGCCATCCTCCAGAAGGTGCTGAAGGATCCTTCCAAAATAACCAATTCTCCTTGGGGTGGTCCCAGTCACTGTGACTCATTCAGGAGTCTTGTTCTCACCAAGGTGACAACATCCCTGTGGGGCCGTCAGAGAGTCTAAGCAAACACACTGACTGTCCAATAACTCATCAGATTGATCAGGGAGTGGCCCCTGACTCCATAGTAATCATGAGAAATGGGGATAATCAAGGATATAAAGCCCTTTCTAGATTGAAATGCATTTTCTAAATCTCAAAGGATCAGGGATCTCATTCAGTTGGTCATTCCATTCACTGAAAGAGGATTGCAGCCCATCCATGACTGATGAAGATCTTGGGCCAGTCTTGGTCCACGGCCTTCCCCAAAACCATCCTTCACTTTTTCTCCAATCTACAGATGGGCCAGTGGAATATTCTGGTTAAGAAAGATTAGGCATTTCTACAGTCAAAGGTTCTGATAAAGGCCTCATTTCCAAAATATAAAGAGAATTGACTTTAATTTATAAGAAATCAAGCCATTCTCCAATTGATAAATCCAAAGGATACGAACAGACAATTCTCAGACAAAGAAATTGAAACTATTTCTAGCCATATGAAAAGATGCTCCAAGTCATTATTAATCAGGGAAATGCAAATTAAGACAATTCTGAGATACCACTACACACTTGTCAGACTGGCTAGAATGACAGGGAAAGATAATGGGGAATGTTGGAGGGGATGTGGGAAAACGGGGACACTGATACATTGTTGGTGGAATTGTGAACACATCCAGCCATTCTGGAGAGTGATCTGGAACTATGCTCAAAAAGTTATTAAAATGTGCATACTCTTTGATCCAGCAGTGTTTCTACTGGGCTTATACCCCAAAGAGATCTTAAAGAAGGGAAAGGGACCTGTATGTGCAAGAATGTTTGTGGCAGCCCTGTTTGTAGTGGCTAGAAGCTGGAAAACGAATGGATGCCCATCAATTGGAGAATGGTTGAGTAAATTGTGGTATATGAATATTATGGAATATTATTGTTCTATAAGAAACGACCAGCAGGAGGATTTCAGAAAGGCCTGGAGAGACTTACACGAACTGATGCTGAGTGAAATGAGCAGAACCAGGAGATCATTATATACTTCAACAACAATACTATATGATGATCAATTCTGATGGACGTGATCCTCTTCAACAATGAAATGAACCAAATCAGTTCCAATGGAGCAGTAATAAACTGAACCAGTGACATCCATGGAAAGAACTCTGGGAGAGGACTATGAACCACTACATAGAATTCCCAATCTCTCTATTTTTGTCCACCTGCATTTTTTATTTCCTTCACAGGCTAATTGTACACTATTTCAAAGTCAGATTCTTTTTGTACAGCAAAATAACAGCCAACTGTGGGATGGCTGTGCCCAGTGCTCTGTTCCGGGGGGAATTGCTTCCCAGATCCACAGATCTTTCTGGGATGGAAGCATGTTATTTTCCAGCCCTTCATTCTCTCCAGCTCCTTGAGGGGCAGCATGCTAGCATGAAGAGAAAGCTCTGGAGTCACACCTCTCTCTTCTGCTGTTCACTGCCATCTGGTGTACATTACTTAGCTTCCATACCTAAGTAGTGAAGCACTTGGACCAGCTCTACCTCTGGGGTAGTCTCCAGTTTGAAATCTATAATGCCTTCTCCCCCCAATACTGAAACCCTGTGGATAAATGGGAATCCATTCTCTTATCAACAAGCATTGCTTAAGAATGGAGCCATACTTAGTCCTGGGAAAGAAAGAAGAGACCATTTTTTTTTGTCACTTTCCATCTAGTTATTAGAAAAAGTCATTTTCTAGGATCTTTACATAAATGTTAATGAGGATCAAGATTTAACTGAAATATTTACCAGAAGTATAGTGAGGATTAGAAATCTGGCCTCCTACTGCCACTTTCTCCTTGATTCATTTCTTCCTCTTCATTTGTTGCCTCAACAGCCTCACTTTTTCTGGGTCTCAAAAACAAGACCCCTAATTCTGTAGGTCTTCCACCCATCCCTCAAGGTTCAGTCTAATCTGAGATCATCTAACATATCAAAGGAAGAGTTTAGGCCAGCACTGAGAAATCTGAGCAATCAGGCCTAGGATCTCTGATCTTCTGGGTCCATCATTCTTTCCATTGTTCCATTTTGCTACCTGCCATACATGTTGCTTTAGAAGTCAAAGCCATGGCCTTATCTCATGCAAGGATTAATGGAGCTCAATGGCAGCCTCAAAGTCTGTATCTATTAATTAGCAAAAGGTTTTCCAATGGGAAACTGTGCAGGAGACAAAGGGTGGGATCAGGAAGAGCTTTGGGGGACAAGACATAGGGAAGAAAGACAAGACATAGGGAAGCAATGGTCTGGGAAGTCATTCTGTTTGAGGAGAAAGGGATGGAGTCAGGAATCTCCCCTTATCTCAGACCCTTGTGCCCCTTACACTTCTTGTTGTGTCAATTGTTTTCATTTGTGTTCAACTCTTTGTGACCTCCTTTAGAGTTTTCTTGGCAAAGATACTGGAAGGGTTTACCATTTCCAGATTAGGAAGTTAAGACAAACAAGATTAAGTGACTTGGAAGGGGTATCACAGCTAGTAAGGCCAGAAATGAATTTGGGAAGATGAGTCTTCTTGATTCCAGCCTTAGCACTCTGCACTATGGCATACTTAGCTGCCCATTCAACTCTGTAACCCCATGGACACTGGTTTTTTTCCCCCTGCAAAGAGGCTGGAGTTTTTGCCATTTCATTCTCCAGAGTGTCCCCATTTTACAGATGAGGCAAATCTGTAGGGTCTAGGGTCACCCATCTAGTGTCTAAGGCCTCATTTGGACCCAATCTTCCTGATTCCAGTTCCAAAGCTCTATCCATGGCACCACCAAGTTGCCCCCTGGGCCTGAGGCGGCTAGTTTTCTATGTCAAAGTCACTGAGAACAATGATTGGCCATGCTTTTAGTTAAATACTAAGCTCTAGCTACTAGATGCCCCACTGTGTACCTCTGGTGAAACTACGTCTCGGGTTCCCCAGAGAATACTTCCTCTACCCCCCATATCCTTCCCTCTTCTTCCAGAGAGTGACAGGAAATGACTCTTGTAGTATTTCTTAACTTCAGAAATTTCCCTCCAAGAACTCTAGAGGGGAAGAAAGAAAAAAAAATGACTTGCATGAGCTGGAATCTATGTGTTCAGCCCAGACTTTTTAAACCTTGCTTCATTTGCGAGACCTGATGTTTCCTCCTCCCCTTCTTTCTAATCACCTGACTAACAGAGAACATGAAAGTGAGTTGCTGGTCATGCTTGAGGGAAGAAAGAGAGAGAGGCAGCAATGTCCTAACTGCCTCATCCCTCTTACACCTCCTCTCTTCCCTTCCTCCACATAAATACCAACTCACTCCAGCATTTAGTAGTTAAGGGATAGGATCGATGGTCGCTGATGACATTTCTCTTCTCGATAGGAAATTTTCCGATCTATTTGGTATTTCAGTCCCAACCACCTACGTCCCTCTGGTCTCCAATGAAGAGGCGGTTCCTGCTAATGCTAAGGCTCTCAGTTTTCTCTGGGATTATCCCCTCTCTCTTTCTTACCTCCAGTCTCTTTTTATCTGCCACCTGCTCCTCCGATGCCTGCAATCTTGCCCAGATCTTTCACATGCTTAAAAATGAGCTTTACTTGATTACAATGTCTCCTCAAGTTATGGCTCCATCTCTCTCCCGTTCACAGCCAAAACCGGAGAAAAAGCTGCCTACGTGACTCACCTCCCCCTTCCTTGCTCTTCCCCATCTCACAATCTGACTTTCTCCCCCATCACTCTGCAAAGACATCTTTCAAGGTTGCCAAAGCTACCATTTCTTTCTTGTACCAAGCACTCAGTAGGCACTTGATCAATCCTCATTAAATTAAATTGAGATTCATTGATATCCTTTTAGCCCAATGTTTTCAACAATGTTGCCAGACACCTTCAAAAACTATGAAAACAGCACCAAGGTCAGCTACCGCAGCAATGTAAATTATTTAATTTGAAAGGCTTCGAGCCAAGACTAAAGTGGAAGAAGAGTTGGTGTATGGCTTTTTTTGTTCAAAGATGACTGTGCACTTAAGACAGCCTCTGAAGCTGAGATACAACAAAATATGGATCAATTTTCTGCGGCTTGTACTAATTTGGGCCTAACAGTTAACTCCAAGAAAACAGGTCTCCATTGGCCAGCACCTCATCATCCAGATATGGAACTATCAGTTACAGCAAATGGAGAAGTTTTGAATGCTGTGGAGAAGTGCACTAACTTTGGCAGTCTACTTTCCAGGGATGTACATGTAGATGATGAGGTTGACACACGCAATACACATTAGCTCAGTGTTTTGGAGGCTTCGAAGGACAGTGTGAGAAGGGAGAGGTACTAGGCTGACTATCAAACTGAAGATCTACAGAGCCGTTGTGCTGACCTCATTGTTGTGTTCCTGTGAAACCTGGACAGTGTGCCAGCGCCGTGCCAGGAAATGGAATTGCTTCCATTTGAATTGTCCCGGGAAGATTCTGATAAGGATAAGAGAGCAGACACCGAGGCCCTATCTTAAACTAAACTGCCGAGCGTTCCAACTCTACTGAAGAGACTGGCCTTATTGTTCGAATGCCAAATGTACATTTGCCTAAAAGATTGTTTGTCAGAGAACTCACTCATACAAGGCAAGCACTCACATGAAGGCAGAAAGAAGGATATGAGAACATTCTCACGGTCTCTCTCAAGAACTCTGGAATCAATTGGGAAACATGGGAGATGCTGACACCGGATCAGCATGGTGTGCCCCCATCCAAGAAGGTGCTGTGCTCTGTGAATGAAGCAGAATTGTGGTAGCTCAAAAGAAACATGAGTTTTGTGGATAGAGCACCAGCCCTGAATTCAGGAGGACCTGAGTTCAATCTGGCCTCAGACACTCAACACTTCTTAGCTGTGTGACCCTAGGCAAGTGACTTAACCCCAATTGCTTCCACAAAAAAAGAAGAAAAGAAAGAAAGAAAGAGAAAGAAAGAAAGAAAAAGAAAGAGAAAGAAAGAAGAAAAGAAAGAAAAAGAGAAAAAGAGAAAGAAAGAAAGA
This sequence comes from Antechinus flavipes, assembly GCF_016432865.1. Taxonomy (NCBI): domain Eukaryota; kingdom Metazoa; phylum Chordata; class Mammalia; order Dasyuromorphia; family Dasyuridae; genus Antechinus; species Antechinus flavipes. The sequence goes on from NC_067400.1 coordinate 612,337,469, forward strand.
AAGAAAGAAAGAAAGAAAGAAAGAAAGAAGAAAGAAAAGAAAGAAAGAAAGAAAGAAAAAAAGAAAAAAGAAAGAGAAAGGAAGGGAGGGAGGAAGAGAGGGAAAGAGGGAAGGAGGAAAAGAGGAAGGAAGGAAGGAAGGAAGGAAGGAAGGAAGGAAGGAAGGAAGGAAGGAAGGAAGAAAGGAAGAAAGGAAGGAAGGAAGAAAGGAAAGAAGGAAGGAAGGGAGGGAGGGAGGGAAGGAGGAGGGAGGGAGGAAGGGAGGGAAGGAGGAAGGAAGGAGGGAGGGAGGGAAGGAGGAAGGAAGAAAAAAAGAGAGGGAGGGAGGAAGGAAGGGAGAGAGAGAGAGAGAGAGAGAGAGAGAGAGAGAGAGAGAGAAAGAAAGAAAGAAAGAAAGAAAGAAAGAAAGAAAGAAAGAAAGAAAGAAAGAAAGAAAGAAACACAAGTTTTAGAGACATATCCACTGTAAATATTCATGTAGTATATATTTGTGTTCAATCCATGGGAGAGCCTTCCGAGTTTTTCCTGGCCTGACAAGTCACAGTCAGACATACTAACAATTCCAATATAATGATGACATCTTAGTCCTCTTCCCCAGAGAAGCACAACAACAATGACCGTTATGTGTCAGGCACTATGCTGGGTGCTGGGGATTAGTTGTGGTTTAGTTGTGTTGGTTTTTTTAAGCCGTGTCTGACTCTTTGTGGTGCCATTTGGGGTTTTCTCAGCAGAAATATTGGAGTAGTTTGCCATTAAGCTTTCTAGCTTTTTTGACAGATGAGGAAACTGAAACACAATAAGTATAAAATCCAAACGTAATAAGGGGAGATCCCCCTGGCTCGAGGAGCTAACATGAAGTGAGTTTTTAAAGGGATTAAAGGTGCACATGGAGATCATGGAGGGTAATGAGGGGACTGATTGAAGGGAAGGAGATGTGGTACAATGGAAAATATGCCAGCTTGGATTCAGAAGTCTTGGATTCGAGTCTTACCTTCAGTGCTCCCTCATCCCCTCCCCCTGATCCTTGGGCCAAGCTAGTTAGTCATGCTTGGATTCGGTTTTCATTTATAAAAAGAAGTGGTTTCTGAGGTACATCTTCTTTCAGAGCCCAGTTATTTTCCTTTCTATTCCTTTACTCCCACCACTACCCCTAAATTCAAACCTCCTACATAAATTGAGAAAGCAAGAAAGACACCAATCTTGGTTACTCTATTCACCAAGTTTATTTCTTAAATTTAGCTTTTATGATTTTACATAAATGTTGGTGGGGATCTTGATTTCATTGGAGAAACAGAAATTCATTGGAAAAAAACACACATTGGGGACTGGGACTTCCTGCATCCCTGGACACCTACAGGGTTACCAGGAGGGAGTGGGCTGCACTCCCTTGATAGAGTTAACCCTCCACTCAAATCAGTAGCAAACTACAGAAATCCCCCTGCCAAAAAATACTAGGACATTGGACAGTTTTCTAGGAGAACAAGTTACCATTTTTGTTATCTTTTTACTCCCTACAAGGCACGAAAACACCCGATTGATCATCCCATCCTGCCCCTTCCCAGGAATGGTTCCATGAAACAATGAATGTTTGCAACAAGTGGGAACTGAGTAAAGATTCCTTTGAAAGCTGGCTATAACTGGTCCCCTCAGATCAATAAATCTTTAGCTGATCTACAACTTGTACAAAAATTGTATTCCCAAGTGGACTCTTCTCAGCCGGTTTCCCATCTTCCACCCCTTTATCCCATCCCTGCCCCTATAGCCCCAAATACTCCTTCCTTCCTCACTCCATGGACTTGACTTTATGTCATTCTTTTAACAGGTAGACTGTTCTTTCTCTGGTCCATTTCGCTCTTGTATTCCTGACCCATTTCCCCCCCCAAGACCTGAAGTCTTCACCAGATTCTTGAATAAACTGTGAAAGTCCCTCTGGAACCCGGATGATGAGAAGTAAAAGACAAGAGGATCAACACAGGAGTTCAGAGTGCTGAGCAGCAACACATACCCCCGCCATCTTGGACTTTTGCCCTGGAAATAACCAACGATGTGGGATGTGTTGTATGGGCCAAAGCAGACCAGGAAATTGAGCATCGTGGCCCCTATCAGTCCCATCACTCTTTTTCTCCTCTTCAGGTGGTTCCCCTTTCTCAGGATCCATACCATTTTACCGTAGCAAAAGCTGACAAGAACCAAAGGCACTCCAAAGAGGACCACTGCCATCTCCAGCCTGACAGGCAGCACCACAGCCAGCTGCTCTTCCCTAAACTCCAGGTAGCAAGTCCTGTTGGATTGATGCTTTTGGGTGGTATCCTCCCAAAATTCTGCAACATAGACTAGGCTGCAGTGGGCACTCCCCAGCAGCCAACAGCCAACACTGACCAAGCCAGCCTGGCAGGTCCTCGACTGGGTCTTGTACCACACAGGGTAGGCGACCCCCAGGTAGCGTTCCACACTCACGGCTGTGAGGATGAGGGAGCTGAGGTAGATGGTGGTGAAGAAAAGAAAACCTGATAAGGGGCATAAGAAGAAGGGCAAAGGCCAGTACATGGCACTCGCTGTCTCAATCATCCGGAAGGGCAGAAAGACCAGCAGCAGCAGGTCAGAGATGGTCAGGTTGAGCAGAAGAACATCCACAGCCAGAGGCCGACGCCTCAGTTTACCCACAAAGACAATCAGGGCCAGCAGGTTGAGGGGAAGGCCAATGAGGAAGGTGAAGAGGTAGACAGAGAAGTAGAGCCAGTGGCTACCAGAAAAGTAACCCTGCACTGCACTCTTGTTCATGGTGGTTTCTGAAGGAGAGAAAAGGATTCAGCATGGAAAGCCTTTGGGGGCTTGGATGGAATGCTGGACTTAGACTCAAGAAGACCAATTAGTAGCTGTACAATTGGGGGAAAGCTACCTGACTCATCTGGGACTCAGTTTCCTCATGTGCAAAATGAAGGGAAAGGATTCCCACCCATGATCCTCCAAGGCTATGATCTATAACCTCCTAGCCCCTCATTTCCCTCCCTCCTTTTGCTCTCTTCACTAGCCTTGTAAACTGAGTCAGAGGAAAACTTCCTTTCCTCTCTTCTCCTCTAAGGCATCAGAAGACGCTTTCATTTTCTTGGCTTCTTCTTTCCTTTCCCTGACCCTCAGTCTCCCAACTGTTCAGACCTGTCCCTCCTCCAGGGGCACTCCCCCACTCACCTCAGCCTCAGCCTGTGCCCTTCCACCGTCCAAGTGTCCCTCCCTTGGCTAGCACTGGCAGAGCAGACAGGCCACTTGGCTACTTATCTCCTGAGTAAGCGCTGAGCTCACTGCTCAGTAGCCACACAAAAGGTGCTTTCAGCTCTCAAACCAGGGGATGGGAATATGCAAACAGGCAATCAAATTTCAGAGCAAAGTCTGAGCTCTCTTGCTGGAGGGAAAAGGCCCATCCATGGTCTGATGGACTGTATCTCCCAGGGGACATTTCTCAGGGTCTTAGGTCACAGAGACTCCCACCTGATTATTGAAAAGAGCAGAAATCTTCAGACTAATTCCCCCCTGCTCTCCAAGCCCGGTTCCCCTTTCCTCTCCGGTGGTAGCGGAGGCATCTTGCTCTGCTGATCTTACTTCTCCCCTCTGCTGGCCACAAGAGAGGAGGACACCTGGGCAGTGTATTCCCTCCTACTTTCTCCTCTTTCCAGGACACTTCTCCTCGCCCACCTTCTACTTTATGCCCTGAGTTCACATTTCCAAGTCTTTCCTGAGGGCAGGGGCCTCTGGGCCTGATAGCTAGTTTTTTTTATTTGAGCAACTGTCATGTGAAAGATGTAAAGCATGTAAAAAATATTTGCTCCAGAGCAGGTAAGTGGCACAGTGGATAGAGCACCAGCCCTGAAGTCAGGAGGACCTGAGTTCAAATCTAGTTGTGGACATTTAACACTTCCTAGCTGTGTGACCCCGGGCAAGTCACTTAACCCCAATTGCCTCAGCAAAATATATATATTTGTTCCCATTGGTGAAGGAGATAGGAGGGAGTGAAAGGAGAAAACAGAATAAAGTTAAAAGTACTCATCAGAGAACAAAAGAATAACCTGCAAGGAAGCAAAGAACAGATGGACACTCATGAATATTATTCCTTCTATTATTATATAAGTTTTCTAGAAATGGAAATTTACTGTTATATCTTTTAAATCCTTCCTGATATTCTGTTGGGCGCATGACGATGATTTGTTTTGTTTTATTTTTTATTTTCCTTTTTTGTCTTTATTTTTTCTATTCTGTTTTTTCTTATTTTCTATTTAGTTCAATAAAAATAAATAAGTTAAAACTACTTGTTCATTAAAAAAAAATACTTGCTCCCCTTGGCTCTGCCTGGCAGCTCCAGGAGTGAGGGATGGGGGGTGAAAAGAGGCAGATTTGGGTTCAATAAAAGGAGGGGAAAACCTGCTGGCATTTAGAACTGTGCAAGCCCAGAAGGGGCGCCGGAGAAGGAAAGGAGTCCCCCTGTCCCGGCTCTGGGGGCTGCATGATGGCACAGCAGATGGCTCCTGTCTTTGCTCGAGGGCTGCCCCTTCTCAGCCCCCCCACCAAAGAGTTTCTGGCCACATTTGGAGTTGGTGAGAAAAGATTGTAGGGTCCCAGTTAGAAGTCCCCAGAGGGGATGTTACCTCTTTCCATGTCAGGCTCCACTCCTGCTCACCAGGCCCTGCCTCCCCTTGGGCTCTTCATGATTTGAAAGGAGGCTGAAGCTCAGTCTCCCATGGAACAGACAGAAAATGGCCAGCCAGTGAGTCCCCTTGAGGCGGTGCAGTGGTTCCTTCTGGCCCAGGGGCCCCCTCTCGCCTTGAGGAGATGCCCAGGACCCTCGGGTCCCACTCCCCATCGGCACAGAGGCCCTTATTTCTGGGCCGTCCCACCCGGAGTCCCTATGGTACCGTGCCTCTGGCCAGCCCTGTTGCCCAAGCACCCTGACACCAGTGGATTGAGCACGGTGCTCCAGGATCCCATGATCAAGCCAAGCTTCCTCCAGTGGCCGCCGGCATCGGGCTTCACGAAGCCCAGCACATGGGAGGCGTTGTAGGGCCCCAGGCAGAGCAGCAGCGTGAGCAGGGCCCCTCCGGCCACGCGGGCGGCTCTGAGCTTGCGGCTTCGGCTTAGGCCCGAGCGGGCCAGGGCCCGGAGGCAGCCCACGTAGCAGAAGGCAGTGATGGCCAAGGGGAGGAAGAAGAGCAGAAGGGAAACGCTGAGGCGGGCCGGACCAGCCCATATCGGGTCCCAGGCTTCCAGGCAGACGGGGGAGCCGTTGATGGGAATGGTCAACCCCAGGGACTTTGTGCTGTTGTCCACCTGGCCTCCCAGAGTTTCCAGGCCAAGCACCAGCCCCAAGTGGAAGAGGACCAGCCCCCAGATGCCCACACACACCCCCCAGGAATAGCAGGGCCTCCGTGCGGCTTGGTATCCCAACGGGAAGGCCGCCCCCAGGTAGCGGCCGGCGCTGAGGGCAGTCAAAAAAACACCCCCAGAATAAAGGGGGACAAAGTGTATCAAGGCGAAGGCCGGGCAAAGTGAGGCCGGGAGAGGCCAGGCTCCCCCTGCTAGAGCCTCGGCCGCCTTCAGGGGCAGGGAGGCGGTCAGCAGCAGGTCCGAGCAGGCCAGGTGGAGGGTGTAGACAAGGCTTGGGGTAAGGCGGAGCCGGGCATGGGACACAGCCTCGCTGAGGAGGATGACATTGAGGGGAAGGCCCAGCGTGAAGGCAGCAGCGTAGAGGGCAAAGGAGAGCTGTGCTGGGATGTCCATGATGTGGGGAGGCCGGGCAGCTGCTCTCACCTCCACCTGAAGGCTCTCGGGCCCTAGCTTCTGGTCTTTGGAATAAAGAAAGGAAAAAAAAGGTTACATCCATTCTTCAGAGCTGAGAAAAGCTTGGGGGGGGGGGAATAAAACAGACAAACAGGGATAAAAAGAACGAGAGAGCCACGTTTTAGGGCAAAACGGACGCCTAGAATTCCAAGTCAAAGGACCAGATGCAGTCATTTCTTCCTGGTCTCAGCTAAGTCGGGCTCCCCCTTGGAGGCCCAGACACACGCACTGGCTGGCACCCTCCCCGAGTGGATCCTCGGCCCCCTTCCCAGTCAGCCTCTTGGCAGTGGGGCAGCTGATCCCCAGAGAGAGCCGGCCGCTAGCACTCACCTGGAACCTTGGCGAAGAAGGCAGCAGGAGCTGGACGTCTTGCCCAGTTGATTCCCCGGAGGACATCTGGGAAAGAGAAGGCGGGGGATTCTGGGAACAGAGGCAGAGTCGTAAGGATGTATGTGTGCTTGGAAAAGAGCGAGAGGTGACTGGGAACAGCCAGAGCGGGCACAGGTGGGAGGAAGCTAGGGCCTGGGCAGAGATAGGAATAACCTCTGGGGATGTCCTGAGGAATAACAGAGATTGGGGGACATTGGGTGAGGGGAAGGCTGAGGAGGGGGGGAGGCCCCGAGGGTGAGGGCTGCAGGACACAAGGGCACTGGGGGAGAAGCCGGAGCTCCCACTGGGGAATGCTGAGTTTGGGGCTGTCCAAGGGGAGCAGAAAGGAGGCACTCACCTTCTTGAAGCTGCGGGACGCCTCTGAGACTACAGGACCAACCCTCCAGCCTGGAGGCAAGAGCGGAGGGAGGGGAGGTCAGGGCCATAAACTAGAGGCGACCCTGCAGCCTGACTGAGCAGCTAATGGGGCATCTCTGGCTGCAGCGGGGGGAGGGGCCGGCAGCCTAGGGAGAAGGCTTGGAACCTCAAGGTCCAGCGCCTTGGTCCCAGTAGGAAAGTGGACTATGGCCCAACAATTGACTTCTGGTGAGTGGCAGCGTATTTGTGGAGAATCGAGGGACCAGAAAGGAAGACAATTGAACTCTTATGTAGACAGAAAGGAGAGGTCAAAGTTGCCTGGAAGAACACTTGAGGTTTAAAAAAAGTTTTTTTTCATTTATTTATTTTTATTTAATTTTAAATTTTTTATTTATTTGTTTATTTTAGCACTTGGATTTTTCGAGGGAGCCAGGTTAGGAGCTGGGCAGGGAGCTGTCCATGTTTGCCAGAAGCCCTGACTCCCCTTAACATGAGTCATTTTAGCTTCTCCTCATGCCTCAGTGGCTCTTGTCTACAGCCACTGGGTCAATTAGCCACCAAGCAGGCTTATGTCAACACTTAGGGCAGGAGATGGGAAGGGAAGGCACCCACTGGTTGCTAGGGAAACTCCTGGTCCCATTAATAGTTCTCCGAGAGATCGCTCTTCTCTTCTCAGATGCGTTCTTATTTTCAGCCTATTAATCCAAGCCCCATCTGTGCTCCACAGATCTAGCCTTCCCAGGATGTCCTTCCGGACATGGCGACACTTCAAGACCCATCTTTTCCCTGTGGTTTTAAAATCTTGCGCTCCCCAAAACCCTTTCTAAAGAAACGAGACGAGGAAGTCACTGGGAGTATCCCCGAGGTAGCGATCAACCTGACAAACCTTTACTTCCTCCTCCACTGGCCCTTTCCTTAAAACAGACTATTTCTGGAGTGATGTCTCCAGACCCATAATTCCTCCCTATGGAACATTGTGGCCCACTTTCTCTGACCTCCCCTAAGAGAGACAGTGGCCCCCATCTTTCATCTCTGGATGGGGCCTCCAATCCCGAAGGGCCACCCCCCCCCCCCCCAGGGCTCGCCTTAGCCCACCACCATGGGTTTTTTTTTCCCATTTGCTCCTTCCAATAGTTATGAAGCCAGGGGCCCTGCTAGTGTAGGGCAATTAGGTGATGCAGTGAATAGAAAGAACATCAGTTATGGAGGCAGGGAGACCTGAATTCAAATGTGGCCTCAGACACTTAGAAACTGTGCGGCAAGTCACTTAACCCTGTTTGCCTCAGTTTTCTTATCTGTACAAGGGGATAATAATAGCACCTATCCACAGCATTGTTGTGAGGATCAAGTGAGATAATAATTGAGATAATCACAAAGTAAGCAGTGGATAAATGTTAGCTATTATAACTATGTGTAGGCTAGGTCAGCTCCTCTCCAGTTCAATTTGCACCCAACTGGGGTGGACTGATTCCCCTTCCCCTACTCTCTGACTCTCTCTCTCTCTCTCTCTCTCTCTCTCTCTCTCTCTCTCTCTCTCTCTCTCTGTCTGCCTGCCTCCCTCTCTCTGTTTTTTTCTTTGTCTCTGTCTCTGTCTCTCTCTCTGTGTCTGTTTTTCTCCCTCTCTCTGTCTCTCTCTGTCTCTCTGTTTTTTTCTTTGTCTCTGTCTCTGTCTCTCTCTCTCTGTCTGTTTTTCTCCTTCTCTCTGTCTCTGTCTCTCTGTCTCTCTCTCTCTCTCACATACATACACACATATACAGAAACACAACACACACACTTACACTGAATGAGTTTCTCCAGAACCACTATAACTTCTCCTGTTTTTGCCGATCTGGCCATGAAATAGCGGGGGTTCCCCTCTTGGGTCCCCACCCTCATGATGTTTTGTTTGTTCCCTGTCTCCTCTAGCCCCAAATGCACTGACTTGTATAGAATGAAAATAGCTCCGAGACCATGGGAATTTGTTTCAGCATTTTTATTTCCCTCTGTCTGCCTCAGAAGTTCCCCCGAGCTCTAGCACGAGCAGGAAGGGAGATTGCCTGCCAGAGAGACCCTGGCTCCCTGACAGGCTCCCAGCCCATCTTCCCCTGGGCACACCTTGGCTTCTTCTCCTGGCGCGGGGCCTTCCTGCACCACGGAAGCCAGGTTGGAGTTGGGGGTTCAGCTAGGGAGAGGAGAAAAGTATAGACAAGAATGGGATGGGGGGTAGTGACTGGAGAGGAGGGAGGGCTGGGGCTTATGCTGCGTGTGCCTGCACACTCGTGTGGATGGGTAGGAAGGGCAGGGCTTTTGAAAGTGGGGGAGCACTGCCAGAGCAGGGAAGGAAAGTGCCAGGGGTCTTCCCCTCAGCCCTGGGTAGAAAGTTCACAGCATTAGCTGGGGGCCCCCACAGCCGGCAGGGGAAGGGGTGGCGGACACCGAGCTGGTCAGAGGGGCACTGAGTCCTCCAGGCCGCCCCCGGGCAGGGTTGTCCAGACACGGAGCCTCTGCATCTCCCCCATCAGTGTTTCAGAGTCACATATTCCACCTCTTCCTGCGTGGTGAGCCTCCCACCGACCCCAAACTGAATCAGCTCGGAGTAATGCAATCCTTCTTCTTCTGGAGAAGACTGTGGGGTCACATTTTCATAATCACTCTGTGGAGAAAGTGGGCAGTGAAAGGCCTTAGTCACCTCTTTGTCATTTCTCCCTCTCCGTCATGGCTTCCCCCTCTGCTCTCCTCCTCCCTCCACGTCATTCAGCTTCTTCCCTTCTGTTCAGAGAATCTGGTTCCTCTCAGAGAAGCTCTTGGCCACATGGGCTCTAAGCTGAGGGATTCTGGGACGTGTGGTCCAGGCTCTGCCTCAGCCTCAGTCCAGCAGCCCCTCACTCAGTGGAGGCTTTCTCCCCCCTCCTCACCATCCCAGCCTCCTCACCTTAGAGGGTTTCTTCACCACAGCATAGGTGACACTTTGATCCTCAGATTGAATACTAACTGGCGAGGTCTCCAGATACCTGGGCCGGGGGGCAAATAAAAGCAGGTGCAATGTTTAACCTGTGTGGGATTACTTGTTGTCTCAGGGAAGAAGGAGATGGGGACGGAGGGAGAAAAATTTGGAACACAAGCTTTTGTAAGGGGGAATGTTGAAGACTTGCATGTATTTGGAAAAATAAAAGCTTGAAAACGATCTTTGCATATATTTTGAAAATAAAAAGCTATTAGTAAGGGGGGGGAAGGAAAAGCTATTTTTAAAAATAAAATAAAAATTATAAAAAAAGAAAGCAGGTATGAGGAGACACCCCCCTTGACTGCCAACCATGTTCCAGGTCTCAAGGCTATGTTCTCCCTTACCTACCAGCCTTCTGCCCAACCTGGCCTCCTTTTTCTTGGCTCCCTTTCCAGGCCCCAAACATCCCAGGGGGCATCTCCCATCCTGACATTCCCCTTTTTCTCTCTGGGGCCCTTCCTCCTCCTCCTCCCCCAACACATCCTCATCTCTACTTCACATTCGGCCCTCAACTCCCCGAGCTTCTCCGGTCCCACACAAATGTCTCTCCCTTTCCCCTGCCTCCCCAGGACCCAGCTCCTGGTACTCACGGAGAACTGGGCAAAGGAAACTGCAAAGTGCTATAATCGACCCTTTCCTCCGCTGCAGGATTGTAGTAGCCCAAGGACTGGGGAGCTGCTGTGGTGGGCGGCTTCCTCATCTGAGAAAAACACGAGGCTTCAACTGTCCTCCTTTGTCTGTGTGAGTGTGTTCCCCCCTCTGGATCTCCCCACAAGAGCGTCATAAATCACCGCTCACTTTTGAGTCCTGCTCTATGGTCCAAAGCATTTTCAATGGCTTTTAAATAAAGTCTGATCTTCACTTCAGCCCTGGGAGGTGAGCCATATGAGTGCTCTGTCCTCACTTGCTGACTAAGTAGCCAGCCATTTGTTCAGAGTCTCAGCCAATAATTCCCACACCTCAGGCCTGAACTCCGTCTCGGGACCCCACACTAGTCCCCTTTCCCCACATTAGGATGCCTCCAATCCTGCCCCATCACACTTCCTGGGGACCATCTGCCCTCATTCCCCTTGCTCTCGATCCTTACCCTCTTGTTCCTGATAAAGAAGGAGCCCTGTCTGCTGGGCCGCTCCCGGAAATCCTGTTCTCTGATCTTCTTCCAGCTAGAGGCAAAAGAGAGTAAAAGGGGGAGAGGTGACCCCAGGCACCCTTGGGTCCTGGAGCAGAGTCAGGGGCTGGGGTTGGATGGGGAGAGATCAGTGACCTGAGGTTTAGGAAGCTCACCATCGGACATATTGGAAGACCAGCAGGGCCAGGAGGAAGATAGCCAGGCACACCCCAAATCCCAATGCAATTCTTTTGCCGATGGTCTCTGGGCTGTCTGGAGAAGGAAGGGAAGACTCCTTTGTGGGTACAGCTGGGTAGTCACTGGGCTTGCTGCTGGTTTGAGATAGATCCCATCTGCACTCTCACCCCGAGGGATAACAGGATGCTGTTTTCTAGGTCCCCCATACATACCAACTGCTTCCCACCTCTCCTTCCGTTATTCCCCACCAAGCCCCTGGATCCGGCCAAACTCCTCTGCCTTTTCCTCCGACAAACTTTCACAGAGGCCATTTGCCTTTTGGCGTTGTTATAGGCCTATTGACTCATTTGTCCTGTCTTGATCTGGCTCCATCAGTCACCTATCTTTGTCCTTGGCTTACAGCATCGTAGACGAGGGAAACAGAGCCCCTCTGCACTTGTGGAGCCCCGAGCCCAAGCCCTTCCCCTTGGAGAGCCATAGAGGCAATAGGACTACTCTGGGGCCACTGCAGCAAAATAACAAGGGCAAACTGAGTTCTGCAGGCCAAGGGAATCATTCTGAAGGAGGGCTTGTTGTAGGCGGGGTTCACCTGGGCTAGCCCTGAGCCATATTCAAAAGGTGGATCAAGTGGGGGAAACTACCCTGCGGCAGCCAAATGGCCTCTGTGAAAGCATGTCGGAGGAAAAGGCAGAGGAGTTTGGCTGGAGCCAAGGGCTTGGTGGGGAATAATGGAAGGAGAGGTGGGAAGCAGTTGGTATGTATGGGCAGAGAGACCTAGAAAATAGGATGAGGAGCAGGTTATCCCTCGGGGTGAGAGTGCAGATGGGAGCTATCTCAAACCATCAGCAAGCATCACATGTAATGGGGAAACACTAGAAGCATTCCCAGTGAGATCAGAGGTAAAACAAAGTTACTCCCATTTCCATTATTGTTCAATATTGTACTAGAAATGTTCACTTTATCAGTAAGAGGAGAAACAGAAAGTGGGGATGGGATCAATCTCAAACCATCAGCAAATATCATGTGCAATGGGGATACACTAGAAGCATTCCCAGGGAGATCAAGAGTAAAACAAGGTTGCCCCCCCAATCACCATTACTATTCAATATTGGACTAGAAATGTTCACTTTATGGAGAAATAAAGAGTAGGGATGGGAATATAAGGGTGGGCGAGGCCTTACAATAGACAGTTAGCATGGCAGGAAGTGACTGTCCTGTGCCCAGCTTGTTGGTCCCTTGGCACCAGTAGGCCCCAGACTGGTAGGTCATCACAGGCCACAAGGTCAGCTTCTGACCATAGTAGTTAATCTTTTGCCCTCTCCAATCAAACCAGGTATAGAGGTGAATGGCTGGATTAGCATCAGCTTCACAGGTGAGTTCTACGCTTGTCTTCTCCATCACCATGTCACTTGGGTTAATGGACACTTGAAGGTGTCTGGGTGGATCTGCAGAGAACAGGAGAGTCAGAAACTCAAAGACCCTAGCCATTCTCCCTCCCGGGACCAAAGCCTTTGACCCTTTAGACCCACTCATCCTAGTCCCCGAGCCCTGCCACTCACACAGGACATTCAGGTCCCATTCCTGAGAACGGCTTTGTCCAATAGAGTTGGTGACAATACAGATGTACAGTCCAGCGTCTTCTGGGGAGATGGAGCTCCAATTCAAGTACTTCCCCTTATGGAAGTGCTTCCCATTTAGAGTCCAGGAATAATTAACATTTTGGGGGTGACTAGACCCGAAGTCACATTGAAGTCGGACGTGGTCTCCAGATCGTATGGCAGATTTGGGAGTTACCAGAATGATTCTGACATCTCTTGGGGCATCTAGGGAGAGAACTCACTGTTGATTTAATCTAGGTCCCAGATGGCTTGTCTTTTTAGCTTTCCTAGAATTGAGACTTCCCGAACATCTTCTCTCATGCTTCCCTTCCAGGCTCTTCTCTCCTTCAAGAACTCAAGATCCTAGTCTTCCATTCCCCCCCATACACCCTGCTCACACTCACCTTCCTGATGCCCAACTCTCCTTTTAAGCCCCTAAACATCTCGGTCCCATCTTTCAGCCCTCCTTTTGCAGCTCCCTGGGTCAGCCTGCCCTCCAGCTCTCAGCTCTCCCTTGCAGACTCTCCCCTCCCCCTTCTTACACTCCTCTGTTCTCTTACATTGTACATCCAGATTGAGAGGAGTTGATGGAGAACATTGAATGTTGCAGGCCCAGCAGGTGATTGGCTCAGCATTCCAGGAGACTTTGGAGATGTTGAAAATGTTGGAACGGACTTTTTTAGAGAGCTGTGACCTCCAAAAATAACTGTTGACAGGGGGGTTACTTTGTTCGTAGGAACAGGCCAGGGTCACAAAGTCACCTTCTCGGATTGGCATCTGACTAATAATAGTCACAAACACCCTAGTGGGGGGATCTGGGAGAGAAACAGAGATTTAGCAGGCAGCCCAATCATCCTACTTCTTCACTCTCTACTTTCCACTCTACCTCTTCTCTATTCCTTAAACTTACCTGAGCTGATGGCCTTTCTTAGGTGTCCCACAGGAGAAAGACAGAAATCCCTCTCTTGCTACATTTTAATCCAGTGTTTTTGTTCTGCCCCTCTCCTCCCCTCCTTCCCCCTCCCTTACATTACTGTGTCTACAGCTGTGAGCTTCCTGAGAGTATAGACTGTGCCTTTGGAATATATTCTAGCCCAATGCAAGGTATGGCTCTTTCTAGCTATGGGTCAGTCCCATAACCTCTTTGTACCTCAGTTTCTTCATCTGTAAAATGGGTCTATATTTCTTCATACTTTATGACTTTTGAGAGTTCCAACAAGATAATGTATGTAAGGTATTCTGTAAACCATGAAACGCTACATAAATGCCAACTATTATATTTTTGCTAGTATAAATTAGTGTTTTAATGATGACAGTGGCAATGAGGTGTCACTTCCATGTCCGGGATCAGTTCTGCACATGACTCCTTGCTCATCCCAAATCCTCCCACTCCTACCCCCCTACCCCACCTTTGCCCCCCCCCCCCAGCATCGCATGGCCAAGCTTACACTGCACATCCAGCCTGGCTTTCTCACTGATTTCACTCCAGCCCTCACTGTTCTCAGCCAGACAGGTGTACTGGCCAGTTTGTTGTCGATTAACCCTTTGGAACATGAGCTTCTGGTTTGTCTCTCCTAGAATCTGCTTCTCATCTTGATACCAAATATAATTGGTTGGAAGAGGGTAGGCTTTGGTTGTACAATACAGCTCCACGGTGTCATTTTCTAGCACAGTGAATTTATTAGACTGAACCTTGGAAAGCTTGGGGGAATCTGGAGGGAGAGGAGAGAAGCTGGCATGAGATTGGTGGGGTGATCCCACTGACCAATAAATATCTCTTTCCCTCAAACACCAGCCCCCAAGGTCCTACACAAAGCAAATAGTAATAATAATAATAATAATCATGAATCAGCCATTCTTCCTCCATTCCCCAAATTTACTCCAAAGACTCCCTGATCCCTCCCTAAGCCCTCAACCCCATGATCTACTCACATAGGACTTGGAGATGCACCGCTTCTGATTTCCCTTGGCCTATTTCATTCATTGCTGCACATTGGTAATTCCCAGTCCATTGCCACTGTATGTTGGACAGAATCAGATTTTCACTCTGATTTAGCAGATCAATTTCATCTCTGAACCAAAGAAATCTGCCTTGAACCTCGGGGTTGCTGCTTTGGAGCAAACACTTCAGAGTCACTGATTCTCCCTCCTTCACTTCTAGGGGGATATTGGCCTCGATGGTTATCTTTGGGGTATCTGGAAGGGCAGAGAGTAAATTAAATAAAAAGAGAATTTGCCAGAGAGATTGAGAGAAGGGATTAACGGGGAAAACTCAAGGATTCTGGAACCCTTCAGGTGAGATCTACAAGTCCTTAGGGATGAAGACATGGACATCGATAGAAAGGAAATCAAGAGTGATTGCATGGCTTAAAGGATTTTCAAGTGTTTATAAATCTAGCTTCATTTTTCACGTGAAGAAAGGCTGAGTGAGGCCGAGAGAGAAGAAGTTGTCTGAGATAGCCCAAATATTCTGCACTAACAGCAAGAATGGACCTGGCAATTCCAAAGATTTGAGATAGAAAACGCCATCCGCATCCAGAGAGAGAACTATGGAAACCAAATGACTTTTGGGGATTTTGTTTTGTTTTGTTTTCTTTCTCATGGTTTCTTTCCCTTTTGGTTTTTTTCTTGCATGACATGACAAATATGGAATTACATTTAAAAGAACTGCATATGTTTAACCTATATCAGATTACTTGCTGTCTTGGGGAGAGGAAAGATAATGGAGGGAGGGAGAAAAACATGAAACACAAAGTCTTCTAAAAAATGAATATTAAAAATGAATAAAAAATAAATTTTAAATGAATTTTTAAATGGGTCAAAATTGAACTGATTATCTATTGAGAATACTTATTTTTATTTTTAAAAATTTTACTTTGTTTGCTAAGGCAATTGGAGTTAAGTGACTAGCCCAAGGTCCCATAGCCAGTGCTCTATCTACTGTGCCATCTTGCTGCCCTGAGAATACCTATTTTTAAAAAATGGAACTTGGGTTTTGAGTGCCTCCAAGTCCAACTCATAATTCCCTGGACCATGCTGCTCCTCAGAATTTGTAGCTTCGGTGAAGGAAAGCTCAGTCAAGCACCGGCTGTCCTAAGTAAGAAGTAAGCCCTCCTTGAAGCTTCTGCTCCTAGAATTACTTCTCCTTATACACATGTATAGCCCAGTAAAATGGTATCTTCTTGAAGAAAGTCAAGAACACTCTCCTATCTTGGTCTATATATTCCTTTTTTTGTTGAATCAATCATGTTGACTCATATTTATCAAGCACTTACTATGTGCCAGGTTTTGTTCTAAGCCAGCGACACAAAGAATGGTAAAAACCACAGTCCCTATCCTCAAGGAAATCACATTTTAATTGAGGAGACTACAGTCAAACCATGGAGCACATGCAAATATGGGGTGTCAGTGGGAGATAATCTCAGTGAGGAAACCTCTAGAAGTAGAGTGATCTGGGAAAGGCCTGTTAGAGAAGGTGGGATTTTAGTAGAGATTTGAAAGACATAAGGAAAGAGCCTTCCAGCCCCAGGAGACAGCCAGAGCAAATGCAGAAGGATGGGAAGTGGAGTATCAGGGTGAGGAACAGACCTACTTAAATGTGTATTGATCTAGAATTGCACTTTATTGTCCATCTACCTTCTGATCTATTAGCCTGAGGCTGATATTAAAAATAAGTCTATAATCTCTGAGGTCAGGGATTCAAGGCGGAAGGAGCTGGCACTCCAGCATCCGGGGTCTGAGTCTTAGGGAAGAGGTTCCACCATTGCCTCTAGCTCATCCTTACATGTAGGTGATTGAGTCATTCTTCCGCTGCTCTCTGGGCAGACCCTAATCAAGATATCTGGGATTAGGGAGCTGCTAATGATAGAAGGTCTTTCATAGGGAACAGGGGTCCCACCAAACAACACATTCAGGGAAACTCACGTCTCACATCCAGCTGCACGATCTTCTCAGAGAATTGCTTGTCTTCCTTGTCCCAGACGCGGCAAGCCAGTTCCTTGCCATGGTGAGTCCAATTGGGAGTGAATGTGAATTGGCTCTCTGTTGAGATCCTCTGGGTTGAATTGAAGGTTGACTTCTTAACTTGGTCCGCTGGAACCTCCTGTCCATCCAGGAACCAGCGCAAGCTCACAAGGTAGTCATAACAGAAATGGTTCAGAAAGCAGGTTACAGTGACCTGTTGCAACTCTTGGAGCTGCTGGGGGATCTGAATGTGTGGTGGAGGCACAGTTGCTGAGGGAGAAAAAAAAAGGAGGGTCTAGAATGGGAGGAGGAAGGGGAGCCTCTTAGCTCTAATCTGGGATATTCAGCCCGGATCTCCTTCAGGACCACTTTCCCCTTAGCCCTTCCTGACTCCAGCGATTTACCCTATGGAAATGTTGGCTTCTTGGTAGTTACTTTATAAAATCATTGTAGTCGTAGTAGCAATGAGAATAACTGTAACAAGAACAAGGAGTAACAAAAACAAATGAAACTTCCTATTTATATCATGCTTTTAAAGTTGAAAAGACACTGGTCACAAAAGCCCCTCCAGGAGTGTAGGTAGTGCAAGGAACTTTCCTGGCCCAAGTTTTTGGTGCTCCCTCTCTCCTTCTTGAAATTATTTTTTAGATATTTGCACATATTCTATTCCCTGCCCTCACCCCAGAATGGGAAGGTCCTTGAGGACAGGGACTATTCCATTTTTCTTTGTATTCCCAGCCCCTAGCACAGTGCTCGAGCCAGAGTAGGTGTTTAATAAAGAATTGTTGAACTGGAGTGAGTATCATGGCCATTTTATAGAGAGGGATGTTCTTTCTATCCTTGCTCATGTGCCCAGCTGAGAATTCTACAAGGGCAGGGACACTGTCTCCCCCCAGACCATGGGCTCCCTAGGACTTAGGATCTGCCTGGCTGGCATCTCCTTCTGCGCCTCCCTGCCAGGACCCAACACAGAGCAGCTCATGCTTACTTTTTGTTTAGAGCAAATCCCAGCATGCTTTGCTCAGGGAAGGGGGCCATGAGCCATGTGCCTCAGCTTAAAGGGAAGCCCATTCTTCTCATCCCCCGGCCCCTCACCAGTGACGTTGAGATGCATGTAGGACATCCACATCTCATCTCCCTGGGCGATCATCCTCAGCCCCAGGACCCCACTGTCGGACATCTGCACCTCACGGATGAGCAAACTGCAGTCCTCTTTCTTTTGGCGTCCCAGAAACACTATCCTTGAATTCTCAGGGGAATTGTGCAGGCTGAAGAGAATGGTCCCTTGGAATTTCTTGATAGCCTCGTCATACACCGGATTGTGGTACAAGAGAAAATCCTCTAGTGATTGGATATCATTTTTGATCTTGAAGCTGCAGGGGATCTGAACACAGGTGCCTTCCCAAACATCTATGTCATTTGGTAGCTTGACATTCCAGTTACAGAGCCCCAGAAACGGGAATCCTGGGACCCAAAGGCAAACAGGAGAAAGAGGGAAGAAATAGGATCAAGAAAGAAAACCAATTCTCTCTGAGGGATAGCAAGACAGAAAGAACAAGAAACAGACTGTAACACAGAGACTGGATTGAGGGGAAAAACCCATACACAGAACCAAGCGGAGTCCGTGGAAAAAGAGGGAGACCGAGTCTGTTAAGAGCAGTGACTCCTTTGGGCCCTCCTATATAGAGTCAGCTTCTCCCACCCCTCTTCCAACAGCATCCTCTTGCCTAAAATCTATCTCCCTCCTCAGCTCCAGCTCCCAGGTACTAGAAACAGTCCTTACCAATAGCTAGAAATGAAAGCTGAAGGAGGCCTCTCATGATGGCGCCTCTGGTCCGGTCAGAGCTCCTGAAAACAGAAAATCAGTTCTCGGCTCAATCAGGTAAGTTCCTTGTTTTCTCCAGGATGCGTCCTTTGGTTGCCCCATTTAGCTCTGACCGTTGCTTTCCTTCTACGTCCCCTCAACACTTCTCAGAATATCTACATTGTTCCGGAGTTGTCTGGGTACATCACTCCTTTGTACGTTTGGGGGGCACGTCTGTTCATAACTATTTTTGAATATCTTGTCTCACTTGTTAGATTAGGAGACAGGGAATAAGACGCCCTCTTCTCCTGTTTTCTCTCTGTTTAGGACTCTACACAGGAGAGAGTCATCCCCAGGTGTTGGCTCACTAGGTCAGAGAGATGAGAGAGTGGAGGGTTCAGCCAACTGGCCCTTAGCTCTCCTTCACCTCCACCCCAAATTTTCTCACTTTCTGAATGTACACATAGTGCCTCTTGTCACCCTAGTTGTGATTAATATTTGCATAAAGTTAAATTTGTCTCTATTTACATGCAGGTGCCTTCAGCAGGGTCTCTTGGGGAATGACCAGGATGTGTCGATAGAGTGTGTCTCCTGTCACATCAGATTTGCTCCCATCTCTACTCTTTTTTGCCCTCTCTATATGGCTCCTCTCCTAAAGTTTGTCTAAGAAAAAAAGCTCATATGGGACAGGTACTGGGATAAAGGAAGCTGGCAAAGGCCCAAAGAGGAAAAGAGAAGTGACCCATTGGCTGGGGGTGAGGGGGGCAAAGCTATATTCTGGGATAAATAGAATTCAACAAGTTAGAAGTGGAGAGAGATTCCCAAGATTCAGTGGGCTGAACCCAGGGATGAATGGGGCTATACCACAGTAATGATCATCGTTCTCTATCATTAAGCCCAATCTCAGCAAGCATGTGGCGTCCAGTTCCCTAATGTGCTTAGCTCTAGGCCAAGTCCCCACCTGACACCCTGATCAGGAACCTGGCTTGGGCCCCCACAGGAAGATGGATGGATTTTAGACTACACGCTCCTGCTTCAGACAACCAGGAAATTTCAGGCTAACTAAGGGCTGTTCCCACCTTAGTGCAGTGATCCAAGAAGAAAGAAAGAGAAGTTGGGGACCAATCAGGACCCAGACATGGAGAGCTTACTGTAGCCCATGTTAAAGTTGGTTTCAAGGCAACATCAAGGAGAAGAAAGTCAGTGCTGACCAAGAAGGGCACTTGGCAACATGAATGGGATTACAAGGATGATGGGGAAGGAACAAGAGAGAAAAGGAAAATATAGGCTAGGAAAGAGCAGGGTGCCTTTTTACCTGCTTCTTGAACATCCTCCGCTTCTTCCTCCTTATGGGTGAGAACAGCATCAATGAAAAAGAGGAAGCTCTTTGCTTTTAACATCTAGCCCAGATCTGTGACTCAATCAGTCTCCTCCCCTGTCTTGAGAAAACTGAGAACCAATCTGAAAGTTTTGGTGGAGTGGGGAGAGAAAAAGTTGGGGGGCAAAGAATAGTAATTTACTTGGATTCAGGTCTTGGTTATTCAAGTAATGGAATGCACAAAGCAAAATGTGTTTAATATCAGGTCGGTTGCCCTTGGCCATCTTAGCATGCCTCTGGTCACTGTCTTCTCTTGTTTTCCCTTTTCTATCAACACAGCTCAGGAAATTAAAATTATTTCAGTACTATATATAAGCCCAGAACATCTTGAGGGTCAATATGGTTTTAAAAGTTATACATAGTCTTATGAAGTCAAATAGAAATTACATTGTGGATTTGTTGTCATTTTTGATTTTTCGAGGAGCTTGCCATTTCTTTCTCCAGATCATTTTACAGATAAAGAAACCGAGGCAAATGGGTGAAGTGACTTGATCAGAATCACATAGCTAGGAAGTGTCTGAGGCCAGATTTGAATTCAGGAAAGTGAGTTTTCCTGACTCCAATCCAGCACTCAATTCATTATGGCACTATCTAGCTGCCCCATTGTAAATTATTTGCCATTTAAAAATTATCTATGAACTATGCCCAAAGGGCTATCAGACTGTGCATATCCTTTGATCCAGAAGTAGCTCTACTGGGCCTGTATCCCAAAGAGATCTTAAGGAGCAAAAGGGACCCACATGTGCAAAAAAATGTTTGTGGCAGCTTTTTTTGTAGAGGCAAGGAACTGGAAACTGAGTGGATGCCCATCAGTTGGGGAATGGCTGAATAAGTTATGCGATATGAATGTCATGGAATATTATTGTTCTTTAAGAAATGACCATCAGGAGGATTTCAGAAAGGCCTGGAGACACTTGGATGAACTGGTGCTAAGTGAAGTGAGCAGAACCAGGAGATCATTGTATACAGCAACAGCAAGATTATACCATGATCAATTCTGATGGACGTGGCTCTCCTCAACAGCAAGGTGATTCAGGCCAGTTCCAATGATCTTGTGATGAAGAGAGACATCTGCACCCAGAGAGAGAACTATCAGAACTCAATGTGGATCACTACATAGCATTTTCACTCTTTTTGTTGTTGTTTGCTTGCATTTTATTTTCTTAGTTTTTCCCTTTTTAATCTGATTTTTCTTGTGCAACGCGATAATTGTGGAAATACATATAGAAAAAGTACACGTTGGGGGGAAAGGTGAGAAAGAAAATTTGGAACACAAGGTTTTTCAAGGGTGAATGTTGAAAATCATCTATGTATATGTTTTGAATATAAAAAGCTTTAGGGGCAGCTAGTTGGTGTAGTGGATAGAGCACTGGCCCTGAAGTCAGAAGAACTGAGTTCAAATCTAGCCTCAGACATTTAACACTTCCTAGCTGTGTGATATTGGGCCAATCACTTAACCCCAATTGCCTCAGCAAATAAATAAAAAGGAAAGAAAATAAAAAAAATTTTTTTAAATAAAATAAAAATTATCCATGATCCCCTGAGATCAGAACTAGGAGAATGGGGTAACAGTTACAGAGAAAGCCCCCTTAAAGAAGAATGAACTGTCTCAGCAGTGGCTATAGGGCCTTCAAACAAGACTGGGGGACCTTTTGTCGGTGGTGACACAGAAAGGACTCTCTGTCAGGGATGGGTGAACCCTTGAGTTACTTCCCTACTCTGAGATTTTGAGAAAATAACTGAAGAGGTTGGTGGTTGAGGATTTTCATTTTCACATTGACCCTGAAACTACAGTTTCTAGTTGGAGAGAGCATGTTGAACTGAAGAGAAAGTTTTCACAGCACAAACCCCATTATTCATTAATATCTTGATCAGCGTTTCTTCTAAGTGGAGACAAATTGAGACCAAATTAGAAAAGTCCTACTTTGGAGAAAAAGTTCTGCTTCTTCTCATTTTTCTTTCCCCTACAAATGCTACCAGGAAATAATGAAAGTAAAGGGGAATTATGATAGGATAAGCAGGGGGGAGGCAATGGCTGGAGAGACTGGTTTCATGCTCCTTGACCACTGCAACATTTGACTATCCCCCTTCCTCTTCCTGGACATTGTCTCTTCATGAATTTTCATAACTCACTTTTTTCTGGTTCTTCCACTTTTCTAGCTTATTCTTCCTTATTCTTCACATACCAGCTGTGTGTCCCTGGGCAAGTCACTTAATTCTGATTGAAGCAGAGAGAGAGAAACAAAGATAGAGCTGGGGGAGGGGAGAGAGAGAGAGAGAGAGAGAGAAGGGAGGGAGAAGAGGAAGAGGAAGAGGAAGAAGAAAAGGAGGGGGAGAAGGAGGAGGAGGAGGAGGAAGAGGAGAAGGAGGAGGAGGAGGAAGAGGAGGAGGAGAACAAGAACAAGAAGAATGTATTGACCATGTTCGGGACTACTACACCTATCCAAATTGACTTCTCAGGAGTCGCTCCAAATGATGTACAGAAAGAATATATTAGAATCTCGAGAAGTAGACTATCCTGTCCTGTAGGCCTGAAAGGCCCAAAAGACCACAGTAGGAGCCATTCCATTGAGAGTATTCACAGCTTTTACACATTTCAGATAAAGAACTCCCAAAATCCTACCCTCTATATGGTGTGATTGGTCACATAAGTCTTTATTCCCCTATTTGGTCAGTGGAATGTAATAGATGTATAGCTTTCTCACCAGTGTCCTTCTTTGAACAATAGAATATAGTCCAGATCTTATCTAAAATCCCATGCTTCCTAAACTGAGGCCTTTAAGGCTTTAGATAAGAGTCCCTGATCAATATGTGCTTGATCTGTAAGATCCTCACCTTTTTCTCACACAACCATCTCCTGAAAGAAAACCCCAAATCAAAACTACCAGAAACTTTTAAAATCAAAACTCAGAGGATGTGGGCTAAATAAAAAAATCCAAGGGCTGAGGTGCCACAATCAGAATCATACAAGATTTGGTAGCTATTAGAAAGGAGCAGTGAAGAGCTTGGAATATGATTTTCCAGAAAGCAAAAAAAATAGGGGTTTACTATCAGAAATAGCTTTCCCATCAAAACTGAATGTGACCTTGCAGGGAAAGAAAGAAAAGTTTAATGAAAGAACTGGGAAGCACTCTTGATAAGAGCTTCAGAGCTGTGTAGGAGCTTTTGGAATGCCAACAGAGGAGCAAAGAGAAACATGTCTTCTCAATCTGGAAGATCTCTCTGCATCTTCGTCTCCTTCAAATTTCAATAAATGCTTAGGTGGGCCATGCTTCCTGCTTCACTCCTCTCCATTCTCTAGATGCACTGAGTGAGTGATCACCTTCTCTAATCCGCTCTCCCGGACCCTTGTCTTTAGGGGTTTTACGGGTTTTAGAATGTAAGCTTCTTGAGGGCAGGGCTTGGGGGCAAATGTGTATTTTTATTACTTAATACAATACCTAGTTCATAGTCAGCACTTAATAAATATTTAATAACTGTAGGTTGACCCCGCTCAGTAATCAATGGAGACTTGGCCTGGCGATCCAAATCCCAGCTGAGGATGTTATGGTAAAGGGGCAGAGAGTGTTACAGTGGAATCCCAGGGTCATATGTTACAGCTCCACAGAGAGCATCAAACTTCCTCATTTTATAGATGAGGAAATTGAGTCCCATAGAAGTTCCCAGGTTAGTTAATAAATTGTTCATCCTTTATTTTCAGAGATCAATGACATCACAGGAGATGTCTTGATTTGCATATGAATCAGATGGAAGTGCAGCAGAAGTGCACAGTCACCCTCATTTCTCTCTTTCTGAGAGAGTTTTGTCCTGTGACAGGACAAAGTCAGGACAGCTGGTGATGATCCTGGATGCAGGGGATGTGAAGCAGGTTGTGGTCCTTTTAAGAAACTGTATTTCCTTTTGATCTGTGATCCCTTTCAGATTCTTCCTGGGCATATCCCCTCTAGACAAGTTATCTTTCCAGGATGCCAGGGCCTTTGAATTCAATTAGAAATCCTGGTCAAAAAGCAGGCCTTTTGAAGTGTTGTTAATTCCAATAGGAGATCGGGGCTGATAAGAATCTAAACCCTGGGAACCTGGGCTGTCCCAGCCCCCACCAACAGCCTTCCTTCAACAAAGGTCTTTTGCAGATGGACCTAGATAGCTCACTCAGCTGCCAGGATCTTCTACCCACTGAGAACTGCTTTTTCAGGGCAAAACTCCATTTTCCATAGATCTGCCACAAGTCAGTCTCTTGGTAAACTGATTTCTATCTAACCAATAAACTTTCATTCTGCAACTAATAATCCGGGAATGAGTGAATTCTTTCACTCCTAGCACCTGCAGCCGATTTAAAGGGATTCTTAATAACTCTCTTATAGCCACGAACCTGTAGACCACCAGAAATCTAGACCACTCAAAGCGCATCAGATGGACCTTGACATCTTCAGTATCTAACCAAATCCCACGCATCTTCTTCAGCTGCTTTTGTGGCCTTTGGAACAAATTGTTCTCATCTACCCATTCCCCAGAGAAGTCTTTACATGCAAGGGGTAAATATCCCCTTAACTCACCAATAGGTCTGAGGCCTATCGATTATTCTCAGTCTGGTTGAGCCCACTGAGGTATAGCCACTGCACAGAAACAATTTCTCTTGAGGTGAGAGCTGGATGGCAAGTGGACACAGGGAGAAAATTTCAAAGCAAATGTAGAAAGAAAAAAAAACATGCAACAAGAGAAAGTCTAGATCAGTGGTGGGCTGTTGTGGGATATTGTGGAAGAGACTAACTATGGGCCAGGGCTCCCTCTGACAGCCGCAGTTATTAGCAGTGTTCTTGAAGTAAAGTACAATGGAAAAGGGCAATCCTTCTAAAGTCCTACAAGATAGTGACAGAAAGTGCCTAGAGGACAGATCCTGGAATAGATCTCTCAGACGCTTCAATTGCCAGATTACAGAGAAAAGAAAGAGACCAGATGGCTATAAGGGTCGTGAATCAAAGGGTCAGCATCGGAGTAGACAGAAAAAGATGGATAATGAAGAGGATGAGGGAAATCATTTTTGGAAATGACTTTTGGATTTTTGGAAAGGGGGGTAAAAACAATGAATTAAAAAAAAAAAACAACTAAGGAATAGGATTAACTGAAGAGGGGGAGAGAAAGGGGGAATATCAAATGAGAAGAGGGAAATAAGGGTGAGGTGAAGGGAGCCAGGAAAACTAGGAATACCTTTACAAAAAAACAAAGCAACAGAAGGAACTTAATGCTATGTCTCAGCAGAAGTGGGAACTTGGAACTGAAAAGTTTCTATAGAAAATACATTAATGCATCTAGAATAAAAAGGAAGTTGTTCAGTGGGGAGGGGACCTTTGTATGAAATTTCTCTGGTAAGTTTCCAAGATATGTAAACAATTAATAAATATATAAACTAACAGCCATTCCCCATGGCTAAAATGTTCAAATCATTTGAACCAGAGACTCCATTATTGAGCTAATACCCCAAAGAAATCATTGATGAGGAGAAAAAATAGTCCCATATACTCCAAAATTTATAACCTGACTTTTTATGATAGCTAAGAACTGGAAACAAAGTGGGTGCTGCAGGACTGGGGAAATTACTAAACAAATGGGGAAACATAAATGTAATAAAACATGACCATATAAAAGAATATGACTCCAGGAACTGATACAAAATGAAAGAGAGCCAGGAAGACGACATACCCAGTAACCCCCACGATGTAAGTGAAAAGAACACTGACACACCAAAATGCCAGATGTAAATATAGTAAAATCTTAAAGATTAAATCATACTGGAATGAAGAAATGAGAAGACACGCCCTGTCTGTCCCTCGGTGAGGGTGGAAGGACTATGGGCATTACACACTGCACGTGGTTTTGGATTTCTGCAATGTATTGACCAATCATCCTGATTTTTTTTTCTCTCTCTTAAAAAAAACTCTCTTATATGGGATGACTTTCAGGGAGGGGAAGGAGGAAGGACTTGAGATACTATGGTGATGTGGAAAACAAAAGATCAGCAAAAATCTATTTAAATTGTAGTTTTAAAAAAAGTAAACAAAGTAGTTTATGTTTGCTCTTGGAGACGAGAAGAAACACTGGAGTTTACTGAGCAATGAGTAACATGGTCATACCTGTACTTTAATCAAATCACCTTGGTCAGCTGGATGGAGAAAGTGGGAGGAAGCATTTATAAAGAGACTATTGTGTGTCAGATACTGAGCTAAGCACTTTTACAAATGGCATCAAATTTGATCTTCTCAATAACTCTGTGAGTCAAGTGCTGTTATTGTTCCTATTTTGTAGTTAAGGAAAATGAAGCAGACAGATTAAAGGATTTGCTCAGGATCACAGAGCTAGTTTCAGGTCAGATTTAAAGTCACATCTTCCTTATTCCAAGCCCAGCACTCCATCCACTGTACCACCATCTGCCTCTGAATTGGAATGCAGAAAGATGTGAGGCAAGGAGTCCCTTTCTCTCTGACTTAGAAGGCCAGATGTCACTAAATGTACAATGACTGCCCATTTCCCTATACCCTGACATTCAATGAACTTTGACTTAGCAGCAACTTTTCTCTTTTTAAAAATTTGACTTAATTTTATTTTTAGGTTATACATGTACATTCATTTTTTAACCATTCCTATATAAGTCAGGTTGGAAGAGAAAAATCAGAACAAAAAGGAAAAACCATGAGAATAGTGCGTGTGGATTCACATTCAGTTTCCATAGTTCTCTCTCTAAATACAGATGGCATTTTCCATCCAAAGTTTATTGGAATTGCCTTGAATCACTGAATTGATGAAAAGAACCAAGTCTATCATAGTTGATCATCACACAATCTTGCTGTTACTATACATAATGTTCCCTGGTTCTGCTTGCTACACTCAGCATCAGTTCATGTAAATTTTCCCAGGCTTTTCTAAAGTCTTCCTGTTCATTTTGTAAAGAATTGTAATATTACATTGCTTCCTTATACCATAACTTATCTAGCCATTTCCCAAATGGTGGGCATCTATTCATTTTCTAATTTTTGCCACCACAAAAAGAGGTAGTAGCAGTTCCTTATAATTCGGTCGTGGCCTTTCAAGGACCAATTTTGATGCTAGTGGCAGGGCAGAGACTTGTGAGAATTGGGGTGGGAATCCCGCAGCAGGCAGATCCAACTTGAAATAATTCAGGAATCCAAAATCTGTGGCAAAAGGAAGTTTTATTGTTCACTAAAAGGCTTTCTCTTAACAGGCAAATCTCTTAATGAGGAAATTTGCAAAAAGCCTGTGAACAGAAACTTATTTTATGAGCAAATCTTGGCTGGAGGGCTTGAGCTGATTATCAGACCAAGATCTCCAATTGAATGAAATAATTTTGAAGGCTTCTGGAACTTCCTGAAGAGGATCAGGCTACCTCCAAAAGATCAATGGAGCGTATCTCCAATTGAATGAAGCCACTTAACTTATCTGGGAATATATGATTTCCCAAACTTTTCGGAGATTCCAAATCTTCCTTCTTTTACAGATCCAAGGGGACACAGATTCAGAGTTCATCCCCGTCAATTCCATAGTCTGCGTACATGGTGTTCTCCACCCACCAACCCAACCCAGCAGAAGGCAAGCTTTTGAGGGCAGGATCCCTTAGTTTTTATCTTAATATTTTCAAGGCCCAGTGCTATTGCTGAATTGATAAATTCTTGTCGAATGAATGAATAAATGAGCTGGAACATCTGGGTCTTAGGCTGGGACAAGAGACTGTGGATACCAAGGAGTTTGGGGAAGGTATCCAGCCTTCCAGCCAGCCAGGTAGACTGCTCTCTTTCTATATTCAGTCACTACCATTGTTTCTTCAGCTTCTGACAGCATACTTTGCATAAAAGGGCAAGCCTATTGATGCTGCCTTTGGTTACTCCAGCCTAGGAGTGAAGACAGACTAAGATTAAGTTGCTTAATTCCATATTCACAAGCATTGCTAAGGTTTAAGTGTCTGGAGTAGTAGATTCTGATTTTTTGGGAAAATATGTATTATTTGTTGTGCCACTCCTCACCATTATATTTTTTTAAGAAAGGGGAGAGAGGGGGCAGCACAGTTATTAATACCTTACAAAAATTAAGGAAAAAAACATTAAATAAATTAATTTTAAAAATTTGTGGTGCTAAAGATTTTAGAAGTACAGGAAAAGAGACATTCTGGACACAATCTAATTTTAAAATAGAAATCAGAAGGGATAATTTAGTTCCTCTAAATGATTATCAAAAATTGTAAAGGCATTTTAATTGGATAAAACTCTATGTGAAATTGGAAAACATGTGAATTGACAAAATTATTCAAAATTTTAAAAGGAGATTTCTAACGCTAATTCAAAAAGAAGTCTGAGGATCAGCTATAAGTAGTGGACAGTATTTACAGATGCTACTAATAAACAATTAGCCTCTTTATATATATTCCAGCTACTATTAAATATGTTTTTAACACCCTGTTTGAATACACACAGCAGAATGAGTTATATGCAATTATTATTGCACTGTATACTGTTCAAGAACCTTTTAATATTTTTTTTTCAGAGAGCAAATATGCTGTTTATGTGATTAACACATAACACAGAAACAGCCCCAGTCCTGGACATTCTGCTGGTTAAAATGAAATACCTTTAATAACAATTATTTTTATTGTTTAAAAGAATGGTTTTGAAGGGGGATGGAAACTGTGTTCCCTTTAAAATTATCACTCTGAAACTGTGTTCCCTTTTGATCTGTGATCCTTTTTGGAGTCTCCCCCCAGATAAGTTATCTTTCGGGGATATCAGACTCTTTGATTCAATTAGAAATCTTGGTCAAAAAGAAATGTTGTTTCTTGAAATGTTGTTAATTCCAATTGGAGATCTGGGCCGGATACCAATAAGTATCTAGGCCTGGGAACTTTGTCTTTCTTTCAGACTGAAATCTGAAGCCTCAAGACTCCTTTTAAAGGACAGTTTCTGAACTCACTCTTTGCAGAAGGTCCAAAGCAGCTTGTTCTGCTGCTAGGACCCTGCCCGCTAAGAAGGCATTCTCTTCTCAATGTCAGCCTCCATTTCCCTAATAGGACTTTGCCACTAAAGAAGTCAGTCTCTTAACAAAACTGGCTTCATATCCAACAATAAACTTTCATTTTTGCCCATTAATAATTCAGGTTCATGAATTCTTTCATGAAGAACCTGCACTGACCATAAGGGGATTTTAACAACAATCTGACTGCCACTGACCTCATCAGTCTGTGTTTGCACAATGTTAATAACTGAGTAGTTGTTTTTATTTTTCTAGTTTATGGCTTTCAACAAAGCTGGAATAGTCTTCTCCCACGTCGTTTTTTCCTGTGTCTGTGTCATGTTTCTTCTATGGACTAGATTTTGTTATCTGCAAAGATTTAAAAGGCAACCAGCCAGGGAAAAAAATCTCCATGCTGTCAGAGGCAGAGTTCTGGGAAAATTTCTTTAAAAGCCTAACTTTTTCTGTGAAGTTCAGCTCTGGCCAAGCTGGGAGCTATCCAAAAAAGTAACTAATTAAAATTAAAATACCATTTTTACAGATTCCCAAAAGTTTTGAGAGCAAAACAGCATAGCAGATTCTTAAAATTTTGAAAGCAATGATTAAGAAGTTTGGCAATTAGTCATTTTAAGATCATAAAAAAAATTCCTGAAACACTGGGGATAAATCCAGGAATTTACCCCATTGTGAAAGAAAAGAATAGGGAAAAAACAAAGCAGATAAAGAGCAACTTTTTGCTAACCCTTCTCTGACATCTATCTTGTCTGGAGTCTCTTTTTATTCTATTGGGCAAGCATCCAGATAGGATTAAGGGTGGACCCTTCTAAGAATTGCTAACAAGATTGATATAGCCTGAATCTCTCAATTTGCTAACTTCTTTCATCTCAGATCAGATTAAGAAAAGAGAATGCTCAAGTATTGTAGAGAAAGAAGCAACAGCTATGGGCTCACAACCTTGCCAGCCCACTTTGGGGGAATGGGAATGGGGGGTGAGGGGAATGTCATGCTCCACAGTCAGCATTCCCTGAGCCCTGGCACCTGAAATTACCATCAAAGGGATATCCTGGCACCAGTCACTCAAGCTTTCAGCAGGTTCTGTCTAGCAATTGCTTGGGAAGAACTTGGGTACCCCTGGCAGCACCCAGAAAGCCACTCAGCCTTTGTTTTGAGTAAACTCACCATTCTCTGTTTCAGTTAAAGAAATGTATTAGCTATGTAACTTATGGCAAATTATTTTATCTCTGCCCAGTTTGCTGATTTGTAAAGCTCACTGTAATGTTCGGGCTAGCTTTCTAGAGAATCTAGGGACCAGTCTTGATCTTAGTGCGGGAGTGCAGGAGGCAGGAGAATCCCCAGGAGGATGGACAAAGATGTCTCCTTCTCTGACTGGAAGAAGGGGTAAGAGGGAGAGAAAGAAAATATATGTAATTCAGTGAAATTTGTTATTTGGAATATGATAGTAAAAGCTGTTTTAATCAAAGCCCACTAAAGGGATATATAAATTATAATCTATTTGCACTAAATTTAGGAAAACAGAAAAGCAGTTTACAGCTACTGAAAAACTG
Organism: Antechinus flavipes; assembly: GCF_016432865.1. Lineage (NCBI taxonomy): Eukaryota > Metazoa > Chordata > Mammalia > Dasyuromorphia > Dasyuridae > Antechinus > Antechinus flavipes. The sequence goes on from NC_067400.1 coordinate 612,367,647, forward strand.
CCAAAAACAAAAAACAGGCTGCTTTTGAGCTATCTAGAATCAGGCTTCTCAAGGCTCAGTCACAAACACAAAAAAAAATTGAAATGACTTGTGTGGATTGGAAGATATCCAAATGGCAATTCAGTTTGTCTGGAACATTTAATCAAAATTTAGGAAATCTTATGAACTAAAGTTAAGTAAGTTTTAAAATCTGTTCCTTTTCAATTAAAAAATATGTTTGTATCTTCTTTCCTCCCTAAAAAACAAAAAAGAAAATTACTTAAGGGATTGGAAATCCTCCCTGAGAACTTTCCAGCTCAACAGTTTGGAAACAGAATAGATTTGTCAACTAAAAGAAGGCAGAAAGTTTATTTAGCCTTGCAAATCCTGTCTTATATTATTTTGTAAATGTAATTTATGGAATTAGGTATTTTCACTGTCACTAGAAAATTAAAAGGAAATTACAAGACTATTTGGTTATTACTTAGAAAAAAGTTTAAATTGTTAACTAAGTTATTTGGAGCTGTTGTCATGTTAAACCTAAATCTGATAATTATTGTATATAGCACAGCCCATAAAAACACTAAGAATGGTGGGCGTTGGGCAACAAACAGCTTAACCCCTTTCCTGGGACCTTGTCAACTCACCTTAATTTCTAAGCTTCTCAGTTTTCTTAACCTTCAGGATAATCAAGGTCATCAACTCTGAGAGATGAGTCTGTTTAGGAGATATAGTAATATATATAACAAGGAAAGTATCTACTAAAAATTTATGAGCTTGATTAATGATTAATCCTTAGCACCAAGATGAGTTTTAACTACAAATCAAGTTAAACAATCTCCTATGTGTCTAAATTTTGGTAAACTTTAAAAAAATTGTTTATTTTACCCTAGTTTCAATTAGTAGAATTTGCTATTAGAGATAAATCTCTTGGGACTGTAACTGATATTCTTTTGAGTTTTGAATTTGATTACTTAATCATTAAATCAGTAATCAGCACTTGAGAGGATTATCATAAGCTACTCAGAGAAATGTGACCCTGAACTGGTCTGTATCTGGACAAGAATTGGGAACTTCTGCTCAAGGTAAGATCTTTCTGATTCAGTTTCCCAGTTCTGTTGCTTTGTTTCCTACCTGATCATTCCTGAGATTTATAAGATAGAACTACTATAATTGGATATCAAACTAAACTAAGGAAACTTTATTTGGCCACATGTATGCTCCCAAGCTGAGGCCTGAAGAACCAGATCTGCTAGTATTATCACATCCCTGTATTTTCTTCTAATAAAAAATTTCTATAATCAGAGGAAATGTTCCACACAATTCAATTATAATGTCTTGTTCTTTTCCATCTGAAAATATGTAGAATGAGTATTTGGGCTAGTCATCTATTTGTTATAGATAAGATGTTAGTGTGAAATAAAGCGTGTAGATTTCCAAAATAATATAAGAATAATTAACACGATTGTCTAGAAGACCTGTTATTTTGTTGTTTATTGAAACTAAAGCTGAAACATCTTTAACATTTGTCTGGACTGTGTTTTCATGTGACACAAATATATTTCATTGGAGGAAAAGTTCCTGGACGGATCTACATTGGCTGTCTATACCTTATAGCAGTCCTTGTGGACTTGTCGTTCTATCTCAGATCATTTTAACCTCTATTTGGTAGATTTGTTTTTTATTCTAGATTTTGGTCAGTTGCAGATGCATTGGCCAGCTTCAAGGAACTGAATCACCACTGGATACTTCAATCAGTTCCAGCTTACCATCCCCTCCATAAAAAGATGGGACTCTGCTCTCCACCCATTCTCAGCCGGAACTAGTTTCAGAAGATGAGATCATTCCCCACTCCCAGAGGACTTTGGGCCCTATTGGTTTGGGGAGGAACTAGAACTGATTGGTGAACGGACCATAAATTAACCAGGGTCTGGATGGATCTCCTGTTACAATGTATTTGGGACTTAGGATGGAACAAATTTTTACAGCTCAGATATGGGATTCCATGATGTTTTCAGGCCCCTCAGTAATATACTGTGCAGAATGTTTAAAAATATCCACAGATGTTTCCAACTACAGATACTGTTTTAAGGAATGGCACTGGAATCCAAATCACGAATGTGCTAGGTGGATATATTGTAAAAATGTTACATTTGTGTTTTATCCCAGTGTCTTACTTCTATCTAAATGTCTTCTAATTTGCTATCTATGGTTCTTATTATTGAACATCCATCCTGTGTGCTGGTGCCTGCTAAGATTAATCACCATTAGTACAGGTCAACAGGTGAACAGGTTTGAGATAACATCAAAGGAAAATTAGAAAACAAAAATGGGAAAAGGAGAATTTCATTGCTGGACTTCTAGCAACTATAGCAATTATTACATCACTTGCTATTTCAGCTTCAACTCCTAACAGAATCTATTCAGACAACCTAATTAGCGAATCAATTAGCAAAAAATAGATCATAAGCTCTTAAAGAACAAATTAATATAGATAATGAGTTAAAACAAGGACCAAAGTTAATGGAACAATCATTAATATGGTTAGGGGATCATGTAAACAATTTGGAAAGTCAATTACAACTAATTTGTGATTATAAATTCACTCATGTATTTGTAAATCTAGATGGGATAATGATACCACCAATGTGACATGGCTTCAAATAAGTAACAGAATAAATGGAGCTATACGTAATTCCAACCTCACTTGGGATAAATCTCAATTAGCTGCCTTGACAGAAAACATGGCAAAAAGTAGTGTCCCTGGAATTGATCCTGATAACATAGCTAACCAAATATTTGAATAATTTAAAAAAATTAAATCCTGTAAATAATCTGACTTCTATGCTTTTGCATTTTGTTCCTTGTAAGAAGATTTGCCAACCCCGCCATCAGCCTTGGACATCACACAGGGCACGGCTCAGGTAATCTGAGGGTAGCCGTGTAAGGGTGAACAAGATGGTGCTGGAGGAAGGGGGTCCCACCCGCTTGGCATGAGAGGCATGGCAGACCTTGGAGGGGAGTACCTTGAATATCCCTATTAGGAAAGGAATGCTCACAATATATCTACCTGTAACTTACTGTAGAGAATCATGTATCTACTATAGATTAGAATGTACTTACATATGATGTAAGAAGTGGAAGCAAGCACCGAGATGATAAAAGGACTTGCAGTCTTTGTAATAAAGCAGAATCCCACACCACCTTGGCTCTCGCCTCTCCTTACTCACAAATTTCGCTGTTCAAGTGGACAGGCAGTACTGGTCACATAAAGCCCATTCCACTCAGGAGTTGGGGCCGTGACCCCCAACAGTTCCTTTTGCATGGGTTATCCTTACACTCATTGGCTTAGCCCCTCATGCTTTATGGTATGTCTTGCAATCATTGTCAACTATGGGAACTGAAGTTCATAGACTTCATCTTCTGAATAAAAAGGGGGAGATGTAGAGGACCAGTATTGAATTAGTCCATAAACAGCAAGAGTTCAGTCCAGTATTATTTGAGACCTACTCTCTGTTACAGAGAATTTTTCAAACTGTATCAGCTCACCATCTCGCTTTCAATTGTACAGACATATTTGGCAAATTCAGGATAATCTTGATGGAGAATACATGCAACAGAAACGAGGCATTTTAACTATACAATGAATCAGACATACTTGAGGTAAATACATTAATATGATAATTTCTTCTCTGTATTTATAAATATCACAACTATTTACAATTCTTTGATGTTGGTGAGCATCACAATTATGCTATTTACAATTCTGTATCGATAAACATCTTGGTATTGACAATTTAGATGAATATGGAAATGCCCTGGAAGAAATGTGATGAAGGTAGCTAGTAATTTTGTAACACTAATCTAAAAGGTACATGAACCTGATACTCTGATTAATAAACAGAGATTGCAAAGCATATCTTCTGCCTGGCCTTGATATTCATTCATACTCTTGGTTATTCACTGGAGCTGGACTCCAACAGGTTTGAATTATTGTATTTAAGCAGACAGATAAGATGAGAAACCCCACTGGTCTAGGAGCAGGGTCTAGATCCCTCTGAATTGGGAGTGGGGCAGATGAGGGACAGGGGAAAATGGAACAGAGGCTCCTTCTTTTCCAAGCTCCCCTTGGGAGCTTGAAGATGCTCCCATCCTTCCTAGTTCCCAGGGTTTCCTTCAGCTTAACTGTCCCTACTCTACATATGCAATTATTTCTTAAACTATGTGTTTCTAGCTGCACCACAACTCCACACACACCTCATTGGCTCTCACCTAGATTATTGCCACAGTTTCCTAGTGGGTCACTCAGCTTCCAGCTCTTCCTCCCAATGGTCACCTGAGGAATTTTCATTATCATGTAGACCCCCTAATCATTAGCTCCAGTGGCTTCCTATCGTCTCCAGTATTTGTATTTGGTTTCTTCATATCAGTATGTATCTATCCTGTGCTGATGAGTCTGTGTGACACTATGAGCCTTCCCAGAAACCAGGACCCAGTTCTGGGATTATCTCTGTCTCAGGACCTGCCATTTGTTCTGAGTTCTCAGAGCAAGTGACAGGCAGCTGGAGTAGCTGGGGAAGAGGTATCTGTTGGACCATGACTCAACCCCATCCTCCAATCCCTCGCAATAACACACCTTCATCTAGAATGCTGAATTGGTAAAATATTTATTCCACTAACCATGTAACTCATCATAAGAGAGACACAGCATTATTCATTGATTACTCAACACAGAGCACATCCAGAGGCCTGCAGCCAATCCTAGGTAACTTAAGGAGAGGCAAGCCTCATCTTTGTCAATCTCTCTCTCTTTCTCTGTCTCCCCCTCCCTCTCTCCTTCCTATTTCTCTCCTTTCCTCTATCTTTCTGTGTCTCTGTGTCTCTAGTTATCTCTCTGTGTCTCTGCCTCTCTTTCTCCCTCCTTTCTATTTCCCTCACCATCTGTCTCTCTCTGTCTCTCTCTCTCCCTCTCTCCTACTTCTCTCTCTCTTTCTGTCTCTCTGTCTCTGTGTGTGTGTGTGTGTCTCTCTCTCTCCAAGAAGAGGTTAGGACAGGGTTGCTCCTACACGCCCTTTCAGTTGTGAAGGAGAACAAGGTGAAATAGGAAAGGGAGGACGATGTGGGGAGGACTCTGGATCCTTTCTTCTGGCTCCTCTCTGATTTTGTCAAGTCCCACTTCATTCCCACTCCTGGAGAATATGGCTTCCTAAGCATTTATTAACAGACTTGGTGGTGCTTCTGTGTTGTGGCACCCAAGGCAGCTTCTGGCACTTAGTAGGTACTTGATCAGTGCTTGCTGATTGAGTGGGCCAGGCTCAATGTATTTGGGAAGCGCTAATTCCATGTCCAGTGCTAGGCATCCTATATTATTTTCTCTCACCTAGACCCCCTCAGGCCCAGAAACTATTTAAGGATAGAGTCAAGAAGGCTGCCACTTGTGGGGACCATGAATCTTTTTTAAATTTATATATCCCCTCTCCCACTGATTCCAGATTCTGCCATGCTCAATGCTGATGACACCAGTTGACCATACCTGGTTCCCCAACCCCCTGGGGAAAGAGTGAAAATCAGAAACTAGAGCAAGAAGATGGCCTCAAGGACATTTATTTAGTGTTCCCTCTGTACAGACCCTGGGGCCACATAGGAGAAAGGAAGAAGGGGGATGGGGTTGCAATAAATAACAGAGACAGGAACTCCCCTCTCGACTGATGAACAAGGTGGATGGAGGAGGTTAGAGGGGAGTCATGATGTGGGGAGGGAGAGGGCAGAGCCAGGAAATGAAAGGAGGTGGGGTTGGGAGGGGGAGGTGAGACCACTAGGTCCCCTTCCTCATTCTGCTCCCTTCCCTTCTCTTCCCCCTCCCTTTGCCCTAAGAGGAAGAGGAGCCAGAGGCCAGCCCTAGTAACCACTCGTGGCTGTGGCAGGGGAGAGTCTGGGGTAGGGAGTCCTGAGGTCAAGGATAAGAGGCAGGCAGCCCCTCAGCCCTCACTTGACCCTGATCTCTGCATACTCAGCCAGTTCCTCTGTCAGGGTGTAGCTATCCTTGGTGGGGCGCTTCCCCAGGTCCACGTGGGAGTAGCTCAGGTCCAGCTCAGGGGGTTCTGCTCGAAGGCCCAGCAACCTCCTCTCTGCGCCCAGGCGCCTCTCACTCTAGGAAGGGGCAACCATCAGTTATGGGTGGTCCCGTCCCTTCACCACCAGCTCAGGGCTTTTGCCCAGCTGCCAAGCATTTGCTGCCCTTCTTCTCATCTCAATCATTTCCTGTTGCTCACTGAGTCAAAGCCAGATTCTCCAGTCCTCCCCACCCCTGCCCTCTAAGCCTCAGTTCCTGTTATTCCTCAAGGGTCACCTGGGCTGCCTGGGTTTCGGGCCCAGCCCCCCAGCTTTTCTGGCCCCCCAACAGTTCCTTCCCGCCCCCACCCCACTTCCAGCTAGCCTTCCCTGATCAAGCTCACCTCCTCCTACCGGCCCTCCCCAGCTGCACTGTCCTGCAGCGGGCAGCTTTGCCATGGCCTTTGGTAGATATCCCCGACCTTGCCCTCCCCTAGTCCTGCCTGGGGGATGGTGAGCCTCCCTCATGCGGGGACAATGGCTCCCCCTTCCTTCACAGCCCCCCTACATCCTTTCACAGCCTTATACGTAGGGGATGCTTAGGACATTGTGGTGACTGACAATAAGGACTGAGAGCTCCAGACAAAGGCAGCAGTGAGAAGCGACAGCAGCAGCTAGGAGAGGAGAGAACAGGGTGGCTTGTGTCCGGCTCCCGCCCGCACGCCCGCCCCCCTTCTCGCCGCAGGCAGGGCTAGCCTTCAACTTTAGGGATCCACATGCACCCGCGCGCGCACACATAGGCCCGGGACCCCAAGGGGTCCCAGAAACGGAGACACTGAGGCCACAGGCAACCTACCTGGGGCGCTCAGTGACTTTCCAGGATAGAGACCTCTTTGGACTATTAGAAAGGAAACGGAGTCACAGTCCAGGGAGACTGAGGGAGAATAGCCCTCCCCTCCCCCACCCCGCGAGCACAACCCCAGCTCCGGCCCCTGCTCCGGCCCCTGCTCCCCCGGATCCATCCGCACTGCCCCAGAACTCCTGTTTTCCATCTCTCTCCCCCTCCCCCTGGGTCAGCCCCCCTGGTTTGCTACCTAGCTCTCGACTTGCCCTGCCACCCCTGTGCCCCTCCCCCGCTCTGTTACTCCCTAGTTCTCACCTCAGATTTCTCTGGCACCCCTGGAATGCGGAAGTCGCTGCTGAACAGAACTGGGGGATTCTCCCCACCTGCAAAGCTGGGGCTCTCAGCCATGTTCTTCCTATGAGGGCAGTACCCATCAGGCCCAGCGGGAACCCGGGGTCTCCAGTCCCTGGCCCTCTCACCAGGTGCTGATCCCCACACCTATTCTCAGAGCTATAACTAGGAGGGGGCATTTCAGCGGGGACAAAAACCGCCGGGGACGGGCGGAGGTAGGCTACGCAGACGTAGCCGCCCCCTCGGGTTCAGGGGTTAGGCCGGGCTGTCAGAAAAGGGATCACAGCAATAGCATCCTTGGAGGGGGGATGTTGGGGTGCTCTATACGGGGCTGGAGGGGGGAGACCGTGAAACAGTAAGCAGAGGTGTCCGTCAGTGTCCTGGGGGCAAAATCCCCTCCTAGGGCAGAGCCCTGCCCGGCTCAATTGTCCCCTCCGGAACCCAGGCCACTCAGCTTACAGGAAATAGCCTGGCACCTCCCAGCCCCAAAGCCTTGGCCGTTTCCCAGCCAGTCTGCACCCCATCCTGGCCTGCAACGGTCCCCTTTCCTCAGCCGGGACGCTTGGGGAATTCAGCCTGTGATAGAGCGAGCTCTCAGTCCTCTGCTTTGAGATTGGGAGCATCCATTTGGATTCCCTTGGGTCATTTCCCAGGACCTGAGGCAGCCCGGCTGCCTTAGGCCATCCTCCCTCTCCCCCTGGTGGTCAGTGAGGAGAAGGAACAAAGAACTTTGTGCTCTCAGCTCCAGCCAGAGGCTGGCCCCTAATTGCTCCACCCAGTTGAGCTCTTTCCCAGCCCATTTTTCTGCCCTGACCTGATTCCCAAGCCTCAGTGACCAGGAACTGCTAGCCAGTAAAATCCCGGAGGAAATGGTTGAGCTTGGAACTTGGACAAGCACTTTCTTAGGCCAGATTTTAAGAGTAAGAATTGCAAAGATAGAGGCTGCAATCAAGTTTTCTTGGGCACTGTCCCTAACTTCCTCATCAAAGTCAATGGCAAAATAAATAAATGGATGAATAAATAAACAAATAAATGAATGAATGAATAAGTAAATAAATAATGGCAAATGTAAACAGCCTGAGGTTAGAAACTCAATTTTGTTTTTGTTTTGTTTAGCTAATTGATGGAACAAGGGTCCCACGTCTAGTAAAAGTCTGAAGCTGGATTTATCCAGTGTGCTTTATCCACTGTACAACCTCGCTGCCCCTAGGAACAGATTTTCATTTTGGTTTTGGGTCCCTATTGCCCAGCACCTACTTTAATGCACCGCAGGTGCTTAATTCACCTAGTTGAATGTTTGGGATTTCTGGATAAAGGGTGTGAAATCTTCCCTTTGTAACAATCCCTCAACAATTGAGCCTTGACTGGATTTATTTTTGTGGGTTTCCCCAAGGGAGCTCCCTAAGATCAGGCTCTTCCTAAGGCTATCTTTTCTCCTCCTATTTCCCTCCTAACAATATGCAGCACATATAGGGGCCTTCGTGAGAAAATTACCACCATTATTCCCCATTCCCAAACCTCCCAGAAGTCACCACCACCCTGCCCTGGACAGGATTGTGGGGACAGCAAGTCTATACCTCCAAACCAGCCCTGGACAGGAGCATGGGGGCACCGAGTCTATGCCCCCTCCACCCCAGCCGCGGATAGGATCGTGGGGGCACCAAGTCTATGCCCCCATGCCAGTCCTGGACAGGAGCATGGAGGCACTGAGTCTATGCCCCCATTCCAGCTCTGACAGAAACATGGAGGCACCGAGTCACTGACCCCTCGGCTCCAATCCTGACAGGAGCATGGGGTCACCGAGTCACTGACCCCTCCACCCTATCCCTGGACAGGATCGTGGGGGCACTGAGTCTATGTCCCCCCGTTCCAGCTCTGGCAGAAACATGGGGGCACCGAGTCTCCGCCCCCTCCGCCCCAGCCCCGGACAGGATGGTGGGGGCACCGAGTCTCCGCCCCGACCCCCTCCCGGCCCGGCCCCAGCACTCTCACTTCCTGCGGGTCTGGGTGATGTAGCATACGATAGCGATGAGGATGGCAAAGGCGACCACGGCTCCCACGGGCCCGATTTTGGCCCACATCAGTCGGTCTAGAGCCAGGAAAGAAGCAGACAGCCCCGAAGCGGGTCAGGGAGGAAGGGGAGGGAGGGGCAGGGGCGGAGAGAAGGCCAGGAGGCTGAGGTCCCGGGAGCGGGGAGCCCCCTTTCCCCACTCCCCCCACCGTCCCCCCCATCCCCACCCCCCGGCCTCCCAGCCGGCTTACTCACTGGCTCCCTGGAAGGGCAGCTCCAGGGTCTTGGTGCCGTAGAGATTGCGAGCCGAGCAGACGACGCGGGGCGGGGCTTGCACCTGCCCGCGGAGGGTGAGGATGCTGGTGAGCACGAGCCCCGTGCGCTCCGAGTACACGAACTCCCGCTCCGTCTCGTTCACCGTCACGTTGCGAGAGGGCAGCTCGAAGGCCACCGCCGGCTCCGGGTTCGACTTGACGGCACAGACGCACTGCACCATGTCCCTCACGGCCGCGCAGTGGGAGTCCAGAAGGATCACGGGGGCAACTGCAAAAGGGGCGCCGGGGCCTCGCTCAGCGGCTCCTCCTCGGCAAAGCAGCCCGCCAAACCGTCCCCAAACCCCGCCTCGGCCCCAGGAGCTCCCGCTCCGGCCTCACGAGAGCCCCGGGTCTCATTCCCGAGCCGTCTCGCCTCCGTTCGCTCCACCCCAGCACCGAGAAGTCGCACCTTGCTACGGCTTCTGCCTCCGTTTCCTCTCCTGCGGAGAGTCTCCTTGTCTATAGGACAAGGCCACCGCTCTCGGGGCTGGAAAGCTCTGGACCTTACAGGTCATCCAAATCAGCCCCTTTTACACGTGAAAAATCTAGAGCTAGGAGAAGTCCGAACCAGACTTAGCGGTCTCCCCGCAGCCTCCACTTGAACGCATTGATTGGCACTCAGGACAAATGTTAGTTCTCTGTGCTGATTTGCGAGGGAACAGTGACGGAGACAATCCCCTTAGTTTTTACCTAGGGGACTTATTCACTCCCCTGCCCTGGAAGCTTCAGTGGCTCCCCATTGCCTCCAGGATAAAAGTACACAATTCTTAAGAGAGGATTTAAAGCCCAGTTTGGCCCCAAGTTGCCTTTCCAGACTTATTCCACAAATCCCGCATCTGTACTTTATACAGGCTGCCCTTCATGCTGGGAATGAACTCATCCCTCAACTTCACACCTCATCTGAGCAGACCGACCAGTAAGACTGGAGGGGGCCTGGGCACAGGATCAGGCCCTGAGCAGGGACCATCCCCACTTGCCCAGGTGCTGAGGTGGCAAGGAGGGAAGGGAAGCTGGAAGGGAGAGCGGACTCACACTCCACGGAGATGTTGAAGGCGCTGGCTCTCTGCCCGTACTGGTTTTCAGCCACACACCAGTATTCCCCATCATCCTCGGCAGTGACAGCGGGCAGCTCCAGCAGCAGCTGACTCTCATAAATGACCGTGGCCAGAATCTGCTTCTCCTTGAAGATGGTGAGAATGGGGTCTGGGTTGCTCTGCGTGGAGCAGAGGATGGACACGGCTTCGCCCTCCACGGCCACCACGGTCCCGTTCACGGAAGGTTTCCAGGGAGCGTCTGAGAAAGGTGGAGAAGGAATATGGGACATGGGAGCCGAGGGAGAGTCGGAGATCTGGGATTCTCTCCCAATCCCATCCTACACACACACACACACACACACACACACATCACACACACACACACACACACATACACACACACACACCCTGTCCTGGGAATCAGAAGCCGGGTCCTAACCTTGTCCAGAGCCCAAATGCTAATTCAGTGCCCAATGATAAGAGCACCACAGACCTAACCTGCGGTCCAAGGGCCCAGCCCTAATCTATAATACTGGCTTTGTCTCTGGCTCCTCCTGTTTCTAACCATTGTCATTCAGCTCCAGCACAAGCCTGGTCTCATTCTTTACTTTCCTCAGAAAACCCATGAGCTCAGGGATGAGCCAATCCCAGCGCGCCCTCGGATAGGCCCTGGTGAGTTCAGCTGGCCTCTCTCTGTTTATCTCCCGGCCCTCCCTCCCCGGGTCCAGGGGGAGAGAGCCCCGGAGAACCACTCACACATGACGCTGAGGCCCACTGTGTGGTTGTCCTGCCCGTAGGCATTCTCAGCCAAGCAGGCGTAGATGCCATCCTCCTGGGGGGTCAGGTCCTCCAGCTCCAGGGTCAAGCTCCTGGCCACGGCCTCCCTGAGTACAGCCCCATCCCTCATCCAGGTCAGCAGAGCGGTTGGGTTACTGTCAGCCCCACAGAGCAAGCTCACCTGTGACCCCTCAATGGCCTCCACGGAGGTATTCATCTCCACGATTAAAGGGGGGTCTGAGAGCAGGGACAGACACCAAGAACTTTCAGGAGACTCGGGCACTTTTTTGCCAAAGGTCTCACTTTTCTCCCACCGTTATTCTCCCAGACCCCAGCTATCTTTACCTCTCCCCCCACCCCCAGGGCCCTGGAATTCATGGGAAAGCCTTCAGACTGTGATACCTCAGCACCCCTCGAGGCTCGGGAGTCTGCCCTCCCCACCTTGGGTTCTGTTCCCAAGCTCACATTTGATGTCCAAGCTGGCGTAACCCTCATATTGGAAGGTGGTGTTGGGGAAGGTGACCTGGCAGCCGAGTCTGTGCCCGTTGGCCTCTCGAGTGGGCACAAAGTGCAGCAGGGATGCCTGCACCCAAGTACCGCCATCTTCCCGCATTCTGCCCAGCACGGCCGGAGCCCCCAGGCCGTCATGGCCCAACCAGCTCAGCGTTGGGTGCAACTCGGGGCAGTTATCGGGCACCATGCAGCTGATCTCCACTTCTGTACCTGCCACCACCTCAGGGGGCACCACAATACTGGGAGAATCTGTCCAGGGTTGGGGGAGTCAGCAATGGAGGCACCCGTAACTTTCCCCCCATTATCCTGACAAGTGTTCTTCCCCTTCTTTTCCCATTCATATACCCCTAAAAACCGACACTCCTTCATTCACCGATCCCTAAACACATAAGATTCTCATTCATTGTCCATTCAGTGTCTTGGTTCAATGCTTCCGCCATTTTGTCCTGAGTGGAAATCTATATTTGTATTATTTTGCCTGTTATCTCCTTTCACACCATACCAGGGCAGGGATGTATCAGTGGAATTCTCATCTCCATTGGACTGGGACCACATATAATTAGAGTCTCCCCGTAGTCTTGGAAATCCATCACTTGGCCACAGTGATGGCAGTGGTCATGAAAACATGAGCTTAAAGGAATCTGGGTATAGGAGCACAACCAGGAGTCACGTGGCTCTAAGGGTCAACTTAACTTGACCACTTGAACCTCTCTTCTTCTCCCCTCCCTGCAACCCCTTCAATTCTTTTGAGATTCTGGGATTGAGGCAAGTAAGTGGTCTGAGGCTGGTGAGTTGGGGGGGAATCGATGAAAGAAGTCTGGGAATGGCCCCCTGGGGGCGGGCAGACACAGGGAAAGAGCGTGGACAGGGCTCTGGACCAGGTGGCAGGAAGTCCTGCCTTGGAATGCTCCCTAGCTGAGCATCAGCTGAGGTCCCCAGTCTGGTTTTCATTACTCCTGACCCCCTTTAGAAGGGAGATTCTTAAGAAAAGGAGCTTTCCTTACTTGGTATCCCCATGCACTGCTTGGTATGCAGTAAGCACTTAAATGATGTTCATTGACTGACTGACCCATTTTCTTCACCAACACCATCCCTGCTGGATTTCTTTGAGTATAATTATACGTGACTCCTGTCTAGTCTAGAGGGAATTTCACAGACTGTCATGGTGGTGGGAGGGGGGGGGACATCAGCCTGCATCAGCCAGGTGTCTAAGACAAACACCTTGATGCAGGTGCACGAGGGACCTGGCCCTTCGGCTTCTTTCCCCCTTTCTATGGAGGGAGCTCGATACCAAAAACTTATGATAAGGCCTTGGGCGACCATAACGTGCTCTACCTAGGCAGTTATTATCACTATTACTCCCTTGCTTTGGCCAGACTTTGGTTAGACGTGACAGGAAGTCATGGTGACTAGGATTTGAGAACTGAAAGAAAACTTTGGGATCATGGGAATAAACTCATTCCAACTCTCCTCTTAGGCCTCAGTGGATAAAAGCTCCCTCTGTCTTAGTGCAAGGACCCCAGAATTTCCTTCCGGCCCCCAGCCCCCCAAAGCCTTCAGAATCCCACGTGGGTTACTCACTGATGATGTCCAGTGTGCTGTGCTCAGAGAAGGTATACTGATTGTAACCTCCCAGGTCCGCTCGGAAGTAGTACTTGCCCCCTAGCTCTGGGCTGAGGTGTGTGAGTTGCAGGGTGCAGTTTCGGAGACCCAGGTCTCCCAGGAGCCGACTTCGACCCTGGAAGCTCTCGTGGACAACGTGGGTCCGGGATTTGAAGACCACTGGTGGGTAGTTCTTGGGATAGGGGCTGTTGAAGTACCAAACGCCGTGGATCACAGCAGGTCGCAGCTCGTCGGGAAAATCGAATCGGCACGGGATGGAGACGCAGGTCCTCTCGAAGGCTGAGATGGTGGAGGGCATCCAGGCCCCCCACTGACCGCCCCTTGAGGCTTCAGAGAGGAAGAGACCCAGGCTGTAGATAGAGGGAGTCCCGCACCTTCCCTTCCTAGGACTCAGGCACCCTTATCTTGGAGTTGCACACACACACTCACACATTCACACACATTCACACACACACACACACACTCACACACATACACACACTTGCACTCATATACACACACACATTCACACACACACATACACTCACAAACATACACATACACACTCATACGCATATACACATTCACACACACACTCACACACAAATTCACACCTTCACACACACACTTGCACTCATACACACACACTCACACACATACACTCACAAACATACACACACACACACACACATACAGACACACACCTTGGCCCCCTACCCTTCTTCAGGGACCTAGCTATCTGCCCCACCCCCTCCATCCCCATCTCCATCCCAAAGCCTTAAACCATCTTGTCATCCCCATTTCCCTTTACCTGCATTTACCTGCAATCATTATCCAAAAGAGAGGCAGGGCAGTGAGGTACCTCATGGTGCTCCCCAGGACCAACTGGGGGGGGGCAGCAGCTGGGAATTGGAGAGGAAAGAGTTAAAGGTAGACGTGGGGGCAGGAGAGGGAGGACCTTTTAATCCAACGAGCACGGATTGAGCACCTACTATATGCAAGGCTCATACAGGCGCAGGGAGAGTGGAGGAAGCATGGGATGGGGGGGAGGGAGGGGAGGGGGGGAGGGAAGGCACACCTTGCCTTAGAGATCAGATCTTTGCTGGGTCCTTGGAGCCGACTGAAGGATCTCCTCTATTCCACCCTGAAGCTGCGAGCCGGCCGACCTGGAATGGAAGTTGGGAGCATGGAGAGGAGCCCGAGCGCGCCGTCCCCCCATGCTCTGTCCCCAGCGCCGGCGGCCAGCTCTCGGCGCTCCCCTCCCCGGGCCGCACCCCCCCGGACCTGGCAGCCAGTTACCTCTCCCCGGGCCCATAGTATCTGGCTGCCCCATGTGCCCGGACACGCCTGGAGCCCCCACACACATTCCCGCTTCGGTGCTGGCAGCAGCTGGGACTGTGCTGAGGGGGCGGAAACAGCTCCCTGCATCATGACAGCACTTGCTTCCCCCCCCCCCCCAACGCCAGGGAGAGTCCTGCCGAGGCCCCCAGGTGGGAGGGAGTGGGGAGAGGTGCGCCGGGAGGAAGGCAGAGCGCAGGAGACCCTGCGGCTCCGGTTGGGCTGGAGGGGGCGCAGAGGGAAGACAGGGAGGGGGGGAGGAGCGGTGGAAGCTCCGGAGGAAAATCCTACAACTCGCAGGGTGGGAGGTGAGGTGGGCCCAGCGGGATGCGAGGGAGCGGGGGCCTGGGTCCGTGGGGACCATCCCGTCAATGCCTCCGTTTCACCAACTGGACATTCCCTAAATGCCGGGAGCATTCCTGCCGCCTTCTGCCCCCCCACGGACCCCATCCCCCAGCTAGTGCCTGGCCCCTGGCCCCAGGACAAAGGAGTGCTGTTCCATCCAGGGGCTCGGCTACCCCCTCTCCCCCTGGGGGCTTCTGGGAGAGGAGGTGTGTGAGAAAGAAGGCCCTTCTTCCCCACATCCAGCACCGATGACTGGTAGGGGGCTGTGTCCCGGGGGGTAGCTGGGAGTTCTGCGGTCCCCCCTTTCCCAAACCCTGCGCCGTCCTACGCCGCCGGGAGCTGGAGCTGGAAGGGAGCTCCTCAGTAAGTAGCGGAGCCAGAATCTAGGGTCCTCCCGTCAGAGCTCCCCCCCCCCATCCCGCTTCCCACCCGTTTTCTGTACCCACACACATACAGAGACAGACACGTGGAGAGACAGCTCAGACACGTACAGAGACACGCGCGACGTCCAGCCCTCAGGCCGGCATTCACACTCCACACCTAAGTCCAGACACTCTCACACGTGCAACCCCCCAAAACACGGACACGGCCCGGGGTGGAGGGGGGGACCCGGTCCGGGCGGAGGGGGGACACGCAGAGCAGCCCTGCCAGCCGTAAACATCCGCCGGCAGCCCGAGATGCAGCCCCGGCGTCGGCGCGCTCCTGAGCCTTCCCTTGCCTCCGTCCCTCGAGCCCCCTCAGCGCCCCCTTGTCCTGCGGCAGCTCCCCAGCAGCAGCCCCTCGCTCCCGGCCCAAGCAGTCCGTCCCCCTGACCTGAGAGCCGTCCCAGCCCGGTCAGTGCAGAGCAGCCCGTCCCGTCCAGAGCGGCCCCTGCTCCTTTGCCGTCAGGATTCACTGCGCTGACCTCTCTCTCTTGTCCCCTCAGCTTCAGCCTGTCCACCCATCCAGCTCCCCCTCCCCCGTCCCAGGGTCTAGGCCTTGGAGGACCAGCCCTTCCCCTCCCCCCCCACATACACACAGACACACACACACATACACACACACACACACCCAGGGTGCCAGGGGCCGCCTGCCTCCAGCACCCGGCTCCTCCCTGCCCGGGGAAGGGGGGGGCACAAAAGGGCCCTTGTCACAGCTGGGGCCGAGGCCGGGGCTGCCGGATGCCTGGGTCCTACATGAGTGTAGGGATGTGTGGAGGAGAGGATGGCTCAGAGGCCACTCCTGTCCCTCCCTCCCGCCTGCCTCCTCTTGCCTCCCCTCTGGAGCCTCCTTCCCCAGGGAGATCCGCAGCAGGTTGCAGCCCTGGGCCGGGGGAGCTCTGGACAGAATCCTCCGTCACCACCATTCTGAGGAGGGGGAGAAAGGGTCGAGCAGTGATTTATTCTCAGGGGTTTGGGGAAAGGGGCCATCACCTGCCCCCATCACCTGCCATGCTAGCTGCCCTCCCTCCCCCAGAGGCTGTGTGGAGCAAGGTTCAGGTCAGACCTGGCTCTCCTGCCTCAGTTTCTCCAACTATAAAATGGATCTCCCTCACAAGACTGCTGTTACCAGGATGATTTCACAAGTGTGAAGTGCTTTGCAAACCTTATCACATTCTGAGAATGTTGTTCCCCTCAGAGTTGGCTCTCCAATTTAAGCATTTGCAAAGGGGGCAGTTGTAGAGAGAATTATCATTGTAAGAAGTTCCGGGACTCAAACCCCAGTGACCAGGACATCAGGAGGCCAGTTCTTTGGGCTCCACTACAGCTTTCCCTGTCCTGCCCACCAACCCCAAAGTCAGGGAGGGAGGAGGGGTGCCATCTCCCCAAGAGGGAATCCCTGAGTGAGGGGTGGGGAATTCCCAGGGGTAGAAGCGATGGGTGGGGGGGAGGAACTGGTCCTGCCACCCCCACCTCCGGTTCCATGATGTCAGACGCTGCCCGTGCCTTCCCCGAGAGTGAGACAAAGACCCATTGAAGAAGCAACTGGGGAAGGGATGGGGATGAAGTCCTAAGTCCTAAAAGGGAAGCGGGGGGGGGGGGCATAGCCTGAGTTCCTAAGGGCAGGTGAAACTAGGGAGTCAGATGCCAGGTCCTTCGAAGTATGGGGATCAGGTGGAAGAAAAAGGCTTTTAAATAGTGTTAAATATTTAACATGGATGGGACTACCTGCCAGCTTGGGGGGGGGGAAGGAGGGGAAAAGTTGGAACAGAAGGTTTTGCAAAGGTCAGTGATGAAAAATTACCCATGCATATATCTTGTCAATAAAAAGATCTAATTAAAAAAAAAGGAGAAAAAATAAAAATGGAAAGGTTGCTGGATTTGGGGTCAGGGGAGCAGGGTTTGAGTTCTGGATCTGCCATGAACATCCTGTGTGACCTTGATAAGGAGCTTGTCCTCCCTCAGCTCCAGTTTCCTCATCTGAAAAACTCTATATTCCTATAACTGTACTAGAACCCTAAACCCCTGAGGTCTCTGCCAGGACTAAAGGTTGGCTGACCTTGCAGGAAGAGTCCCTAAGAGAGTCAGGGAGGAGAAAGGAGAGGCTGGCCCATTCCTGCCAGGCTTAATGGCTCAGCCCCAGGCAGAGGGAACAGCTTTCGCTGCCACTTTCCTCCAGGACACATCCTAAGGTGACACTATTTGCACAAACTGGAAAAGGGATCAAGGCACCCTGTATTTCATGGATAATAGAGATTGCCCAACTTCCCGGGGACAGGCTTCTCCGCTTGACTCCGCCAACAAGGGAAGTTTGATTCCCAGTTAGACCTAGAACGGTCAATACACTGTACCAGGTTGAGATAAATATAAAGATAATGGCTCTCAAGGAGTTCACAGTCTAAGAGGGGTTATACAACACCTGGCTGGATCAATATAATTATAATGATGGGTCTAGAGCACGAAAGGCCCTCCCTCAGAACTTATTTTTGCTTTTCAGTCATTTCAATCGTGTCCGACTCTTTGTGACCCTTTGAGGGTTTTCTTGGCAAAGATATTGGAGTGGCGGGCCATTGCATTCTCATTTTACAGATGAGGAAACTGAGGCAAACAGAAGGAAGTGATTTGCTCAGGGTCACACAGATAGGAAGCCTCTGAGGTCAGATTGAAACTCAGGACAGTGAGATTGAGGAGTCAACAATTAAGAGCTGAAAAGGAGCTTGGGAATCACTTGGTCCAGACCATCATTAGGATTCTGAGGTCTAGAGAAATGATTCACAGGAAGGAAATTAAAGTCAGGATTTGAATCCAATTCTTCTGACTCGAGGTACCTCAATTCTTTTCACTATTCCTCACTCTTCTGAGTAAATGGCCTTAAACCGCATGCTTATAAGCAAGATCTGCCATGTTTCTTGTCTCTGCTCTGGAAGCAGAGAAAAATTGTAGAAAATTGGGGTGCACCATGTATTTTCTGGGTCTCTGAAGCCAAGAAAGTTTCCTCACTTTCTGTTGGAGCACCCAAGTGAACTTGTATGATTGCGATACACTCAGTCCCCAGGCCAATTATCTAAATCCTGTTCCAGAGGACAAACTATGGTCCAGAACCCCCATCCCCAAGGATGGGAAGCCAGTCACATCCACTCCATCGGGAGAGTGCAGGATGTTTCCTGATTGGCTGACAGTGAGCCCAGGATGGGAAGAATGAGCCAATGAGCTGAATCCATCAGAGCTGGTGACCACAGAGAGCTGTGTGTCCACTACCTTTCTTGAGCCAGGGAAGGAACACTAACGCAAGAAGGTGGGCACAGAAAAGACCTCTTTTACACATTCTCCTCTTGTCCACCATTAACGCCCGACCCATAGAAAACAGCAGATCTTTGTAATCTGGAATTGTGGAGACGGAAGGTGAAAGAGAAAAAATGGAAGTCCAGGTCACCCAGGAATAGTGGCTGCAATGTTTTGTTTGGGGGGAGGTAGGAAATGAGGGGGAGATGGGTAATCGTCCTACATTTACTGTACTCAGAATGCCGAGTAAGCTTAGGGACCAGGAGGCCTGAAAAGTTTAGAGAAGAGGTAAAAGCAGAGTCCAGAAGAGGAAGCGGGAATGTCCTGGGTGACCCAAGGCCCAGAGACAGAGCTCTCCTATCGGGATAGTTTTTTTTCTGTTTCATCTCACCATTTCCTTTAAAGACAACCCATTTCCCAAGACTTGAGGAAGACCTTGTGGCCAAGAATGAGCAGGGAAGATCCCCCCAACTCCCAGTCCTGCTGCTAGAATTGAAGTTTTATATTTGGGTCGAAGTGGGGAGCTCAGATGGAGCCCTCTCTCCGGAGCCACAGCAATGACCAGTGGGCATGGAAGGTAGCGCCAAGCTGCTGCTGGGGGTTGGGGAGTGAGGGGTGACACTTTCAAGAAAGAAAAAAAATCCTGGAGGCTTTGTTGTGGGGAAGCACGCCACTTTATTTTGAGACAGTCACAACAGGAAGGGGCAGTGGGGGAGGGAATAAATTAAGAACTGAAGGGGGAAAGGGAACTTGGGAAGAGGGAGATGACACCAGAGGAGGTGATGGGCTCTGGTCACGCCCGGCAGCAAAAGCCACATTTCGCGTTGTGACAGCAATTACAGCAGAAGGAGCAGATGGGAAAGTGGCTGTTGAATCTCTTTGTCCTCTGAAGCAGGGGCTGCTGGGGAAAAAAGAGGAGATCAGTGGATTGATGGAGCCAAGGGGCAGAACAGTGGGCTGCGAAGGGGACGGGCTGCCATTCTTGGGGATATTTCTCACCGTCAAGTCTTTGTGAGCTGGAGCTGCCTCCTGGAGGGGGGTCTGCACGAGGTCCTGTGTCTGTGAAGAGATCCCATGTCTTGAGGAAGGAGATCCCAATCCAGAGCCCCATCAAAGTACCCTCTCCTGGATACTTTCTCTCCTTCTCTCCCTCTCTCCCTCCTTTACTCTCTTTGCTCTCTCTCTCTCTCTCTCTCTCTCTCTCTCTCTCTCTCTCTCTCTCTCTCTCTCTCTCTCTCTGTCTCTCTGTGTGTGTCTCTCTCTGTCTCTTTGTGTCTCTCTTTCTGTCTCTGTTTCTGCCTGTCTCTGTCTCTTTGTCTCTATTTCTCTCTGTCTGTCTCTCTCTGTGTCTTTGTCTGTCTCTGTTTCTGTCTCTGTCTCTCTTTGTCTCTATTTCTCTCTGTCTCTGTCTCTCTCTTGTCTTTCTCTCTCTGTCTGTCTCTGTCTCGCTGTCTCTGTCTCTTTGCCTCTATTTCTGTCTGTCTCTCTTTGTCTCTATTTCTCTCTGTCTCTGTCTCTCTCTTGTCTTTCTCTCTCTGTCTGTCTCTGTCTCGCTGTCTCTGTCTCTTTGTCTCTATTTCTGTCTGTCTGTCTCTCTGTGTCTTTCTCTGTCTGTCTCTGTCTCTCTGTTTCTGTCTCTGTTTCTCTTTGTCTCTATTTCTCTCTGTCTCTGTCTCTCTCTGTGTCTTTCTGTCTGTCTCTGTCTTGCTGTCTCTGTTTCTGTCTCTGTCTCTTTGTCTCTATTTCTCTCTGTCTGTCTCTCTGTCTCTGTGTCTCTTTATTTCTCTCTGTTTCTGTCTGTGTCTCTGCCTGTCTCTCTGTCTCTGTCTTTGTCTGTCTGTTTCTCTCTGTCTCTCTGTATCTTTCGCCCCTTTCCTACAGTCTGTCCCATTTACCTCCAAACATCCAGACATCTGGCCTCGGAAGGCCCCCAGGTCCAACTCCCTCCCAGGCCAGACACTTACCTCCCTTGGGAGAACGGAAGAACACACCATGTTAGAGAGGAGGAGGAAGAAGAGGCAGACGGCCTGGATCTGAGTGGTGGATGCCATTTCTGTCCGTGGGCCTGTTTCTCCGGGGTTCTGCCCGGCGTCCCCGAGCCCCGCACTTTTATGGGCCCAAGCCCCCTCCCCTTTGGCCCAACTTTCTTTCCAAGAAGGTGGTGTCGTCAAAGGATGGGGGAGGGACGATCGGGAACACTGTGTCACGGCAGCCCAGAGGAGGTGTGTATAGGGGGTGGGGCAGCCGGGGTCACACACATGACCGGGAGCCAGAGAGACACAGACGTGTGGGCTGGCGCCCAAGGAACCCAGTCCAAAGCCTGCCTCTGACACTGGGCGACCCCCCCCTCCCTGCCTCCAAGCCACCTGGCCCAAGGTTCTTTCTGTAAGAAGGCTGGGGGCTGGACCAAGATCCTCCCTTTAAGGGTCCATAACTGAGCTTATGGCTCAATTCTTGGGAAGCCTGAGCCAGAGACACCCCTTGGCTAGCCTGCTCCCCAAAAGCCCCCTTTCCTCCCCTCCGGAAGCACTTCCCAAGCACCAAGGCCTTGTTCGGCTCTCCCACCTCCCGAGAAGGGGCTTCCCATACTTCCTCCTTCCCCCCCCCCCCTGGGGTCCCGGGAGCCCACAAGAGGAAGCACGGTGCAAACAGAAGGACTGGTGGCCCTGGACTCCCCAATCCTGGGGGCCCTAACTTCGATTAGCTGGGGGGGAGGGGGAATGACTTAGTTCAACCAACGTCCATTAAGCATTTACTGAATGTCATCCATTACCTCAGGTTCTAAAAAAGTCAAAGCAAAACCCCAAACCCCAGGACAGAACTTCAAGCAAGGGCTGCCCTCAGAGAGCTTTTCTTCTGCCGGGGGAAAACCCATTCTACAGATAAACACACACACATAAAACCCGAAAACAAAACAGAACCCCAGCGACGCGGTTTCAGGGAGATGGAGATCAGGAAAGGGCTCCTGTAGGAGGCTTGGGTTCAACGTAGAGGAGAACCAGGGGGTCCCAAAGGTCGGGCAGCGGGATGATGTGGGCAAAGGCAGGGAGGTCCGAGACTCTCTTGGGAGGGCCGGTAGGGGGAAGGGCGCTGAGTGTCTGGGAGAATGGCTGTGGAGGATGGTTTGGTGAGGAGGGGCTGGAGAAAGGGGCGGTAACTAGGAGGCGAATGCACCGGCCCCAGCAGGAGGTCCCCCAGCTCTGGGGACCCTG
The DNA here is from genome assembly GCF_016432865.1 of Antechinus flavipes. NCBI lineage: Eukaryota > Metazoa > Chordata > Mammalia > Dasyuromorphia > Dasyuridae > Antechinus > Antechinus flavipes. Next base: position 612,389,719 of record NC_067400.1, read on the forward strand.
AGGACAGAGCTGAGACTTATCTTACAGACAAGGAAGAGTCAGAGGCAAAGCTGGGACTCATTACAAACCCAACAGCACAGTCAGTCAAGAAACATTTATTAAACTCCTACTGTGTACCAGGCACCATATTAAGTGCTGAGGATACAAAAAGGAAAAAACCGGTTCCTGCCCCAATCTAACGGACTTCTGGCAAGTACTAGCCACGAGGCTCAGAAGAGAGCCGAGGATCTTCATTTGAGTGACTGGATGCTTGCAATGTCAATAGGGAACAGGGATGGTCTGTTCTGGGGGGCAATGTTTCTGTTGGGTGCTGGATTCGAGTCTCACAAATGGGGATCAACAAAGAATGTATGGCCGGACTTGACGTGCCAGGACACAATTGGTGCCTACTAAACGCTTCTCGGCCCGGCTTCATAGGACACGCTCGGTGCTCGGTGTCTTCTGTAAATGGGGATCAGCGTCGGCAACTTCCCGGGGGCTCCTGGAAAGGCTTTTGGGGCCCTTAAAGCAGTGGATGCATATGAGGGGTCACAGGGAAGGGTGCTGGTAACTTTGGGTGCCCTCTTCCCGCCCCGGTCTCAACTCTCTCCCCACAGCAGCTTAGTCAATTTGCTTCTGGGCTGCTTTCCTCCAGTCTCTTCCAAACCCCAATCTCGGGTCCCCTCAGGAGCCCGGGAGGAGAGCCAGGGCTCTGCCCGGAACCCCGAGAAGACGCGGGTCGCCCTGTTCGGTGCCAGCCCGCCCCTCTCCCCCCGGCCTGTTTGCTCACGTCGGCCCCAACCCAGGTAGACTCGAAGGCGCCAGACTCATTCCCACCCATCCAGGACGAGGGCAATGACCCCAGGGACGCTGGGCAGGGAGGCGGCGAGGCCCAGGGGTCAGGGGACACTCCGGGGCAGCCGAGAAACGGAATGGGTTTGGGGGCACAAGGATGGGGGGCAGGTTCACAAACAATGGGTACTACCAGGGACCACCCCTTCTCCTCCCCGCCTGGCCTGTCCCCCTACCTCAGGGCAGATTTCATCATCGGCTGGGCTGAGGGCAGGGGTCACCGTAGAGGCGCCAGAGCTGGGGCCCTAGGCGACAGAAAGACGGGCCAAGCTGGGAATCACCCCTTCCCTCCCCTTTCCGTAAGGAGGGGGCTCAAGGCCAGAGTTCCCGCAACTGGGGGAGGGTGGGGACTGAACCACCGACCCTCTCACTCACACCAAGCCCTGTCCCAAAAATAGGAAGGAAAATCCCCCCCAGGATGGAGGGAGGGAGGGAGGGAGACCAACAATTGAGGCGGGGGCCGCACAGGCCAGTTTATTGCAGTTTAAATACCTTTCTCTTTTTTTTTTTTTTTTTGGTCTTTTTTTTTTTTTTCATAAAGAAATTAAAACACACACACACACCCAAAGAAGGGATAAGGGTGTCAGGAAGTGAGCTGGGGAGGTGGGAAGGCTGGAGCCACGAGTCCAAAGAGCCCCTCGACGTGGGGCGGCCCCCCAAAGGCTCCCCCCCTTCCTAGCAGCTCTGTCTCTGTACCTCCAGGGAGAGAGAGAGAGGGGAGGTGGGGACTGGCAGACCGGGGTCCAGGGAACGAAGGAGGGGTCTCTGTCCTTGGGTCCTGTCCCTTCCATCGAGGGCCAGGCCGGAAAGGGAAGCCCCGCAGGGAGCCAGGTCATGACTGAATCAAAGTGAAGAAATCGGGGAAGAAAGGAGGAAAAGGGAGAGAGTCGGAGAAAACAGACAGATGGGACAAGGTGGACGTGTTGGGGGGTTGCTTTTGTTGGGGGGGGGTGTTTCTGTATTCATGGAAATGCTTTTTTCTCCCCATTTTTGTTAAAAATCTACTATAAAAAATGCAGCTGGGGGAGGGGCAGACTCTCTCCCTCTCTGTGCTAAGGGTGGGGGGCCAGAATCCTCCCCGGGGGATCCCAGGGGAGGGGCGGGAGCATCACTGCCGGGACGCCTCCCCGACGATCTCCAGGCCGTGCTGCTGCAGCTGGGCACGGAGCAAGGCGTTCTCGTTCTTGAGCTCCTCGATCTGGGGGGGAACAGACAGCGGAGACTAAGGCAATCCCCAAAACTCCACAAGGCAGGGACCTCGGGGTCTCTACCAGCCCACCCGGATCACCTGCTGCCTCAGGAGCTCGTTGTCCATCTGCAGCCTCTCGGCCTCCTTGAAAGTCTCCTGCATCCGCTGGTTGGTCTGGCGTAGCTCTCGGATGTAGTCGCAGGCCTTGGACAGGATCCCTCCCTTACTCTGAAGGGCCGGAAGGCAAGAACACCGCAATGGGGCCAGAAGCAGAGGCCGGGAAGCCCCAGAGGCCGGGAAGCCCCCGAGGCCCAAGCCTGGCAGCGCCTCCCACCACTGCCACTTCCACCCAACCTCGTCTGGAGAACCGGCCATCCCCCCAAGGCCTATGGGAATGCAGCCCCCATTCTCAGGCAGAGGATGCGGCTGGCTCAGGATAAACTGAGGGAGAGTTAGGATGGGTCCAGGACAGGGCCAGGCCAGGATGGAGACATGACTAGGACGGAACAGGGCTGGGACAGGACCAGGCTGGGATGGAGATCTGGCCAGGACGGGACAGGTCGGGATGGAGACGTGGTCAGGATGGGATGGAGACAGGGCCAGGCCGGGCCGGGGACAGGGCAGGGACAGGGCCGGGACAGGGCCAGGACAGGACCAGGCCAGAACGGAGACAGGGCCAGGCCAGGGCAGGGACCAGGCCAGGACGAAGACATGACCAGGATGGAACAGGGCTGGGACAGGACCAGGCTGGGATGGGGACAGGGCCAGGACAGGACGGGGACAGGGCCAGGCCAGGGACATGGCCAGGATGGGACAGGGACAGGGCCAGGACAAGATGGAGACATGGCCAGGACAGGATGGGGACAGGGCCAGGGCAGGACGGGGACAGGGCCAGGCTGAGATGGGGACAGGCCAGACCAGAGACATAGCCAGGGTGGGATGGGGACAGGGAGGGGAACTCTCACCGCCCCGGTCTTGCTGTTGTCTGTGTTACAGTCTGGAATGATTTTGGAGAGCTGAACAATCCAGTTGTTAATCTTGTCCCTCCTTCTCCGCTCCACTGCAGAGAGGAAGTAATTCCCACCGGGAAAGGTTCTGTGAGTACTTGGTGGGGCTGGGGTCCAAAGGCACTCCCTACTCTGGGTGGCAATGGCCTCCACTGGTTCTCAAGGAACCCCTAAGGAAGCTGAGGGCTGAGAAACACACAAGGAACTTCCAGCATAAAGGGAGGGATCAGGTCGGGGGGACTTCAGCTAGGCCTTGAAGGATAGAGAGAGCAAGACTCGGGATCAAAGGTCAGTACTGGGGTCCTCGCTGGTTGGACTAAAGACTTCTAAGTTCCGTGGCTCCTCTGGGAGCTTCTGGGGGAGAACCCAGGGTGACCACATGGCGGGAGACCTGGACTTCAGTCCGGCGCCTTAGCAGTCTGTCAGGCCAGGACACGGAAAATGACCAGAGGAAAGCCTGGCCATGCTAGACCTATCCTTACCCCACTTTCTGCTCAGCCAGCCCACCATCGAGGGGCCCCAGCTAAGTTCTGCTGGGGGGGGGGAGAAGGAGTGGTGAGGAAGGGAGACCTGCACTGGACAGAGGGCCCCTTCGCCCCCACCTTCGTTGTGCTGCGCTCTCCTCCTCTCGTCTCGGGGTGTCCTCGTCCCGTCCATTTTCCTGGAGGAGAGAGGAGACACAGCGCTGTCCCTTTGCACGCGGGCACAAGCCCTCATACCCAGCAGGGCCTCGAGGGCCCCCAGCGGCCTGCACCTACGGGGAGTACGGGTGGGTCCGAGGGGCGATCGTTCTCTGCGTTCCCGTCTGCAGCACGTCCTGTGGCGTCATCATCACGTAGAACTGGCCTGGGAGAGGGGGTTGGGGTCGATCAGAGGCCCTCCGGAGACAGCAGTTGTGCTGACCCCTGTCTGGCCCTGTTTCCTCCTCTCGAGCCCAAGGAGGCAAACTTAGCAGGGGGAGGGCAGCAGCCCCAAACACTCCCTGGAGGGGGGCCTTCACCACCCCTTGCCTCAGTTTCCCCCACTGTAAGGCCCAAGGCCAGCCTTACCTCCCCAGTTTCCTCCCTTGCTCTCTCCCAGGCACCCCCCAATTCTTGGGGCTCCACTAAGTGTTCTTGCAGAAAGCTGCACTCCCTGGGACCCCCCCCAGCCTCTCTCCCCACTGTCCCCAGCACCCCTTGTGTCTTTCCAGGGGTGACCCCTGCCTCCATACCTCCTGCCTGAAGGCTCTGGTCTGTGGTCTGTACGGACACTGCCGTGGCGTCCCCCACACTGGATGCAGGAAAGTAGGCAAAGCGGGCCTCCCCGCTGACCGCCTCTGCTGCGGGGCTGCCCCCATTGCTGAAAGGATTCTGGATCACGGCCTGTGGAGGGAGGGGCGCTGAAGGGAGCCCACCCTGGGCCGGCCCCCCAGGCTGCTCCCTCAACTCTCAGCTGCATTTCCCCAGCCGGGAGCCCCATGGCCGCTCTCCCCCCTTTTGGACCATTTGTGGTCAGCTGCCTTCCTGCCGCCCCCCCAAGTGGGACCCGCGTTCCAGGGGCAGGGGGCTACACTCGCTGACCTGAGCCACGGCCTGTTGGCCCCCGGTGAAGGCGGCAGTGGACACCACGCTCACAGCGCCCGTCGCGTCTCCCTGGCCGTCCAGCTGGCCATCCGTCACCTGGACCACTCTGTATGTTACCTGCAGGGGGCGGCAGAGGGCCCCGAGTCGGCCTCAGCCGGAGAGGTCGAGCACCGAGGGGCCCCTCTCCCCTTCCCCCAACCCCCCCACTGGGGGGCCCCCTCCCTCACCTGTCCTCCATTATTCTCTGTGCGGAACTGGTACTGGATGTTGTGCTCCCCGAACGCCGCCTGCTGGACGCTGGCGATGGCCACCGCGGTCTGCTCCTCGGCCCCGGGCCCTTCCCCGGCTGGGGGCAAAGGGAGGCCGGCTCAGCGCCCTGGGCGCCCCCCTCCCTGCGCCCAGCGCCCCCCGGCGCCCCCCCGGGGGTCCCCACTCACTGTCCTGGAGCTCAACGCCCTCCTCCGCTTCGGGTCCCTTGTCGTGGCTGCGGGGACGCGGAGGCAGCGATCAGCGGGGGGCCGGGGCGGCGCGTGCCCCCCCGGGGACCCCCCTCGGCCCGACTCCCCCAGACCCGGCCCTGCAGGGGATGGGGTGGCCTCTCGCCGGTCCTGGAGGGTCTCCCCTGCACCCCCCGTCCGCCAGCGGCCTCCATCTTGTGCACTGTCCGGCAGGGCCGGTGTGAGCCCGCTGGGGAGCATGGCCGGCCCACGGGCCGCCCCGGGGGCCTTACCTGGCGGCGGCGGCGGCGGCAGCAGCAGCGGTGGCCGAGGCAGCGGGGTCCAGACCCGGGTCCAGCATGTCCATGGGGGGGGCGGGGGCGGGGGGGGCGCGAGGCCCGGGGGAGGGGAGGGGAGGGGAGGGGAAAGGGGGAGGGGCGGGGGGCCGGGGGGGGCCCGAGCCCGCAGCTCACGCCGCGCGGCAGGAGGGGACGGAGGAGACACGGGAGCCGCTCGCGCTGATCACGGGGACAAACAGTGGGGTCATGTGAGGAGGAGATGCCGCCGCCGCCGCCGCCGCCGCCGCCGAGGCTGCTGCTGGGGCTGCTGCTGCTGGGGCTGCGGCCGCGGCGGCTGCTCGGCTCCCCGCTCCCCGCTCCCCGCCCGGTCTCGGCCCGGCCTGGGCGACGGCTGCTCTGGCCCGGCCCCGGCTCGGGCCCGGGGAAGCGGCGGCCTGGGCCTGGGCCTCCCTCCCGCGCCCGCCCGCCCGCCGCGCTCGCTTTTCACAGCCCGCTCCTCCCGCCCGGCTGCTCCGCGGCCCCGGCCCGGCACGGCCGCCGATCGCTCGCTGCTACCGCTGCTTTCTATTTTTCCCCCTTTTTCCCCTTCTTTGCAAGAGCTGCGCGCGCGCAGCGGCGGCGGCGGCGGCGGCGGCGGCGCGAGCCCGGAGCCGACGCGGGCGGGGGCTGGAGGGGGGGTGGGGGGGTAGGCCGCCCTGGGAGCGCGCGCGCGCGCTCTGTCTAGCTCCACCGGCCCGGGCGCGCGCCGGCCTGGGCCTCGGAGCGGGGCCCCGCTCCTCGTCGCTGCGCGCTCCCGCCTCTCACCGCGGGGGGCTGGGTAGAAGATACTCTACGTTCCACAGATAGAACACGGGCCCAGATGGAACGTTGTAGAGGGTCCGCGATGGAACGAAGCGGAGGCCCAGGGCCGAAGAACACACTTCGTCGGCAGGGAGGGGCCGAGGGACTCGGGGAGGGGGATGAAAGATAGTGGGCTTGAAAAGGGTCGGTCTAGGGAGACTGGGGGTGCGCGCGCGCGGGTTCGTGAAGGGGGTAGTGTTGTCAGGGGAAAGACTCGAAGCGCATGCGCACGCCGGGCGGGGCCGCGGCGCGCACGCAGCGGGCGGGGCCGGGGCGAAGCCGGAACGGGCTGTTCCCAGAGGCCCGGGCGGGTCGGGATGATTGCCAGGACCGGGAGTTGGCACCCCGGGCAGCTGGTCCGTCCCCTTGTGTCCTTCACTGCCCTCTTCTCCTAGGCCCCCCAAAAGAACACAATGAGACCCGAGCCAAGTAATTAAAAACTTTATTGAGCACAAGAACAGAGACTCCCCGCCCTCCCCCCTCCCCCGACACACACATACAAAACTACAAAAATCCAGGGGAACCGCAACGGCTCAGACCACCAGACTCTCCCGGCTCAGGCCTAGGTCCTGTGGAGAACAAGGAGAGCCCCTAAGGGTGGGCTACACCCAAGTCCCCTCCCCCCCACGAAGCCACACCCAAAAGTCCCCTCCCCTGGCAGGGGGCAACCATACCAAGACTGGGCCTACTTACCTTTCTAAGCCTCCTTTCTCGGGATGACTGTGATTCTGTTTCAGTATAGGGAGGTGGAGCTGGGGGGTAATAGGGTTCTTCTTCCTCCTCCCTGTGGGGTCTCCTCCTCTCCCCCTTTTTTCTCAGCACCTCTTCTAAGAAGCGGCCATCATAGTCCGGGTCCTTGGCCCGCCTGTGGCTCTCCTGTGGGTCCCTGCGGGAGACATCTGGGGTTCGGCTCCGGGACCTGAAGTCTCCGATATAGGGGTCTCCAGATCGGGAGTAGAGGTCGTCTCTGCTGCGACTTCTTGGAGGCCCGTAAGCCCGGCTCCGGCCCCTTTCTGAAGGGGATGTCCTTCCCGATTCCACAGAGCTGGTCCTATCTAGGTCATCCAGAGCATCCATTGAGTGGGCACGGGGCCGCCCGGCTGCCCAGCCTCTGTGCCGCTCTCGGGGATGCTCTGGTACCCATCCCCGGGGGCTTCTTTGGCTGCGATAGTCCAGATCTTCATCCTGGATGGGGGTGAGGGCAGGGCCTCGGTGGGGCCGGGAGCGCCAGTCGTCCTCGTGAAGGGAAGTCACTTCACTCATGGCTGGGAGAGCAAGAAAAGGATGGTTGCTGGGGAGTTTAGAGGGAGAGGGAAAGATGGCATCAAGGGTAGGTGCCAGTGAGCAAGGGGTGGAAGTGGCCCATGCCCTCCCTGTCTAAGACTCCAGGATCTGCCATCCTCCACCGACTTACCCCTCTCCACCCGGCCATTGGGCAGGCCAGGCCGGGAAGGGTCAAAGTTGGCAAGCTCCTTCTCCATGTAGTACAGCACCCTCATGGAGTCGTCCTGCTGGTTGGCCTGAATTCGATAACCACTGCGCACTTCTAAAGGGCAAGACGAGAACACGCGGCCATCGGCAGGAGATCTGATGGGCAAGGCTCTTTCTCTCCGATCCCAAGTCCCAGGGTCATCCCTGTTCCCTCATCAAGACCCAGACTTGAATATCTGACTCACCTGAGTTTCTGGAACTGTCTGTGTCTCGAAGAAGGGGCACCTGGGAGCTGTGGCCACCGACTGAGGGAGAGAGATGATCAGGATCCAGCCACCCTTCCAGCCCATCACCCTGGGACCAGGCATCTTGTCCAATGGCCTTCCTGGAGGCCCTAGAGCTTCAGCTCATCCTGTCCCCATGGTCCTCTCCAACCCTTCCTTCCTCAGCAATGTCCCATCCCCAAGGACCCAAGCCACGTCCCCCATCCTCCCCCCAACAAGCATTCGCTTTCCTCAGTCTTCACCTGAGCTCTGTCGGTCAAAATCCCCGGCAAAGCCATTGTGGATGGGACCTAGTGGGATCATTGGTGCAGGGGAAGGAGCCTTGGTTGGAGAGAGGTGAGCATAGGTGCTGGGTGCGTAGACACTGGGTGCATAAATGCTCGGGACTCCCGAGGTGGCAGCTTTACCAGCAGCATACACTGGGAGAAAAGTCATAGACAGCAGAACATAAGCTTCTTGAGAGCAGGGGAGCAGTTCTTTATTACAGCATAGGGCCTAGCGTATCGCAAGTGCTTATTAAATGAACTGAATCAACAAGGGAGGGACACAGTGATACCCTCAACATATCAGTCCCCTCCGGTTCCTCACTGGCCTCCAGTGCTTTAATACATTATCCTCAAGGGCAGGTACCATAAAGAGAGAGGGAGAGGGAGAACAGAGGCACTGAAGGCAGGACTTGGTGATGGAATTAAGGGATGATGGTCCCCTGCTACTCCAGACCCTTCACTGGCTGCTGAGGAGGTAAAAAACCAACACAGATGCAGTTTCACAATCACAAGGGCTAGAGACACCCCTTGGTCTTGGGAGAGACTCACACTCATAACTGTGCAACAGACTTTTGAAGAGAGAAGCATTTAATGGTTGGGGAGTGGGGGACCAGACTGGCCCGGCCCATGCGATGAAATAATTGAACATCAGAGTCCCCGTACTGGCTTGCCTCAGGTGGGAAGGAAGCCAAGAACTTCCAAGCCAAAATGGCCAAGGGGACAGGTCCCTATTTAATCTAGTTCTCAATTATGCATAATAGCCCATCAATTTCCATGCATCCATCCTCTCTGATCCAGAGTGTTCCCTGGAAATAGAAAGCTTAGTCTGGGAGTCATCTGTGAGGAGGAAGGAAGTTGCTAACAAGGGGTTGGGGGAAGGCTACAATTAGCAGTTTACTAATTAGTAGTGGGAACAGCTGCTTCTTGCTGACTCAGTTTGGCTAGGGCTGGGAGTCAGCCTGATTCCAAGTGTCCCAGTGACCGACAGGGGTCCTTGCCTTAGTTTTCCCCATCTGTGAAATGAGGCTGATAAATACCCGCCCAGTTTCTCATGGCCACTGGCTTCCAAAAGCACCTTAAGAACACCATCAGCAGTAGTGGGCTATTATGAGCAGTCCTGTAGAGAAGGCGGCTGGATTAAAAAAATCTGAGATCCTTCCCACCACTCATGTTAGGAAGAACATGGCTGCCCTCAAAACTCCACTCAGACACCACCTCCTCTGAGGTTTTCCTGATTCCCTCTCCTCCAATTACAGCAACACCTATGGGCCAGGTGCTGGAGACGGCGCGACAAACGATGCGGCGCCCTCACTCTGGGAGCTGGAGATGACATATGCACGTGTGATCACAAACAAAGCAGACATACGGTGACTGAGGCGGGGAGGGGTAGCACTGTCCCTGGGGGGAAGAGGCCCCTGAACAGAGCCAGGAAGCAGGCAGCCTGGTGGTGGGTGAAACAGGAACGCTCGTACAGTATGTGTGACCTCATGTGCTTTATGTATAGTAGGCACATGTGTCGTTTTCATGGCTAGAAAGAGAGCTTCTTGAGGATGGGAATTTTCCAGCTTGGGGTTTTTTGGTCAGTGAATACCCAGCAGACAGTAGGCGCTTACTAAATGTTTACTGATGGAGTGGTACCTAATAAGGAATGGATAACATTCCCCTAGCTCCCTGGCCACTACCCCATACTTAAGAGTCCCTGAAGGCCAAAGACCGATTTTGACTTTATTTTTAAATGTAACCTCATTTCTTTTCTATTAGACTTTTACCTATTGTATGACGTTTCCCAATTACGTTGTAATCTAGTCTGTTATTGAGTTGTTTCAGTTGTGACTGGTTCTTCGTGATCCCTTTTGGAGTTTCCTTGGCAGATGTGGAGTGGTCTGCCATTCCCTTCTCCAGCTCATTTTACAAATACGGAAATTGAGGCAGACCGGGTAGTGGCTTTCCCAGAGTCACACAGGTAGGAAGTGTCTGAGGCTAGACCCAGTTGGTTTGACATCTGTGATCTCAGCCATTGATGTTTGAAAACAAATAAAACCCAAATCACAGAATCCAGTTCTTGCAACATCCCTGAGACCACCACTTGATGGAAAATCCCCAACCGATGGCCACTAGGGGGCACCATAGTGCAGAGTGCTGGAGTCAGGGAGGCTGTGGAGTTCAATACAGCCTCAGAAATTTGCCAGTCCAGTGACCCTGGACAAGCCCCTTCACCCCGTCTGCCTCAGTTTCCTCATTCGTTAAGTGAGCTGGAAAAGCAAGCAACAAACCACTCCAAGAAAGCCTCCCCAAAAAACGGAACAAGATGTTTTGGGAATCTATGCTTGAAATGAGCCCCCAAGCCTTATCTCCCCTAAAAAAACAACTATTACCTCCCCCCAGAAACTGCCTCGATCCCGCCAACCCGCCCCTCCTCTCTCCCAAGACCTACACACCCGCTCCCAGGTTGGGGGCAGCAAAGGCCAGAGCAGCACTTACGGGCCTCAGGGCAGCAGCACTTGTCCGGGCAGCAGGGGCAGCGCACGTAGCAGCAGCACGTGTGGGGGCAGCACTGGCACCAGCAGATGCCCAGGAGGAGGAAGACCAGGAAGGCGGCCAGGATCACCACCACCACAAAGAGCCAATCTGTAAGAAAAACTGATTGGGGCACAGAGCCGAGATCCTGGCTCAGGCAGGGAGAGAGGCGGGGAGCACGAGGGCGGGAGGTGCCCCGGCTGGCTCCCGGCTCTGTGCTCAGGGCAGGGGACCCCAAAAAAGGGTCTTAAAGACGGTGCAGCCGCAGGAGCGGCAGGCAGACGGGCCAGACTGACAGCCATGTCCATCCCCACAAACCCCCCTCACGGGCTTCCTTAAAAGCTTCCTCAGCGCCTTTGGAAGTCATTCTCTGAATCACACCATCTCCAAAGCACTGAGTAGCGAAGCTGGTTGTTTGGGGGACTTTGGGGTCCTGGGGAGAGGAAGGGATAACATAGGGAAGTCTAGTAATATGAAAAACCAAAGAACAATCATGAACTTATTTTTACAACTCACAGAACCAAATCTTCAAGGATAATTAGACAATAATCACAATAATAATGCTGTAACCAACAAGCCTCCCAAAGAAAGGTGGTGGACCACAAGTGCCGAGTAGGGCACGCTTCTGTTGGACCCAGGCACTGTGTCGATTTGTTTTGCCTAAGTGTACTTTTCTTTATTATAAGGTGAGGGGTGGGTGCAGGGAGTCATTAAGAAGAGATTAGTATATCAGCAATTCATTTGAAGACAGCTGGTCACCTAGAAATTAAGACTAGTACTTTTTTTTTTTTTTGTCTTTGTCCCATAACAGATACTCAATGATCGCTGAATTCAATTGAACTTAAATCTTAAAACTTTCCTCTGAGATCAGCAGGTAGAGGTTGTAACCCCCATTTTTCAGACAATGCTAATAGCTAGCTAGCACACCAGAAAAACCACATTAATATTTTTGAGGTGCTTTGACAAATATGACCTCATTTGGTCCTCAAAGCAATCCTATGAGATGGGGGCTATTACTATTCCCATTTTACAGTTAAGGTAAGTAGAACAGAGAGATTAAGTGTCTTATGATTGGTGAGTCTCTGAGGCAAGATTTGAACTCGGGTTTCTCATTCTCCAAGCCACTGTAGCTGCTGTGAAAGGGTTGCCCTGAGCAGAGCTAATTGGAGCTGGCCCCACTCTTCCAGGAGCTGCATGTCCCCCTGTCCGTAGCGCCAGACAATCCACGTGGAGAGGAGAGCCCGGTTGACTGAGGGGAGGGAGACCCCCCCTCCCCGATAGTCTTCACAAGGTGCTACCCTAATCTGGAGCCCAGGAGAGGTGGCTCTGGAGCGGGGAGGAGAGGAGGCAGGACAGTAAGAGTGTTCAGAAGGTGAAAAACGACAGGCGATGGGGAGGGGAACAAGGACACTCTAGCCTCCACCCCGTACCTTCCATGGGCCCTATCTGAAAGTCTGGTAAGAGTTCCGCCACCCCCGAGGTCTTGCCTGGAGGGACAAAAGAGAAACACGATTATTCCAGCAGGAAGCTGGCCAGGAGAGGAGAGGAGGCCCTTCTACCCGCTCCAGCCCACCAGGGCCTAAGCACGCCAGCTCTCTGCCACGCGCTGAACTACAAGGCTGCCCATGAGGGCCCAAGGCCCCCAGCCCGACCAAGCGCTGCCGGCACTCATTGCTCCTACGCTACAAGGGCAGCTCGCGACGTGCTCCATCACACCCACTGTGGAATACGGGCTTCAGGCCATCAATATATATGGACCGGCTCGTCGATATATATATTTGTCATCACTGCAGTGCAGCCGTGGAGCTGGGTAACATGCAGTAACAGTACCACACCACGTGTCCCCAGGGGAGGCCGCCAGCTGTCCTTGCCTGACCCTGCCTCTGCTTTGGGGGAAGTATCACTGGCTCTGCCCACCTCCCAGAGGGCACAAGGCCTGTTCCCATTGCTGCAGGGGGGCAAGCTGAGGCACGGATACTGAGTCGGCCCCAGGAGGGCTAACGGTTGTTGGTGCTGGGCCAGGGTGGGAAGTTTTGCAGCATGGGTATGGATGGCCAAAGGCAGAACTAGGCAGGAAGGAAGGAAAGCAGCCCAAAGCAGGGGAAGGGGACCCAGCCAGCTCTCCCTCTTCATCCACACTGATAGAGGGTAGGGAAGTAATCCATAAACACCATAGAATCCCGCCTGTCTGACTCTGGAATGAGTGCTGCTGCTGCTGCTGCTGCTGCTGCTGCACAAAACCCAGTCCCCTGGGCTGTGTGAGGAGGCCCTGGCCCCTTCCTCATTCAGTGTGGAGGGGGGTGGGTGAGGCCATTTCCTCTGCCTAGAGGGTGCTGTGTATAAATCTAAGGGTGACTAGGCTGGCCGGGGGAGGAGAAGCTGAAGCATGAATCAGACCCAGGAAGCAGACAGACAGACGGGGGATGAGGGAAGGGATCCCAAAGCCCCTTCCAGGCCCCAGGCCCCATGCCCCACCCCAATACCTCCAGCCTTGCCCCCTTACCAAGGACAATGAGCTCGGCGTAAGCCTCATTGTTGCCTTGGAGGTCCTGGGCAGAGACCACAGAGCAATAGTAGACGCCACTGTCTCCCCACGCGGTCTGGTCAAAAGTCAGGTCAGCATCTGGGCAGGAAGACAGATATTTGAGGGGATGTCTGGAAAGGGGCAGTACTTTCCTAGTGTGCCTAGATGGGACAGACATGGCCCGAGCCCTCGGGCGCTTCCCCAGAAGCTGCTCCCAAGGCATCAGCCCACTCTGCGCCCCTGTCGGGAGCCACTATCCACTGTGGGCCCCATGACAATCTGGGGCATCCTGCCACTCCTTCCCTGGCTGGGGGAAGCCTTAATTTCCATGGTCCCCGGAATGGGACCGTGCCTGTCTCTCGGCATTTCCTGTTTCCTCCTTACTGCACAGGCGCTAATTACTTGCATCCATTTAGCCACCAACCAGAGATTGCAAGGCCAGATTCCCTGAGGCTGGAAGGTCAGGTAAAGATTTGGGAGCCGGCCCCCAAGCCAGGAGCTCCTCACTGATGTCCACCCACTTGGTTTTTCAAATACTTCAATAAATATATTTCAGTGTAATTGGTTCCCTCATCCTCAGTATTTAATTCTGAGAAGAGGACCACAGGCTTCCCAGACTCCCTGAGAGTCCATTACACAATGGAGGACAAGAACCATCCCCCGCACCTGTACAGCCTGATCTATAGCATTCATGCTGCTATAGTCATACTGCACCCCCTCCAGGGAGGTCAGTCCTGCCACTTCCAAGCTCCCTGTCTTACTTTCTCCAAGAAGCCGTGTGTGTGTGTGTGTGTGTGTGTGTGTGTGTGTGTGTGTGTGTGTGTACATACACAAGAGGGATTGGGGGGCGGGGGGAGGGGAGTAGGTGACCAGCAAGAACTCAAAGACTTGTGCAATTGGATGAACAGTCCTAACAAAGTCAAGTAAGGTCACCCAGCAGTTAGAGGCAGAGCCAACAGACAAGCTTTCATTCATTAATTCATTCAACAAACGTTTACTGAGCAGCTTTGTATGAGTGAATGCTGAGCTCAGAGAATCTGGGAGGGCTGAACCCTAGAGGCAAACTCAGGAGAGAGTGGCCTTCTGGTCCAGGGATCTGGCTCTATCACTGAGCTACTCTAGAGTCCGGAGAAGTCCCAGACTGTGCCTGGAAGGCTTCCTCCTCAGTAACAAAAATGGGGGTTGGGAGGGTTACATTAAAACCCTTCCTCTTTAGCATGTAAAAGGTGCCTGGCCCACCCTTGACCTCTTGTCTCTCTACCACTGGAAGGTGGAGTCTGTTAAGCATTTATACACTTCCTGCTCCATCTTACGCACTCCCAGTGATGGTGATCCGTCGCCCTTGATAGAAGTCGCCCAGAGTCACGGCGTTCCCTTGCTTGGTGGCCACCACCCTCACTGTTCGGGAGCTGTCCTGGCACTCCACATAAGGGTTGTAGCCTGGGTTGCCAGCAGCGAGCTGGTTGTTGAGCTGGGTGTCAGCACTGGCTGAGGAGAAAGCATCGGCAACGCGATCTCGGCAGAAGGACTTATACTTCCAGATGACGATGGGGGTGGTGGGCACCCCTGACAGCTGGTAGGAGCAGGGAAGGGTCACGGGCTGGAACAGGATCACCACTTGGAAGGGTTTGGACACCGTGACCTGGATGCAGCCAACAGGAGCTGGGAGGTCAAGATGAGAAGTCAGGGGTCAGTGAGAGATAGAGGACGCTACCTTAACCACACTAATCATCGTCTTTCACATCTGCTCGGCACGTTTTCATACTCATTATCTTGTATGACCCTTTAAATCGCCCTAATAAAAAGGCAAGGCAAGGGATTATTAGCTCCTTTTTACAGATAAGGAAACTGAGGCACCAAGGCATGAAGTCACACAACATGGAGTATGACTAGAACCTAGAAGCCTCAAAGGTCTGATGGCTGCCCTGTGGGAAAGCTTCCCAAGAGACCTGGACAAGCGCTTCACAGGATGCCCAGGCGGGTTGGGAATGGGCTTCAGTTAACAGCACAAACTGATGGATGAAAAGCTTTCTGCAAATCTTTAAACACAGTATTTATGCTATGATGATGGTTGTTGTTATTCAATTTTATGCACAACAGGTTTAAGGACTTTGGAAAACTAAAACAGGCCTGAAGGGAGAGAGGGACCAAGATGGAGAAGGGCCTTGAAAGCAGTTACTAGGAAAAGCAGTAGAAAGCACCAGAGGACAGGTGAAGAGCTGCCTTCTAAAGGTGAAGGGCTGTGTCACAGGAAGACTAGACTTGGGAACACTGAGTGAGAGTTGGGCTGATGACAGAGACATCTTCCAGTTGGCACTGACTGCCAGGGGGTGGGCGCTTCCTTCTCACTGGAGCCTTCAGACAGAGGCTGGGTCTTCAGAATGTGCAGACCAGGATAACCACAGACAGAGGTCCTGCCAAGCACTGAAATTCTGCAATTCCAACATAGGGACAACAGTTGGAAAGAATAGCTACGCTGATGAGACTGATCCCATATGCATTTGAGTGACACAGAGCAAATCACTTTAAACTCCTAGAGAAGATAGTGATAGGTTGTTGGGGAGGAGAATATTTGAGCACAAAGCCACTTACTAAAGTAATATACAGTGGATTTAATTTGGAAGCAACTGAACATTTCTGTATCCTTGGAACGGTCACTGACTGACCTCTGGTTTTCAGTTTTCTCAATCAGCAAGCACTTCTTAAGTGCCAACCTAACTCAGGTTATCCTTAGGACATCTAAGGTCCTTCCTATCTCTCAAAGTTTGTGAGTGCCAGCCTGTTTCCTCATCTGTCAGAGACAGAGATTACAATCCTTACAAAACTAGGAATCGGTGGGGAAAAATTGGAGTGGATGTGGTTCTCGAATCCTAGCTCTCTGGCAAGGTCCTCATTTCCAGAGAAGACTGGCCTTTCAAATAACTGCCAGCCCCAAGCCTAGGATCCCAAACACTTGCGACCCGATTCCTCCTCCCAGCGCTGTCGGGAGGGAAGCCTTTCCTTAGAGTTTGCAAACACTGGAAGCACTGGAGCTGAGGTGGTGGGAGCAGTTCCCACCACCTCGGGGGCTCCGGGCTGGCATTTCCTCGACGAACCGCACCCAGCCGGGCTCTGCCAAGTGCCCGCACTTCCCCCCAGAGTCTGCAAACACCTGTTGCTGCAGTAGCCCTCGATCCCACTTGATCCAGTAGCTGCCCGAAAAGGGATCGCACGACAAATCGATGGCCAGCTCGCTAGCTGGGCCGGCCTAGCCTCCCCCTCCCCCCACCTCCGGACCCCGCAGCTCCGCGGGCACCGCTCCCATCCCCCTCCCCTGCCCATTGTCCCAGAAAGGCTGGAGCTGCGGGAAGTTTCGCTTCCTGCCGCCCGGTGGGGGCGGGCCGCTCCCTGCTCAGCCGCCCCGCCCGCCCAGGAAAGTCCCTCGAGGATAGCGAGTTTCAGGCTGTGGGCCGGGGAGGGGGAAGGGAGGAAGGGAGGAAAGGGTGTCTGGGAGATCGATGGGGGAAGGGGTCTTGGCCCGGCCAGCCCGCCCAACGCCCCCAACCCCACGCCCAGATACCTGAGCACCACGGGGTCAGCAGGAGCAGCAACAAGGGCAGGGGCAGCACACTCTGCCATCGTGGATTTCGTCCCGGGGACCTTGGGGGCGCACTCGTCCCCCCGTGGGGCCCGGGGGCCACCGGAGCCATGGGAGGTGCGTGCGCCTCCGGCGCCGTTCGCTCCCAGGTACAGCGGGAGATGGGAGGGGATTGGAAGGGATCGGAAGGGATGGGAGGGGACTGGACGCCGCCAGGGGAGGGGGCTGCGGGGGCAGGGGGACGGCCTGTACCATCGCTCTAGACGGGAGGGGGAGGTACACGCGCACACTCACCTGCCCATGTTTTCCCTTGACGGCCCTTTGCGAGAATGCAGAAGAAGAGAAAGTGAAGACATATTATCCCTGTTTGGGTGATCTTTGGCTTCTGATATGACCAGAACTGTCCTTAATTCCCACCCACCCTCCCCAAATCTTTTTTGTCCCATTTGGGAAATGGAATGGCCCAGGTACACCCAGGACGAGGGGGGTGGGGTCTAAGGAGCTGACCCCTCCCATCCTCTCTGGAGCCCCGGAAATGGACCGGTCCAGGTGCGAGTCCAGGGAGGGCGACCCCAAATGACTGATGGGTGAAAGGAAGTGAGAGGATGCTCTCCTACTATTTCCCCTACCCTTCAGTCAGAAACAACAGACCCTAAGCTCTGAGGACAGGAACAATAAGGAACGAACCACCTGTTGAGAGTGGGCGGGACCTGGAAGCTCACCTGTCCTTCCTCCCCCACAATGACAATGGACCAACCCAGGTACTTACTAGGAAAGAGATCGGGCGGGAGATTCCAAATGGGAATCCCATGGGGGTAAACAGTGATTGGATAAACCTTTGACTAATCCAACGCCCTCAACTTTCTCCGCACAACTTTTCTTAGAAGCTTCTCCCTCTCGAGTCTCCGCCTAATTAAATTAGTTTAACGGATTAACTGATTTTCATCAAAGTAAAACTCTGGATGTGTCCCTCGGGGGTGACTGAGGGTAAGTGGGCCACTATCCTCCTGTGTCCTCTCCCTCCATTCCTAGTTTCATGGTACAGCTCCCAAGAGTCCCTCCCTGAGGTCAGCAACCCTCCCCCTCCGCCCCTGGCCTGGGAACCTGAGCTTCTTAAAGGGGCAGCTTTGGTACGAAAGAATCAGAAGCCAAGTCCGGAATGAATCCCTTTCTTCTAGATTTCCTGACTTCACCTGCCCCAAGGGGACACTGGCTCTTCCCGCCACCTGGTGGATGTGGCAAAGAACACGACAAAGATGCGGAGGCGCTGGGTGCCCGGTCCCCAGAGCTAGAGTTTAAGAAAGTCCAGGGGGACCTTCTGCCATCTAGCACGGACTTCTTCCCATTCCAACGTCCCAAGACTTTCCCCTCCAGCCAAACTGGACGCTCATCCCGAAGTCCCCGTGCCTTCTGGGGGTGAGGCTTGGCCATTCCCCTCCCTGCCTCAGTTTCCTTACCTGTAAATTAAAAGGATTGGACTAAAGGATCCCTAAAGGGCCTTCTAAACGCCTGTGGTCCTCTTGCTTTTATTCGAGCTGTTCCCCATATCAGGAATCCCTTCTTCCATCCTCCAGCTCTGGCCCTCCTTCAGAGCTCAACTGAAATGCTAGTTTGCCCAGAAAAGCCCCTTTCCTGGGACATCTTTCACTCTCTCCCTTGCATTTCGTGATGGGCTTGAACATTTGAAATCCTGCTCCTAACGCTAACTGTGATGTTGTGCAAATCTCTGGATCTCAGTTTCCTCCTTTATGAAATCAAGAAAATAATATGCTTGCCCCCTGCATTTGATTTTATTTTATTTATCTCTATGATGTAACAAGGACTTATCAGAATTTACTTTCCTGGTTTTGGTTTGAACACATAAGAACTTTATTATTGTTCCAACGTTGGGAGGACTTGGCCTATTAATAGCAAGCCCTGAAAATCTTGGTCCTCCAATCCCTTGCTCCCTAGTGCCTATCATAGCAAGGGATTTAGGTTACCATATCAGTTAAAAGAAGAGAAAGCTTCCCATTGATTACAATGGGAAGTGGGAAGTTATACCCTTGCTGAAAGGTCAGCCTTTCCAAATACAACTACTAACAAACAATCTATCACCAATGATCTTGCTAGGGGAAAGTAAGATACAGTATTATGGTACCACATCAGTTTAAAAAAGAGAAAGCTTCCCATTGCATTACAATGGAAAGTGGGAAGTTAAACCCTTTCTGAAAGATCAGCATTTCCAAATACAATTACTAAGAAACAATCTATCACCAATGATCTTGCTAGGGGAAAGTAAGATACAGTATTATGGTACCACATCAGTTTAAAAAAGAGAAAGCTTCCCATTGCATTACAATGGAAAGTGGGAAGTTAAACCCTTTCTGAAAGATCAGCATTTCCAAATACAATTACTAAGAAACAATCTATCACCAATGATCTTGCTAGGGAAAATAAGATAGGATATTATGATACCATATCAGTTAAAAGAGGAGAAAGATTCCCATTGCATTACAATGGGAAATGGGAAGTTATACCCTTGCTGAAGGCTCAGCATTTCCCAATACAGCTATTGAGACACAATCTATCCCCAATGGTCTTGCTAAGGAACAGGTACCATATCAGTTAAAAGAAGAGAAAGCTTCTCATTGGTTACAATGGGAAGTGGGAAGTTACACCCTTTTTGAAAGGTCAGCATTTCCAAATATAGCTACTAAGAAACAATCTATCACCAATGATCTTGCTAGGGGAAAGTAAGGTACAGTATTATGGTACTGTATTAGTTTTAAAAAAGAGAAAGCTTCCCATTGCACTACAATGGGAAATGGGAAGTTATACCCTTTCTGAAAGGTCAGCATTTCCAAATTCAGCTACTAAGAAACAATCTATCCCCAATGGTCTTGCTAGGGAACAGGTACCATATCAGTTAAAAGAAGAGAAAGTTTCCATTGCATTACGCTGGAAAATGGGAAGTTATACCCTTGCTGAAGGGTCAACATTTCCAAATACAGCTACTAACAAACAATCTATCACCAATGGTCTTGCTAGGGAAAAGTAAGATACAGTATTGTGATACTGTATTAGTTAGAGAGAGAGAGAGAGAGAGAGAGAGAGAGAGAAAGCTTCCCATTGCATTACAATGGGAAATGGGAAGTTATACTCTTTCTGAAGGCTCAGCATTTCCAAACAGCTACTGAGAAACAATCTATCACCTATGGTTCTTGCTAATGAAAACTAAGATACAATGTTATGGTACTATATCAGTTAAAAGAGGAGAAAGTTTCCATTGCATCACTGATGGGAAATGGGAAGTTATATCCTTGCTGAAGGCCTAGCATTTCCAAATACAGCTACTGAGAAACAATCTATCCCCAATGGTCTTGCTAAGGAAAACTAAGATACTAAGTATCTTTTCATTAGTTAAACTTTTTTGCTCTAGAAATAGCTGAGAGTGTCAAAACATTGCTTGACTGTCTTACAAATACTGAACATTTTCATTTTTTCAAGAGTAGTTCAAATTATGAAACTAATTTAATGGTCTCAATGATGGTTTCAATCTGACATAATTTAGCACTTAACCATGGAATCTAATTTATGAAACACTGAGGAGAAGTAACCCTGTGACTTTTGGCACCTGGGTACACAGGAGATTTGGTTTGTTCTGTTATAGTCACAAATCAACTAGCATTTGACCACATCCACAAATTTTATTTCCAATGAAGTGGTTTTTGGAATCAGTTATTTGTACACTTCATTCCATACAATATAGATGAATAAAATGTTGTTACTTAATTGCATTAGGTTATTTATATATAATCTTTTTAAAAATGCTTTTAGCTCTTTTGGTGGCATCATATAAATTTAGGACTATCCATAAGAACTAGAAAGCTCTGGCTTTTCTTCACCTTGGTATCATGTGACCCTGCCCACAAAGTCCCCTCTTGTGATTCTGGGAATTTTCATTGCTTGGAATTTTCTCTCCTCCTTTTCTCGGTGTCCTGGTCTCCCTGATCCCTCCCACTTTCGGCAAGAAGCCTTTTCTGATCCCTTTTAATAATAGTGTCTGTTGATAATCCCTAATTTATTCTGTATATTTTTTTGTTTGGACATGGTTGTTTGCATGTTCTCTGTTAGAATGCGAGTTCCTTGAGAGCAGATACTTTGGATGGTGCTTATCTGTTTTTACATCCATGGCAAAGGGCTGATACATAGTTGTTATTTATCCTTCTTTCTCAAGGACATTAGGGAGGGGATATCATGACATGCAAGTGAATTGGATTGAAGTGAGGGAGGGCTGTGTAAGGTCACCAGCCTCACTTTCCCCTCCCAAGCCATCTGGGTCCAGTGGCCAGATATAGAGCAGGACGACCAGAGATGAATCCAGATGCAGTGAGAGACCTTGACCTTTTAAAGCCAAAGTCTTTAATGAAGTCTCAGTTTGAGTGAAGCAACATCTAGTCAGTGATTAATCTAGGAGGGGAAGACTCTCAGGGTTTCTGGCAGTTATTGTAGTTGCTGTTTACCTGTTTTTTGGTACCTCCAGCAAAGTGCTGGCACATAGTAGGTGCTTAAATAAAGCCAGACGCGAACATGGCTGGGCTTGTAAATAACCGTTTGAATTTGAGAGATCCAGAGGTTTGTAGCGGCAGCGGCGGGTAGGCCCAGAGTGACAGATGGCGATGGCTTTCGCTAGAGTGGCAGCAGTCGCTCGTAGCAGGGGATGCATCTGCATGGGAAGGAACAGGAAGAGAGTTGGCTCCGGCCTGGCCATTTAGCAGCAATCAAGTACTGAGAGTACACATGTTAAGTAAGTGGCATGTAAAACACTTAATGAGCAGTCCTGCTAACTGCTTGCTGTTCTGACGAATCTGATGATCAACCTCCTGGCAGATAGAAACATTAGTTATCAATTGTTACTGAATCCCACTTTGGGTTTGCCTTTGTGTGTGTCCTGTGATTAGCATTCCTTTCGTGTGCAGGAATAAATTACCTGTCCTGTCTCTGATTCTTATAAAAACACTGGGCACCTTTCTGACTCCTCCTTCCCGGGGAAGCTATAGATATAAGGAAAATCATCCCAGAGTTGCCAGTATAGGAGACAACATGGCAAAGAGGGAGAAAGCGAGAGTGAGAAAAGGAAGTCCTCTCTCATTGGACTTGGGCTTCCCCAGAACTTCCCCTTCAAACCACAAAAAAAAGCTCTTTTCCCTGCTCCCTGGGGAAGCATCTCTTTGAGGTTAGAATTTTATATATCTCCATGTATCCGTATCTAGATGTGTATAACGGTATGTCTCTAGCTATATATGTATAACTGGGAGGAATGTGTTTTGAAATATAAATTGTTATTGTTATTTGGATGTGTTCTTTAACACGTCTGAATTGGGAGGGAGGGACAAAGAGACTCCAGTCCCATTAGAACATGGGGGAAGGCAGTCGGAAGGGAGAGGCAGGCTTCCTAGGTTCTATTATGTGACTTCATAAGAACTAGTTCACTGTGCTTCCTCTACTATCCCACTCCACCATGCCTTCCATCTTGCTGTATCTCTATCTCTCTCTTCCTGGGTTCTGGGCCTTGGACTCCTTGAGTTGTCCCTCAGGAAGTCATTCCTGCCTGGCTTTCATCACCCCCAATCCAACTACTCTGTCATGCCCTGCCAAAGATTCTACCTGGTTTTTCCAGCCCTTATTCCACCCCTTCCCCAGGAAGAAGTTGGTGATCCCCGAGGCCAGTGGGGACCTCCACCTGCTGCATACCTCTACAGAGAGATCTGGTACCTACATCTGCCAAGATGAGGCGGGTAACACTCGGGCAGTGTACAACGTGGACTTTCAGGATGGGGCCAAACTCTATCTCAGTCACAGCGAGTTGGAACAGCAACCTCTGAAGAACCAGACCGTGGGAAACAGCAGCCAGTGGACACTCTTTACCCAGTGGGGGCCCTGGCAAGCCTGTGACCGCTGTGGCATTCAGGGGGAACGGAAACGTGTGGGCCTCTGCTATGCCAGGAGATCGGAACAGCAGGAGCTGCCCTGTGGGCTGGCCGACCTTAGCCCACAAGAGCTTCAGCGGGGGCCGGAGCTGCAGATTGAAAGCTGCTTTGTCCCCTGTGGGCCTAACGGCCCAGAATCCACCGTGGTACTTTATGGGACTTACAACCTGGAGGATAACAGCACTGTGTGGCTCAGTTGTCCCTTTGCCACCATCTACAGGTAACAGTATTCGGGCACCTTGCCCCTAGACTGTCCCTTTAACTCATAGAGCCCCTCTGTGCCTTCCTCAGAGGCTGCCATTAACCTCAGTTAGGCAAATCCTGCAGCTTCTTCCTTCCTCTAGGCACCTCCCTTGTTTTCTTAAGGTAGTAATTACTTTGATCCCCGGTGACGATTTATTCACCAAACCCTAACTTGTTTTCCTGCCCTGGGGTTCCCTAAACTGCCTTGTGGTTGATCCTTCCTTCCTCAGCTTCCCCCTTCTCTCCCCTCCTTCCTTCCAAACATTTGGGGAACACATAATAACCTTCCTTTTCAGAGTTCAGAAACCTGTTTTGTTTCGAGACACACCCCAGCTCTTAGACATTCGCTTGTCCCCTTAGCTCTTGAACACTCAACGTGCCATTCAGCTAATAAACAGATTAGTTGTAAGATTGTTGGGCTTTGGAGGTGTCGGGAGCGGAGACCCTGGAATCAAAAAGTCCTAGGTTTGAATGCCCCCTAAAACACTTTTAAGCTGGGGGATGCTGGGCAAATCACTTCCATGCTCTGAGATTCAGTTTTTTCCTTTATAAAGAAAAAGGGCTAAACTTAATGACCTCAGAAGGTATCTATGTATGTTCCTTTCCTTCCCTTTCCTCCATTCAGGTCCCACAAAAACTCTAGAAGTAAGACGGCCATGTCACTTTTAGAGGGATGGGAATTGTCTATTGGTCTGTGAGATTTACTTTTATTTTTCTTGATGACGTGGATGAAGGCAGAGATGGCATATTAACACATTAATGACCTGAATTGTGAAGGGGTGGCTGCCATGGTGACCCACAGCACTCCAGATTCTAAAAAAGAACTGGATGGATAGGCTCTAGTCGGCCCACAAGCATTTGTTAAGCACCTACTGTATACCAACTACTTTGCTAAGGCAATAGATAGGCTCTGTTCTCAAGACACTTACTATCTAACGAGGGAAGATGATACCGCAAAAAAAATAAGAAGTAGGGAAGGAAGCCTGCAGCCTGTGAGAAAGGGTGAAATTACTTCCCTGGGCCCCTTCCTTAAGTGGAATATCTGGGAAGAGCTCTTTTTAATCTTTCTAATCAAAGGGAAAGAGGGAAAGACCCTCGGGATGGGGTGGAGGGCGACAGACACTGAGGAGGTGTAGGTTTTCAGAGTTTGATGTGATGTTGGGTGGATTTTTAGATACCATGATGAAATCCAGGACTGTTGGATAGATCCATTTGGAATATTCATGTCAAGTCTTAGACTTAGATTCAGAAATCAATTTCTTTTCTTTCTTTCTCTCTTTCTTTCTTTATTTTTTTCTTTCTTTCTTTCTTTCGCTGAGGCAATTGGGGTTAAGTGACTTGTCCAAGCCCCACATCTAGGAAGTATTAAGTGTCTGAGATCAGATTTGAACTCAGGTCCTCCTGACTTCAGGGCTGGTGCTGTATTCACCAGAAATCAATTTCATAGGGACAAGATGGAAGGGATAAGACTAGCCTTTGGGTCTTCCTGCTAGACTAACCCCACGTGTCTCCCTTACAGGCCAGTGAGCTGGGAGGCCAAGGACATCTTCCCAACCTGGCTACAGCAGCTGTCTCCCAACAACTCGGGTCCAATCCTGGATCTCCCCTCCGGAGGGAGTCGCCTGCGAGTGACCACTTCCGGCACTTACCGCTGCTACGTGAATCGCAAGCTGGTGGGACGCTTCGATGCCGCCTGGACCCACAACACCCCAGTGGCCCACAGCCGGTCTGAATTGATCCGCATCTACTCTGTGATTGAGGCTGTCATGGTTATGGCCGTGCTGCTCCTCATTCTGCTCAGCTTCATCCAAATGTGCAGGACCAAGCTGAGCAGCAATGTCTAGGGACGGAATAAAGTGGGACCGTGACATTGGTCTCTGGTTGTGTGGATGATTGGACTGACCGCGGAGCGCCGCGCTTGGGGAGGCGTTACGATAGGGGGTGTCCGTGACCCAAACAGTAATCATCAGCCCTTTCAAAGTCTCATTTCAAATCTTAAATCGGAGGATCTCAATTTTTTTGGAGGGAAGTCCTGGACATCTAGGGTAGAACCGATGGAGCTCAGATCTTAGAATGGTGATTTAAATGCATAAAATGAAGTACACTGAACTACAAAGGAAGCCAATTACATTGAAATAAAAGGGCCTGGGGCAGCTAAGTGGCGCAGGGGATAGAACATGAGGCTTGAAGTTAGAAGGACCTGAGTTCAAATCTGGTCTTAAAAACTTAACACTTCCTAGCGATGTGACCCTGGGCAAGTCACTTAATCCCAATTGCCTCAGTTAAAGAAAAAGAAAAAGAAGGAAGGAAGGAAGGAAGGAAGGAAGGAAGGAAGAAAGGAAGGAAAGAGAGAGAGAGAGAAAGAAAGAAAGAAAAGAAAGAAAGAAAGAAAGAAAGAAAAGAAAGAAAGAAAGAAAAGAAAGAAAGAAAGAAAGAAAGAAAGAAAGAAAAAGAAAGGAGGGAGGAAGAGGAAGGGGAAAAGGAGGGAAGAAGGATGGAAGGAAGGAAGGAAAGAAAGAAGGGAAAGAAGGAAAGAAATAAAGGAAGGAAGGAAGGAAGAAAAGAAAAGAAAAGTGGCCTTCTCCCCCTTCTCCATTCTTGGAACTCCACTGAAATCTACACGTAGATATTGTAGGGGTCTCTGGAGCTTCGGCGAAGTACTCCTGTCATAGCTTAACCTGGAAAGCCAGAAAGAACCTTTTAAGAACAATTAGCCTACCTTCCACTCCCCTTTTAGTTTACAGTAAGAAACTGAGGCACAGGGAACTTAAGTAAATGAACTAACATCCCTGGGTGATAAAAGAGGCAGCATTCGAACCCATGTCCTCTGAGGGCAGCTAGGTGAATCAGTGGACAGAGTACCGGTCCTGGACTTCAGAGCTGGCTTCAGACACTTCCTTAGGTGTGTGACCCTGAGCAAGTCACTTTGCCCTGTTCACCTCAGTTTTCTCATCTGCAAAATGACCTAGAGAAGTAAATGGCAAAACCACTCCAGTGTCTTTGCTGTGAAAACCCCAAATGGGGTCACAGAGACTTGGACGCCACCAAAACATGACTGGACAATAACAGTCTCTGACCCTTAAGGCCGTTACAGTATGCTACACATAAGTGCTAATCTTTTCAGATAAGGAAAATGAACCCCAGACAGGCCAAGTTCCTCACCCAAAGTCACCAGGGGAAAGTGGCAGAGATTTGAACTCAGGACTTCTGATTCCAAACCGTTGAACCACATGTGAGGCTCAGTATTAAGCACCTACTGTATGCCAGCCATGAGACTAAGTTCTAAGGATACAAAGAAAGGCAAAAATCAGTCCCTGCCTTCCAGGAGCTTATGGTCTAATGGAGAAGGCGCCATGCAGACTATTCTGTTTTTGCAGGATAAATTGGAGGTCCCTGGTTGGTGATAAGTACCAAAAAATACCCTTTTCCCTGGTTTTAAACGAGGAAACGGAGGTCCAGAAAGACAGAAGACTGGAGATTAAACAATTGGCCTTGACACGCACATAGCTGAGCCTGGGACCCCAGGCCTCTGTGCCTCGTGGCGCCTGTGGACGAGGGTCTCTGGGATCTCTGGGTGACAATGCACTCTGCATCTGTATGGCCAGGTGGGGGTCATCTGTGAGCGTCTCTGCTGTGTTGGCAGCTGCCCAGGTACCAAGTGACTGTTGAGGTGTCTAGAGGGAGTGGAGATCCTTCCAGGAGCCCCTGGCTGGGTGTCTCGGGCTCTACAGCTGACCGGCCTTTGCCCTTTCAGACACACCTGTCCCGGGGCCCATCCTTGGCTCTTCCTTGCTCTGGGTGACAGTTACCCACCACACCCTGCACGTTTCAGAGGAGGTCACTTCCTCGGCCATCGATGTCCTTGGGCGGTGGGGAGGGGTGGGCAGGGCTGGGATGATGATTTCTCTGTAAATAAGGGCACCTGCACAGTGGGACAAGTACCTGTCTGAGCTCCTCCAGCCAGCCCCTGGCGAGCATAGGCCCACTGCAGATTCGAGCAGCAGAGCCTTCCCAGAACTTGGCTCCCCTGGGCAGTGCCCATAAAGCCCGGGCAAGTGGTTCCTGGCGGTGCAGTGGACTCTGAGCCAGCTGGCTTCCTCCCTGGCTCCGCGGTGCAGCAATGCTCCCTCTGATCGAGCCTCACGTCAGCCCTTAGTCATTCCGGGCAGCAGACAGCAGGTCTGCCAAGGGCCGAGGGGAGCCAGAGATGGGACAAAGAGGGGTGGGGCCTGGGCAGGGCCGCCACCACAGCCCCAGGCAGGAGCTCAGGAACCTCAGATACCCCTCTAGTCCTTTTTCTGTAGAAGGGGACAGGGAGGTCCAATGACGCCGAGTCACTTGTCCCAAACCCTCCTAGTCGTTACTCTCCCAGGTAAATTTCCAAACCCATCATCCTCTGAGACTTAGCTTTGAGGGGCCTTAGCTGTGGCGAGTTGGGAAATCCATGAACAACTATTAAATTTGTTCCAGGTCCTGAACAAAGACAAAAAGGGAATAGTCCCTGCCCTCGAGAAGCTTTTGTTTTATCCAGGAGGAAAACATGAATAAGTACATAAAAATGTACAGGACAATTTCATGGGAAAGACTTTGGAGTGTGATAAGGGGGTGGGGAAAATAGGAAGAAAGGCCTCCTGGGAAAGGTGACATCTGAGCTAAGAAAAAGCTGGGGGTTCTAAGAGGAGGCAAGCAAGGGGTGCACTGCAGGCACGAGAGGCACCTTATGCAAAGGTGTGGAGGTAGGAGGTAAGGTCCCATGTAAGGAATGGTAAGAAGGCCAATTCCCCCTAAGGTAAAGTGGTGAAGGAAAAGGATTCATTATAAGATGAGAAAAGTAGGCTGGAGGTTACATTCTGTCACTTGAACTCAAAATCTGGGGTTCTTTCAGTCTTGATTGACTCTTCGTGACCCCATTTAGGGTTTTCTCGGCAGAGATATCGGAGGGAGTTGGCCATTTCCTTCTTCAGCTCATTTTCAGATGAGGAAACTGAGGCAGACGGGGTGAAAGGACTCTGCCAGGGTCACACAGCTTCAAAGTGTCTGAGACCAGGTTTGAACTCCGGAAGATGAGTCTTCCAGATTCCAGGCCCAGTACTCTGTCCAGTGTCCCACACACAGGATAAATACAATGGAATATTGTATTGCTAGATAGAGCAGCAGAGAGAGTGCTGGATCTAGAGTTGGAAAGACCGTCCTAACAAGCCATGTAATCTCTCTCTGACTCAGTTTCTTTAACTATAATTTTATCATCTTTATTGTATGAGTCATTATAGTGATACAGTTCCTATTATATAGATGGTATTATTATACCATATATATCATATTAATATTAATTATATACATTATATAATTATATTAATATTAATTATATCATATATTATATATAATAATATATTACATAATAATACCACCTGCCTCTGAGGGTTGTGGTGAGGATCAAAAGAGAATATTGAAAAAGGCCTTTGGAAACCTTAAATGCGCACTATTAATATACTAACAGGAAGGATGATGGGGCATTTCTTTGTATTTCCCCAGCCTCACTTTGGATAGACAAGGTTTCCCCCTTCCATTTCTTCCCCTCCCTTCTCCTCTTCTTCCTCTTCCTCCTTCTCTTCCTCTTCTTCTTTTCTATGTCTGTCTCTCCATCTGTGTCTGTGTCTATGTCTGTCTCTGACTCCGTTTCTCTTTCTGTCTCTATCTCTCTTTCTCCCCTCCTCTTTTATCATCCTCTCATCTTACATTTCTTTATCTATATCTCCATACTGAGACCTCCCTCCCCAGGTGCTTAACGGTTGGGACTTCTGGCTCTGCACCCCCAGATTTAGCCCATGTTCTGCTAGAATCCCTTAGGATTCAGGAGATGAGAGTCAAGTCTTCAGCTGAAGCGGGATTCTGGGTGCTAAGTGGGGATGCCATCCGCTGACCAAGCTCTGACCCCTTCCCATGAATCCCATCCCTTCACGTCTGCTCAGCAGAACCTTCCACGGAGGAGATGCCCAGTCAAGAACCAACATCCATTCATTCATCTGACCTCACAAAAGTTTATTGAGTATTTGGCACCATGCGGGGTGCTGAGAAACTCGGGATCTTAAGGGAGGACATCACAGGCCAGGGAGACCTAGAAATTGGGAGGGCCGATGCCTTCCTGAGAAAGAGGTTATAATGATGGGAGGTCAGACAAAGGATCGGTCACTAGGACTTTCTTCTCAGAACTCCCTGCGCCTCCGGGGTGGCCAGAGCCTTGGGATCCTTCCGTGAACACCAGGGTTCCACCACTGCTTCCTCACTAGCATTGGGGCCTCAGGCCTGGGTCACCTTGTAGGCACTTTGAAGGTACAAAAGAACACAGTGAGATGAGGGACCTCCCGCCTCTGGCGCCCCTGGATCTTCCCAGCCATCCCCCCCAACCTCACTTACCTTCGCTGCTGCCTTCTGCACCAGCGGAACTGGCGGCATCGATCGCCTGAGACGTGGAATTGGGGGAGAACGAGAGAGTAAATTCCCCCCTCCTGGGATTGGAGAGGAGCCCCTTCCCAGTCCCTGGGCCACAGATGGGGAGAACTCACTCCAGAGGCGGAGGAGGGATTGACCCCCAGATCACAGGCCAGGCCAGTGGCAAGAGCCGGTGCAAAAACACATGTAAGAATCTTACCCCTCCCCAGCCCCGCCCTGGACACCGTGAGTTTCCCAGCTTCCCCTCCTTACTAGTGAGGATGAGGATGCCGGTAATGAAGAGTACAGCAGCTGCAATTAAACCCCTCTTTCTGAGCGTATATTCATCTGAAAGAGAGAGAGGAGGAGGAGGGGTCAGGGAAGAAAAAAATAAGAGTTAGAGGGGGCCGAGGGGGAAGGAGCTCCTTCGTTTTTCCCACCGCCTCCCTTTCCTTGAGCCCCAAGTCTGGATGGATGACTCACTGCTTTTGAAGGGATCCCACTTCTCCTCACCACCTGTGGAAGACACAAAGGTCAGAGGGAGGGGGGATTCTATCTTGCAGCCCCTTCCCCTTCCCGGGATAGTCTTTCTCCCTTAGAATGTAAACTCCCTGAGATCATGGACTGTCTGGTTTTTGTTGTATTCCTAAGACTGAGCAGCACTCCACGGACTCTGTCCAAAGTCTTGACCATCCTAGACCAACTCCCTGAGAGTTGGCAGGATTTGAATCCAAGGCTTTTGAGGTCAAAATCATCCCTCTTTCCACTCTGCGACCCCCTCCCCCTGGTCTTGGTTTGAATTCAATTCAGTTTCTTCATCTGTAAAATGATCTGGAGAGGGAAATGGCAAACGTCCCCAATATCTCTGCCAAGAAAACTCCAAATGGGGTCAGGAAGAATCGGACAAACCGCAAAAAACGCTTAAAAAGGCCTGAGCCGTGCAAAGCCCGGTGCCAGGAGCCAGAAAGGCAAACAAAGAACAGGGCCACACCCTAATGATAACAGTAGCTAGCGCCGGTAGTTGGCGAGTCCCACCCTTCGGGACCCCCTTTGGGGATTTTCTTGGCAAAGATACTGGAGTGGTTTGCCATTTCCCTCTCCAGCTCATTTTACAGCTTGGGAAGCTGAGGCAGGAAGAATTAAGTGACTTGCCCAGGGTCACTCAGCTAGTGTGGTTTGCCATTTCCCTCTCCAGCTCATTTTGCAGAGGGGGAAACCGAGGCAAGCAGGGTTAAGAGACTTGTCCAGAGACACTAGTTAGTGTCTGAGGCTGCATTTGAGTCTTCCTGACTGCCAACCCAATGCTCCATGCACTATGGCGCCACCTAGCTGCCCATAGCTAGCATGCAGCCCTTGAAAATTTGCAAAGCACTTAATTGTATCCCAAACTTATACAGATGAGGAAACTGAGGCAAACGAGATCCTGAGAACCCAGGTCTCCAGCTTCCCAAGCCTAAGGTCCTCTCATGTTCTAGGCTGGTTTCTAGAGAGGAACAGCTGCAAGTGGATCCCAGAAGGGGAAAAGGGGGGAGGGGAGAGCCCGTTCCCATCACCTCCCTCCTAGAATGACTCCCACACTCTCTCACTGACAACTCTCCTGGGTCCCTCCCTCCTGGCCGGGGCTGGGGTACCTGAAAGCACTGACCTGAGGAGATGGGAGGCGTCGGGGGGCTCGTTCTGCTGCCCGCAGGAGTAGGGTCCGCGTGACCTGGAGAACAGGGGACAGAGACTGCATATAGCCCTGTGCTGGGAGGGGGACATGACCCCTGCCCTCGGGAAGCATGTGCTCTAAGAATGGCCAAAGGAACAGGAGGGCTCCTGGGAAGAGGGAGGGGCCAAAAGGGGGAGCCGGGAAAAGTTCTAGGAAAAATCTGAGCCCATCGTTGAGATGGTAGAAAAGAGGAAAATTTGGCCCGTCAAAGAAGAGGAAAAACACTGAGAGATTATATAAAAATAAAGTATCTTGCATAGCAAAAGGAAGGAAGCACCCAGCTAGCATGGGGGAGGCCAGATTCGAACTCAGCACGATGGGTCTTCCAGCCGCCAAGCCCAGACTCTACCCACTGCCCCCATACTGTTCCTGCCCATTTAGTTATCCAATCATCCATTTAACAAGCATCTCTCTGCTCCAGTTATCACCACTAAACTCCTCTCCTTCCTCTGCAGATCTCCATGACCCTGCTCACTCCTGAGTTCTGTGGATACTCTGGCTATTCTGCTCCCCCCCCCCCGCAGTCATACCCATCCAGCTCCTCTGTACTGATCTCTTGGTGGCCTTGACAGCTCCCAAGGGTTCAGTTATCTCTCATGCTTTCAACTCTCCCTTCTTCCATTATTCTCTCTCTGGGTCTCTGGGTCTCTTTCTCTCTGTCTCTATCTCTTTCTTTCTCTCTGTGTTTATCTCCCTCCCCCTCTCTCTTCCTCTGTCTCTTTCTTTCCCCTTCCCTCTTTACTTCCCTCCTTCCCCCATCTCTTTTCTCTCTGTCTCTCTCTCTTTCTCTCTCCTTCCTTCCCTCCCTTTCTTCCTCCTTCCTTCCCTATTTCCCCCTCTCTCTTTCTCTCTCTGTCTCTTTGTCTGTCTCTCTGTCTGTATATGTGTCTCTTTCTCTTTGTTTCTCTCCCTCCCTCCCTCTCTCTCTGTCTTTCATTCTCTCCTTCTTTCCTTATTTCCCTCCCCCCTCTCTTTTCTCTCTGTCTCTGCCTCTCTCTCTCTCTCACATACTCTCTCTCTCTCTCTCTCTCTCATTATAAAAAAAAAGAAATGAAGAAAAAAATCAACAATCTCAGATCCCCACAGCCAGCTATGCTCTCTGGCCTGTGTCACCAGCTAGGTAACCCATAAACACTTCAATCTGAATATAGGTGGCAGCATGGCAGGACAGAAGGCATGCTGGGGTTAAAGCTGGTGGATTTGGATTCAAATCCTGACCTTGTCACCTACTAGGTTGGTGGTTTTAGACAAACCATTCCATCTCTCAGGGACTCAGTTCAACTGTAAAATGGGGCAGTTAAGAGTAGATGACCTTTAAGGTTTCTTCTAGAGCTAAATGTCCACAATAGACTTTATTCTCTCCCTACCTCCCCTGTCCCCAAGCTTCTATTCTCCCTAATCTTTTCATCCAGGACAATATCATCTTTCTAGAGACCCCTGTCCAATAACTTGAATTCTTTCCCCATCACATCCAATGAAGCATCTGACCTTCCCTCCTCAAAATTGCCCAATAAATCATTAGAAAATTAAAATCAGGCTAGGAACCAAACTCTGTGATTTCTTTGGCTTAAGAAACTCCCCAGTATGGAACCTTCATTCACCAGTGCAGTTTGGCACCTTCTCAACACTTTACAGCCTTATAGCTGAAGTGCTTAGGATCACACCTCTATTACACTTTAAGAAAGACTTGAACACAGACCTTTGAGACCAATTGTCTCTCCAGTCACTACTCTGCCTCTTGAATTTAAATTAATAAATGATATGCATATATAAAGCATTCTGCAAATCTTAGTGCTATAGTAAATTTAGTTATGATTGTTATTATTATTATTAACAGAGATAGTTAAAAGCAATGAGACTCCATGTGGGTGAGGAACTGCTTTGGTGGGCCATGGTACAAGGCTATTGGCACTGATAGAATGTCCTGGCACCAGGAGAAGGGACCAAGAGGAAAGCCAGGAAAACAGATGGAGGTATGCAGAGAGAAGAATCAGCTCAGTAATATGAAAAACATGACCCTTAATTTCATCAGATTTGGCTCAAAGAGGGAATATCATACATACTTAGTTTGATATAGAAACTTGTCTTATCCTATATGGAAGTAGGAGGGGAAAGGGGAAAAAAAAGGAGGAGGCTAATAGAAGGATAGAGCAGAATTAGAAGGGGAAAGGGATAAGAAAGAGGGGCTGAACAAAAAGAGGACAAATTGAGGGAGATGGTGGAAAAGCACAACACTGGTGAGGAGGGAAAGGAGAAAAGAAGAGAGAAAAGTATAATCTGGGAAAAATAGGATGGCAAAAAAAATGCAGAATTAGTCATTTTAACTGTGAAAACAAATAGGATGAATTATCCCATAAAATGGAAGTGGTTAGCAGAGAGGATTAAAGGCCAGAATCCTACAATAAATTGTTTACAAGAAACAAATTTGAAGCAGAGACATACATACAGAGTAAAGGTAAAAGGCTGGAGTAGAATCTATTATGTTTTAACAGAAGTAAAAAAAAAAAAAAGCAGATCAAACAAAAGCCATATTAGATGTAATTTAAAAAGACAAGGAAGGAAACTACATCTTGTTATAGATAATGAAGTAATATCAATACTAAACATATATGTACCAAGTGATATAGCATCCAAATTCCTAGAGAAGTTAAAAAAGTTGCAAGAAGAAATAGACAGCAAAATTATACTAATGGGGGCTCTCAACCTTGCTTTCTCAGAACCAGACAAATCGAACCACAAAATAAACAAGAAAGAATTTAAAGAAATAAATAGAATATTAGAAAAGTTAGATATAATAGGCCTATGGAGAAAACTGAATGAGAACAGAAAATATACTTTTTTCTCAATCATACATATAACCTACACAAGAACTGACCACGTATTAGGGCATAAAAACCTCACAATCAAATGCAGAAAGGCAGAAATAGTAAATGCATCCTTTTCAGATCATGATGCAATAAAAACTACATGTAATAAAAGGCCATGGAAAAATAGACCAAAAATTAATTGGAAACTAAATAATCTAATCCTAAAACATGAGTGGGTGAAACAACAAACCATAGAAACAATCGATAATTTCATCCAAGAGAATGGCAATAATGAGACAAAATGTATGGGATGCAGCCAAAGCAGTTCTTAGGAGAAATTTTATAGCTCTAGATGCTTACATAATAAAATGGAGAAAGAGACCAATAAATTGGGCATGCAACTAAAAAAGCTGGAAAAAGCACAAATTAAAATCCTCCAATTAAATGTCAGATTTTTAAAATCTGAAAATAAAAAGAGAAATTAATAAAATTAAAAGTAAGAAAACTATCAAACTAGTAATATGAAAAACAAAATTATGATAATACCACCAGACTAAAAAATCTGAAAAATAAATTATCCATATAGACATGAGAGAGATCAGAAGAGGTCCCAAGTACATTTTGGTTATCTTGCTAAATGATATTGCACTTTTTTAAAAAAGTTGACTATGTTCTCTCTATCAATAAGAGTTTTATAGTGGGAGCAAGTCTGTACAATAGAAGGTTTGTTGGTCAGGAAGCTGAGAAGAGATAATGTGCAAGGATGGAAGATCAGCAGTTTTCAGAATAGGGACCTTCCTCCATTTCAGCAGGTGATACCACGGAGGAGAAGACATTCACTCATTCAGAAGTACAGTCAGAAATGAGATTTTGAGAGGGAAGGGCAAGGCCACCAGGATGATCTTAAGCAAATTTCTTCTCCCTGAGCCTCAATTCTTTCAAATGTCAATGAGGACTACATCATGGCCACTGAGATATTGTCCAGCTCTTAACCCAAGTCCTCAAAGAAATCTTCCTGACTCTAAACCCAGTTGTGTCCCATTTACCGACACACTGATTCCTAGAATAAAATAGAAATTTAAATCTGGTGAGGGATGATGTGATGGTCTTACATTGGGAATAATGGGAGGGGATAAAGGCTTCCTGAATTAGGGAGTCTTGAGCTGGGCTTTAGAAGGCGGGGGTAGAGAGGAAAATGGGAGAAGTAGAAAGCAGCTTAGTCAAGGACCAACAATGGTGTGAGGGAAAGTGGAGACAAGGAGAAGATAATTGGTTCCCATACTATGTGATCCAATGTGATCCTTAGGGCCCGTCTGCCACATAATAGCTCCCTACTTACCCATTGCTGAAGTTGTCTCCATCTTATTCTCTGGCTGGGTTTGGCCTGTGTCTATGCCCCAAAGGAAACAGAGGAGAATGGGACATGAGAAATGGCATCCCTCGCCCAACAAGGTTTGGAGCCCCAAACTCTTTGTCCCTTGGACAAGTCTACCTGAGACAGACTTAAATCTCAGCCTATCTGCAGCTGAATCTAGAGTAGAGTGGAATGGTCATCCCCAGGTCATTTCCCTTTTCCTCCTCCAACATCCATGAATTACACTTACCTTTATCATCCTTGGTAGGATCCATGGAAGTCACCTGGAGCTCTGAGGTGGTTGGACTTAGAGCTGGGGGAAAAGCAGAGTTGGTAGAATAGGTGTCCTGGGACTCGTTGCAATTCCCCCAGAAAGCCCTTACATCTGCCAGGCCCCCTTCCCTAAGTCTCTTCCCTCCTTACTCCCTATTTATCCCTCACCTGTGCTTAAACTTGAAGTAAACGGCTCCTCAGATGGGGTTGTATGGTTCTTTTCCATCATGTCTGATCCAGGGGCCATCGATGTACCTAAGTGGGGTGCCATTGACATGTCCAATTGGAGGGGGCCAGTGTGGGAGGGAAGAGAAATTCATTCAGCTAGGATTCCTTCCACCACCATCCCCCCCATTCTTATAGCCCTCCTGCCTCCTACTTGGGACAGAGCCATGTAATCAAATCCTTCTCATTAGTAGTTTTAGGGATAGAAATGCATTCAAACTCAGAGGCTCTTTTACTTTACTTTACTTTACTTTACTTTACTTTACTTTACTTTACTTTACTTTACTTTAGCTTTGAAAATAGGTCTCAGAATTCAACTAGTAAAGCTTTCTTACAGAACAGGAAACTGAGGCCCTGAGGGGTAATATTTCCTGCTTAAGGTCTCACAAAAACAAAAAGAGCAGAATCGGGGCTGCACCCCACATCTTCTGCCCCAAGCCCGATCCAGTCATTCTGCCTCATGGGCAATCATCTTCATATTTCTGCCCTCCCACAAAGGGGCCAACGTGAAGCCTTCTCTGAGTTCCTTTTTCCTTGACTATTTGGAAAGTACTTAGTACAGTGCCTAGCACATCGTAGGCACTTTACAAATGCTTCTTTCTTTCCTACTACCAGAAAGCAATACAGTGGGGAGTATTGGCTCTGATGTTAGAGAGCTTGGATTCGAATCCCTACTCCTGGTTCTTTCTACCTAGGTTATCTCAAGCAAATTACTTAGCTTCCTCAGTTTTCCCTTTTGTAAAATGAGGGGTTGGGACCAGATGTTCTCTGAGATCCCTTATAGCTCTAATCTATGATCTTATGTCACTTCCTTTGTGGGGCTCAATTTCCTCATTTGTGAAAAGTAGCTTGTTCTAAGTGGCCCAGGAGGTCCCGATCTAGGACCTCCTATACAAGTCATCATCCTGGGGTCCTCCAATAGATCTGTGCCCCTCTCCACGTGGGCATTCCCTCCAACAATGCAGATCGCAGCTCATCCAGGCTTGCCAAAGAACTGAAACAGAGGACGGATGGAGATGTGCCCAGCTGGGCATAAGGAGGCTGTGACACATTGCAAATCAGGAATTAGGAAGGAGAAGCTGTGGAAAGGGCATCATGTGTGGGGAGGAAGGTGGGTTAGTGCAATGGAAAGATTGAGCAATTACTCATTGACAGGCTCATGTGCTTCCCAGAAAAACTGCACGTCCCGTGGACGCCTGGCTTGACTTAAGGGAATACAAAGAGAAGAACCGAACGGGATGGACAAGCCTGGATGAGTTATAATCTGGGGCTGGGGAAATCAAGTTTTTAAAAACACTGACCCAGTTCCTACCCCCGGGGAGCTTAAGGTCCCATTGGGAGCCATACCGAATAATGGAATACTACTGAAATCTGATTAGAAGAAGGGGAGAAAGGGAAACTGTGGCGTGACTCACCTTGGGTCCATGAAGATGGGGCCAAGCCCAGGAGGAGGAAGAGGAAGTAGAGGTGACCTGAAGCTGACATCTGTAGGAGGGGGGTGATGGGGTTGAGAGATGTGGGGAGGGGGCCTCCAATTTCCTCCAAATTGGGGAGGAGTGTGTGGAGTCTGGGCAGAGCTATGGGGCTGGCATTTGGACTCCCGTTTGTCCCTGAGGAACATCACAGACCAGTTTCACTCCCAGAAGCCCTTTCTCTGCAGAGACCCCAGGGAGGAAGTGGGGAAATGTGGGGGGAAATCAATTCCTCTACTTCTCTGACTCCTATCCCCATCCTCATCTCAGTCACCCCGCCCCCTGCTCCCCCAGAGGAAACAGGAAGCAGCCAGCCTGGGAAGGGTTTGGCGGCCACTGATGCAAGAGCTTGCTTAGAGCAAAAATGTTCCTCCCCTTCATACCCCTGCTTCCTCCACGTTATTTTCCAGCCAGACACCGGCTTGTCCCAGTCTCTTACCCAGTCGGGGGACCAGGGTCAGAGGGGCTGGAGCTGGGATGGATGGGCCTGCTTTCTTCCCTTTCTCTCTCCGGTCTGTCCCCCCCAGAGCTGAGCGGCCCAAAGGGAGGGAGGGCAGAGACACATCATGAGTAACGGGATCCTGCTCTAGCAGGAAAAAATGAGCTGGCTGGAGGTGAGGGGTGGAAAGGCGGGGAGGAGGGGGGGGGCACGGACGGAGCTGGGGCCACAAGGAAAGGGAAAGAAGATGGGAAAGAGAGAAGAGGCTGTAGGAACAGTTAAGGTAGGTGGAGATGCTGGCGACAAGAAAGAAAGAAGGGGAGAGCAGAGAAAGTGGGGGACAGCGAGAGTCTGGAGGGGTAACAGAAGCATTCACAGCAGGCTGAGGCAGCTAGGAGAAGCAAAAAGGGGAGAGGGGATCGGAGGAGACCCACAGAGAGAGAAAGGGACAGACAACCATGGGCGAAGGGGGCCCGGGTCCAGGAGATGATGGGTGGAAAATCTCTCTGTCTAGAGCCCCGGGGAAAGGGAGGCTGCAGGAGAGGACTTTACCTTGGAGCTGGGGGGTCCGGAGCTGGTGGCCTTGGCCCGGTGGGGACAGTCAGGGCGGGGTGGGGAGATGAGGAGGGGTGGGTGAGAATGGGGCGGGCGGGGGCCAAGACTGGGAGAGTCATTTCCTCTTTGGCTTCCTGGCTTCAAAGTCAGGGGCGGGAGCCAGAGAGAGACTACGCAGGGTAGAGTGGGGGACACCCCAGTATGAGGAAACACGGGGATGAGCTATAGGAGATGCCCTGTGGGCCAGTGGGGCAGGGGTGGACCCCTTGGAAAGCCTTACACGTTTTCTAGTGGGAGAAATGATGGGGACCGTGAGGTTGGAGGAGAGGGGGGAAGGAAGAAGTACCTTGAGACTCACCCATTCTGTCTTTATCTTGGAGGGGGGGCTCACTTTATTCTTTCCTTTCCCCCCCCCCCATAAGAATCAGGAAGGACACAGAGAAACCAGAGAGGAAAAACCCTGAATCCACATTTATTGAGCTCAGAAGGTAACAAACAGGGTTCAGGGCTCAGATGACTGAGTCCCAGAAGGGCAGCCGGGGGGTGGGGGGAGGCGGGAATCTGGATATATGGGATCTAGGAAAAGGCTGAAAGTGGAGAACGGATTCCCGGATTCTAGGAAGGGGGCAAGGTAAGGTGTGGGTCCTAGGAGGGGGAACTGGGGGACTGAATGCCTGGGTCCATGAGGAGTAATAGGGATGGACTTTATTGCAGAAGCCTCAGGGAGGGGGGCCAGCCCTGCCCCCCAAAGGGGCTCAATGCTCTGGCCCTGGGCACTCCCTGTGGGGTGAGGAGTCCAGTTGGGGGCACAGGCAGCTCATATAGAAGGGGAACATTCACTGGTGTGAGGGGGGCTGGGAGCGGGGGGCCCCAGCAATCTCCATCCCTAACCCCTAGGGTCTTTGAGATGGGGGCAGCGGCGGAGCTGGACGGGCCTCCTCATGTTACACGGCTCCCCCAGGGGCTGTGGGGAAAGAGAAAGGGGGATAGAGAGAGGAACAACTTGCCACCCCCATTTCCCTTTCCCAAAACACACTCAGAGCACACACTCACTTTTCTGAGCCGGTGGTTAGTAAATCCCAGGCTGCTGCTGCTTTTCCTCCCCTCCCCCTAAGGAGGACAGGGACGGGAACAGGGACTGGGCTTGGGATTTGGTCAGCGGAGGAACCTCCGATTCCCAGGGGACCTCAGTACAGATCCCCTCTGACAGTCTCAGAGTTTCTACCTAACCCAAGTGACTCGCAGAGGTCACACAGTCGCTCCGCATCCGAACCAGAGTTCGAGGTCAGATCTTCCTTCCTCTGAGAAGAGCTCCCTGACCAGGCGGCACATTGTCCCTCTGAGACTTAATCAGAAAGTCCTTCCTGAATGCGGCTACTCTGCTGTGGTGTCCATCGGGGCACGGATTATTCCTACTCCCCACCGCGACACACACACACACACACATGCACACACGCTCCCTAGTGAGGAGAATTGACACTTACGGTTTTTAATGGTCGGACTGCGGGAAGAAAGGAATGATAAGAGACCGTAAGGAGACCAAGAGAGAGACAGAGACAGGGAGACAGAGACGGGGAGACAGAGACAGGGAGACAGAAATGGGGAGACAGAGATGGGGAGAAAAACAGAGACAAAGAGACAGAGACAGGGAGACAGAGACGGGGAGACAGAGACGGGGAGACAGAGACAGGGAGACAGAAATGGGGAGACAGAGATGGGGAGAAAAACAGAGACAAGGAGACAGAGACAGGGAGACAGAGACAGGGAGACAGAGACAGGGAGACAGAGATGGGGAGAAAAACAGAGACAAGGAGACAGAGACAGGGAGACAGAGACAGGGAGACAGAAATGGGGAGACAGAGATGGGGAGAAAAACAGAGACAAAGAGACAGAGACAGGGAGACAGAGATGGGGAGACAGAGACAGGGAGACAGAAATGGGGAGACAGAGATGGGGAGAAAAACAGAGACAAGGAGACAGAGACAGGGAGACAGAGACAGGGAGACAGAAATGGGGAGACAGAGATGGGGAGAAAAACAGAGACAAGGAGACAGAGACAGGGAGACAGAGACAGGGAGACAGAAATGGGGAGACAGAGATGGGGAGAAAAACAGAGACAAGGAGACAGAGACAGGGAGACAGAGACAGGGAGACAGAGACGGGGAGACAGAGACGGGGAGACAGAGACAGGGAGACAGAGACAGGGAGACAGAAATGGGGAGACAGAGACAGGGAGACCGACAGGGACAGATGCACAGAGACAGAGGGAGACCTGGGACAATGGCACACAGGCAGAGATGGCTAAGGAAGGTGGAGAAGGGGCAGAAAGACACAAGGAGATGGAGAAGATCAGAGGGACAGAGGCAGAAAGAGACAAGGACAGAGGTGGAAACGGGGTAGAGGGAGGGTGCAAGCCGGGTAGAGGGACTTGGGGGAAAATAGAGGAAGCCCACCCTCATTCCCGATCCCCCCAAAACCCTTCTGACCTGGAGTCTGACTTCCTACACTTCACCTTCTTGCCTGTGGAGTGAAAGAAATGGGAAAATGGAAAGCTGAGACTAGAGTTGGGAGCCAGGGAAAATAATTGGGAAGGGATCCACCCAAACTCAGCATGATGGCCTCTTAACTCTGGGGTGGGAACGCTGTGGTCTGAGGAGCCTGATCTTGGGGGGGGAGAAGTCCTCTGGACTGGGAGCTGGAGGAGGGATACTGACAGAGGGCTCTAGGTAAGAAGGGCCTCCGGAGCAAGGGGTCTCTGGGATGGGGATCTCCTGGATAGAGGGTCACCAGAGTAGGGTGTCTCCAGGACAGGGGGACTCCAGGACAGGGAGTCATTAGGGCAGGGGGTCTCCAGGATAGGGGGTTTCTGGGACGGGAGTCTCTGGAGCAGGGTCTATGTAGGTAATGGGAAAGCACTCACTGAGTATAATGACGATGCCCAGAACAAACATGATGGTAGCCAGAGTAAGTCCCACAACACGAATAGAGTCATAGTCTGAGAAGGGAAACAGCACATATGGCAATCTACTGCATGCAGACTCTTCCCCAGTTCCTCTCCCCAAACCTCCATCCTGTTTTTATCCCAATTTGGGGGGGGGCTCAGTTTCCTCATCTGTCAAATGGAGCCTCAATACAGAAAGGAGCTGAATAAACCCTATTTCCCAAGCTGTCCCGCCTTTCCCTCGGTAGGTGCTCCCTCCCTCCTCTCAGCTGTCTTCTCTCTGCCTCAGGCTGCCTCTCTACCTAACTTCATGTGGGCTCCAAAAACGCCCACTATATTTGTTTGACCAGTAGCCTGAGCCCAGAATAACTTCAGGGGGGACAGAGAGCCTCCCAGGCAAATCTGAGCCAACAGGATGTAGACCATGGGCAGGCAGGGGAGCTATTTGGATCATCAGCCATGCCTGGAGCCCCTGTGGCTGCTGAGAAGGCTGGGGCTCACTACCTGTGACTCCCCTTCCAGCCCCCTCCCACCATATCCCAAACTCACCATAGTAGAAACGGTCAGGTTCCTGAGAAGTGGCTAAAGGGAGAGAGAAAAAAAAAAAAGGAGAGGAGGAAGAGAGAGGAGAGACAGAAAGAGAAGGACAGAGAGGGATAAATATAGAAAGAAAGAGAGAGACAGAGACAGAGAAGAGAGAGACAGAAAAGGGGAGAGACAAAGAGAAGGAGAGAGAGAAACAGGTAGACAAACAGACACAGAGACAGAGGAGAGAGAGACAGAAAAAGAGAAACTGACAAAGAGAGACAGGAGAGAGAGAGAGAGAAAGAGAGAGGAGAGAAGGAAAGAGAGAAACAAAGAGAAAGAGGGAGAGACAGACAAAAATAGAGAAGAAGGGGGGGGAGAGACAGACAGAGAGAAAAGGAGAAAAACAGAATGCAGAGAGGGAGAGGGAGAGAGAGAGAGAGAGAGAGAGAGAGAGAGACAGACAGACAGACAGACAGACAGACAGACAGAAATAGAGAAGAGGAGACGGGGGAGAGACAGAAAGAGACAGAGAGAAAAGGGGAAAAACAGAATGCAGAGAGGAAGAGGGAGAGAGAGAGGAGAGAGAGAGAGAGAGAGAGAGAGAGAGAGAGAGAGAGAGAGAGAGAGAAATAGAGAAGAGGAGACGGGGGAGAGACAGAAAGAAACAGAGAGAAAAGGGGAAAAACAGAATGCAGAGAGGGAGGCAGGAAGGGAGAGAGAAAGAGAGAGAGAGAGTGACAGAGAGAGAAGAGGAAAGACAAATTGGGGGAGGGGGAAAACACAATGCGAGGGGGAAGGAGAAAGAGAAAAAGAGAAAGAGAGAGAGAGAGAGAGAGAGAGAGAGAGAGAGAGAGAGAGAGAGAGAGAGAGAGAGAGCTCAGAGTCCCAGGGTCTTGGGACTCCAGACTCTCTGTCTCTTCCTCTCCATCCCTGATCCTAAAAGATGGATCCTAGTTCTGCTACTCCCCATCTATGGACAGCCAAACATTGCAATTACCAATCTGGACATCCAGTTCTCTCACCTGTAAAAACGAGGTTGTCCTCCACGTTCTCTAAGGACCCTTCCAGCACATATACCTATAGCACTTTATAGATTTTATCTC
Organism: Antechinus flavipes; assembly: GCF_016432865.1. Classification (NCBI taxonomy): domain Eukaryota; kingdom Metazoa; phylum Chordata; class Mammalia; order Dasyuromorphia; family Dasyuridae; genus Antechinus; species Antechinus flavipes. Next base: position 612,432,538 of record NC_067400.1, read on the forward strand.
ATTGGATTCTCACAGGATAGGTGCAATTATGACCTCCATTTTACAGATTCTGCATTTTGAATTGAGGCAGAGGTTAAGAAACTTGCTCAGAGCGAAATGAGCGGAACCATTGTACACAATAACAGCAAGAATGGGTGATGATCAACTATGAAAGGCTTGGTTCTTCTCAGTAGTTCAGTGATCTAAAGCAATCTCCATAGACTTTGAACAGAAAATGCCATCTGCATCCAGAAAAAGAACTAAGGAGACAATATAAACGAACATATGCTACATTCACTTCTTTTTTTCTGGTTTTTCTTAATCTCTCCCATGATTTTTCCCTTTTGTTCTGATTTTTCTCTCCCAATATGATTCATTAAGCAATGTGTATTAAAAATAAATACACTTACTACAATTAAAAAAAAAAAAAGAACTTGCTCAGAGTCCCACAGCTACTATTTGTCTAGACAGAATTTTAGCTTAATTTCTTCCTGACTCCAAGTCCAGAACTCTAAGACACAAACTGGCTGCCAGACTACTTCTCTCCATCACTCTGTGGTCCAGCCTATTGGCCTTTTGGCTGTTTCTCACATGCAGTGTTCCATTTCCCATCTCCATGTCTTTGTATTGTATCCCCCAGCCCAGGAGTGCACTCCTTCCTCCACTCCATCTCTGGGGATCTCTGATTTATGTCAAGATTCAGCTCAGCGTCATCCCCCTAGTGGTTAGCAACTGCCTGCCAAAATTGAATACATTTTATATTGATAACATATGCATCTAAATCGGGTACATTATATTTGTATACAACTCTGCTGTCTTCTATTTATGTCTATCTTCTCTCTTTCTTCTCTCTCTCTATCCAACTATCTTCTATCAATCTCTCTTCTATCTCCTATTTAGCTCAGTACGTATCTCAGTTTGTCATCCATCCATCCATCCATCCATCCAAGTACCTACCTACCCATTTATCAGTCCAGTCATCCATCTATCTATCCATCCACCCATCTACCTACCCAATTATTCATCCATCCATCCATCTATCCATCCATCCATTTATTTATTTTTCTACCCATCTACCTACCCATCTCTCCATCCATACATCCATGTATCTATCTATCTCTCTGCATATCACCTATGTATCTGTCTGTCCAATTATCTTCCCTGATAGAATGCAATTTCCTTCAAAACAGGGATTGGTTCATTTTTGTCTTTGTGTCCCTAGTATCTAGCAAAGTTCCTACCACATAATAAATGCTTAATAAATACTTGGGGATTGATTAATTACCTCAGGATTTCTTTCAGAGCCCGATTGATCGGCAGGTATGTTTTCAGTCAATCTGTCCCACTTTCTCACACTTATACCTAATTTCCTTTGTTTCACTTTTTTAGACTCGGTTTAAAATCTTTTCTCTGGAAAGTCTTTCAGGGTTCCACCTTTATCCTCTGTCTAGTGAGGAAGATAACTCACATTCATATAATGCTTTAAGGCTTGCCAACTTATTCCCATTTCATAGATAAGGAAAACAGATATTAACAGTGAACTTCCCAGGGTCTAGTAAGGCAGGATTCCAACCCAAGTTTTCTGCTTCAGATCTCTGGAACTCTAACCACTACACTTGCTTCCTCCTGTGACAGCTCCTACCCTGTGACTCCTGGACCTGACTGTGGTTTATGCGTATTTATCTCCAGCTTCTCTTCTCAGTATGAGGGTTCCCTGAGCTTCTGCTACCTCAGATGGAGAGAAGTCTGACACATCTCCATCTCAGGATCCTTAGTACAAATGATCAGGGAGTCTGGAGAGAGGCTTCCCCATGAGTTGGGAAGGGGAACGAGACACTTTTCCGAAGTCTTGTTGAGCTCCTCAGATTCTAGAATTCTGTGAGTGGAAGATGTTCATAGCCTTGACAGTGGTTTATGAGCTCATTTTCTCAAATTCCCAGGTGTAGGATACAGTCTTGAGGATCAATTTTTGGTACTGAAGGCATCTCTATCTCTCTGTCTCTGTCTCTCCATCTCTGTCTCTCTCTGTGCCTGTCTGTCTGTTTTCTCTGTCTCTGTCTCTGTATCTCTGTCTCTCTCTGTGTGTCTGTCTCTTTCTGTGCCTATCTGTCTCTGTTTCTCTGTCTTTGTCTCTCCATCTCTGTCTCTCTCCTCTGTGCCTGTCTGTCTCTGTCTCTCCATCTCTGTCTCTCTCTGTGTCTGTCTCTCTCTGTGCCTGTCTCTGTCTCTGTCTCTCTTTCCCCCTCTGTGTGTGTGTGTCTGTCTGTCTGTCTCTCTCTCTTTTTCCCCCTGCCTCCCTGATGCTCTATTCCCTAAAGCACAGAGAAGGTGGGAGGATGAGGCCCCTCAGGATGGAGCTGCACTAGGGGGTGGAGCAAGAAGGGATACATTACCACAGGCCCGTTGCCAAGGAGAAGCTAGGGAAGGAGGGGGTTGCTGCAGCAACTGGGGCATTCTGAAAGGGAGTGTGATGGGGGAAGGGAGGATAAGGAGAGGGGGAGGGTCGTGGGGGGGGGAGGAGGCAATGTGGTCAAGCACCCCGTTATTCTTTTCAGACCCCAAGAATCTTCGATTGGGCTTACTCTAAGCTAGGGTGTCTAATCTTAGCCTTTCCAGCCTCGGGTGGAAGGAGTACAGGGAAGGCTACCCGGTCAGTGCCGGCTCTGGAGCCCCCAGACTCTCCACAGAGCTCAGAGTGGCGGTGACAGAGCTTTTCCCTTTGCTCCCACCCCCCATCCCCCATCCCCACCCCGTCATGCCCTCTCCTCTCGGAAGATGAGTTTCCTCAGTGACTGCAAGACAGAACATGTGGCTTCCTCCGTCCCCGTGGATTTCCCGAGCCCTGAGATTCCCTTCAGAGGAGGCTGGCTTGGGATCCTTTGGGGGGAGCTCTTTGTCGGCCCATTGGTCATCGATCGGAACACAGAAGCATCTCCGGGAAATCGCCGGGTCTGGCTTCCTGCCAGACAGATGTCTGGAGAAGATGCACCTCCCCGCCAGCCCCCACCCCACCCCCAGCACACGCACACCAGTGCTCCCCAGCTCCTCCTTGCCCAGAACCTTCTCCCCTACAGCCTACCCCCCCCCGAAACTCCTCTTCGCAACTGCTCCTCCCCTCAAGCCCTCCCCCCCCCCCGCCCCGACTGCTCCTCTGCAGCCCCTTCTCCCTCCAGAGCCCCTCTCCCCCGGCTCCTTCCGCCTCAGAGCCTTTTCCCGTGCAACTTCACTCCCCGAAGCTATAACATCGCCTCCCTCCTCCCAAGACCCTTAACGGCCCTTCTCCCCACCATCATCCTCCCCTTTTCCTGTGCGGAGAAAAGGTGCGAGGGCTTTCTCCCCGGGCTCTCCTCTCCCCGCCCCGCCCCACCACCGAGAGCATCCGAGCGTCCCAGGTCCGGGAGGCTGCGGCCAACTTGGGTCTCAGCGGGGACGGGAAAGCTGCGGGTTGCGGGGGGTGGGGGATGGTGAGGCTGACACCATATACTTGAGAGGCAGCGAGTGGGCCCGTATTCAAACACTGCGACCCCAGGTGACCCGAGTCAGAGACGACGGACACACCCCGGAGGAAGGCGCTCCTCCCCCACCCCCAAGCTCAGCAAAGGGGAGGGTCCCCTCCGCTCCGGTCCCTCCCCTCCCCTCCCTGGGTGGGGTCACTGCGGCTTACCGCCCCTGCAGGCACGCAATCCCCGCAGCCTGCACCCTCTTCCCCGCCCCCCGCCCCGGCCTCGCTCTTTCTCCGTATCTGGCTGTCGTTCCCCCTCCCTCTAGCATCTGCTCAGGCTCCCCTCCCCCCAGTCTCGAAGGTGTATTTGCCCAACCGAGATCCTTTAGCCGGTGGAAAGGACCAACTGTAATACCTCATCCCACCTCCCTCCCCCCTCTCTCCCCTGCCCCACCCACCCTCGCCCCGGGTCAAGAACCCTCGAGAGACCGAGAAACGCGGCCATCCACAGAGACGGATGCTCTCCCTAAGGTCCGGCCCCTGCCTATGTGTAATCCCGGAGGTCTCCCCCCGCACCCCGATAAACAATCACACTTCCGCACACACGTATACATGCCCTAGCGCATCTCGGGCCCTCCTCGCAGAAAACACCTTCCCGCTGCACTTCCCCAGGGGCTGGACCATCTAGTTGCCATAGCTACGGCTCAGATCAGTCATTCACTCATTCAGCGAACATTTATCCAGTTTACAAGATCCAGAGCCAGTGACATCCCCCTTCCCCTGCCTCCCCCCCCCCCAGGGAAGATCTCCCCATATACCAGAAGCTCTCCCCCTTCGCCCATCTCCCCCGCCAGGCTCCCCTCTCAGCCCCGGGGGAAGTCTTTTGCCTGTCATCCTCCAAAAGAGCAGGTTCCGTCTCCCCTCCAGTCTCACCAACCCAGGTTCCGTCGCCCCTCCAGTCCCTCCAGCCCAGATTCTGTCTCCCCTCCAATCTCTCCAGTCCAGGTTCCTTCTCCCTCCAGCTCCAAGACCCAGATCAGGGTCCTGGCTTTCTCCATCCCCTCAGACCAGAGTTCCCCTACCCTTCTATCTCCGTCCCTACTGGGTCCCCTTCCCCCCCCCCAGCCCCCAGTTGGGGTCCCCTTCATTCTTCTAGGGAGGATTCTCCTACTCCTCTAGACTTCCCCAGGTGCCCTCCCCAAATCTCCGAGAATGGGATTCCTGCTTCTTCAACTGTTTCATAACGGGGTCCCCTGTCCTCTTCCCAGGTCCCCACTAGCCACTAGATCTGGAGTCCACTTCCCTTCTTCCCCTTGACGGGGTCCCCCTTTCCTCCATCCTCCCGGCTGGGGTCCCCTGTAGCTACGGGCTTGGTAGAGCCTCGCTCCCTCTCACCCTGTGTGATGGGCTCGGGGGTCAGCATGGCTGGGCCGGGGGCGCGGAAGGCAGATGCAGCAGCTGCAGAGGGAGCCCAGATCTGACTGGGGGAGGGGGTCAGACTTGGAAGGGGGGGACTGGAGAGGGACCTCCGGGTTGGGGGCGGTGGAAAGGGCGGAGGCGGACACTGCAGCCAATGGGGGCTCCGTGGGGGGGGCGGGGGCGGGTTTCCCGGGCTCCCCGCCCCCGCCTCCCCTCGGCGACCCCTCCCCCTCCCGCATGCAAGCCCAATCCCCGCCTCGAGTGTCTGCGGAGCCCGTGGGCGGGGGCGCCTCCTAGTGGGGGGAGAGAGGGAGCGTCAGCCTTTCGGGGACTCAGGCGGCCGGACCGGCTGTGGGACAGAGACACGGACTGCGCGGGGATGAAGACTGGCCTTTATTAGAGGTTTGGAGGAGCTAGGGACTCTGTGGGAGTGGGACCGTGGGCAGCAGTCTTGGGAAACCTGTGGAGAGTGGGCGGGAGAAGAAGCTTAAAGTCAGGGAGGGACCTGTAGGCACAGGGAAATCCCAGGGGCTTGGGCTCTTCGGGACCCCCGTCGCCCCATTTCTTTCTCCTCGCTCAGCACCCGCACCCCCACCCACCGCGATAACGACCCATTACCTGGTCAGCCTCGGCGACTTCATCTCAGGCTCCTAACGCCTTCTGCTGGAGAGGCCTGGGGAAGGAAGGCAGAGGTGGGGGCCGCGCGGCCCGAGCGCCCCGGGAAATCCCCCTCCCCGGCTCCCGTGGCTGCCCACCCTCCTCTCCCATTCTCCTCCCCCGGCCGACGATCTTCCCGGGGGTTCTCCGAAGCATTCTGAGGCAGCCAGTGACCCCCCTCCCCAATCACAGTGACCACACCCCCTTCTCTAAGTGGGGCTACTCAGGAAGGGGCTCCGAAATCAGACTCACGGCGGATGGAACTGCGGAAAGTGCCCTCTTCTTCATCGGGCTCCCCAGTTCTGAGAAGTGCAAGGAAGGCAAAGAGAACCATGTTAGGCAATCGATGAAGGGGGGGAGGGGGAGAGAGACAGAGAGAGACAGAGAGCCAGAGACAGAGACAGAGACAGACAAAGAGGAGACAGAGAGAAAGAAGAGAGAGAAGAGACAGAGAGACAGAGACAGAGAGAAGAGATAGAGACAGACAGAGAGAAGGAGAGAGGAGGGAGAGGAGGAAGGGAGGAAAGGAGGGAGGAAGACAGACAAAGACAGACAGAGAGAAGAGAAGGACAGGAGGAAGGGAGGGAAGGAGGGAGGGAGAGAAAGAGAGAGAGAGAGGGAGAAGAAAGAAGAAGAAGAAGAAGAAGAAGAAGAAGAAGAAGAAGAAGAAGAAGAAGAAGAAGAAGAAGAAGAAGAAAGAAGAAGAAGAAGAAGAAGAAAGAGAAGAAGGAGAGAACAGAAAGGGGAGAGAGAAGAAAGAGACAGAGTTAGAAAAAATAGAATTTGAGATAGAGCAAGATAGAAATGAAGAGACAGGAACACACAGATTATACCCTGTGTGTCTGTCCAAGATAGATTAAGATAAAAAGAGATGAAAATAGAATCTGAGATGGAGCAAGACAGAAATGGAGAGAAAAGCAAAAGTAGAGAGATGAAAATACAATCACAATACAGAGAAGAGGTGAGAAATGAAGATGGAGTCAGAAGCAGAGCTGGAAGGGAAGGGATGACAAGGTAAAAAAAACAATCAGCTACATCACAAGTTCATAGTCTCACATACAATCTTCCTTTCCCCTTTTTCTTTACACTGAAATGTCATGTGTGTTGCATTCATAACAAAAAAAAAGAACTAGAAACTGAATGTTAAAAATGAAAGTTGTGTCAAAACCAGAAGTGGAGAAAGAGATTTGGAAAGACAAAAACAATCCTAGGAGAGAGGGAGGGATTAAAAGAGGGGAGAGAGAAGTGAAGGTGGAGAATGGAGCGCAAATGAATACAGAGAGACAGAGTCAGAGATACAGAGACAAAGAGATGATTCCAAGATATGGAAGGAGAAGAACAAAGTAGAAAGAAGTGAGATAGATGGGGAGGGTTGAGGATGGCTGGAGACAGCAAAGGAGATGAAAGACTTCATGAAGACAAAGGGGCAGCCCAGGGAATGGTGTGGCAAAGGGGGGTGGGGGGAGGAGTTGGGCTGGGAAGGGGGGAGGGGAGGATTACTCACTTTTGCTGTTGGTTGAATTTGCAGCGACATCTTCGGCCTGGGGGGAAGGGAATATCAATCAGTCAGTCAGTCAGTTGGTGCCAGACAGTGGGCGAACAGAGATGATAAAGGGACCCGGTGCCCACCTTCCAGAGGTTTACATTCTTTCCAGGAGACAACAGGTACCCAAACAAAAGTCTCCCCAGGATGAATGCCCTCGCAGATATGCGTGAGATCATTGGTCCCCGCTCCTTCATTCCCCCCTACTCCCCATGCCTAGCTTGTCCCTTGTGTTTTGAGGAAGACTTACTGAGGATGATGAGGATGCCCAGGATGAAGAGGACGCCAGCAAACACTAGCCCTCCAATCCTCAGGGACTGGTAGTCTGAGAGAGGAGAGAGTGAGGAGTGAGGAAGTAGGCCAGAGAGGGGACCGGAGAGGGGGCCAGAGAGCAGGTCAGAGAACAGGCCAGAGAGGGGGTCAGAGAGGGGACCACAGAGCGGGTCAGAGAGGAGGCCAGAGAGGGATCCAGAGTGGGCCAGGGAGTGGGCCAGAGAGGGGGTCACAGAGCGGGCCAGAGAACAGGCCTGAGAGCGGGCCAGAGAGGGGGGTCAGAGAGAGGGCCAGGGAGGGGGCCATGGATTGGGGGCAGACAAAAGATACACACGTGGATCAGTCCTTACCATATGTGAATGGGTCTCTTTCCTTCGGAGCTTCTGGAAAGATACAAGGATTGGGGTTAAGGAGATAGATTGGGGGATGCTAAAGACAGGAGTGGCGGCTCTGGCCTCTAACTGGCCATGTCCCCCAAGAAATGGGACTTTTCGAGACGCCGGTCTTTCCGTCTATAGTTTGGAGGGTGGAATGTGATCCTTTCTCCCTTTCTGGCTCAGTGGAGAAAAAAAAATTGGTGGGAATCAAAAGGCCTGAGTCGTAATCCCATGTGCCAAGTCCCTCACTCAGTATGGAAAGCTAAGCAATGCCTCACTCTCTCTGGGCCTCAGTTTCCCTTTCAATAAGATAAGACTAATCATCCTGGCCCGGTGACCTCACAAGGCTGTTGTGTTCTAGAAATGAGCTGTTGATACTTGGGATGGCACAGTGTGGCTTCTGCCTGGGATGCCCACGTGGCCGTTCTTGTGCCCCAGATTCACTCCTTGTCCCTGTTATGTTTGGTGTGACTCCATGTTAAATAGGGTTCTCACCCTGGAGGAGGCCGGCTTCTCTGGGGAGAGTCTGAGCTACACAGATAACTCAGGTGTTTGGAGGACCTAGATGTACCCCACTGGGTACTGGCTGATGGTTTGCCTAGCACCATGGCAGTCTCTCCCCGATCCCCAAGTCGTCCTCTCTCCTCTCCACCCACTAGACTCACCAGCTTTGGCCACTGAGATCAGGGCTATGCAGAGGAACAAGAGCTGGGTGAGGGGCTCCATCGTCCTGTGGGGAAACAGTGGATCCAGTTAGGTTCCCCCGGGAACGCCCTTCCCACAGCCAGTGCTGAGCCAGATCCCAAAGGGTTAAGTCTAAGAAGGGCCTAGGACCTAATCCAGCCAGAGCCATCTGGACCAGTTGGTCGCCCTGAGATACGAAGGGAGCCCTCCTAGGGCTGGGATACCAAGCCAGAACAGAGGGTCATGGGAAACATTGCATAGGGCAGCCCAGGGCAGGCACTGCGGAGGCAGAGTTGGGGGGACACAGCCTTGAACCCACATGGCAGACTGCAGTTCCCCAAGATAGAGAAGGAATGGGGGATTCAGGGCCCAGTTTCTTGGAGGTCCGGCCTCAGAGAGAGGAAAGAGAAACAACAGAGCTGGGGGAAGGGAGAGAGACAGGCAGAGAGAGAGACAGAGACAGAGACACAGAGAGAAAAAGACAGAGAGAGACAGAAAGAGACAGAGACAGAGACAGACAGATACACAGAGACAGAGCTAGACACACAGAGAGATTCAGAGGCAGAGAGAGAGAGACACAGAGAGCAGCGGAGGGACAGAGAGAGACAGAGACACAGATACAAACACAGACAGAGAGAATGAGTGAGTGTGTATGTGTGTGTGATACAACAGAAAAGTACCAGATACAGAGGTGTAAGAGACCCAGAAAGTGCAGTGTCATCCAGAAGAATCATACAAATCCCCCTGGGATGAAGAGACACACTCACACACATATACTCACAATTACATTCACACGCACTCACACTCATACACATATTCACACACACACTCACAACCACACTCACACACACTCACTCACATACACATTCACACAACCACACAAACTCACTCACAATCACACACACATACACATACACACAATCACACTCACACACATACATACACACTCACAATCACATACACACACATACACACACAATCACACTACACACATACACACTCATACATACACATACTCACAATGACACTCACACTCACAATCACACTCGTAATACTCACAATCACATTCACAAACGTACACTCAATCACACACTCACAAACACACACATACTCACAATCACACATACTCACAATCACACACATACACACTCACATACACATTCACACAACACACACACTCACAGTCACTCACACACTCATTCATACACACTCACAGTCACATTCACACAATCACACATACACACTCACTCACACACACTCACAATCACACTTACATACATACACAATCACACACACATACCATGACACAATCACACTCACAATACTCACAATCACACACATACAATGACACATACACTCACAATCACATTCACACACATACACACTCATAATCACACTCACTCACACATTCACACTCACATATACATACACACTCACACAATCACACACATTCACACACACTCACAATCACATTCACACACACTCACAATTACAACCACACACACTTACAATCACCCTCACCCACACACACTCACACATTCACACTCACATATACATACACACACATTCACACTCACATATACATACACACTCACACATTCACACAATCACACACACTCACAATCACATTCACACAATCACACACACTCACAATTACAACCACACACACAATCACCCTCACCCACACACACTCACACAATCACACATACAATCACATACACACACTCACAATTACACTCACACACACATTCACACAATCACTCACATTCACACAATCATACACTCCCAATTACAATCACATACACTTACAATCACACTCACACAATCACACATACTCACAATCACACTCACACACACTCACAATCATATTCACACAATCACACACACTCATAATTACAATCACACATACTCACAATCACTCTCACACAATCACACATACACTCACACACACACACTCACAGTCACATTCACACAACCACACACACTCACAATTACAATGACACACAGTCACAATCACATATATACACAATCACACTCACACCCTTCAAACACTCACACAAGGTCACACAGTCCATTCTCAGTCATTGAAACATCCCTGGCATCCTGCCAAGCCTCGCCTGACCCTTGGGCACGGGACCCAGAGGTATAAATATCTCCAGCATCATCCTAGAGGAATTCGCCTCCCCGTGTAGCCATGACAACTGCACCCATTAATTCCTTTTAACTCCTAGAGGGTCGCCCCACCACAGCCAGAAAGGGGCTGCAGCGACCAGCCAGGGGAGCCCCGGCAGCTCCAGCTCACGGCCCTCCCCCCGCCCCAGCCCCCACTCCTGAGACTCGGTGGTTCTTTGCCAAGGGGTGTCATTGTTGACAAAAACAAACGCTCAGGGAGTTTCTAGAACAGTCGGACAAACAGGCGGCGACATCTGGGGCAGCGGGCTGAGGAACTTGCCCCGACTGCATCTGGAAGAGCCAGATGGAACAGTGTTTGTGCTGGAGGAGTGGAGCAGTGTCCAGCGGTTAGGGAGTGGGGCGTTCGCGCGCGCACACACACACACACACACACACACACACACACACAAACATATAATCACACACACACTCACAAACATGTACTAACACACACCCTCTCAGTCACTCACATACACACACACACACACACACAAACTCACACACACATTACACACACTCATACACTCACACACACACACACACACACACACTCACCCTCTGACACTCTAGCACACAGCTTGACCCAACAGCCCTGCCCCAAACGCCGGGAGGGCCTCTTTAGAGCCAGGAACCCTTGCTCCGTCCTCTCCCAGAGTTCCAGGGTGGGGTGTGTGTGCGGGGGTTGGGGGGAGCTCTCCCTCCTCGCCTCTGTAGCTGGGGTCCGGCCCGCAGCCGCCGGCCTGGGGCAGATACACATCCAGATTCCGCTGTTATTCCCCAGCCCGGGACGGGAGAAGAGGCGCTAACAACATAATTCTCTCTTCCTCTCAGGCCCCTCTGTGGGCGAGAGGCGGGAGCCCCAAAGCCAGGGGAGGTAGAGCAGAGCCACAGCGAGCCCCCACCCCACCCCCATCATCCCACTGCCTCCATGCTCCTTCACACACTCCCGTACCGGCCCGGGACATTCTCTCCTCTCTGCTCCCAAAATAGGAACCCCTCCTCCCAAAGCAAAGGCAGAGCCAGGGGACGGGGCAGATCCTGGGGGGGGGGGGGGGGGCTCAGGGGCTTGGGGGAAGCTCACCCCAACAGACCCGTACTCGATCCAAGGCTGTCTGCGTTCAGGGGTCCCGAAGGCTCTGCTGAGGACCCCCTGGGCTGGATGCACCGCCCCCTCCTCCTCCTCCTCCTCTTCCCCTCCCTTCCCCTCCCCTCTCCTCCCCAGGCACTGTAACTGGAGCCCAGGCTGGAGGGAGGCCAGGGGGCGGGGGACTTGGGGGGGTGCGGCCCCCGGCCGGAGCAGGCCCAGGGCCCGTTAGCTTAACTCTCTCCTCTCAGACAAGGGTGAAATACACTACTGGTGGGCACCCACCCGGCAGCGAGGGGACCGTGGGGCCGAACTTTCTGGCCGTTTGACAACACACATGGGTCTACCTCATGCCAGGCTGATAGGGCCAGCCCAGCCCCCTCCCCAGGCCTCTCCAACAGGAGCCTCTCTGAACGTTCCAGCAGCTCCTGCAAAGGCCCTCGCTCACCCCAAAGCCTGCTGGGATTGCCCAGGGGAGAGCCGGGGGCCCCTTTCTCTCCATTCCTCCTCCGGGCAGTGTCTGTGACCCCCGTTGGGGAGCCCTACTTTATTCCAAATGTGCTGCTTCAGACCCCTGTTCAGTCATGTCCAACTCCTTGTGACCCTATTTGGGGTTTTCTTGGCAAAGATGCTAGAATGGCTGGTGGTTTCCTTCTCTGGCTGATTTATTTTAGCGGGGGCTGCTAAAGTGGTTTGCCCGGGTCCCTCAGCCGTGAGACAGGATTTGAACTCAGGCTTAATGAACCCAGGCCTGGTGACTGTACCACCCAACTTCATGAGACAGTAGCGTGTTCTCTCCCTCCCTCTCTGTGTGTCTCTCTGTGTCTCTCTCTCCCTCTGTGTCTCTGTCTCTCTGTGTCTCTCTGTTTCTGTCTCTGTCTCTGTTTCTCCCTCATCTCTGTCTCTCATACTAACACACTCACACACACTCACAATGCACACACACACCCCAACGCTCCCAGGCAGCTCGTCTAGTTCCTAATCACTTCCCCGGCCTCGCCGCCCAGCCGGAGCCCCCCTCTCCTGTGGCCCCCCCTCTGCCCCCATGCCCACTTTTGGAGCTGCCGTTCCAGAAGCCCCTGGGTCTGGGTCAGGCCTCTGCTGCTTCCCCACCCCACCGGGCACCTCCCCTGTCACCTTCACATCTGGATGTCGGATGCCCGTGGGCCTGGGCACGCTCCCATCTGGACTCAGCTCTGGGGCAGAGCCCCTCACACTCTCCTGCCCCAGATCACTCCCAGGGTCACTGACCAATCCTGGTTAATGATCATCTTAATGTTTGAACAGCCCCAGAGAGAGAAAAGAAGCTCTGAGCCTGGGACGTGGCCACCTGGGTATTAGATCGGTCTCCAGTCCGCGGACCTCCTCCCCCCTTCCAAACCTTGACAAGAGTTCCCCCCACCCCACCCCTTCCAGGAAGCCTTCCTGGATTAATCCCAGCCAGTTACAATCAAAAGCCCCCAGCAGGAGCAGAGAGGGTCATGGTGCAGGGTCAAGGGCATAGAATTTGGGGGAGGTCAGAAAAGCTGGTTTGGATCCCCATTCAAAGCCAAGGTCTACTGCTTGCTATTGACGTGACTGTGAGCATAACCCCTAGAATTCTCTGGAACTCAGTTTCCTTTTCTGCAAAATAAGGCCATCAAGCAGAATGGCCTTTAAGGCTCCCATGACCTAATGGTCTCAGATTGAATGCGGTGATTGGCCAGGAGCCTCTGAGGGACTAAAGGAGCAGCAGGGATCTGTCCCGCAGCTGAGACTCCCGCTGAAGGGGAACTCCCTCCGCAAGCCCCCCTTTTGTGTAACTCTCGGTTGCTGTCCTTCGTTCTCAGGGGCCCGATATGACTCGAGTTACCGTGTGTCTGACTGTGGCTGATCAGACCAGCGGGAGCTTAGAAGGCCCTGACGCCGGGTGGACACAACGAGTCCCGGGGAACATTTGGGACGGACTCTCAGAGCACCAGTTGGTAGGAGGGCGGCTAGGTGGTGCAGTGGATGGGCGCCTGGCCCGGAATCAGGAAGATGAGTTTTCCTGAGCTGTGGGACCCCGGGCATGTCACTTTACCCCATCTGCCTCAGTTTCCCCATCCATAAAATGAGCTGGAGAAGGAAATGGCAGCCCCCTGCAGGATCTTTGCCAAGAAAACCCCAAATGGGGTCCCAAAGAGTTGGAAATGCTAGTTTCTGAAACCTGATTTGAAATACAAATCTGACCCCAGGCCCAGCATTCTAGCCAGTGGCCGCCCCATTCTTTGGACATCATCCTCCACTTTCTCCTCCTTATCTCTTAGGAAGAGGTGGCTGATCCTTCTTTTTGATCTCATCCCCTTCTAACTTTTTGGGGAGATTACTGCACCCAACAGTCAGCCTTTAATCTTCATTCTCTATCTCCTTAATTCTCTTATCTCCTCACTTTCTCATTCTATTTTTAGTGGGTTTTTTGTTTGTTTGTTTTTAATATTGAATATCTGAGGCTAGATTTGAACTCAGTTCCTCCGGACTCCAGGACTAGGGCTTTATCTGCTGAGTATCGCTTCACTCTTTAACTGTTACCTGTCCACATGGGCCCCATCCTTACAAAATCTCCCATAATGCAACCGCCCCTGCTACTGTGGCTCTAGTTCCCAGCCAGATTCCTAAAGAAAGCCATTTACAATCAATGCCTCCACTTCCCCACCTCTCGGTCTGCTGAAGCCTCGGCATCCAGCCTCCAGAGCGCCCAGGGATCTATCGGACAAGCCCAACGGCCTTTCCTCAAGCCTTCTCCTTCACTTCTCCCAGACGGATTTTGGTTTTGCGCACTCAAGGCTCTTCTGGACTCTCCTTCTCCACGTCAGATCCCTCCTGTCTCGCTGCCTCTTCACCGGGCCCACTAAGGGAGGGTCGTGCTCCAAGCTCTTCTCCAGCTGTGCTCTCTCACTCAGTGCTCACGGACTCCTGGAGAGCTGACTCTCTAGGCAGCTGACTCGCAGGTCCATTTACCCAGCGGTCACCTCCCTGCTGGGCTCCAGTTTTGCGCTGCTGACTGCTTTTTGGACTGGGGCATCTCAGAGGGAAGTGTCCAAGACAGAGCTTTCTTCCCAGACCCTGTTCCCGACCACTGCCCTTCCAGCCCCTCGGCTTGCAACCCAGGTATGTTATTCCTCCATGCCTTGTCATTTCCTTGTGCACGACGTCCCCATTGTCTCTCTCCACTCCCATTGCTAGTACCCCTGGACCTCCCACTCCTGCTTCTAAGCCTTTGCCCCGTGTCCCAATGCTCTGTTCATCTCCACCTGTAGAATCCCAGGAGTCCTTCAATATTTGGTTAAGGGCTGCTTCTCTAAGGAGACCTTCCCTGGGCCTTCCATGTGTCAGGAAGATTATCTTGTGTCCTCTTTTTTCTCTCCCTACTTCCTTCCCCTCCCCCCATATCTTCTGTCAATATGTTGCTTTCTTTACCTTCCTCTTTGTCTTTTCATCTCCTCTTTCTTCTATCCATCTTTTTGCATGCCCTTCTTTCTCCTCCTTCCTTCTTCTTCTTCTCTTCCTCCTCCTTCCTTCTTCTTCTTCCTCCTGTTCTCCTTCTTCTTCTTCTTCTTCTTCTTCTTCCTCCTGTTCTCCTTCTTCTTCTTCTTCTTCTTCTTCCTCTTCTTCTTCTTCTTCTTCTTCTTCTTCTTCTTCTCCTTCTTCTTCTTCTCCTTCTTTTCCTCTTCTTCTTCTTCTTTTCCTCTTCCGCCTCCTCCTCCTCCTCCTCTTCTTCTTCCTCCTTTTCCTCCTCCTCCTTCTCTTTTCTCTTCTTTTCCTCCTCCTCTTCTCCCCCTCTCTTCACCTCGCTTCTATCAATGTCTCTTTCCCTCTCTCTCTCCTTTTTCTCCACTGTTCACTTGTATGTCTTCTCTCTTTTTCTACCTTTGTCCCTCTCTGTGTGTCTCCTGTCTGTATATCTCTTCCCTCTCTGATTCTCTTCCTCCCATATATATATATGTGTGTGTATACACACATACGTACACATTATAGTCTTTTTCCTAGACTTTTTTATTTTATTTTTAATTTATGGAATAAAAGAAGCATTTCCATAACAGAGTACAATAAAATATGTTTACACATGAAACTGCAAATCTATTGTGCTATAGATATATCAAGAAAAAGAGCCGGGCAGAAGCAGGCTGGCATATACGTGCCTGTATGTGCAGTGTGTGTGTATGTATGCATATAGACATTTGTATATTTCTGACCTTATCATTCAGTGCAAACTGTCGCCTGCAGAACTAGCGCAGATCTCTTCCTCGACAAATCGAGGCCTTTTCGAAATGGGCCCTTTTTGGCGCGTGCTGTCTCCCTCACTTGAATGGAAGCTCCTTGAAGGCAAGAGCTGCTTTTGCTTTCTCTCCATCTCCTCAGTCCTTGGCCACTAGCAAACACAATAAATACTCAATTGATCGTTCGGTGATCTTTCAGGTCCTCTCTAGGGCTAACACTCTGCAGACACCTCCCTCCGGAAGATCGAAGACCTTATCATGGACCTGAGCCAGCCCCTCATTTTACAGAGGGGGGGTCAGAGAAAGAACGTGATCTGCCTTAAATCATGCCGGAAAGAGAGAGTGGCCGAGGGAGGATTTGAACCCACAACCCCATTCTCTTCTCCCTACACTGTGTTACATTTATACCTTCACCTGTTCCTCGGGTCTGCGGTGTTTCTGATTTTCCCTAAACAAAGGCTGGGAGCCGGTGACTCTAGGATTCATCCATCCATCAGTCTGTCTCCTCACTAATTCTGGGAGGGGGGAATCCAGATCCACGTTTTCTCTAGATGGGATCTGCTAATTCACGTCTCAGATCCTAGGAGCACAGAGCCCGATCCCTGTAGCCATTGACTCCAACCCCATTAGATCCAGGAAATGGAGGCGCAGAGAAGTGGCGCTTTGGCCAGAAAGGGCCCGGGTGGGATTTGAACCTGGACAAATCCTTTACTTCCGGCCTCGAGCTCTCTCTACTACCCTGTGCTGATCCGCAGCTCATCTGGCACTGCTCCGCCTGTCCGGGGTAACACAGCTAGCCTGGATCAGAAGAAGGCTCCAGGCGGCGAGTTCTCAGAATTATTTGTTCTCAAAAATGAGAAAATTTTCACTCATGTAAAATAAGTTCTAACAGCACTTGACCTTTCTCTCATGGGGTCGGAGCAGGGAAAGAGTGCTTTGGAATAATAGACCGAGTACCAGCTTTGGCATTAGGAGGATCCGGGTTCAAATTCTGCCTCTTTCTAAGTCTTAGTTTCCTTTTTTGTATAATAAGAAGGTTGGATTAGATAGCCTCTAGGATCTTTCCCCACTCTAAATTGGTGACTGTAATATAGTAGACTAGGAATGGCTTATATTAATAATAATCATCTCCGGGCAGCTGGTGCAGTGGTTAGAGCACCAGCCCTGAAGTCAGGAAGATATGAGTTCGAATATGACCTCAGACATTTAACACTGCCTCGCTGTGTGACCCTGGGCAAGTCACTTAATCCCAATTGCTTCAGCAAAAATAAATAATGATGATCATAATCTCAATTTACACAACGCTTTTTACGAATATTATTTGTCCTCACAACCACCCCAGAGGTAAGTGCTATTGGTATCCCCATTTTACAGGTGAGGAAACTGAGGCAGACAGAGTGAAGCGGGAAGTGCCGGAGGCCGGGGTACTCAGGGCTCGCTCGGGGTGGGATCAGGGTCTCCCCGCTTGGGGCTGGTAGCTCAGCCTTCAGTTCCCTTCTGGTTTGATTTCTCGGAAGGGCGGGAAGGGAGCTCAGCGCCGGCACTGTCCAGCAGAGGGCAGCCTGGAGCCGCGTTTCTCGCCGCGGCCGGACTCGCGCAGCAAACCTCCCGGAGGCTGAAGTCCCTCCCCCCGCTCCCCTCCCCCCGTGCCCCACCCCGTAATAGGGAGGGCTCCGGGATGGCTTCTGTCCAGAGGCTGGAGCTGAGGAAGGAGTGACGTTTATCTCAGCGGTCCCTCAGGCGTACAATGCGCTTTTCAGTTTGGGAAGCACTTTCGGAAACTTTATCTAGAGGGGCGCTCTGGGGTCCGGGGTCCCCCCGGGGCGACCCAGGCCACTGCTCCTCCCGTCCCCTCTCACACACAACCTCACCCCTCCTTTTCTGAGACTGAAGCTCCTGGTCCTCTGCGCCCACCCCGCCCCACCCAGCCCCCCAGCCCCCCAGCCCCCCAGCCCCCCAGCCCTCCTGCCCGGCCCTCCTTTGGTGCCCTTTCTTCCTGCTTGGGGGGGGGAGGCTTGGGGTCCATTCTGTCCCCTCCCTGGAGGCGGTGTCTTTCCTAATGGTCTCTGACCCTCCCCCCTCCAACATCCTCTCCCCCCTCACCCCGCCACCCCTCAACTCCGGCCTGAGTCTCTTTCCCAACCCCCCCAGGGAGAAAGGGACTGGAGGAGGGAGCTAGTGACAGACAGGGACCAGAGACAGAAGGCTCGGGAGGCAAAGGAGAGGCCCAGACAAAGGCAGCCAGAGAGGGAGGCGGCAGGGGACTGGGAGATAGCGCTGCCCTGGGCAGGAGGAGGCAGGGGCCGAGGCCGGAGGACAGGGGGGCACGCCGAGGCGAGGGCAGGGCCCACAGGCCGGGGGCCCCAGGGAGCCGGCCAGACAGGCCTGGGCTGGAAGGTGGAGGAAAGGAGGCACCGACACAGACCCGGACCAGCCTGGGCCACCAGCCCAGGCTTGCGGAGACACCATGGGGGGGCTGGAGGGAGCCAGGCTGCTGCTGCTCCTGCTGCTCTTAGGGGGGGCGGGGACAGCCTGGGAACCACACAAGGGGAAGTGCCCCCCAAGTTGTTCCTGTACCAAAGACAGTGCCCTGTGCACCGGCTCCCCTCACGTGCCCGAAGGCTTTCCCCCTACCCTGCTGTCCCTGTGAGTCTGCCCAAAGCCAAGTTGGGGAGGGGGTGGCCCCTGGGGCTGGGGGCTGCTTGGATCCCTGAGGGGGAGGACAGCAGTTAGGAGACCGGCCTCTTTGAGAAAGGAGATGGATGGCTGCGGGTGGGGATGGGGAGGGAAGCCAGGACCCCAGAATCCCAGGAAGAATGGGGAGGGAGAGACAGGTAGAGGCCGGGCCTCCAGGGTCCTTGGAGGATAAGGAATGGATAATGGGGTCTTCGAGGGGAGATGGCAGCTTGGGTCCTCAGAGTAGAGCTGGGAGCGAGGAAGCCCGATTGGCTGAAGCGCTGATCCGGTCCCCCTCCCCCTCCCCTCAGGTCTCTGGTAAGATCTGAAGTGACTCACCTTACTTCTGGCAGCTTCCTAGAGGTCCCTTCCCTGCACCTTCTGTAAGCTGTCGGACTCTGGGACAGACAGAACGCCCACCAGGCGTGCTGGGAGAGCGGGAAGGAAGGGAGGGGACTGGTGGGGGCTATTAATGTGTCTCTGGAGCCGGGCCAAAGTGTGTGGGAGGGGGAGCTGGGGTCCAGCAGCTTGGAGGGGGAGGGGGAGGAGGGGAGACGAGGACAGAGCCCTCTTCTCAGTCCGGCGCTGGGCCCCCAAAGCCCCGCTCCCTCTCAGTCTCTTCACAGCCAACACCTTCTCTGTGATTGGAGATGATGCGTTTGCTGGGCTCTCCTATCTCCAGTATCTGTGAGTGGGGCCTGTAGGATGAGAGGATGGGGCATTACTTGGGGGAAAAGAGAGATGGAGCTGAGGAGGTTGGGGGCTGCATGGGCTGGGGGATGGGGGGGAGGACTGAGAGTTGGGCTGGTGATTTTCCCATGATTCCTCCCCAGCTCACCTTACCTTTCAGAGTGGGAGGATGGGAGAGGGGTGTGAACTAGAGCCTTAGGAGAGCTGGGTCACCCCGACTCTCCCTGTGATCCCAGGCCAGTCAAGTTGTGTTTCTAGGCTCAAGTCACCCCTACTTTGAAACGGGAAGGAGGTCTCTGACCCACCTGCCTCATGGGAGGAGGCTTCTGGGGAGCCCGCTGCTGGGTCCCTGAAGCTGGGGTTACCCCTGGGGCCCCCTCTTCTCCCCAGGTTCATCGAGGACAATAACATCAGCTCCATCTCCAAGAATGCCCTCCGGGGGCTGAGATCCCTCACACATCTGTGAGTGTCCCACAGTCATCTCCCTTTACCCAGAAACCACCCAAGATGTCCCAGTCAGTGACATGGAAACTCCCCTGAAAGTAATTCCCCCAACCACTCTGGAGCTGCTCTCATCCCAGGGTGCCCTTGGATTCTTTTGGGTCTTACCAGTCCATGCCCCGTGCCCCGAGGCCACATGAGGAGGAAGTGATGTTAGCTATGTCTCCCCATCTTTTACTTACTTCTCTGCACCCCAGGAGTTTGGCCAATAACCACCTGCAGACACTGCCCAAGTTCCTGTTCCGAGGATTGGAGACCCTGAGCCATGTGTGAGCCACAGGGAAGGAGAGGGGAGGAGTAGGTTGGGTGGGAACAGGAAGTGGGGATCCTCCCATAAGTGTCCCTCAACTTCCCGGAATGAGGTGGAAAAGCTGGGCATAGGATAGAGAAAGCTGCAAGCTCTAGAGAGAAGTCAGAAGCTGGGGACATGAAAGGAAAAGAGAGAAAACAGTCCACATAGAGGAGGCAGTGGAAAGACTACTGACTTGGGAGTCAATGGGTCTGAATTCAAATCTCACCTTTTCCACTTACCGCCAGGTGACTTTGGACAAGTCACTTAACCATAGAATTAGATGACCTCCAAGGTCCTTCTGAGCTCTGCCTTGACGCTCGCTTCCCTAGAGCTCATCCATCACTAGGGGAGCTTTAAGGAAAAATGCAGAGACCACTTGTCAGTGCCATGGTCCGGCTTGGAATAATTATGATGTGGAGTGATTCCTACCTGAACATTCTGTGATTCTGGAAGAGACGGGGGGAGGAGGGGGGGGGGGACACAGAAGGTGGACAGTTTGAGTACATAGTTAATGATGACACCCAGGCTAGATTCGGATTGGAGGCTTCTCACTCACTACTATTTCTAGGATCCTGGGCTAACCCCTTGATATTCCTGGACCCATTTGCTCCTCTTTGGATTAATTAGCTCATATCTAAAAATCTCTTCCAATTCTAAATTCTGTGAAGCCAATCAGAAAGCCCAGATCATCACGGGTGGCATCCCCCAGCAGGGGCTCACAGGGAGGAACGGGAAGGCCCAATATCCTTTCTCTCATTTTCACCCCCCAGGGATCTTCGGGGAAACCCCTTCCTCTGCGACTGCCGCCTGCTGTGGCTGGTCCTGTGGCTGCCCCGAGTGAATGCCAGCGTGGGAGCGGGGGCCTGTGCCGAGCCCCCTCCATTAGCCAATAAGCAGCTCCAGCACCTGGACCCGGACACCTTCCACTGCAGGACTGTGGGTATGACTTTTCAGGGAAGCCCAGACCATGAAGGCAGGAATGGGGCATGTTCATTCAACAGGCCTTTTCTTTTACTTTTTTTCTTTAACGTTGTCATTCTCCCTGGTTATTTTTTATTATTATTATTATTCTCCCTATCTTTTTTAGAATAGCTTTTTTTTATTTTTCCAAATACATGCAAAGATAGTTTTCCATATTCACTTTCAATAAGCATTTTTAAATGCCTAATGCAAACACCTATTAATGGACACATCATCTCTAATAGAATGGAAGAGTTCTAAAGGCAAAGACACTTTTTCCCCTTTTTTAATATATCCCCAGCTCTTAGCACAGTGCCTGGTACCTACGAAGCCCTTAAAAAAAAAAAAAAAAGATTGTTGATTGATCTCTAAGTCACCTGAGGCAGCTGGGTGGCTCAGTGGATAGAGCACCTGGCCTGAAGTCAGGGAGACCTGAGTTCAAAAGAGGCCTCAGATACTCACTAGCGAGTCATTTTACCCTTGTTTGCCGTATTCCACTCAAGAAAGAAACAACTCACAGCTCTGGTATCTTAGCCGAGAAAACCCTATGCACAGTATTGGTATGATATGTTCTATGGGATCACAAAAAGTCAGACATAATTGAATGACAAGAGGAAGGTGATCGTGACACACAGTGGCTAAAGAGCCAGGAGACAGGAAGGCCCGAGTTCAAATTTCACCTCTGCTGCATATTGCCCCTATGACCCTGGGCAAGTCACTTATGCTCTAAGGAACTAAGACTCTTCAGTTGCAGAACAGATGCCATCTGCAATGATGGATGGAATTTCCTCAAGATGGGGTCCCTAAACTAATGTTCTAGGCTCTCTGCTGGGGCCACAAAGGGGGGGAGAAAACCCTCTGCTTTCCAGAAGCTTATGTTCTATGGAGGAGGGGCAAGATATGGCTGAGATTTGAGGAGAGCAGAGGCCAAAAGTCAGGATGCCAAGTTTCTGAAAGGCCAACTCACTGACCAAGGGGCTGGATGTCAGCATCCTTGAGAGAACTGAGACCCCGTCAGCCAGAGTGGTTGTTTGACTAACCCATTAAGTGAAAAACCAGAGAATGGAAGTACCAAAAATGAAATAATCCCTATTTCCAACAAGTTTGCATGTTCATGGGAGAGATGAATACATTATAAAATATATGAGGGGCAAATTTAAAGCTTATAAATATATTTGTATATACATAATGTTATCTATGTCCATATATTATTGGAAGGTGTGTCATTAAATACAAGAGAGTTTGGACATTTGTATTTGGGAGAAGGGACATCAAAAAATGCAGAAGATGGCACTTAAGCTGTATCTCCTAGGAAGAAAGGGACCCTGTGAGAAAGCTATAGGAAGGGAGTGCCTTCCAGGCCTGGGCGACAGCCAATTAAAAAGCTCTGAGACAGGAGATGGAGTATCAGGATTGAGGCCAGTTTGCCTAGTTGGCAGGGTGTAAATGTTAAGTGAAGCCAGCGAGCAGAGGTTAAGGTTCCCTGGTGCTTGAGCAAAAACTTTCTTATTTAAAAAAAAAAGTTTTTATCTTTTCTCAATTATATATAAACAAAATTTTTAAAGATTTTTTTTTTGAGGTCCATATTCGCTCCCTCTCTTCCCTCTCCTCTCCTTGAAAAGGCAAGCAATTTGATATTAACTATTCCTGAGCTGTCATGCAAAACATTTACATATTGGTGGTGTTAGCAAAAGAAAATGAAGACCCAAAAGTCCAAGAAAAATAAAGCTTTAGAAAGTGAGCTTCTGTCTGCACTGGGAGTCTATTTTCCTTCCAGAGGCAGACAGCATTTTGCACGAGAAGTCCTTTGGATCTTGGATCACTCTATTGCGGAGAAGAGCTAAGTTAGTCCTGGCTAACCATCATTACGATGTAGCTCTTGCTGTGTACAGTGTTCTCCCGTTTCACTTTGCAGCAGTTCCTGTAGATTTGAGGCTGATCATCATTACAATGTTGCTCTTGCTGTGTACAGTGTTTTCCAGGTTCTGCTCATTTCACTTTGCAGCAGTTCCTGTAGATTCAGGGTAATCATCATTACAATGTTGCTCTTGCTGTTTACAATGTTCTCTGGGTTCTGCTCATTTCACTTTGCATCAGTTCCTGTAGATTTGAGGCTGATCATCATTTCAATGTTGCTCTTGCTGTGTACAGTATTCTCCCAGTTCTGCTCATTTCACTTTGCATCAGTTCCTGTAGATTCGGGGCTGATCATCACGACAATGTTGCTCTTGCTGTGTACAGTGTTTTCCAGGTTCTGCTCATTTCACTTTGCATCATTTCCTGTAGGTTTGAGGCTGATCATCATGACAATGTTGCTCTTGCTGTGTACAGTGTTCTCTGGGTTCTGCTCATTTCACTTTGCATCAGTCCGTGTAGATCTCCCCAGGTTTTTCTGAAAGCACTCCTCAGCCCAGACTGAGCTGACTCCTCCTCCTGTTGCCCTATCCTAGAGCTGTCCTGGTTCCAGACTCTAGGGGAGCCAGCGCTTGGTGTGGAAACCTTCTCCTACCTGGGGGAGCCGCACGTGGTGCTGGCCCAGCCCTTCGTGGGCAGGTGCCTCTTCCTGGTCTGGGATTACCTGCAGCAGCGCTTCCGACCTGATGGAGAGATCCCGGGTGAGAGCCTGACCCTCCCCCTCACCAGCCCCTTGCCTTGCCTTCCCCTCCCCCCCGCCCCACCCAGACTCTGCCCTCCCGCGCCCCCGCCGCCCGAGCCCCGCCCCGTTCCGGGTACCCCACCCCGTGACGTGCCCTCCTCCCCTCCCCTCCCGCCAGCGCCGTCGGTGGTGGCCTGTAAGCCCCTGGTGCTAGGCTCGCGGCTGTTCGTGCTGGTGGCCCGGCTGTGGGGGGGATCCCAGCTGTGGTCCCGCCCGAGCCGGGGGCTGCGTCTGTCGCCGACCCAGGCCCTGGCCCCGGAGCTGCTGCTCAAACCTAACGACGCCGAACTGCTCTGGCTGGACGGGGAGCCGTGCTTCGTAGTGGCCGAGGCGTCCAAGGCCGGCCGCACCACCCTGCTGTGCCGCGACGGGCCGGGCCACGGCTTCTACCCGCGCCAGAGCCTGCACGCGTGGCACCGCGACACGGACGCCGAGCCCCTGGAGCTGGCCGGGGAGCCGCACCTGCTGCTGGCCTCGGCCTCGCAGAGGCCCGTGCTCTACCGCTGGCAGCACGGCCGCTTCTCGCGGCGCACGGACGTGCCCGAGGCCGAGGACGTCTACGCCACTCGCCACTTCCAGGTGGCCGGAGACGTGCTGGTCTGCCTGACCCGCTACCTGGGCGACTCCATGGTGAGGGCCGCGGGCGGGGGCTGCGGCCGACCTCGGCCTTCCGCACCTCACCCAGCTTTGGACCCTGCTCTCGGAGGAGGGAGAGGCCGGCCTCGGGGTTGGAGTGGGGAGTGACAGGGATCGAATCCGGGCGACTCCCAGCCTCTCTTGGTCACAAAGAGATCACTTGGCACTGCCCTTAAAAATGGCATGATGGGACAGGGCTACCAGTTTAACCAACCGAGCCTCAGTCTCCTGACTTGTAAAACGAGTAGGTTGGATTCCACGGCCTCCAAAACCCTTTCAGCTCTTGCTTCCTGATTTTGATATCCTTTCCAGATCAGAATTTTAGGATTAACACCAGTTGGCACCAGGTCCCCAGATTTTTTATTTTTTGGCAGGGCAATTGGAGTTAAATGATTTGCCCAGGGTCACATAACTAGTGTCTGTGGTGGAATTTGAATTCAGGTCCTCTTGATTCTAGGGCTGGTGCTCTATGCACTGTGTTATTTAGCTGCCTGAAGCCCCAGGTTTGATTTCTTGCTCCTGAAGCTGTTTCTCCTACTCTTTATTCTGCTCTCATAACCCTCACAGGTTACCCCCGTCCCATTTCTGACCCCTTTAACCACCAACCAACCCAAGAGCATTTATTAGGCACCTTCTCTGTGTCAAGCACTGAGAATATAAGACAAGAGGCTAAAATCCTCCCTGTCTACCACCAGCAGTGTAATGGGGAATTCATTATGTTCCCAGGGCCAGCCAGCCCATAGCAGCCAGCATTTATAAGCTCTTTAAGGCTTGCTAATTGCTTTACATTTATTTTCCCACTTGATGCTCACAGCAATTCTGGGAGGTTGGTACTATTAGTATCCCCAAATGAGAACATGAAAGCTGAGTGAGGTTAAGTTAGAAGGAAGAAAATACACATTTATTAAGTACATATTATGTGCCAGGCACTGTGGCAAACACTTGACAAATATTACCTCATGTGATCCTTATAACAATCTTGGGAAGTAGATGCTTTATGATGTTTATTTTATAGTTGAGGAAACTGAGGCAAACCGGTTAAGGGACTCCTCCAAGGTCACCCTGATAGTAAGCATCTGAGGCAGAATTGGAATTTGGAACTTCTTGATTCCAGGCCCAGAGTGGCTTCTCTATATAAATATATTACAAAAGAAATACAATGTGATCTGAAAGAGAAGGCACTTGCGGTTAGAGGGGTAGACACAGGTATGAGGAAGGAAGGAATGATGGGACCTAGGAACCAGCCAGTTAAAAGACCCTGGGGTGGGATATGAAGAATTTAATGAATACCAGCTAGGAAAACCAGATGGCTGCCCACCATGGGACAGAAGGGATTGATGTGCAAGGTCTGGAAGGGAAGGTGGGGACCAGCTTGTATGTCCAACAAAAAGCTTGTATTTTATCCTAAATGGTTATTTAAGCCCTGGGAAGATCTGCTTGACATGAGTGGAAAAGGAGGCTCAGATCTATCTTTGAAAGGGGGCGGTTGCAAGGATTGGGGGATGCTCTCAGCAGCAGGAAGGGGCAATTACATGTGCAGAGGGGAGGCGGGAGGAAGATCAGTTCAGGCGAGGGTCCACCCTTTGTTGGTTGAGCTGGCAGAGGGGTGGAGTGTTGAAGAAGGGGTCTGCGGAGTAGACCAGTCATCCTTGCTGAGGAGGCCGGACTTCTGTATGCAAAGCACAAGGAAATGATCTAGGTCTGGCCATATGGGATGAACCAAAGGTGCTCAGAGGAAGGAAATGGCCTTGGAGCTCCAGGAAGGGGCAGCCAGGAGCAGGTGGATCATGAGCCAGGATGACACCAGGAGAGGGCAGTGCCAAGTGGGCTGCTAGCTCTAGCAGAGGCTTCAGGGTAGGGACAGATTTGGGGGATGGGAAGAGACCAATTTGGATATGAGAAAGAGCTGGAGAGGAAGTCCGAGCAGATGGAGGAGGCTTCCCAGCTAAGGAACTTGGCCTCCCGTCCCATAATGGAGACAGGCTCCTGTAGCAGAGTCCGGCCTGTCCCAACTGTTCCGCTTCCTCCTTGAGTGACTTTGGGCAGGACACCTCACCTCACTTATCTCCTCTGCAGAATGAGGCAGCTGGATCCTTCCCCTCTATTTCTAATGAGATTTAGTATTTCAAGCCTTGTTTAAATCCACTCAGTGGATTCATTTATAAAAAGAGATAAGGGTACCTATTGTTCCCTAGGATTATCCTAAGTGGTGATTGGATCAGGAAAATGACTAGATTGTGAAGTGTAAATGGGAATTAAACAGAAAATAGAGGCAGGGAGGCCAATGAGGAGGCTGTTAGAATAATCCAGACTAGAGGGACAGTTAAATGACACTGCAGTGGACTGAGAACTAGCCCAAGTCAGAAGGACTTGAGTTCAAATAGGACCTCCGATACTTACTAGCTGTGTGACCCTGTCTTTGTATCTCAAGTCCTGGCAGTTAATCGATCGATGCACATTTATTAGGTATTGATTATTTGCCACCTACTATGAAAAAGTGAAAATGTTCCCTGTACTCAAGGAGCTTATATTTAACACATACATGTATAGGTACCCAGAGTACCTATAGAATATATCCAGAGTAAATACAAGGTATGCTTAGAGGGGAAGGATTGAGAGAACCAGGAAAGGCCTCCTACAGGGTAACATGTGAACTGAGCTTGAAGGCAGCAAAAAGATCGAATCCTAGGTGAGTAGGATTGGTCAGAAGCTTCCCTACAATCTGAGAATGCCATAACCCCACCCCACTCCCAGAAGTCCCAGGATAGGGGACTCTAGACCACTGCCTCCCAACCCTGAACTCCATCTCTGCAGGTGATGCGCTGGGATGGGTCCATGTTCCGTCCACTGCAGGCGCTGCCCTCCCGAGGTTCCCTCATCTTCCAGCCATTGCTCATTGCTGGGGACCAGCTAGTCCTGCTGGGGAGCGACTTCACCTATAGCCTGGTCTTCCAATATGAGCCAGACTCAGGGCTCCTGAAGCTGCTGCAGGAGCTGGGGCCTCCGGTGCCCTCGGCTCCCCGGGCCTTCTCTTTCATCTCCGTGGCCGGCCGGAGGTTTCTCTTCACTGCCAACTTCAAGGGCCCCACCCAAGTCTATCAGCATCTCATCCAGGACCTCAGTGCCTGAACAGGGAGGAATGGAGGCCCCCACTCCTTCTCCCATGAGCCCAGAAGGGCTGGGAAACTTGTGACTGCATCTCGACATGGAAGGAGCCCGGTGCTGGGAGATCAGGAGACTTAGGGTCACTCTGCCACAACTAATTTACTGAGAAAGTCCAGTCTCTTATTTGTTCTAAGTTTCCTTTCTTGGAAAAAGGAAGGGGATTGGATTGGTGACCTTTAAGGACCCCTCAGTTCTAGCATCCTGTGAGTCTTTGAAGGTTGGGTGAGGATGGGCCTGAGGAGACACTCCTTGGAGGAGTTAGTATGGCACAATGGAAACTGTGTTTAAAGAAGTCTTGGGTTCCATTCTTTGCTCCACTTCATCTATGAAATGGGTTGATGGCACCAGAGAGTTGGCCTGGATAATCCCAAAGGACCCCTCCAGCTTTTAACTCCTATGACCTAGAAGTCTATTGGGACCGTCCCACCGAACCCTCAGATTCTGAGACCGTGTCCAGACAATGCCCCTGACCCTCCTGGCCACTGAGGGGACTTACCTTCTGAGAAACCACATATTGAGCCAGAGAATCCCAATCATCGGAAAGCTGCCCCTGACATGGCGGCAACGGGGTAGCAGAGAAATGGCAGCGATAGACCAGTGTGGCCAGCTCTGGGCTCGGAACTAGGAAAGCTCGGTTTGAATGTTCCTGATACTAAATTATGGGATTCTGAGCACAACATTTAATCTCTCCATGCCTCAGTTTCCAGATCTGTAAAATGAGGATTTTGTGCTCCTACCTCACAGGGGTGTTGTGAGGAAAGTGCTTTGTAAATCTTAAAGCACAGGAACCTGAGTGGTTGTTTTTACATGTGGGAAGGATGGGGACAGAAGAGAGTACCTTGGTATACAGGCCCAGAAATGTTCCTTGTGTTTGACTAGAGGGTTGGCTGGTGTTTAGGGTCTCTAGGGCTGAAGAGAGAGGAGGGTTGTGTTTTTTGTTTTTTGCTGTGAGAGGACACTGGTAGTTTATAAGTAAGAGGGGAAAAGGAAAGGGGGGAGTTGTGTGTGCTTAAGGGGTGGGGGGGAAGGGATAGGGGTACACAGGGAAAGGGGTGGACAGCTTGTCTTGGGTGTGGAACAGTGAGGGGAGATGAAATTTTCACAAGTAGGGAAGAGGGTATTGTGTATGAAGGGATAGTTGGGATCAGGGAACTGAAATGGTGGGGGGAGATGGAAGGAGGATGAATAAAAGGGGAAGAGGGGGTTGAGTGTGTAGGGGTGAAGGCAGGCGGGGAATGGGGAGGAAGTGAATGCGGGGAGGGGAGGAGCTGTTACATGGGATGGGAAAGGTTTGGTATGGGGGCTGCCATATGGGAAAGGATGAGAGATATGTGGGATGGAGGGTTCTGTATAGGGGAGAAGTGTTTTATGGGAAGGGGTAGGAAGAGGAGAGGGAAAGGGTATCATGTGCAAAAAGGGAGGAGATATCACGTGTGTGTTTGGAGAGCTCGGGGAGAGTGGCCAACCTGAGACACCCCATTGCTCCTCTCGTTCCTTCTGCAATCAATCCATGATCATGACAGGATGTCACGGGACTCCTAGGAAGTTCTCCTCCCCATGCCCTCAAGGACCCCCCCAATAGAGACCTGAGCCAGGAATAGGGAAGGGTGCATATGAAAGGAAAAGGTGGGAAAAGACCGACACCATTTTGGCTGAGGAGCTACTCGGGGCCAACAGGGCCTGGCTTATATAACTGGTACTCTGGTACCCCAGGGTCTTGGGGGGAGCAGTCCAAGAAAGCAAGAAGCAGGTGACCAGGGCCCGGCATGGGAGAACCACACATATACTCCAAAGGATGGGGAGCCCTTCCTGGGAGAGGGTGTCCTTGGGGCCCTAAGAAGAGTATTCTCAAATCTGAGGAGGCAAGAAAGATCTCTCTAGGATCTTTGAGGACCCAAGAAGGGTATCTTACAGTAGACAGGATCCTAAGGTCTTTTAGGTATGTTACTCTAGGTCCTTGATGCTTGGAGTAAGCTGTCCTGCAATGGAGGGTCTTTGAGACTCCCGGAAAAGTCCCTGAGGTCTTTGGGATTCTTGGAAGGGCATCCTGAGATTTTTAGGGCTTACGGGAAGCTAGAATAGGAGTTTTTGAGGTTTTTGAGGCTCTAAGAGAGAATATCCTGGATCTTTGGGCTCCTGGGGAAGATATGGTGGGATTTAGGGGGCTCCTGAGGAATAAATAGCAAGGTTTGGGGCAGGCTATTCTGAGAGTCTTTGCCTAGGGGCAAGTTATTGTCAGGTTTTAGCTAAGCTTCTTTGCTGGGTTATTGGAGGACTCCTGGGGTCTGACGCTGGTAGAGATGGGCCAGCCAGGGCCCAGAATGGCCTCCGCTTTTATAAACTTGCCGTGGGGACCCCTCTTTTCAAGCGTTGTGATAGAAAGCAGAAATCAAACATCATCTTCCCAACAAAGAAATTTAAGAGAGGAGGAGTTTATGTGAACCTGAACAAAAAGGGCTCTTCTACAGCCTAGGTTTCAACCCTTTCCGCCCCCATCCACGCTGTTCTCCCTCTCACTAGACATCTTGAAGAGTTTAGAATGGCTTAATTCAAAAATACATGTAAAAAAAAATGTCCACCTGGGACCAGGGTCCCCAGAGAGATGCCGGGTCAGTGGTTGTCAGGAGTACAAAATCGTAGGTGATGTACAGGTGAGGTCAGGGGAAAAGAACAAAAAAGAGCTCTGCAGGGTCAGGGAGGCTGGGGCAACTCAGCAGTTACTGCCGGGCCTAGAAGGGTGAGGAAGAGAGGAAAGAAAGATTAGATTTTCTAGTTTCTGAGCTCATCATTTCATTTTTCCTTCTCTGTTTTTACATCTACATTCATTTCCTCCCCATTCCAGATAAAGCCTGCTAAACTGGAAGCATTTTCCCTACCTGGTGGGATTTCTACTGGCCTGGGGCTGCAGAGAAGGACAAGGGGGTGGAGGATAGGGGAGCAGGTCACCCACAGGCCAACCCCACCCTGCTTCCTTCCAGTTTCTTCAGACAATCACCTCCCCCACATACACACCCAAATCAGAGATTTTGAAATTTGGAAGGGACCCAAGCGTTCCTTTGTTGCAACCCATCCCCAAAAGGCATCTTTGTTCTGAGCTTCCAGCCCATTGGCCTCCATTAAAAACCACTAAGGGTTAAGGCATTAGGAATTCTGGGATCCCTTCCATGCAGAGGGAATTTAAGAGGATGGGTCTGGGGGGGACAGAAAGGGGTCCTTCTCCCAGCTACCAGGATTTGGGTTCCTAACAGGGCCACGGACTCTGGGGCAGAACGGGTCAGAGGACTGGCGCTCCATCTTACTTGTGTTTCTGGCCGAATTTGCATTTGCATCTGCCACCTGCATGAGCAAGAAGAACGGAAGAAGGTGAAGGGACTTCGCCCAGGGAAAGCTCACTGCCCCCTTGGTTTCCCAGCTCCTCACTCCTCGTTAATTCCCCAGACTCACTCATGACAACGATGATACCGGCAGCGCACAGGATGCCAGCGCAGATCAAGCCCCCCACACGTAGACTGTGATAGTCTGTGGGAGAGAGGCGTGATGGATTGGTTTCTGCCCTTGGCAAGTCTGGCCACCTCTTCCCCTTCTTCAAAGGCCAGCTCACCTTCTCCAAGAAGCCATCTTTGATTAAAAAGCTCAGGAAGGGCTCAGATGGCAACATCTACCTTGCTGTTTCATGACAGGTTGATTTGGAGGTATTCTCTCTCTGGGCCCTGTCTCGCCATCCTTCCTCAGCCCACCGCCATATTCTCTCTTTTACCACCCTCTCCAGAGGGCATTGTCCCAAGCAGCTTCCACCCCCTTCACCCCAGGACCCTGGGGAGGAAAAACCAAGGAAGCTCTTACCATAATAGAAAGGGCTGTCCTTATCTGAAGGAAAAAAGACAGAAAATGGGGTCAGGAGGGAGGCTACCTGCAACCCCAAAGAAGTTGGGGAGGGGGGTAAGCAATTGGGGGTAACTCACCAAATGGGTCATTAGCTTCCAGGACAGGCAGAGCTGTGTGACACAAAGAGAAAGAGAAAGCAGAGAGAGAGTGGGTTTCTGAAGGCAATCAGAGACAGGGGAGCTCTTGCATTTCGTTTAGTGGGTAGCTCTGGGCACAGGAGGATACCTGCCTGCTGTATCCTTCCAAAGGGGTGATGTCAGCTTGCCAGTAGTGTTAGGTATGGAGGGTGACACAGTTGTGCCTCAGAATGGGGGGCTCACTCAAACTGGCAGTATGGGCAACGGTGTTTTATTCGTTCATTCTCCTCCTCAAGATAAGGAGGAGAGGGGGAAATGAGCCCTCTCCATCCAGTTTGAGTGGACGCCATTCATCGCTACTCTTACCCATAAGGTCCATGTGACTGCCCCCAGCACTTCAGCACCTGTCACTCAGCATCTCTTCTCTCCTGGACTTTGGATTTCCCAATCTCATTCCAGTTGCTGCTGTTCATTCCAGCATCTTAGAAGCCCTTCCTCAATAATATTAAATATATCTGATTTTGGTGGGGGGGGGCAGTGTTTTAGCCATGTTTTTTACTTTTTCTGGGAACAAAGACTCCCAGGGGTCATTTCAGCCACCTTTTTGACTTTTTCTGGGAACAAAGACTCCCAGGAGTCATTTCAGCCACCTTTTTGTCCTTCTCTAGGTACAGAGACTTCCAGTCTTTGTATCTGGCATCTTTCTCAAAGCACAAAACTCTTCCATCTACCTCCTACTAGAAAAGTGACTGCCTTCTCTAAATGGTTTGTGGAGTGCTCCCCAGCTTGGGTTGAGGGAAATGCTAGAGGATCATGGGTGATAGCTTTGGGTTCTCATGTGTGATAGCTTTGGGTTCATGTGAAGGAGAAGTCTATAGAAAGAAACAGATTTTCAGTCTCTGAAACTGGTACTCACCCGCCATCAGGAGTAGAATGCCCACCATTATCCCTTGCATCTTGGAGTTCAGTGGGTTGGACCCTGTTGAGAGGAATCTTAATGGAACATGTCCCTCTCCTTCTCTCCTTCTCTCCCTCTCCCTCCCCCACCTCCCACACAGAACCTCAAACATATGTACACAGGGGCACAAAAAGGCAGGAAAGTCTTTCTGTTGAGCCCAGGGTAGGATGATAAGAAGGGAGAGAACAGATAAAGGGGAGAATGAATGGCGCAGATAAGGGAGCTGGGGGAGGGCAGATGCTGACCAAGTCTCTCCAACAGAGAAATAGGAGAGTGGGGTTTTGTCTGCTGGAGCGATGGCGAATGGGGTAGCCGTGGGGGAGTATGAGATAGGTTTGGGTGGGGGCACTTGAAAGGGAGGAGTCCGGGGCCAGGTGGCAACATGCCCCTTTTCTGAACGGGCTGAGGTTGCCTTCCCAGCCTGTCTCTCCCACAGACAACTTGGAGCCTTAACAGCCCATCCCTTCCACGGGCCACGGGCCAGAGCCTGGGGCTGTCCGGGCACATCTGTCTGTTCTAGGGGGAGAGGAAGGAGGTCATGGTCGTGGGCGGTAGAGCAGAGAGGACAGCTGAACCCCAGGGGGTTGAACTTACCGTCAGAGCTGAGAAGGAGCAACTCTAACTCGAGGGAATTTTGTGGATTCTGCCAACCTCCCTACAGCTCTCTGATTTCTGGGCCCTTGGAATCTTGCATTTTCCTCCTCTCTGGGCCATTTCTTATTCTATCCAAAGAGGCAGGACCCCCCTGCCTTTGGGAAATATTCCCATGGTCTCTTTCTGAAATTAGTACCGGTGTGGGGTATTTCTCCCATCCTTTCCCCCTCTTATGATGGTGTCAGCCCTGATCCCAGAGGCAGAAAGGCAATATTCT
Organism: Antechinus flavipes; assembly: GCF_016432865.1. NCBI lineage: Eukaryota > Metazoa > Chordata > Mammalia > Dasyuromorphia > Dasyuridae > Antechinus > Antechinus flavipes. The sequence continues at coordinate 612,465,773 of NC_067400.1, forward strand.
ATTACTGTTGACTTTTGGGATCTCTGTGTTACTGCCAATGCTTCACGCCTCATTTGTGCTACCTCCCTGGGCTGTGGCCATTAAACCGTGATCAGTCCCCGAGGCTCCCTGGTACTGCCGGCGCCCTTTACTTTGAGATACGCTGTAGCCCCCGCTCCTGTTCCAGGTGATTATGAACAACATCCTCCACTTCATGCATTGCTGCGGAGTGCCGTGTTATTCCCCCCCTCACTTCCTGTTATTCCAAGGTACTCCAATAACCCTGGTCATTGCCCTGCCTCCCCTGTTATTTCACATTATTATGACACACTTCATTACTTTTTGTTAATGATGCGATTTCCTTGTGACTTTGATAAGCTACCCTGCCCTTAATCATGTTATTACTGCATTCCTTCCTGGCCTTTATACCTGATCCCGGTTTGTGATTTAAGATCGCGGGGACCAGCGGACGTCTCAGTATCTAAATCTCAGAGGAGGTCTCCTCCATTTAGTGAGCACATCGGTGCCCTTTCATTCTAACCATCCCGAGCTTTTCTTTGCCCTTCTAACAGACTGAGATGGGACTTTCCCAAACCAACGTCTCCATTACAGTCACCCTCATGCATTGGGTTACCTCCCTTACTCAAAGTGACCAATAGTACTGGCTTTTCTCCTTCATTCCTCCTTGGCCCCAGCGCCTCAGGTTCCCCTTTACTGCATTTCTCCAATACTTTACAATCCCAACGTGCTACGGGTCCCCAGGCTTGGAAAGCCTCGATTCCCAACAAATCTCTCTTCTCCAGTTCTAGTCAACTGTCTGTGGTCTACACAGAGACAGCCCTTCCCCAAACCCACGGAGGGACGGAGGAAGGTCCCCCAACAGAGGAAGTGAGAAGAGGAGGAAAGCAGAGACGGAAGGTGGGTCAGGGGAGAGGTACAGAGACAAGGTAGAGGAAGTTATCAAGTTTGAGCTGGGCCGGGACCAAGCCAAGGCAGAGAAGACACAATTAATAAATTGAGTTAGAGTAGTGGGGGCTTCTGGAGCTCACCTGGATGGCAGGACAGAGCTGGGAAGGCAAGAAGGCACCGAAGCTGCTGTAGCTGGGCCAGACCCAGCCTCTTTATAGAGAACAGACACGCCCTGGGCAAATCCAGGCAGGTAGGGAACAGGTCTGACTCCCTGGGGCTCTAGCAGGGCTCCCCCCGCCCCAACCCTTGCTCTTAAAGGGGCAGTTCAGGCTTCTCTTATCAGAAGGTCCCATTTGCCTAAACCCCCACAGAATCGGAGGATTAGTTAATCTGCACAGATAAGGAGAGGAACAAGGCTCTCAGGAAAACTGGAGATCCTATCTGAGGACTTTAACCTCCTCCACCTAAAGCCCAGCCTAAGTGGGACCAACAATAGAGAGGCCTCTTAGAGAGACCCCTGACCAAGAACTTGGTAGCTGCTTTGAAGGTATTGCTAGGATCACTGGGTCATGAGGGAGGGCCTTGAGATATTTGTGGAGAAAATAGAAAACGAGAGCCCGGAGACCCCTTCCGGCCCCTTGGGACCCGAGGCTGCAACCGCACCCAACCAGAGGCCGAGGCCAAAGTACTCTCTCCCATCCACCCCTTTCCCAGTTAATATCTTCAATTGTTGATCCCTTCCAGGGGCATCGAGGAGAGTGAAAACCTCACCCCAAGAGAGAATGCCTGGGGCTTGGGAGTGGCCCCGGGTGGATTTGAAGGGCCATAGCTACAAGTGATATGAGGAAGTGGAGTACACATAGTAAGGGTATAATTAATGCTTCGTGACGGACTGGCCATCCACTGAGTGTGGACTCAAGTGCGATTCTTTCTCATCCCTCCTCCCCGCCTCTAACATTTACTCCCCCTCCTCCCCACATTCCTCCAGACAGGGGTCCATATGGAACCCAAGATGGCCCTGGCCTTTCCAGTTGGGGGCAACCCCCCCCCCAAGCTGCTCCTTCCCCACAGAGAGAGCTTTGTTTGGGGGCTGGACTGGAAACAAGGGGCTATTGAGTAGCTGGCAAAGGATTGGGGTCATAGGGAGGGGGCAGGGGCTGGCAAAGGAGATGCTTCTGTTCCCGCTCTGGTCACCATCTGGAGCTTGGGTGCCCCCGCTCTGCCTCCTGGGGCGGGGCCAAGGGGACCACGGGCAGAGAGAGCCAAGCAGAGGGTTAGGTGTGAGGGCGAGGGGCTGGTGGCCAGAGAGAAGGCTTGCCACCTCTTAGAAGGTTGACATGGGAATGGAGAGAGCTGGGGGAGGGGATCGCTCCGGAGTGGAGTGGAGTAGAGGAGGATGAATGCTTAGGAAAAATGGCTCAGGGTTGCTGTTACTTCTCAGCAGAGGGGAGGGGAAAGAGAGAAAGAGAGGGAAACTCCCCAGAGCCATCTGCTGTCTAGATGTGGTTCCTCCAAGGCATTTCTCAATTCCTCTGAGTCAGATCCAGCTGGCCAGGGCCTTGAGCCCCACCTGGCCCCCCACAGCCTGGGAATTCAGCGCCCCCCCACCCAACTTCTGGAGTCTGAATGGCTCTAGGATCCCAAGCCCCTGGAGAAGGGTGAAGGCTAACAGCCTTGACCTGGAGACAGATGGGGGCTTAGGGGTGGGGGGTGGGCTGCTGCTTGTAGAAGATTCCCTGGGAAAAGGCTCAGAGATGTCAGTCCTAACATGACAGCTTTTCTTTATCTGGGACACGAAGGTCCCAGTCCCCTGGAAAATCCCCTGGCCAGCTTCTTTTCCTACAAGAGGACCCCAAGAAGGCTTGGCCATGGCACAGCATTGCCCTCTGCTGGGGAAACCCCAAAGATGAGCTGGATACTGTGGTAGGCCCAGGCCAGACCATTCCAACGCTGCACATTCATGTATGGGCCGAGAATCACGTGCAAGGACATTAGCACGCTGCCCTTGTCCCCAAGCCCCTGCCCCAGGGGCCCGTGCCCTCGGCTCCCCTGTGTCTCAGGCTCCCTGCACCGTGCCCCCGCAAGGTGGGCTCCACCTTCGCCCCTCACACTGCGGCCTCTACAACTCTTGGCCCACAAGGTGCTCCCCATGTTCCCTTCTTCTGACCCCCATCACAGGAATATAATAAAGCCTGGACAATGTCCACCTGCCCCCGCTTCTTTCGGATCTAGCTCAACTTTCCTAGTCCCTGGGGCCTGGAACTACAAAACGTCAGTCCTTGAATCAACAGGTCTTTAAGGAATCCTTGTGGCCACTGCCCTTGAAATCCACGGCGATGTCATCATTGCATGCGTTTTTATTTCCCCAAATGGGCAACAAATTCCCCCTGAGCAGGGACCGGGCCAGATCCTGGCGTTGCCTCCCCTACAACACACGGTCAGACACAGGACTCGGGGGTGGGGGGAAAGGGGGAGCAGCTACTAAGCAGATGAATGAATCTAACAACTTGTGGGGAAGAACAGGAGAGAAACCCCAAAGGAAGTGCTGTATAGATGACTGAGGCCCTTGGATTCCTGTCTCTCCCTCCCTCCCACCTCCCCACCTTGAAAAAAGTGCTGAGTCCCAGCAGCTTGGTCTGGGTTTGGAGCGGAGGGGGGAGGACGGGAGCCAAGGACATGCTCGGCTTGGGAGAGCCCGATGTTGTTTCCCACCCCTACCTCCACCCCCAAGACGTGGGAAGCTAAAAGCACGCTGTGCTCCACAGCTCCTCCTCAGTCCCCGAGCCAGATGTCTGGCTCAGGAAGATGCTTGTGGTCGCGCTTTCATAATGACTGGGCCCGATCGAGGGAGAGGTTTGCGGCTGGTTGAATGCCGCCGCCGCCTCCCCGTTTCCTGAGCTCGAGCCGGACCGGTTCGGATCTAGCCGGTATGGTTCCTCTGGAGACAAACGCGGCTACTCCGTGGTCTCCACAGCAGCTGTGACGCCTTCTCAGGGCTCAGCTCCTGGAGGAGGAGAGGAAGCTGGGGAGTCCAGGGGAGAAGGAGCAAACAGGGGAGAAAGGCCTGAGCCAAGCTCTGGGCCACTCACACGCCCATCACTCTGGGCACTTTCATCCAGCAGATGAGGAAACCACCTGCCCTGCCTGCCTGTGTAATTGAAGGTCATCAGGAATAATTCATGTGAGAATCCGCTGGGTTTTCTCCTCTACTGACTGATGGTTCCCTCTAAGCAAGAAGGCACTGGCCAGTCGGTGGGTGGGGCTGAGAGGGCAGGAGAAAAGCTCGTCTGCCACGTGCTCTGATGGCATCAGGAGATAAGGAAAGAGCCAGGCTCTGGGGGGCAGGGGCATGGTACAGCTCAGGACACCATTCGGTGCATAATAAAGACTATGAGGATACAAGAGCTGGATATTTGAATTCTGGGATGGATGGAAAGAAGGATGGATGGATGGAGGAAAGAATGAATGGAGGGAGGGAAGGATGGATGGAGGGATGGATGGATGGAGGGAGGGAGGGAAGAAGGGATGGAGGGATGGATGGATGGATGGATGAAAGATGGATGGATGGATGGATGGAGGGATGGAGGGAGGGAGGGAGGGATGGATGTTCTGCTAGACAGCTGGAGTCAGGGGAGCAATGTGGCAGAGTGTACATTAGCGGACCCCCATTGGAATTCCAGCTCTGTCATTTAATCACCTTTGCAATCTGAGATGAATCGCTTCACTCTTGCTCTCAGTCTTCCTTTCTCTAAAATAGGAATGGAAGCAGACCCCTGTGCTCCTTTCTAGTTCTAGCATCAGTAGTCCCAGGGGATGAGGAAACCCAGTGTGGAAGCACTGAGCTGTCTCTTTCCCCAAGACTATAGGGGATAGTCAGGGGGAAACTCACTAGGCAATGCCGACCTTGGTGGCCACAGCCAGGTTCCGGGGCTGGGACGCAGCCGGGTCCCCGGGGCAAGGATCCGTCGTCACAGACGCAGCCCTCCGCACACAGGAGCCCGCACTGCAGCTCCGAGCCGGGACAGGAGCGCCGGCGAGGGCAGGCACAGAGCTCGTAGTGGCTGTGGGGGGGACATCGGGGGGCTGCGGAGGGAGGAGAGCGAGGAGCTGCAGAGGGTCCTGGAGCGCCTGGGGTCCGAGGTAAGGAGCCAGAGCACGTTCTCCCCCGGCTCTCAAGCCCCTCTAAGCCTTTTTGTCACTCTCCTCTTCCTGGAAAACCCCCCAGACCCCCTTAAACTCTATCCTGTGTCCCTTCAGAATATCTCTCTTCCGAGTACCGAGGCATTTCACAAGGGATCCGGAGTGAGCTGCGGATTATTTGGGTCTTTCCTCAGCTCAGGCCCACACGTCTGCACACAGAGGATGCTCCATTAAATAAAGTGAAATGACATGTTAGAAGAGACCCAGAGGGGACAGCTAGGGGGCGCAGGAGCGAGAGCACCAGGAAGCCAGGAGGACCCGAGTTCTAATCCGGTCTCAGACACTTCACACTTCCTGGCTGTGTGACCCTGGGCAAGTCACTTAACCCCAATTGCCTCAAGGGAAAAAAAGAGAGAGACACAGAGAGAGACAGAAGTTGCTCCACTAAATAGAAGTGGAAAAGACACTGAGAGGCAGTCAGAAGAGAGACTTTCTAGCTGTGTGACTGGGAAAATCATGTCAACTTTCAGTGTACTATCTTCCTTGGTAAAGAAGGGAACGATTCCTTCCTGAAAGGGGGCTGAATGATGAGAATACGGTGTTTTGTGAGTCCCACAGCATGACCTGAACTTCAGCCCTGGTTACTATCATTTTGACTGACGGGAGGACACAGTCTGGGGGGTGGCCATCGTCCCTCTGCTTGCTGGTTGTTGGGCTCGGGAATCCCGCACCCCAAGGGCACACTGCGGCAGGAGCGGGACTTGCCCACTTACCACAGAGGGAGGGGCTCCTCCAGTCGCCGACGGTGACATTGGCTCGCTGACAGGCAGCAGCATAAGTCTGGATGGCCCGGCACAAACCGTGGCTGTCGCCCGGAGACAGGCACACCTCATGGGCGCAGGCAGAGGCGAAGGGCTTTGGGTCCATCTCCACGTGACAGGAGGAAAAGGGCCCCCGGGGGTTCTGGAGGATCCAGCACCGGCTCTTGGCTGGCACGAGCTGTTCCTGCGCCACACACACTGGACAGCCGTGGGTACAGTTGCTTTTACACTGATCATCATCCGGCTTCCGTTCAGAGGCAGAGGAAGCCCCTGGGTCCTCTGCTGGAGAGGCACCCCCAGACCTCCCATTGAAGCTCCCACAGAGCCCGCAGGTCCGGCCCGCGTAACTCGGGGGCAGGGTCAGGAAGAGGCTGTGGGCCAAGTCGGAGGCGAAAATCAGCCCAAAGTGGGTCTGCAGCGTCAGGTGGAAGCCATCCTGGTACAGGAGGATGTCGCCCATGTTGAGGCTCAGCGGAAGCGTGAACGGAGCCCCATTGACCTGAGGGAATGAAACAGGGGCAACTTGGGAACTCCATTCTCTTTCCCTGCCTGCCCTGAGCCTTCCTAGGAAGGAAAGGACAATTGGGGAGCTGGGCGCTGAGGGGTGAAAAGGAACAGGTTTCCAAGGGCCTCTAGTCACCCAAGAGACTGATGGTTAGGGGGAGAGGGGCAAGAATAATGAAATGAGCAGCAGAGAGTTCACATAGATCTTAAACGTATACTACACACATGTATGTGTATATTCATATGTATATGTAGATACACATGTAAATATGTATACTATATATATTCCCACAAATATATATAACACATATACATACACACACATATAGATATATGCCCTCCCCCCCCATAAAACAGGTACAAGAGGCGAGTATGGCTCTGGGTTTCCCAAGCCCCTGCAACACGATCCCGGCGGCCATTCACCTCTCCAGACAAAAGAAAGGCGTAAATCCCACCTCAGATGGGCTCCGTACTCATGTTCAGACTACGGACCCCGGTTTGGAGTGTCTGCCTGATGGGGAGGTCCAAGCAGCATTCTGCTTTTGCCCATTGGTGGATCTTGATCTGGGGCATTTGGAGAGAGGTTTCTTGTCGAGATGAACTTACCTGGACCAGCCTGGAGTTTCTTTCTGAAGATGGATCTGGGTCCCATTGACCAAGATAACTATCTCTGAGATGGCAGCTACGGGGGCGCTCGGAGAGTTCTCCTTTCTGACTTCCACTCTGAAGAAGGGCAGGGACCCCAAGGAAACACACAGCTCAGACAAGATGAATTTGCAGGTGCCGGGGAAGTCAAAGGTCTTCTGATCGAAGGTCATGTACCGGAGCGGCCCCAGTGCCTGGCAGGTGCCAGGGGCAAGCGGGCGGCATCCAGAGATGCCCTTCAGGGTGCCACACCTCTCCCCGGGGCCACAAGAGGAGTCGGAGCAGTGCACCTGGTGGCTGGAGGCCTCACAGCGGCAGAAACGCCGGCAGCCCTCCCCTTCCCAGAAGGTCTCCCCGGCCAGGTAGTATCTGCCCTGCGAGGTGCAGCCGCACTGAGCTGGGGGCACACAGTCAGCGCCGCTCAGCACGAAGCCCTCATCGCACTGGCAGCCCTCCTGGCACGGGGTGCGGCAGCTGGCAGTCAGGTTGGGCTCAGCACAGGAGTTGGGGCAAGAGGATCCACAGAGTTCATAGTGACTGTGGATGGGACAGGCCGTCTCTGAAAGAAGGAAGGAAATAAAGCAGGACTTGGTAGAAGCTGCTTTTCTGGCTCAGGAAGGAGGTAGAGAAAGCAGCCTCAGGGAAGACGCAGGGGGAGGACACGGACTTGTCAGGAGTTTAGAACGACCTGAAATTGAGGCTAAAGGTGGAGGGAGTCCTGTGTGGCCCCACAGTAGGCGGAAGGCTGGTTTTTCTGGACGCAGGAAAATGTCGCTTGCTGTGTGAAGATTTGTGTGAATCCTTCTCACCCCCGGACTCACCCCCTCATTTGTGGAGACCCTCTGAGTATAAAAGCCCTGGAGAAGAAGCAGACCAAGCTATTCTTGGTTCGATGGGGAGAGTCTCCCCCCAGGGAAGAGCCAAGACCTCTGGTCTCGGGGTATCCCTCAGTCTGATGAGAGAAATATGATCCCTCCCTCCTGGGAGCCTTGAGTACAATGGGATTTGGGAGGCTTTGTAGAGGTGATTTTGAGCTGGCTAAAGAACCAGGGATCTCGCCTGGGAATGGCCACTTACCACACCCCACCTCCTGTCTCCAGGGCCGGATGGAGAATCCCCGCCGCTGGCACTGGAGAGCGTAGCTTCGGAGAACCTCACAGAGTATCTCCTGGGAACCGTCGCTGGCGCAAACATCACGGATGCAGTTGTCCGTGTGGATGCGGGCTTCGGTCAGCTCATGGCAAGCAGAGAATGGCCCGTCTGGGTCTTTAAGCAGGCCACAGGAAGCCCGGGACTGGTACTGGGCTTCCTTCTCCGGTGGGCACCTTGGAGCCAACCCCCCTCCAGAGCAGTGAGTAGGAAGTCCTGGCTCCCTCCAGCTACTGGCAAACATATCGGCATCAGGGATCAGTGCACCACCGGGGCTCCTGAAGTCATCCTTAGGATTCCCATTGAAATCTCCACCCAGACCACACAGGGAACCTGCATAAGCCTCAGGGACTAATACCCACAGGGAACGGGACTCATCAAAGGACACAGAAAGACCAAAATGGAACTGGAGCACAACTGCAGAGGGACTGGAAAAGGCGTGGAATCTGCCACCAGCCCACCCCAGGGGCAGATTCATCCGGGATCCATTCACCTGGAAGGAAGACATGGGCGAGAATCACAGACCCACTTCAGGCTCCGCTTCCTCGTCACGGGAATCCTCCTGCTACGAATCCTAATTATCCTCCTTCCTTCTGCTCTGAAGCTGCCAGCAATGGGGCCATAAAGGGACCCCAGGAAAGGGGACTCGCCTCAAGACAGAGCCAGTCTCTGGGAGAGCTCCCACCTTCCCTTCAGGGCCTGCCTCTGCCTGTCTGTATGTCCTTCTTTCCTACTTTCCCTTGTCCTGCTCCCAAGAGCAGTATCTCCAAGACTGTGCTTCCCCCAAGGAAGAGCCTCAGGATATTCCCTTGGTCTGCCGAGAGGAATATGATTCCTCCCTCCAGGGAGCGTTGGATACGATGGATTTTAGGAAGGTAATATCAATATCTCCTTTCGTTGAGGGCAATGATATCTATAAGGAAGGGGCAGCGAAGTGGTCCAGGGCATACAGTGCTGAATTTGGAATCAGGAAGACTCATCTTCCTGAGACACTGTGTGATTCTGGGCAAGTCGATTCACCCTGTTTGCCTCAGTTTCCTCTTCTGTAAAATGAGCTGGAGAAGGAAATGACTAACCATTCCAGAATTTTTGCCAAGGAAACTCCAAATGGGATGGAAAGACCTGGATACTAGTTTCGGTTCATGTGACCCTAGCCAGGGAATTTTGCCTCTCTGAGCTTTAGTTTGCTCATCTATAGAATGGACCATCTGTCCCTCCAGCTCTCCAGTTTTGGAGAAAGTGCTCTGTAAACACTAATACACTAACTAGTTGGTTGTTGATAATATTATACAGTAAGCTGCATGTGTGAATTGACTGTTCATGGCTGTTGAGTGCCCCTTCACAGTCACCCAGCTGTTCTCCTTCCCTGTTCCTAATTCCTGGAGCTGATATTAGAAGTCCAAAGCTGTGGAGTTGGGACAATCTGAGTTCAAATTTAACCTCAGACACTTACTAGCTATGTGACCACAATTTGGGGTGGGGGGAGAGAAGGGGGGAGGGAGAGAAGGAAGAAGGAAGGAAGAGAGAGAAAGAAAGAAAAAGGAAAGAAGAAGGAAGGAAGGAAGAAGAGAAGGAAAGAGGGAGGGTGGGAAGAAGGGAGGAATGAAGGATGAAATTATGAAAGGAAGAAAGGAAGGAAAAAGGATGGAAGGAAAGAGAAAGGAAGGAAGAAAGAGAAAGAAAGAAAAGGAGAGAGGGAGAAAAGATGAAAGGAAAAAAGGAAAAGGAAGGAAAGAGAAGGAAGAAGGAAGGAAGGAAAGAGAAGGAAAAAAGAAAGAAAAACAAAGGGAGGGAAGGAAAGGAAGGAAGGAAGAAAGGAAGGAAGGAAGGGAGAGAAAGAAAGAAAGAAAGAAAGAAAGAGAAAGAGAGAGGGAGGGTAGGAAGAAGGGAGGAATGAAGGATGAAATTATGAAAGGAAGAAAGGAAGGGAAAAGGAAGGAAGGAAAGAGAAAGGAAGAAAGAAAAAGAAAGTAAAAGGAAAGAAGAAGGAAAGAAAGAAAGACAGAAAAAGGAAGGAAGAAAGGAAGGAGGGAGGGAAGAAGGGAAGAAGGAAGGGAGAAAAGAGAAAGGAACAAAGGAAAGAGAAAGAAAGAAAAAGGAAAAAAGAGAAAGAAGGAGTGAGGAAGGGTAGAGAGGAAAGAAGGAAGAGAGGAAGAAAGGAAGAAAGGAAGGAAGGAAGGAAGGAAGAAAGAAAGAAAGAAAGAAAGAAAGAAAGAAAGAAAGAAAGAAAGAAAGAAAGAAAGAAAGAAAGAAAGAAAAAAAGAAAGAAAGAAAGAGACTTTGCTTTTTCTACTGAAGACTTGGGGGAAGCTCTTACCTGGATTGTCTTGTGCTGTCCAGCCAGAAGGGAGAACCTCTGCCCACCTAGATCCACATCCACCTGCTTGGCCCAGGAAGTCACCATGGAGTGCTGGTGCTCAGCCTTTAGCCAGATGGCAAAGGGGGTGAGATGGGTATCACAAGTTTGCACCAGGGCAACACGGCAGGTTCCCCCGAAGCTGAAAGTAGCCCCATCAAAGGTCTGGAGGTGGGGGTCTCCATACAGCCACATAGTCCCATATTTGATAGGGTAGCAACCCCTCACCCCTCTGCGCAGACGGCACACTTCCCTGGGCCCACAGGTATGGGGACGGCACTCCATGGCCTGGCCCGGCCCCTGACATGTGCACTTCTGGCTGCACGTGTCTGTGAGCAGCACCTCAGCCCCCAAGGGGTGGTATTGTCCGTTCAGGACACATCCACAACGATCCTGAGAGATGCAGATCCCATTCTCTAGGACATATCCTTCCTGGCAAAAACAGCCTGAGGTGCATGGCCGGGTGCAAGTGATGCTAGTATTGAGGGTGGCACAGGTGGCTTGGCAAGAGGTACCACAGAAGTCGTAATAGCTGTTTGGTGGGCAAGTAACATCTAGTGGGAGAGGAGAAAGAGAAAGAAAAATTTGGGTGTGGGATAGAGCTTCCCATCCCCTCTTCCCTCCTGATTTTCCCACCCCTAGACGGAAGCAGGAGTCCCAAACTCATCCTGTAAACCAGCCAAAGTGCACGTGCTCAGAACAGAGATATAAGGGGAGGAGGAGGGAATTGGGATCAGGGAAAGGATGGGGGCTGGATGTGGAAGCTGGAGGTTAGTATGTTAGCAATAAGGTTGGGGCTGGGTTAGAGAGCGATATCATCTAAAGTTGGGGCAGCTAGGTGACACAATGAGTAAGAGCGCCAACTCAGGTGCCAAATCTGCCTCATACACTTCCAAGATTTTTGTGATCCTGGGGCAAATCACTTTACCCTGCCTGCCTCAGTTTCCTCATCTGTAAAGTGAGCTGAAGAAGGAAATGGCAAATCTCTGCCAAGAAAACCCCAAACGGTCAGGAAGAGTCAGAACTAATTGATTAAACAACAATCACATAATGTTAGAACCACAAGTGATCTTAAAGACCCTCTAACCCAATGTTCTCAGAGGTTAAGTGAGTTGGACTGGAAAACAGGCTGAGGCTTAAAAGAGAAGAAAAAGGAATAAATCTTGAATTAGTGGATGAGGTTAGTTAGGATTAAAGTTAGGGGAGATGATGAGGCTGGGGGTAGAGAGTGGGGGAGTGATGCTTACTGCATCCGAGGCTTGTTCTCCAGTCAGGCAGTCTCACTTTATGCAGGGCACAGAGCTCGGCATAGGCCTCCAGAGCAGCACACAGCATTCGATTGGCCGTCCCATATTGACATAGATCATATACGCAGGACTGGAAATAGGGGTCGGGATTCTCATGCCAGTGACACTCAGCAAAGGGTCCCGAATGATTGGAAAGGACCGCACAGAGCTGGGCCACCCTGTGCCCTTCACCACAGGAGTCCCTTCCAACAAAATCTTTCCGGCAGCTGCAGATCGGGAGAGGGGTTGGTCTCAGCTCCAACGAAACCGCCCTTCCTCTGGTTCCTCCCCACAGTGCTCCTGACCCTCTGGCCCACCTTTGGAGTGCCCTTCTCTCCCTTCTCTGCATATTGCAGCATCGCCTTTTCCTCCCTCTTACCCGATTCAGCCACATTCCTTGTCCAACCTATGATACTTAAGGGTATGTGGTCCTAGAACGCTCGCTTTATGATTGGCCCACATGTGGCATCTGCAAGTACACTGAAAGTTCAAGGGCAGCTCTTATGCCCCTCTCACATTTCCCTCACCCTTTATCTAGCAAATAGTAAAAGCTTAATTTCTCTTGAATTTTGAGATGCTCTTGGCTGTACCAGTGAAGGTACACGGTTATCGGTCCGGCAAATATTTACTAAATGTCTACCGTGACCACATCCTCTAGTCCCCAAAGTCTGTCCCCTTTCCCCTATACTTAGTCTGAGACCTTACAAGCAAGAAAAGTTCTGCCTTATAACGGTGTCCCTCAGGCTCTAGAGCCTCTGGATCTACCCCTCTGCCTGCAGAGGAAGCCCCGTGTGATGGTGACAGGTAATGTCCTCACCCGGGTGGACTGGCACTGGCCTGCCAGGCATTCCCAAAGGCAGCATCGCTGGGGGCTCGCCTCCCACCAGGGAGGATCTTGTCATCTTCCTTGTCTCCGTTGAAGTTGCCACACATACCGCACAGACGGCCCCTGTATCCCGGGCCCACTCTCACAAACAGGGTGCTTCGTCCATTGTACTGGACTTCTAGCTCCTCTCCTACCCGCAGCAGCAGCAGACCCCGCTCCCGCCGCACTCTGGCCTGGGGCCCCAGCTGTCGCGGCAGGGTGACTTTGTGCCCATCCACCTGATGAGGGAGGAACAGACCTGCTCTAAGGATGGTGCTCTTTTGGCTTCAACACTTTCAAACAGGATTCCTTATCCAATGCTGACAATGAAAAGGCACTTTCCACACTGAGAACGAAGTATCAGAGTCCTTCTGTATCTGACTAAATCCCATCTGTGCCAACTTTTAAACATCTCAGTCTCCCTATTCTCCACTAGAGAAAGAAGGCTCCATCATCCTTTTTCTGTAAGTCAGGTCATCTCAATTTCTTTGATTCACCTCATAGTTTTCCACAGGCCCCTAACATATTCTTTTTTTATTTTATTTTTTAGTTTCATCCGCAATCATCATTTTATTGTACGGTCATGGAAATGTTTGTTTTATTCCATAAATTAAAAAGAAAATAAAAAGAAACTGAAAAAAAAGTCTATGAAGATGATCATTAATTGGGGAATGGCTGAACAAATTATAACATATGAATTAAGCAGACTACAACAAAATCAATTATTTGATTATATTATTAAATTATATTATTATTTAGGTGCCACTAACATATTCTTGTTAGCTAAAAACAATATTATAAATTATATAATCATGATATAATATACAAATTATATTATAAATTTTATCATTATAATATAAAATATAAATTACATTATAAATTATATGATTATAATATATCAATAAATTTATAAATCAGATAATTATGATATATAATATAAATTATAATATTATAACTATAAATATTATAATAATATTAAAAGCTAACATTTATAATACATTATCTCTGGCATATTTTCACTTTCAACAGACTGTTTCTTATCCCCCAACCCCCACCAGTACATATCTGGGTCACCTTCTTTAACCACCAATCTGTGAATTTATAAGGTGCAGGATTATTTTAAAGGTGGCAGTCTTCCTCAAAGTAATAAGAAAAGTAAATATGACCCCAGAAATCCTACAAAACAGTCTAAAGCCAGATAGAAATGACTTCTGGATTAGCTGTGAACTTGCCTTTCTTACTCATGAAGACTTAAGTTTCCAATTGAATTTTTGTCTGTTTAGAATCACAAGGATCTCAGAATTGGAAGGAGACCAAGACCATCTGGTTCGTCCTATAGCTGAGCAAGAGTTTTGGGTTTTTTTGTTTTTTGTTTTTTTTTTTTCCCTATGAAAACCCAACCAAGTGGGCATCAAGCCTGTGCTTGCATTTCCCAAGTAGGACAATGCCTAGTTTCTCCAATACAACCAGTTCTAATTATATCCGACCAAAATCTGCCTCTCTGCAATTTTTTAACTCATTGTGCCCAGTTTGGGCCTCCTAAACCAGACAAAAAAAAGTATAATCCAGGGAGTTTTAAAATTCAGATGAAGGATGAGGTAAGTATTAGAAATAGAATGAATTTGAGTATGGATTCAACCTAGTATGAAGATGAGAGCTGGGAGCAGAATTGGGATTGAGATTGGCTATATTGTTAGGGTTCAGTTTAGGTCTCCTTGACAATGGTGGCCCTCTTCCCACCAACTTTTTCCCTTTTTTCCAATTCATGCTTACCTTGACGGGTTGGCCACGTTCTAAGACCACGTGGGCCTTGAAGTCCTGGTTACTGAGCCACACCTCCACGTGAGTCACGAAGGAGACTCTCCGGCTGCGGAAGTTTCTGTTGGTAGCCTCCACTCGGAAAGAAAGGTCCCCAGGTAGAGAGGCTTCCTTACACGTGTGGGTCAATTGATAGGCACAGGTGCCTTGGAAGTGAGCGACCGCTCCATCAAATGTGAAGTAGTGAGGATCCCCAGTGGCTGTGCAGATGCCCATGGGGCTCTGACAGCCCAGCCGTCCAGCCTGCAGGGCACACATCTCCCCTTCAGGACACTGGGCCAGAGAGCATCGGAACTGACCGGGAGCATCACAGCTGCAGCGGTGGGTACAGTGAGAAAGCCAGACCAACTCTCCAACCTAGCAGGAGGAAGTAGGTAAAGGGAAGAGGGGTAGGTTGGGGGAGGGGATGGTGTCACCAGGTCCTGTCCCTCCTAGCTGAAGGAGGCTGGGTGGGGATGCGCTTCTTTGTATATATGTGGGGTAGAGACCGACACATGGTGGAGTGGGAAAGGTGCCGGGCCAAAGCTCCCACTTGAATCAGGGTGTGCTGAACAAGAACAAACTTGAACAGAACTTCTAGACTTCAACAGTCTAGAAGAAAAAATCTAATGGGTATAGGCTCCATATCCCTAGATTCAGGCAGGGGACAAATCACAGGAATGTTTTAGCTATCTGACACTGAAAGGAAAGACTGGGTCAGATAAACAAAGTCCTACATTACACCGTGAAGACAAAGCCTGTCAAAGGCATGCTGTTGAAAGGTCGCATACACTGAAACCATAGCCTCAAAAAGGGTTTTTAAAGATAAATTACTGGTTATTCTTGGAAGCAGGCCTGGAATGTTGTGAGACAGCCTGAACCTGTGAAGACAGCTGTGGCTTCCCTCAGCCTGCCCCTCAGGCTCCTATTAGAGAGCTCCCTTTGCTAGAGGAACATCAGTGTTGGCCCTTGCCTGCCTCAGTTTCCTCACTTGTAAAATGGAGATTACAATATCTCCTACCTCTCAGGATTGTTGTGAGCATCAGAAGAGAATAGATCCATAAAACACTTTGCAAACCCTCACTGCTACATAAATGCTCATTAATATTATCATGGATTGTTGTTGTGTCGTTAAGCAGGGTTTTAGCTCATGTCCTTTGAGTCCAGATGCAGCACTTCCCCCAGTGTGTCCCACCACCCCTCTATCCCACCTCCTTCTGCCAGTCTGGATATGAGGCCTTTCTCTGGCCGCCATACTGACCTTGTAGTAGCGTCCCCCATGCTGGCAGCCACACCGATCTGGTGGAACACACCTGTCCCCGCTCCACAGGTAACCATCCAAGCAGGTACAGCCCTCAGAGCAAAGTGGGCCAACAGGCAGAGGAAGTGGAAGCACAGCACAGGACCGGACCTTGTGGGGGTCTTGACAGAGGTGATAATAGCTGTGTGCGGGACATGCAGGGGCTGGGAAGGGGAAAAACAGCTTGGAGGTGAGGGAACCCCAACTGGGCCATGGCAAAACCACTTTGGTCGTGGCATCCCCTAGCTCAGAAACTGAGAGTGGTTCACTGGTTCCTTTCAGATCAAATCCACATCTCTCAAGCTGTGATTCACGGCTATTCGTAACATAACTGCATCCTCTCCGGCTGCTTTTGTTCCCTTTCCTTGTTCAGGAGATGAGGTTAAATAGAGATTCCCTCTTTCCTAGCCAGAAGGGTCTTCTCACTACCCCCAGAAATAGGTGCTTCTCTTCACATTTTCAAATCTTTCCTCTCTTTCAAAGTCTACTATATAAAGACCACCAGGCAGCTAGATGGTACCACAGCTAGAGTGCTAGGTCTGGAGTGTGGAAGGCCTGAGTTCAAATTCAGCTTTAGATACTTACTAGCTACGTGACCTTAGGCAAATCACTTAAATCTATTTGCCTCAGTTTCCTCTTCTATAAAATGAGCTGGAGAAAGAAATGGCAGACCCTTCCAGTATCCAAGAAAACCCCAAGCAGAGCCATGGAAGTTGGATATGACTGAACTAACTGAAAATACACAAAGACTTCCTGTGACTAGCACCACCATAAGCTCTTCCTTCCAAATCTCCTTAACATTTATGTCCTTCCGATCCCTGTCTGGATGACGTGATGAGCCTTTGACTGATCTGTTGCAATGGAGAAGTGCAGAAAAGAGTAGCCCGTGAATATAAGTAGAAAGGCTTTCAGTCTGTAGCCCGGGAGAGAATAACCACACATGGGAGGCCATGGACCCTTTGATTAACGGGTACAAAGAAGTCTTATCTCTACAACAAGATGATAAAGGTTCTGAAGCAGAAGCGCGGGTGCTTTCTTTCCCTTCCCTTTTCCTTGTAATGTTCAACATAAAACAGATATTTATAAAGTTGGGAGATGGAATTTTTGTATAAGAAACAGTAAGAAGGTCATTGGGTCAGTGAATTCGTGGGTGAGGTGTAAGGATGTTTGCTGTATCCAGGGCCATCTCCAGCCATCCTGATCTCTATGTGGCCATTGGACCAATATGGCTCTAGAGGAGAAAGGGAGGCAGGTGACCTTACACAACCTTCCCTCACTTAAATCCAATTGTATCTCATGGCATCATCTCTCTCACGTGATGGTTCTCTTTGAGAACAAAGGACAAACAAGAACAAAAACAACGACGCGGTATGAATAGAAATAAAAACTTGGTGAATGAGTGAATGAGCCGTGCTCTATCTCAGTGTGCCTCCAGTTGCATTCTCTACCATCTCTGAAAGCCTGAGAGACAAGAAAAATATCAGATCTGGCTCTTTTCAAATGTTTTCAGGAAAGGAAAAAAAAACAAAAAACAAAAAGATCTAACACTATTAAACACTGACTTTGGCAATCTCGTTGGAAACTGCTTGGGGCCGGTTCGATTCAACCAGCCCCGATGTAACACCTGTGCTACACAAGTGTTGCACCATCAGGACTGACTCACCACAGAAGGAGGAATTCCTCCAGGGGCCAAGAGTGATATTTGCCCTTTGACAGGCAGCAACATATGTCTGGAGGGAGAGGCAGAGCACGCTGCTGTTGTCCATGGAGAGGCACATGTCATTGACACAGCTGGCCACATAAGGCTCTGGGTCGATCTGAGAATGGCAGGCAGAGAATGGTCCCCCGGGATCCTGGAGGATCCAGCATCGGGCTTTGCCCTGAATAAGCTGCTTTTGTCCCGTGCAGGTTGGGCAGCCGTTACGATCACAATGATCTTCACAGTCCTCAGTTTTCCACTTAGAAGTCAGGTTGTCAACAAGTTCCCCCGTTAGGGACTGGAACTCATCCTCACGATTCCAACTAAAGTTCCCACAGAGTCCGCAAGTGTTGCCTTCGTAGTGGGGAGGCAGGGAGAGGAAGAGACTATAGACCAGATCAGAGCTAAGCGTCAATCCAAAATCTGTCCAAAGTGTCAAGAAGAACCCATCGGGGTACAAGATGATGCCACCAGAATTGAAGCTTAGTGGGAATTGCAGAGTCTCTCCATTCACCTATGGAAGCAGAGGACAACTCAGAAAATTGGGGTGGAGTATAGTTTCCCTAGAGATAGTGGGAGGTGGCGATTGGTGAATTTAGATAAATATAGAGGGGCCATTGAGGATTCTTTAATATGGACCTCCCTCAACCCATGGGATAGTGGGAAGTGGAGATTGGTGAATCTAGGTATATCTAGAGAGAGGGTCCGCTGAGGATTCTTTAATATGGACCTCCCTCAACCCATGGGATAGTGGGAAGTGGAGATTGGTGAATCTAGGTATATTTAGGTATATCTAGAGAGAAGGTCCACTGAGGATTCTTTAATATGGACCTACCTCAACCCATGGGATAGTGAGAAGTGGAGATTAGTGAATTTAGGTAAATATAGAGGGGTCATTTAATATGGACCTACCTCAACCTGACCTGAGTTTTTTCTATGAAGATGGATCTTGGTCCCATTGATCAGGATGAGCACCTCTGAGATTGCAAGTATGTGGGTGTTTGTTCCATACTCCTTTTTGATCTCCACTCTGAAAAAGGGCGAGGGTTCCAAGGAACCACATAACTCAGAAAAGATGTATTTGCAAGTGCCCGGGAAGTCATAAGTTTTCCCATCAAAGGTGATGTACTGTGATTGTCCTATTATTTGGCAGGTCCTGGGGACAAGCGGGTGACATCCAAAGATGCCCTTCAGGGTGCCGCACCTCTCCCCGGGTCCACAAGAGGAGTCGGAACAGTGCACCTCGTGGCTGGAGGCATCACAGTGGCAGAAACGCCGGCAATCCTCCCCTTCCCAGAAGGTCTCCCCGGCCAGGTAGTATCTGCCCTCCGAGGTGCAGCCGCACTGAGCTGGGGGCACACAGTCAGTGCCGCTCAGCAAGAAGCCCTGATCGCACTGGCAGCCCTCTTGGCAGGGGGTCTGGCATTGATCGGCCAGGGTAGGGTCTGTGCAGGAATTAGGACAAGAAGATCCACAGAGTTCATAGTGGCTGTGGGTAGGACAGGCCATCTCTGAAAGATAGGTTGGTGGACATTAGAACATGAGAAATGCTCCTGAGATCAGATTTCCCCAAGATCGGGGGTGGAGGGAGACCTTAAAAGAAAGTTGGGGAAAATGATGTTGGAATTAAAAACAGCTCTGTTTCTTAGAGAAATAAGTCAGTCAACAAGCACGTATTAAGCACCTACTGTGTGCCAGACATTATGGCCCTGGGGAAACAAACATAAGGCAAGAGACTGGAGCTTACAGCCTAACAGGGAAGACAACAGGCAAACAACTATGCAGAAACAAGATCTGTACAGGGTAAATTGGGGATGGCATCAGAGGCAAAGCATTAGCATTAAGGGGCACTAATAATGTCATGAATGACTTTCTGGGTCCTAGTTTCTTCACCTGTAAAGTGGGAGTTCAGACTACATTCTTCCATTTTTTCGGACTATGAATCTTTAGCTCTATCCCAAAGCTTATCTTGAAAAACTCATCCTGGATACATGCAGGAAGCTGTCTAAACTCCAACCTCTTCTTGGGACTTGTTCGAAATTCTAGCCTTTCCAGTTCCAATGGTCTTGTGAAGGAGAGAACCATCTGCTCTCTGGCATCTGTGGGGCCTGAGTGTGGATCACACCATAGAGTTTTCACTTTTTTTGTTGTTATTTGTTTACATTTTGTTTTCTTTCTCATTTTTTTTTCCTTTTTGAGCTGATTTTTCTTGTGTAGCATGATAATTGTGGAAATACTCATAGAAGAATTGCACATGTTTAACATATATTGCCATCTAGGGGAGAGGGAAGGGAGGGAGGGAAAAAAAATTGAAACACAAGGTTTTTCAAGGGTGAATGTTGAAAACCACATAGGCACATTTATTTTGAAAATAAAAAGCTTTTTAAAAAGATAAACAATTAAAAAATTCTAGCCTTTCCCCTACATTGACTCCTCTACCTATAAAGCAAGTTTTCCTTCGGCTTGTTCTAAATGTATTTCTTCTAACCTCCATGGGAGCCTTCATTCTAGAGGGTGGATTTTGGGGGAAGCATTTGGTTTACACTCAACTTCCCTAGGAAGCTATAATTGCATAAAGTCAAGTCTATCCACAGCCATTTACTCATCCAGCAGAAGCATCTACCCAAGTCTTTGTGTTCTAGTCATTTCCTGTGGGCTCAGTTGGCACTGAGGATGGGGATGGGGATGGACTGCCAAGGACTAAGGGCAGAAGCTATCAAGCCTCTGATGCAGTTAAGGTTGGTGCTCAATAGATTCCTAAGCCACTCCTGCTTTCCTCTGAGGTTCGTGTTACCACAGTGTTTGTTGTCTGACGTGGCTGAGGGTAAAATGAGTGTCCATTCCCTAAGAAACACATGTATTGGCTAAGGAGGATCTGCCCCTGGGTGTTAAATTGAACCAAACTGAGGAAGTTTTTAAAAATCAGGGGGATTCGATCTGAAAGAGACCTCAGCCGCCGTCTAGTTTGCTCATTTGACGAGAAAAGAACTAAGACTCTAGTGATCCCAGTGTCACATGGGCAATGATGGTGAACAGACTTCAGAGTAGAACGCCCCAACTCAGGGCGTTTTCCACTGGACCACCATTGAGTGCATTATATGTGTGGCAGATAGAAGGTTGTAATGGACAGAGAACCCTGACCTGCCTGGGGGGTGGAGGCACTAATCTTTCTACAGCATACTAGGAGTCAGTAAACATTTATTAAGCTCTTACTGTATGTCAGGCACTGTGCTAAGCAAGGCGGTGGGCAAAGTTCCTTCATTTCTGCACCTCAGTTTCTGTATTTTCATTAATGGTTTAGAATTAATCTTCCTACTAGAATTTACCAGGGCTCCTCAGATTTCTGACGGGATAATTCTTTACTTTGGCTTATGGTAAAACTGGCCCAAGAGGGCGTCACTTGGGGGATTTTCTTTACTCTCCTCCTGGCCTGTTTTAATAAGTTCATCAGACCCTGTGTGTGAAAGCACTTGGGAAAATGTGACATCACAAGTATATACTGTGATATTATTTAAGGAGGAAATTGGCTTTTATATTTCTTATGCTTTGATGGGTGGGGGTAGAATAGAAAGAAACAGTGAGAGCCAGAGGGAAAGGAGGAGGGGGCTCTGGGCAGCAGGGGAGAGCAGCGGGAGGGGACTCTGGGAACCGGAGTGAGAACCACTCCTCCTCACTCACCACAGCCCACCCGGCGTCTCCAGGTTTGAATGGGGAGTCCATGTTGTTGACATTGCTGGGCAAAGCTGCGGAGCACCTCACACAGGGGTCTCTGCACGCCCTCTGAGGCACAGAGATCGTGCACACAGTTTTCCACGTGAACTTGAACCTCAGCCACCCCATCACAAGCACGGAACGGCCCATCCCGGTCCGTGAGCAAGCCGCAGAAATCCTGGGACCGATAGCGCGCCTCTCTTTCCGGGGTGCACCGGGGCATTGGGCCCATGGCAGAGCAGTGGACGGGAGAGTCCGGGTCCTTCCAGCTCTCTATGAAGGCGTGAGCATCCGGGAGAAGCTTGCCGCCAGGACCTTGGAAGTCGTTCTCCGGATCTCCGTCAAAATCCCCACCCAGACCGCACAGGGAGCCTGCGTAGGTCTCGGGCACGGTGACGGAGACGTAGTGTTGCCAGTCATAGCGGACCAGGAGCCCGACGTCTGTCCGCAGCACGATCCCTGAGCCGCTGAAGTAGACGTGCAGACGGCCCCCGGCCAGCAGCAGCGGCAGGTTCCTCTGAGATCCGTTCACCTGGGGCACGGGAAGAGAGTCAGCCCCGCAGTGGACCGGTTTCTCCGGAACAGATTAGATTCGCTGCGCGGGGAGTGGGAAGCTGTCCCCCCTCGGACCGGGATGTCTGTTTCCCCGGATCCCGCTGCCCTCTGCCCACGCTGGCCGTGGGAGGGTGCCATCCCCGACCCAAGCTCCTAGACAGGAAGTCGCCCTGAATGTTAGCAGGAGGACGAACAGGCAGAAGTACACGTGGGAGCTAACGGGCCCAACCTGCGTGGGAGACCTGGGAAAGGGCCGGAGAAGGGAGGGTGCTCTAGGGGACAGTGGGAAACGTTGCCCTTTGGATGTGGGAGGAGAGGAAATTAAGTACCGGCCAATGGCCTGGTCCCCGGGCTCCTGCTCCCGCCCCACTCACCTGCACCTTTCCTGGTGCTTTGGCGGCCATCACGATCCGCTCCCCGTACACTTCCACCCGCACCCGCCGTGTCCAGGCCACGGCCACGGAGCCGAGCTGCTCGTTGTGCACGTGCACAGAGAAGGCGGGGGGCCAGGCCTGGGAGCCGCAGCTCCGGGTCAGGGTGTAGTGGCAGGCGCCCTGGGCCGTGAAGGCCACGCCGTCGAAGGTGCGGTAGTGGGGGTCCCCTGAGACCCAGGTGCTCCCGTGGCCTTCCCGGATGCAGCCCCAAGCCCCGTCCTGCACCCTGCACACCTCCCCGGCCTTGCAGGCGTAAGGGCGGCAGCGAACCGGCCACCCGGGACCCTCACACGAGCACTTCTGCCTGCAGTCGTCGCTGACCGCTTGGGCCCCCAGCGGGAAATAGCTGCCCCGCCGAGAGCAGCCGCACTGAGTCTGGGGGACGCAGGCCCCGCCGCTGAGGACGTGTCCGCCGTCACAGGCACAGCCCTCCCGACACGGGCCCCTGCAGAACAGCGGGGCCAAGGAGTCCGAGCAGCTGGCCCCGCAGGGGCTGGCGCAGGCTTCGTAGTGGCTGTTTTCTGGGCAGGACATTTCTGGGGGGCAGAGACAAAGCAGACCCCTGAAAGCCAGCGAGACCAGCTGGGGAGAGGAGGAAGCGAGACCCAGAGAGGGAATAATGACTGATCCCAACTAATCCCAGCGGCACTGGGTATTTGTGCGGGGTTGTTGAGGCTTCCAGTCCGCTGCTCTCTGAAAGGCCTTGAGGATAATTCCTAGCCCGGGTCCCAGGCGCCAGATTGGCTGAGGATGAGGAAGGTGGATGGGGCCTGGCAGCCCCTTGACCCCCCGCAGACCCCTCCCTTAGACTATGACATCTCTCCTCACCACAGAAGGCCTGACTCCTCCACGCGCCCACAGGGAGGTTGGCAGCCTGGCAGCTTCGAGCGTAGGCCGCCAGGGCCTGGCACAGGACATGGGGCGCGCCATCAGCCTGGCACAGCTCCTCAGCACAGCTCTCCACAAAGGGCCTCGGGGAAAGCGCTCGGACACAGGCACTGAAGGGTCCTGGGGAAGCCTCCAACAGTCCGCAAGTCTCCTGGCCTGTGTACAAGGCCACCCGGCCCGGGGGACAGCTCGGGGGGCTGGGGCCACATGGCTCAGCTGTCTGCCAGCTGGTCACCAGAAGGGTGGGATCCCCCCGTGGGGGCTCGGCCCCACACAGTCCCTGCATGGTGCTGCCCAGGCCGGCTGGCACGGTGAGCGTGAGGCGGCCCTCCTGCACCCACAGCTCCAGGCCAAAGTCTGTAGTGAGGTAGGTGGCGAGGCCGCTAACGCGGGCAGCGAGGCCCCCCTGCAGGAGCTGGATGGGCAGTGGGAAACGGAGACCATTTACCTAGGAGACAGGGAGAGGGAGGGGGGCCTCTCAGCTCTGGCTGGGGATGGGGCCCAGGGACACAGACACCAGGAGAGCTCGACCCAGGGAACACCAGGATGGGGAGAAGTGAGAGAAAATAGACCTCGAGATACCAGAATGGCCCAAGAGCTCTCCTGGGTATTGGAGGCCCATCCTCCCCGCCACCCTCCATCTCCTCCATCTCCTACTCACTCCTCCATTTCCTGAACCCTAACCTGATCCCCATCACACCAGCCCTCCCCACCCCGCCCAGACCCCTACTATCCGGATCACAGAGTTCTAGTTTGCAGGGATTTGAGCCGCCACTAAACCAGCTAATCAAAAGAAAGATCCACTACCAAGGGCCCCACAAGTGAGCATCCAGCGGAACTTGGAGACCTCCGAGGAAGGGGAGTTCACTCCTTGTGGAGGTAGCCCAGTCCACTTCTGGACAATAAGGAAGGAGCCGTTTCCTAACCTCAAACCTAATCTCGACCTGCCTCAATTTCCTCATCTGTAAGATGGGAATAATATTAGCACCGAGCTCCAGGGTTGTTTTGAAATTCAAGAGTTCATCTTTGTAAAGTGTTTTACAAACCTCTAAGAATTTTTATTGTTGTTATTGTTATTATTATTATCTTATAATCCTCATACAGCACAGACCTCTGGCCCCTCACCCAGTCGGCTGCCACCCTCTGAATGCTGGCCAACCATGAAACTGTGGCATCCCTAACTAAACACAGTACTCCTCTGATCAGGTCAGAAAATGGCAGGGCCATGATCTCACTGTTCCTGGAAGCCAGACCCCAATAAACGTAAATCCAGATTAGATTAGATTTCCTTTCGGCTTAACACTTCCTAACTGTGTGACCCTGGGCAAGTCACTTAACCCCAATTAACCAGCAAAAATAAATAAATAAATTTCCCTGTGGCCCTCTCACCCTGTTGACTCATAATGAGCCCACAATCCACTTCCCCCTTCCCATTCCCCAGATCTTTATTTGTTGTATGGCTGAGTACTTGTGAAATTGAATTTTTGAACCTAAGTGTGAGTTTACATTTACTAAATTTCATCTTATTTGATTTAGCTCAATGTTCTAGCTTAAAGGGTTGGGGAGCTTTATTGTTTCTTGAATATACCCTGTTTCTAGCATCCAGATCTCCCAAGGGCAGTTTGTGGCTGCCTTCGCAGACAGGGCAGGAGCCACGTGTGGGTCTCCCGATGACTCAGGGCTCCTCGAAGGCTCTGTTCCATCAGCCTCCCCACAATCCTCCCAACAGACCCGTGTGTGTGACAGCTGCTGGTTGTCTCAGATTGCAAAGCTCACTTTAAGTTGCTGTGTAAGGATGAGTTATCGTTATTTCAATCTCATATTAGGGGCAGTGTCTCAGAAACACGGAGGCTGGGAGCTGGAAGGGACTATCCGGTGCTATCCGGTCAAGCCTAGGCCTGAATGGGAACAGCTGATGACTGACCCACCAGGATGTGAAAACTCCCATCGAGGGGACCCCCAGCTACCTCCTAATGAGCTTTTTCAGGCCCCCTCCTTCTTCCACAGCCCCCAAGCTGGACTCACCAGCACGTGACCCGCTGTCCCATTGGGGACCACGATCTCCTGGCCATGGGCCAGCAGCCACAGCTGGAACCTCGGCCGCTGACTCGTCCCCCTGCTCTCCACCTTGACTTGGAAGCCAGTCCCATTGCCGGAGCCCTGGGCCAGGACGTATGTACAGGGCTGGAGGCGCAGCAGACGCCCGGAGAATGTCCGCAGGTGCCCACTGGGCCCCAGATGGCAGGAGGGCCCCAGGCGGGCCTGGCAGTAGTAGAAGGGGTAGGAGGCACGGCACTGCCCTTCTGCCTGGCATGGCCCCGGCTGGCACTGAACTTTCTGGTCAGCCTGGCACTGGCACTGGTGTTCACAAGTACTGGTATTCCAGAAGGTGGCACCAATGGGCAAGAATTGGGCTGAAGAAAGGCAGCAGGTGAAGGCACTGGGACATGTGGGTCCCTGAGGGCAACGGGGATGGGGCACTGGGCAATGGTGGTCTTAGGACAGGCATGGAGAACCAACCTCCTGGGTTCCTGAGAAAAATGGGGATAGGGGAGCATGGGCTGAGCGGGCTGGAGCCCGGGGCGACTCACCCTTGTAGATGCAGCCATTTGGGACCGTGAACTTGTCTGTCCGGAAAGCCCACAGGCCCGGAATCCCCACGTTGCTGGTGGAGGATATATGGATGATGGCGGATGTCCGAGAGCCGGGGAGGCTGAAATAATCCTGAGCCGTGCCACTGTTGAAGCCAGCCTGGGGGAGTGACCCAGGTGAGGGTCACCCAGATGAGAGCATGAATTGGGGCTAAATACTCCCCAGCTGCAGGTCCCCACTCCTGCGGCCCCATAGCTCCCCATCCCCCACTCAATCCCTGGACCTCCACCTGGGCCGGGGTCCCTCCCAGGCCGTTGTTGGGGCTCCCTCCGCTGATCACTCCTGTTGTCCACTGAATGTCACCATAATACAGGAGAACGTAAGAAGCATTGGTGCACGCAGCCAGCACTGCCTGGAAGGTATTCACCTGTGGGAGTGGGCAGTGGGCCGTTTATAGGTGGGAGTCCATAGAGTCCGCAGAGGGAATAAAAAGGATTCTGGGGAGGAGATGGAGGAAGAAGCTCCAGGTTGGGAGCAATGAGCCGGGGCCTTCCTAACCTCTCACAAAGATTGCCTAACTTTACAGCCTATGACAACCTCGGCCAATTTCTTTTCCTTATTTCTGTTTCTTCCTGTTCCTCCCATCTTTCTCCCACTCCATCTTTTTCCCAAGTACAAACCCTTGATCCATCCTGCCTCTCTACGTCTCTGTTCTCTGATCTCGGTCTCTCCACCCTTCTTCATCTATGCTGACCCAGGGGCCTTTTGAAATCTCAGGAGCATAAGGGCCACCAAGACAAGGCTCACTCGTGGGGGTCTGGATCCCCCTCCTTGACTTTTTCCCTTCCCTCACCTGGTCAGTCCGGGAACCAAAGAAGGGGACATGGTCCCAGGTAGCCACAAACAGAGAGCGAAGAACGATCTCTGGGGAGTCCGGAAAAGCAGCGGCCAGCTCTCTGGAGGCGCGGCTAAGCAGCTCGGGCTGCCGGCTCTCTCGGTACCACACCTGCCCCTTCTGGAAGGTTGTTATGTCCGCCCAGAATGGAGCCACAAATGCCCGGCCATCTTTCAGAGGTAAGGCTTGAGGCATGAAGTGGGATAATGGCACCTCGAAAGAAATCAGGCCGTTGGTGTTCACCTGTGTGGGGTGATGGAGGAAAAATGAAGACCAGAAATCAGGGAGGGAAGGGGAAGAAAAGGAGAGGGAAAGTGGGGTCAAGGGGAGAGGGAGTGAAAGCCATTTGAGAAGAGGCAGGGATCAAGAGAGGGAAGAAGAAGAGGAGAAGGAGAAAGAAGAGGAGAAGGAGGAAAAAAGAAGAAGGAGGAGGATGAAGAGGTAGAGAAGAGGAGGAGGAGGAAGAAAAGAAAGAAAGAAAAGAGAAAGGAAGAAAGGAAGGAAGGAAGGAAGAAAGGAAGGAAGGAAGGAAGGAAGGAAGGAAGGAAGGAAGGAAGGAAGGAAGGAAGGAAGGAAGGAAGGAAGAAGGAAGGAAGGAAGGAAGGAAGGAAGGAAGGAAGGAAAAAACGAAGGAAGGGGAGAGAGTAGAGCCATAGGGAAGACAGGTAACAGGGTGGCAGGGATATCATCCCAGACTCACATAGATGTTTCTGTAAGTGACTCCAAAGAGGCTGAAGGGTTCAGAAAGTAGGAACTTTGGGGAGACACCATCATCTGCCCTGGGGATACTCTGGTCTCCATGCTCAGGACCAAAGGGATGCAGGAGGGTGGCTGGGAGTTCAGGGATAGCTCAGAGCACAGAAACAGCCTCTCCCCTCAGGGCTTCAGGACAGAGACCCCCATCCTCCCAGAAGCCTCCCTGATTTAACCACCCTCCCCTCTCTACTTTATGCAAGATTGCCCAGTCCTGAGCATCTGTGACTGTTTGCACAGGGCGGGGGTCTCTGCCCTTGTCTATTCAGTGATGTGAGCAAGTGGCCCAATCAGATTAAGGCCCCCTCCATGTCAGACTCCAGTCTGCACTGTCCCCACCCTGACCTCACCCCCATTCCCCATTAAGTGGAGGGTCCTCATCTGGCTTGGGATTTTCCAAGAAGGTAAAAATCGTGTTCCTCCCCTCTTTGACCCCCAACATGTCCAGGACAGGGTTGGAGAACAGACTCCCCGCTCTACATCTCCCCACCTTAAATCTCAGCCAGTCTGGTCCTATCCTCCACCCTGGGGCCCCAACTCACCAACCGCATCTTGCCCCTGGGCCAGGGACCCCTGCAATGCTGGGGACAGCAGGAAGAGCAGAGGGTGAGAGGGAGCTGAGTTATTTCTCTGCCCCCTTCCCACAGTGCAGAAGCTTCCTACGCCACTCCCACTCGACACTCACCCACAATCAGCAGCCAGAGCATACCCATGGCCCCCCTGCTCCCCACTCAAAAAGGAGCGAGTTATATACATCAGCCAATGGGGTGGGGTCACCCTGGCACCCGGGGTGGAGTTGGGGTCCCGGCCAGAGAATCCACTGGCTTGGATCAGCAGCTCAGACGGCCGCCTTCACCTTGAAGCCTCGTGCTCTATTGTTCCAGAGATCCGTGGGGCTACGAGTTCCAGGGGCCCTTGGGAGGAGGAACACATCCTAGTTCCCATCGCTTGTGGTCAAGGCAGAGCCAAGTTGGGGGAAGGGAAGCTGAGTTGGTACAAGTATGTACAAGAGTCTCAATTCCCAGAGAGCCCGGTGCTCTGCGACGAGCATCCATGGAAGGGAGTAAAAGGGTCACCTTGAGAAGAGGGATTAAATAATCCCTTTTTTGGTTTTTGTATTTATTTGCAGCATCTAGAATGAATCTTTAATATTCATTAAATTAAAATTAATTTAAAATGTTTGTTGAACTAAATTAAGAAAAGTATGGAGTTGTTTTGTTTTGGTTTTTTAAACTCTTTTTGGCCAGAAAGCTTCCAAGATGGGTTTAAAATTCCTGCCATGGCCTAGCCAGAGTACAGGGTGTGTGAATGTTGGGGGGGCCGGGTGGGAGGAAAGACTAAGGGAAGGAGACAAAGTGG
Source organism: Antechinus flavipes (assembly GCF_016432865.1). NCBI lineage: Eukaryota > Metazoa > Chordata > Mammalia > Dasyuromorphia > Dasyuridae > Antechinus > Antechinus flavipes. The sequence goes on from NC_067400.1 coordinate 612,494,410, forward strand.
TGACGCTTCTATCCCTCATTTATTTAATATTTTCTAGGGATTCCTACAGACAAAAATGGAAACACTCATTGGGAGAGAGGGAGCCTGGGGAAGCTGGGGAGACGGTGCATAGGACATAAATTCATCCATTGTTATTATCAGAGTAGGGAAAATCATGACTCCTCTCCATTCTCCCTCCTCTTCCCTTCTCTTCCCTTTCCAAGAATCCAGGTTTCTGGCTGCTTTCTTCCCTGCCAGTCTTTCTGTGAGGTCTCAGGTTAACAATTAACTCCAGTAGGACTCAGTGTGCTGGGAACTGATTTGGGGAAGTCTAGAGGGTATGTCATTGGGAAGATGGCGGTCTCTAAGACAGAAGGATGAGAGGGGAAAACTGATGCGGTGAGCTCGTTCTTTCTCACCTTGTGCCCTCTCCCCAGTCCCTCCCAAGAAAAGGCAAAGAGTCAGCCATGTGTCTGAGTTTCTCCGAGTTTATTAGAAGATCATGATTTCAGGATCCCTTTGACCTCTAAATCTTCTCAGGGGAATTAGACGGAGACATCTCTCATCTTCTCTTGGTAAATCTGACCAAAATACTCACTCTGAATCACTTTTTTTAAATCCTTCCAAGGAGCAGCCAGGTGGTGCAGTGGATAAAGCACCAGTCCTGAATTCAGGAGGACCTGGGTTCAAATGTGATCTCAGACACTTAACTTTGCCTGGCTGTGTGACCCTGAGCAAGTCACTTAACTCCAATTGCCTCAACAGCAACAACAAAAATAATAAAAATTTTTAAAATGCCCTTAACCGCCATTGAATCCCACTTGGATCATGCTTCTATGAGCCCTCTTCACTAATTGGGCCAGTAAGGTCTAAGCATCTCCGTATTCCTTGAGCACATCTTTCCTGCTTCAAAGTCCTACTAGGTCCAACTCCCTCCCCCATGAATCCCTCCTGACCACCTTCCAGTTTCTATCACCAATCTGGCAATTGACCAAACCTGTCTTTGGGATGTCCCCCAGCTAACTCCCGGATTATGCAAGGTCGCCCAAGCAACTGGGCCCAGTTAGCACAGTGTCCGGCCACCCAAATCAATTCCATGTTCAAATATCCTGAGCTCAGGTGCTGGTAAGATTAAAAGGTGAAACATGTGCACAAATGTTTGTGGCCAGAAACTGGAAACAGAGTGGATGCCCATCAGGTGGAGAATGGCTGAATAAAGTGTGGTGTATGAATGTTATGGAATATTATTGTTCTGTAAGAAATGACCAACAGGATGATCTCAGAGAGGCCTGGAGAGACTTACATGAACTAATGCTGAGGGAAACGAGCAGGACCAGGAAAATATTGTACACAGTTACAGCAAGATTATGTAATGATCAACTCTGATTGACATGGCTCTCTTCAACAATGAGATGATAGAGGCCAGTTCCAATGATCTTGTGATGAAGAGAACCATCTGCATCCAGAGAGAGACTGTGGGGACTGAGTGTGGACCTCAACACAGCATTTTCACTCTTTTTGTTGTTTTTTGCTTGTATTTTATTTTCTTTCTCATTATTTTTTCCTTTTTGATCTGATTTTTCTTGTGCAGCAAGATAACTGTATAAATATGTATGCATATATTGGATATAACATATATTTTACCATATTAAAAAAAAAGATTAGATGGTAAAGAATAATCTGGCCCTTATCCTCTTGGAGCTAATACTCTCTAGGGGCTTAGGTACTGAGGAGGAGGAGAAGGAGGAGGAGGAGGAGGAGGAGGAGGAGGATAACTATCATTTATATAATATTTTAAAGTTTGCAAAGCACTTTACAGTATGAGACCGAGTAGAGGTTAATAAGATCAAAGGAGGAAAAAGATGCTAGGAAATTTGGGAAAGCAACTTTCAACTACAACATAGTGGGAAAAGCCAAACAATCCCCAATTAATCTGTAAAGTGCTTGAGGACTGAGATGCAATCTTAACCAGCATGGTACTCATTTCAGACTTGGGTTTTATTAAAACAAGGACTATGCTTCCCCCTCGCTCAAACCCAGGGTTCCTGGATTTTGGGGGCCTGGTCTTCTATGCAGACTTGCCCCCAAGTACCTAAACAGAGCTCTGCCTTGGTGCCATATTGAGTTAGTACTTGTGAAGATTTAAGGGAGAAGCTTGGGAGACAAAGTAAATGATTACCTTCTTCAGCTCTCAAAGTTGCTCTGTTCTCTGAGCCCTTCCCATCATCAAACCAGGAGCAGGAAGGCAGAGGGAGATAGTGACAGGGAGATAGTAAGTCAAATTAGGAGCTGAAGGGCACAAGGATAGGTGATGGGGAGATGATAAGTCAAACGTGCCCAGAGGGCACCCCTCCCCACTCAATCCCACTCCCAATCAGGTAGGCGCCAGCCTCTCACTAGTGCCTCCATTAAGGCCTCCAGACTGTCTGGCTCTGGAACAAACGTCCCAATATTGGAGAAGTGACACATCTCTTGGGTCCTGAACTGTGTAGATTACCTGGGGTAGGGGAGAGAGCCAGAGACTAGAAGCCAGTGTAATCTGGGGTCCTGAGGGAGGGAGGTGGAAAATTGGAAAAAGGTCTTAAGCAAGACGGCTGAGATTTGGGATCAAGTATTGGACTCGTCATTAATTCAATCTATGACAATGGCTCTCATTGTCTCGGCTTGCTCCTTTGTAAAATGGGGAGTTGGGTTTAGACACTCCAGTGCTCTCCCCATTCTGCCATTTGGGATGGGTGCCAGAATGCCTGGCTTCCTCACCTTGGTCCCACAATGGTCTTGGGGAAAGGGGAATGGGCAGGGGTGAGGATGAAGGGAGGGCCGAGCAAGACCATTGCCCGCTGCAGTCCAGAGTCTGTGAAACTAAGAAGTATCTCCTGTGGGACAAGTGAAGCTTAAGATCTCTGTCATCCCCACGCTGCCTGCAAAGACTGAGCCTCCTCATCTGGGTCCCAAGTTTTTCCAGCCCTTTTTGATTGGATCTTCAGAAAACTGACACCCACCCCCCATCTCTTTCCCATCACGTCTCCCAGTCCCCTGCGATGTACCTGGTCCCAGCCCTGGAGTCTTACCCAACTTGGGGAAAGTGACATTGAAAACATCATCTCCTTGTACCTAGAATTTTTCTTTCACAAACCTCAGGTTTTCAGGAGACTGGATGTCGCAGAACAGAAGATCTTTGTAGGCAAAGTATTGATCTGACCTGCTGGGAAGATAGTAAGGATGACATTGTGTCTCATGTGTTTGGCCCAAGTTCCTCATCCCAAACCCTTCCCCTCAGATCCTAGACCCAGGGCTTGGGATCCTTCTGGGACTCCACAGAATGCTTGACATCCAGAGTTTCTGGGACCAAGAGGGAAATTTCCCTAAAATTTTACTTAATCCTCTCACTTGATCCAGGTTAGTCATTCAATGTGGGCAAAGAATAGGAAATTGGATCTCTTGGTCCAAAGTTATGGACCCTGCCTCCTCCTAAGATCTCACTCAACCTTCTCCCCACCCCACTCCCACTCAAGAAGGACTTGACAGAAGAAAAGAATTGCAGAACTCAAGCAGCCTTGGGAGATTGAGAAACTGGGTAAGGGAAGTGGGGAGGGAATAAGCAAATCTGTTTGCTCAGCTCTCTTACAAATATTAGCTTATTTTATGTCACCAGAACCCTGCAAAGAAACTGCTGTTATTATCTCCCACTAACTAATTTGCACTGGGACGTGCAATTAATTAAGTACCCACAGGCTAGATCTGGACTCAGGTTTGCTGGACAAGCTGAGAGATCCTAGGCAAATCACTTAACCCCAATTGTCTGGAAGAAAGGAAGGAAGGAAAGAAAGAGGAAGGAAGGAAGGAAGGAAGGAAGGAAGGAAGGAAGGAAGGAAGGAAGGAAGGAAGGAAGGAAGGAGGAAAAGGAAAGAAAGAATGAAGAAAAAAGAAAGAAAGAAAGAGGAAAAAGAAAAGAAGGAAAGATATCAGGCATAGCTGATGATATGTATATTCCTTCAGGACAGAGCCAAAATAGCAAAGTAAAGTGAGCATTTCTGCTGAGCTCTCCTAATATATCCCTTTAAACAACTTTAAAACATGTGTCAACCTGAATTCTATGTGAAATAATGATCAAAAAGCCACAGTGAGTCATTTTTCTAGCCCAGGGCAGGTTAGGAAGAGAGAAAGAGGTCTTTGTGTCATCAGGTATGTGTCCTGGTTTTGCCTTTGAAAGAATTTCGGCTCAAACTGTCTCCAAACCAAGCAAACTCATTTTAAGGAGATTTACAAACTCAGTGTGCAGGCTAAGCTCCTAGAAAGGGTCAGCAGCCCAGCAAAGCAAGACAAAGATTTTTTTTTTTTTTTTTTTTTTTTTTTTTTTTTGCTGAGGCAACTGGGGTTAAGTGACTTGCCCAGGGTCACACAGCTAGAAAGTGTTAAGTGTCTGAGATCAGATTTGAACTCAGGTCCTCCTGACTTCAGGGCTAGTGCTTTATCCACTGCACCACCTAGCATCCCCAAGGGAAAGATTTTTACAGAGTAAATGGTACTGATTATAGCACAAGATATGTAAATTTTGACATTATGGGAGGAATTTTCTATTATGTTATGGGGACTCCTAAAGCCTTGGTGGAAATGAGCTTGTGGTTACCCAGAATGCATGCAGAAAAGCCCTCTTGGGAGATATTAATTTATAGTAACGCTATTATAACTAGCAAGGGTTCACCCAAGGACAACAAAGAGGGGGAGCTCTGCAGGCTCCACGTCAGGGGAAAGATTTATTGAGGTCTGCAGATCAGTGTCTTGTTCTGCATCCCAATGGTGTCATTTTCTTATTGGCTGATTGGTGTGTTATGTTTTGTGGCTACTGCCACGTGGTAGCCTGGTGATATGGTTACAGAATATGCTTGCCTGAGTAATTGAGACCTTATGAGCAACGATTTCGGGGGGCTTGGGCCGGGAGAAAATTTGGGTTAGGACGGGCTGGGGACAATAACCAGAATTTCATCGTTTGCACATTGGGGTAGGGGTTCACTGGGAGCAAGATGTGGCGAAAGTGGTCTCACCTGAGTGCTGTGAATGTGGCGGCAGCAGGAGCTGCCAGCACCCGGGGATGATAAAAGGCTTGAATACTGGTTGGAGATTCCATGGGACGCAGGCAGGGCTGGGAAGAGGACAGCAACCCTTTGGCCACTCCGTTGCCCATTACCTCATTCCAGGGAAGAGAGCAGTGTTTGGCGTTGAAAGGGAGCAAGAGCTCTACCTGGGTAAGGACCAGAGCACAGATCAGGAGGCCAGTCAGTGAGCAGACTTCTTTGCAGATCCCACCACTTTGGAAGCACAGAAAACACACACATTCCCAGGTGAAAAAGTAGCAGGACATGAAAATCAGAAAACCAGGTCAACTATCCCCACCATCATCTGAGGTAAATACAACCCAACTCTAACATACAATCCAAAATCTAGAAATAAACTAGAAAATGAGCAAATAACAAAAAAGTATCTTACCACGAGAAGTTTCTATGGTGCCAGTGAAGCCCAAGACACAAACTCAGAAGACAATGATTTGAAAACATCTATAAGCAAACTCTCAAAAGAAAACTGCAGATTGGACTCAAGGCCAATAAGAATTCCAAGAAGAGCTAAAGAAAAAGCTTTTTTAGAGAACAAAAAAATTATTTTAAAAAACCAAATAAGAGTGATGGAGGAAAAATTGGGGAAAGAAGTAAACGTACTACAAGGAAATTATGACAAGAGGATTTGTATCCTATACTATTCTTTCAGGGCCCCCAAAACCTCTTTTTTCCCCCAATAAATAGCTGCAGTCTTCTGCCACTAGAGTGCTTCATATGGCAGTGAGTTCATGAGTATACTCACTCCCCAGTGTCTGCAGACCATCTCCATATATCCTTTAAGCCAACTTGGGCTGAAAAAATGACTCACTGTAATTTTTTTTTCCCTTGAGTTACACAATCAGAGCTTTTTCTAGTTCTTTTTTTTTTTTTGCTGAGGCAATTGGGATTAAGTGACTTGCCCAGAGTTACATAGCTAGTAAGTATTAAGTGTCCAAGATTTGAACTCAGGTCCTCCTGACTTCAGGGCTGGTGCTCTATCCATTGCACCATCTAGCTGTCCCTCCAGTTCATTTTCCAGACCTTTGTGGAGGAGATGTATTGCGGGAAGCTAGTTAATCTTCCTCTTACTACTCTGCCATCTTGACTATCTTGACCCCCCAAAAATGTCTCAATCTATACCTTGAGTCCTTTAGTTAGGAAGTAAATGGCATGTTTCTTTCTTTCTTTTTTTTTTTTTTAAATAACTTTTTATTGACAGAACCAATGCTAGGGTAATTTTTTACAGCATTATCCCTTGCACTCACTTCTGTTCCGATTTTTCCCCTTCCTCTCTTCACCCCCTCCCCCAGATGGCAAGCAGTCCTTTACATGTTAAATATGTCACAATATAGCCTAGATACAATATATGTTTGCAGAACCGAACAATTTTCTTGTTGCACAGGGAGAATTGGATTCAGAAGGTACAAATAACCCGGGAAGAAAAACAAAAATGCAAGCAGTTTATATTCATTTCCCAGTGTTCTTTTTTTGGGTGTAGCTGCTTCTGTCCATCCTTGATCAATAGAAACTGAGTTAGATCTTCTCTTTGTCAAAGAGATCCACTTCCATCAGAATATATCCTCAAACAGTATCATTGTTGAGGTATATAATGATCTCCTGGTTCTGCTCATTTCACTCAGCATCAGTTCATGTAAGTCTCGAATGGCATGTTGCAAAGTGAATTTGAGGAAGAATCTACATACTTTTTGTTTAGACTGTCCCCCGGTTGAGCTTTTTGCTATGAGCAATAAATCTGCCATTCCCATAGGAAATGAACATGACGCAGTAAACAGCAAAAACAACATGTCCTTGGCTGAAGGACAGTAGCTACTAGGCCCCCAGTGAGGCAAGCAGTCATGAGTTAGATATTCACCTGAAACAGGATATAGCTGACAAGAAACGGACTTTCCCCATGCACTGCCCACGTGTGCAAAATCTTATCTGAGATTATCCAGTTTTCTCGTTTTGTCCAATTCTCCTGTTTCTCTTTCTCTCTCTTCTTTATATAAACTCTCACTTTACTCCACTGGGCTGTTAACTCCCTTAAAGAAGAGATCCCCAGGGGTGAGTTACCCCAAGTTACCCCAAATAAAGGCCCATGTTCGATCCGGAGATTGTCGGAGCTTGAATTCTTTCGATGTGACCCCCCCAACACAAATCCAATACCTCAACATTTTGGTGACCTGGATGGAAAAGTCTTCCACCTCCAACTCAAGGTAAGCCCGCTGTCTTACGACTGACACCCTCGGGAGCTGGCAGGAGAGGCTGGTGCTAGTGCCCGCATCCTAACGCCCACTAAGTTCTCTTCAGATGGGACACTCTATTTAAGAACCTTGTGTTTCCTCCCTCCCCTTTTGACACCATCATGTATGGAGATGAGTGGCTTAAGGGACAGCCTGGTTATCCTAGATTTATGGCATAATGGGACAGTCCCCTTCCATGAACTAACCCTTAGGCTAACTTTGGTTAAACTGGAATCAGGACCTAAAAAACAGCATCCGATTCCCAGGAAGGAGTTAGTAAAGTTGTGGGTTTTTTTCTCTCTTTAGTAGAGTTTTAACTTGCAACTTTATACTGATAAAGATCTAAAGCAAGTGGCCCCAAGATTGGAAGGGCTGATAAGGAAAAGCTAAGAGTTTTTCCAAATTTAGATGGATTTATTTTTAATTAGATCCCAAACTTTATAGAGTAAGTTTAAATCTCGAAAAACCTCTTTCTAATATATCAGACATCAGGGCAATGTGTTTAAAACTGCATAAAATGAGATTTTTATCTTGTAAAAGATTTTGATCAGGGCCAGAACTTTTATTTCAAAGCCTTGTGCAATTACTTTAGGATTTCAGTGATTTTTAAAAATTATATAAAAGCTACTTTTTTATATAAATAATGTTGGTAAACAGTGTGAGAGAAAGACAGCTCTTGATTTGTAAATTATTAAGTGTAATGCTTTCAGATCCTAAAAGGTGAAAAGAAGCAGGACAAAAAGGAAAGTGAGAATGATTTTTAATTTGAGTTTTGTGAGATACAAATTAATGAAGAGAATTCGCTGGGTTGAAATTAACTCTGTGATTTGGGAAAGTAATATTGTGGTAAAACACTGGTTAATTTATAAATTTTCTCACATCGCATAATTTAGTAAACAATTTGTAATCTAGATGTTGTTAGATTAAGAACTATACCGATTTTGTGGATTGAAAATGCCATCCCCATCCAGAGAAAGAATTATGGAGACTGAATGCAGATTGAAGCATAATATTTTCACCTTTTTTTTCCCTGCTTTTTTTTTCCCTCGTGGTTTTCCCCTTTTTTTCTGATTTTTCTCTCCCAACATAACTCATATGGAAATATGTAAAATGATTTTTTCTCTCAACATAACTCATATAGAATTATGTAAAATGAAATATGTAACCTTAAAAACAAAATTTAAAAAGAATTGCACTGTTTTTTAAAAAATGAAATGAAAAAGGTTTGGAAGCTTTTAGGTAAATATTGTGAAGCACTAATTTAAAACTTTTATCTATATTTAAAAGGAAGTTTCACCTAAAATTATTTGGCTAATACTTATGAAAATTATGAGATTATTAACTAAATTATTTATCGCACAAAGAAAAGACCTTGTAGAATCTCCTTTGTAAACCTACAAGAATTCTTAGAACCAGCTAGTCATAAATTCTTTTTAAAATTTATTTTAAAATTTTATTTATTGAACTAAATAGAAAATAAGAAAAAAATAAAATAGAAAAAAGAGACAGAAAGGGGAAATTAAAAAAAAAAAAACAAAAAAAACCAAATGAACACCACCACCAAAACTGTCATATGCCCAGCAGAATATGAAGGAAGATTCAGAATATATAACAATGAATTTCCATTTCAAAAAAGCATATATAAGAGAAGAAATTATATTCATCAATGTTGATCTTTTCTATGCTTTTTTGTAAGTTATTCTTTTGTTCTCTGCTGTGCACTTTTTATTTAATTCCTTTTTTTCTCCTTTCATTTCCCTCTCCATTAAGCAGGCTACAATTAAGCACACACACACATATGTACATATATGTATTCACACACCCCCAGAGATCCATATACATATCCATATACCTAAATACAAACATAAATAAACTTACATGTATACACATACTCACATATACTCAGACATATATATATACACAAAGTTACCCATATGTAAACATGCATGTAAAACAATATTAATATGGCTGACATAATGTAGATTTCTCTCTTGATTGAATGTTTAAGTTTGACTTTGTCCAAGATCAATGATTACTAACCCTATTTTTTTCCTAATAAATTCCGTTCCTGATCCTTGTAATAGTGTTTCTGTATATCTCTTATTTTCTATGTCTGCTAACTCTTCTACTTCAATTCTGCTCCTTAACTTGCCTTGCCATTACTTAACCTTCCCCTACCCATGGATCCTTCCCTTATCTTTTCCCCTCACCCTTTCCTTTATCCCATTCCCGTTAATCGACATACATTATCCCACTCCTCTTAATCTCAACACCCTTCTGTACCTCACCTTATCCCAAGCCACCCTTCCTCCCTCTTTATCCCTTTCCCATTAATCTACACACCTTGTCCCACTGCCATAAATCTATATAACCTTCTGTACCCCACCTTATCCTATTCCCTCCCTCCTAGTTTGAAGAGTTCTATACCCTTCATGACATATACATGTAATATCCCTGTTTAACCCATTCCTGCTATGAGTAGGTTATCAGAACTACAAGCCCTCTTCCCCTCTCTAGTGCATCTATATCAGTTCTTTCCCTGTAACTTATTTGTATAACATTGTTATTTTTACATTTCCCTAAACAGTATTGCTTTTTAGAATCAAATTATATTAAACAGTGCTCCGATCTCTCTTTTGAGCTATCCAATTATTGATGGCAATCTTAAATATATGGTATACATTTTCATGCACGACATATAAATGATTTATCAATGTTGAGTTCCTTGAAATTAATCTTTGGTATTGGCTCCTATCTGTTAAATTTCCTTTTCAGTTCAGGTTTGGCTAAGACAATTCCGAAACTTTGCAAGTATGTTGAATAGCCATTTTTTCCATTCAATATCCATTTGCTGGATATATTTTGGGCTACATATATATAAACATATATATTCCACATATATAAGCATGTCCCCACTTGTAGCTCTTGTAGCCAATTTCTATTATCACCGTAGACCAAAAAAGTGGGAAAATGTCATTGCAATACTGAATTATTATTAATTATTAGAATTAGTCATTGTTAGAAAAATACCAAGGCGGTTAAATTACTGTAACAAGCTTTAAGTGGGAAAGATTTCACTGTCTTGATCTGAATTTATTGTCACTCCATGGCCTAAGCAAGAGTTAAATTAGTACTTAAATTGTCACATGGATAAAATTTAATTCCTAAAATGTCTCATTCTTTCAGAATAATATGAGTATAATTAAACTAACAAACTTGTGAAACAAAGATGTTGTGAGGTTAAAGTTAGGAAGTCTTTTGCTTTTGCCTTAAGGAATAGTCTTTCAGTATGTTGTTAGAGTAGTAATTTATGAACTATCTTGTGCCGCTCTAATAGGAAATCTGATTTTATTTATGTTTGTTATTTGATCCGGAGTTCTAACGTGTAGAATTGTATGGGACTACTTAAGTATCATATTAAAGATGTTCCCATTATTTAAAGGGATTCTGGGGGCTGTAATTCTATATTGATATCCCTCTGAACATGGTTAATAACTAAACATGTTTATTATAGACAATGTTTCATAAAAGTTATTCTTTATGAAACTTAGAATTTTTCATAATTACAAATTCCAAGTCTTGGGTTGATGGTTAATTTTCTGTGCTGAATCTCTTACCAGTGTAAGATTATAATTAATACTTATTATTTACGACGTGATCCTTGAGAGTTGAACACACTCGAAACTCTGGTTACTAGAATTTGCTATTTAAAACTTTTTGGGGGAGGGGGTAATATTGATCTCAGAAAAATTTAAAATTAAAATAGATTCAATCAAAAGATAAAAACTACACTAAATATTAGACATATTAAGCAATTTTTTTAGACTATTTAAAATAACTAGATAATATAAGGTTGGAATATTGCTGTGTTATGGGAAATGATGAGCTGATAAATTTCAAAAAATATCAAAGAACGTGGATCTAAGAAGTATGATATTTTCCACTTCAGAGAAACAGAGGACAAAGATGCATATGAATGCATATGTGTGTAGTGTTTTATTCTTTTTGTTGTGGTTTGCTTGGATTTTATTTTCTTTTTTTGTTGTTGTTCTAATTTTTCTTGTGCAGCAAGGTAATTGTATAAATATGTATGGCTATTTTGGAGTTAACATATATATATATATATATATATATATACCATATTTAACATATATTGGATTATATGCCATCTAGGGGAGGGTGTGGGGGGAGAAGGGAAAAATTGGAATACAAGGTTTTTCAAGGGTCAATGTTGAAAAAATTGTCCTTGCATATGTTTTGAAAATAAAAAACTTAAAAAAGAAAATAACTATAAAAATGTATATGTGTGTATTATCACTTTGGCCAAACTCTGGGTTAAGATCAATGTGGCAGGTAAGATGTTGTTTTTACTTTTATGGTTTTACTATAGATACAGGAGCCACTTACTTTATCCTCCTGCAGTTTTCGAGTTCTAAACTCTGATCAGCTTCTGATAGAAATTAGCAGAAAACCTTTACACTGCGGCAGACAGAATCTCTGCCCTGTCCATGTGGGATCACTCTTTTTACCCACAATTTTTAGATCGTCCCCACTTATCTTGTCTCTTTGCTACGAAACAACCTTAGAGTTAAATTTGGTTCTCATTTTATCCTGATTCTCCCTTTGGGCAGAATCCTTTCTGTCTCAATCAGACCATAGAGCATTTTAATCAAGGGTTGGGAGTATGTGGATCCTGAGACACAGGATCAAGGAATTCCCCACCTGGCAATACATGTCCCTCCTGTGCAGATCCACTTAAAAGACCCTCTGGTTTTCCTGGTCATTGTCAGTCCCCTATTTGGCTGAGGCTAGGCAGGGATTGCAGTTTCTTATTAACATATTCCTAAAGTATGGTCTTCTTGTGCCCTGCCATTCACTTTGTAATACCCCTAAACTTCCAATGCAAAAGCCAAAAACAAAAAACAAAAATCAAAAAACGAGAACCAAACAGTAAATGAAGTGGGGATTCCCAAACCGCCAATAGTCCCCAATCCATATACTTTGTTTATTCAAATTACTGGTGCTGCACCCTGGTTTTCTACCTTAGATCTTAGTGATCTCCCTCCCTCCCTCCCTTCCTTCCTTCCTTCCTTCCTTCCTTCCTTCCTTCCTTCCTTCCTTCCTCTCTCTCTCTCTCTCTCTTCTCTCTCTCTCTCTCTCTTCTCTCTCTCTCTCTCTCTCCCTCCCTCCCTCCCTTCCTTCCTTCCTTCCTTCCTTCCTTCCTTCCTTCCTTCCTTCCTTTCTCTCTCTCTCTCTCTCTCTCTCCCTCTTTCTCTCTCTCTCCTTCTTCTTCTTCTTCTTCTTCTTCTTCTTCTTCTTCTTCTTCTTCTTCTTCTTCTTCTTCTTCTTCTTCTTCTTCTTCTTCTTCTTCTTCTTCTCTTCTTCTTCTTCTTCTTCTTCTCTTCTTCTTCTTCTTCTTCTTCTTCTTCTTCTTCTTCTTCTTCTTCTTCTTCTTCTTCTTCTTCTTCTTTCTCTCTTTCTCTTTCTCTTTCCTTGCAGGAGGATTCTTCATATTGTTTGCTTTTAAGTGGATATTCCCTAACAGCCACCAGCAACTCACTTGGATAATGTTGCCCCAACATATATTGTATCTAGGATATACTGCAACATATCCAACATATAAAGGACTGCTTGCCATCTAGGGGAGGGGGTGGAGGGAGGGAGGGGAAAAAAAAATCGGAACAGAAACGAGTGTCAATATAAAGTAATTATTAAATAAAGTAATTATTAAATTAAATTAAAAAAAAAAGATAATGTTGCCCCCAGGGGTTTAGAGACAGCTCCCATTTGTTTGGACAAGAGCTCAGCCTGATCTCCCACTTTTAATCTTGACCTCAGGATCTCTGATTCAACCAGAAGATGACTGCGCTTTCACTCAAGAAGCCTCTCTAGAAGACCATCTGTCCCCGGAGCCATCTTGCCTCTAGAGAATATAGAATTTCCCCAGGTAAGGCACAGCAGTCTCTTCTCTAATTAGTTCACAAACCCACCCCCAGATGCTAACTTTCAGAGGTTATCCTGGCCTTTCCTAGACCAGCCTGGGAACGACTGGATTTTGCAGGATTTGGATTCCCAAATTTGGCCTTATTGCAAAGCTCCTGGGCCCTGACTTCCGTGGGGGCCCAAGCAGGAATCCACCTTCAAGAAGCTAAAGACCAAGTTTACTACTGCACCTGTTTGGCCATTACCTGATTTAGCTAACCCTTTACCCTCTATGTAAGGAGAGGAGGGGCCAAGTTTGGAGAGTCCTCCCTCAGCTTCTGGGGCCAGACCTTTACCTTGTTGCCCATTTGTCCAAATAGACCCCGAAGAGGTAGGATGGCCTTAGAGCCTTAGGGCTGTAGCAGCCAAAACCTGCTTAACACAGGAAACTTCCCAGCTCGGCCAGCTTGACACCACATCAAGTCCAGTCTAAGAGTCTAAAGGCCTGATTATTTGATTATCACGTGGCCATTTAACGAAATAGCAAGCTTTGCTTTGAGATACTAATTTAACCCTGAAGGGGTGCCGGACCTCAAACCCTGCCTCCTTCCTTCCCACGCAGAACCACTACCAGGATTGTGATGAAGTGCCGGATCTAGCTTAGTCCAGCTGCCTGGACCCGAAGGGCACCCCTGAAACAACCCTGATGTAATCTGGAGTGCAGATGGGTCTAGCTTTGTAGATGGGGAGAATAAGATCCACCTGCAATCTGCCCCACTTCCTCCTGGTACTTCTGCCAAGAAGACTAAGTTAACAGCTCTCATACTGGCTCTAGAGTTAAGCAAAGGCAATCAGGCAAATATTTATTCTAAATACGCCTTTCAAGTTCTTCATGCCCTTGGGGCAAGATGGAAAGAAACCATCAGCCCTGGAGATATTTAAAGTCTTGGAAGGAATGGGGAATTGACTCCCTAGGAGAGAAATGGAAGGATCCATAGAGTCAGTTTCCATCAACTATGAAACTCAAAGGTCTCCCTAGCTGACGCATGTGACCCAATCAAGCATGAGAACGAAAATTTGCATCTCCTCCAGGTAGTATATTATCCAACGAAGGTGATGGTAAGGTACTGCAAGTCTTCAGAAGTAAACTTGAGCAAACAAAGGCAATCAGGTGGTAGACAGAACAGCTAAAGCAACAGCCAGGGAACCAATCTACTGGCTCTTCTGATACCTCAAGTTCCTCTTCCTTTACACTATAGAGGAGAAACAGCATTATAAGTCTAGGGGATATGAACTCTCATCAGAATGATGTTGAAGCCCCACAGGGCACAAAGTCATCCCAGGGACCCGTATGTGCAAGTGTTTGTGGCAGCCCTTTTTGTAGTGGCCAGAAACTGGAAACTGAGGGATGACCATCAACTAAGGAATAGCTAAATAAGTAATAGTATATGAAAGTAACAGAATATTATTGTTCAGTAAGAAATGACCAACAGGATGATTTCAGAAAGTCTTGGAGAGATTCACAGGAACTGATGCTTCAACAACAATACTATATGATGATCAATTCTGATGGACGTGGCCCTCTCTCAACAATGAGATGAACCAAAATCAGTTCCATTTGTTCAATAATGAATAGAAGCAGCTACACCCAGCAAAAGAACTCCGGGAAATGAGTGTGAACCCCTACACAGAATTCCCAATCCCTCTATTTTTGTCCACCTGCTTTTGATTTCCTTCACAGGTTAATTGTACATTATTTCAAAGTCCGAATCTTTTTTGTGCAGCAAAATAACTGTTTGGACATGTATACGTATATTATATTTAACATCTACTTTAACACATTTAACATGTATTGGTCTATCTGCCATTTGGGGGAGGGGGTGGGAGGAAGGAGAGGAAAAGTTGGAACAAAAGGTTTTGCAAGGGTCATTGCTGAAAAATTACCCATGCATATATCTTGTAAATAAAAAGCTATAATAAAAAAAAATTCATCGCAAAATCAACATTGTAGAAGTTCCTTTTTGGATTGCACCAGGCTACTCATTAGGGAAACATGCCCTCTATATTCTGTTAAAACTTTTCACAGACTCAGAATATTAGAAGCAGAGGCTGCCCTGTCTGTGCCCCGGCTCACCCTGAAGGTGCAGTGAGATCCCCAGCCCTCTTGACTCAGGTCCAGAATCGAGAATTCTTCCCGGGGAAGGCTGGCAACTTGATTCCATACATATGGTACTGTTAGGGAGTCAGACTCCTTGTATTTGTAGCTACCTTCTGCAGCTGAGTTGAGACTTACCCCTGCTGCACAGTAAGAGCAAGCAAGGTTGCTAGACTCCTCCAGATATGGACCGCCTCCATCTTTACAGAGGGATAATGGCCCAACCTTTACTTCCCAAGTCACCGGGGTAGTGGCTGAAGCACTGGGCATTGCACAACTCTTGGGACCCCAATCCTCAAGCAAGGTGGAAAAGATGAATCATGCATTGAAAAGAACTTTGACCAAATTGACCCTGGTGATTAGACAGGACGGGGTGATGTGGCTCCCAATCCCCGCTTCTTGAGCAGATGTTAAGTTTAGCTCTTTGGGGCTTATGTGCGACATCCTAACAGATCCTGAACATCGACTTCTTACCCAAACTTTTATCTCCTTAGGTCAGTTGCAACTGATCTCTTCAGATTCTGTTAATGCTCACATCCCTAAGCCAGATAAAACCATATCTGTGCCCTCTTTAACCATCAGCCCTGGAGATATTTAAAATCCTGGAGGGCACAGCGACCTCACCCATTGGGAAAGAAATGGAAGGGCCTCTACAGAGTCACTTTAACCAACCCACAGCTGTGAAGCTCGAAGGCCTCCCTGGCACTCATTTGTGCCAGATAAAACCCGTCTTCTTCCATCACAGACAGCTCATGAAACAAATTCTCTCTTCAAGAGAAGCAGAGGACCTTGGTGCTCAATTTATATTCGAGTAGTTTCTTTTTGTCTGTTTTGTTTCCACATTCTGCCTTCTCTCTAGCTCTTATTTGTTCTCCTTCCTATCCCCTATTTCGAATCCTCTGTCCATAATTGTGTTGGTTTTGGTTTTGGAGCCATGCTGTTAAATACATTAGAGCACTTGGTCTCTTCTCTGTTACAGAAGTCCCCACCTTCAGCTTCTAGGCTACTAGCCCTTGACCTGGCTCAGAGTGCCCAACCCTAGATGTAGCCCACAATGAGTTCCAAAGCCCTTCCCCTCTCCTCCCAGGGCCAATCCTGCATCCCCTTGTCAGCGGGAAGCAGTAATGGAAGATGAGATTTTCACCTTCTTTCTAAAAGATTTCCTCCAATAAAAAACTTGCATAAACTGATGCTACATAAGTGAGCAGAACCAACAGAACATTAGGCACAGTAATAAAATTATATGATGATCAACAATGATGGACTCAACTCTTCTCAACAATGAGGTGATTCAAGACAATTCCACTAGACTTGTGATGGGTGTGCCATCCACATCAAGAGAGAGAATTATGGAGACTGAATGTGGATCAAAGCATGGTATTTTTATCTTTTTGTAGATGTTGTTTATTTACTTGTTTGTTTGTTTGTTTGTTTATTTCTCATGTTTTTTTCACTTTTCCTCTGATTTTTCTTGTGCAGCATGATGAATAGGAACATAAGTTTAATGGAATCGCACATGTTTAAGCTATTGGTTGATTGCTATCAATCAACTTCTGGAGAGGGAGGGAGGAAAATTTGAAACAAGGTTTTTCAAAAGTGACTCCTGAAAACTATCTTTGCATATTTTTTGGAAAATAAAATAAAATATTGTCAAAAAGCAAAAAAAAAATCCCAATAAATAATAAAAGAGGGAATATGAGGGAATATGATGGCATTGGCTTTAGCCCTTATCCTGTCCTTGACCAAATTTTCCTGTGGAAACTTTGCCCAATAACAAAGACTGTTTGGGGGGACTTGAGGAATCCATAACTAACCATGTTTACAATCCTAGTTCTATGAAAAATGTAGCATGTCCTGAACCTGGCTGGGTGGACATCTGCATTCTGTCTTTCTGTTCCTTGTGGTTAACTAGGAACTAACTCAGTCTGTGACAGATGACCCCAAAATATAAATATGGGACCCTTTGCCTAGTTTGCTGCTGATCCCTTAAAGAATAAATCCACCTGTTGTTTCCATTAAAATCTGCCTTGACAAAGGACCAACTTGCTCTATGAAATTCTTTCCCCAAGAGACCCCTACTGATCCTAGGGTCATTTACTCCCCCCACAAAAAAAAGGGTCTCCACACTCTGGAGAGGGGGGAATGATGAGATAAGCAGAATCTTTCTGTGAGTGATAAACATGCAGTTCTCACAGGAAAGTGAGCTTGATGGAGTGAAGGCCTGAGCTGAAGGACAGTCATGAGCAGATACTCATCTGAAGTAGGATATCTGGCAACATATATCTGAACACAGACACGAGAAGGATTTTCCCCATGCAGCACCTCTGTGTGCAAAAGCTTATTTGGGATTGCTCAATTTTCCTGTTTTAGTTGCTCTCCATTTTCTATAAAACTAGTCCTTCTTTGCTGGGCGGCTGTTTCCCTTAAGGAGTAGAGGCTACTAGGACCAGAAGATCATTATATACTTCAACAACAATACTATATGATGATCAGTTCTGATGGACGTGGCCCTCTTCAACAATGAGATGAACCAAATCAGTTCCAATAGAGCAGTAATGAACTGAACCAGCTTCACCCAGGGAAAGAACTCTGGGAGATGACTATGAACCACTACATAGAATTCCCAATCCCTCTATTTTTGTTTGCCTGCATATTTGATTTCCTTCACAGGCTAATTGTACACTATTTCAGAGTCCGATTCTTTTTATACAGCAAAATAACTTTTTGGACATGTATACTTATATGTATTTAATTTATACTTTAACATATTTAACATGCATTGGTCAACCTGACATCTGGGGGAAGGGGGAAGGGAGAAGGAGGAGAAAAGTTGGAACAAAAAGTTTTGCATTTGTCAATGCTGTAAAATAAATAAATAAAAAGCTATTAAAAAAAAAAAAAAAAAAAGGAGTAGAGGCTACTGAGTTCCTTACCCCAATAACCCCATGCTGAATTTGGAGACTGTCTGACCTTGCCATGTGCCCTATATCTCAACAACCCGTACATGAAATGAATCGCCTGCTCTGTAGAATCACTAGCCAATCAAAGGCAGCTGTTGAGGCAGCGAGATGCTGAAGTGGAGAGAGAGCGGGCCAGATCCTGAGTTCCAATCCTGACCCAGACACTTACTAGACTGTGATCCAGAGCAAGTCACTTAACTGCTGTTTGCCTCAATTTGCTCAACTGTAAAATGAGAATAATATTACAGGGTTGCAAGGTTGTCATAAGGACAAAATGAAAAAGATTTCTAAAGCACATGAAAAATAGCAGGTGCTATGCAAGTTATCATTATCATTATTTGCTTCCTTTAAAGCTCAGCTGAAGAGGGACCTTTACAGGGGACCCTCCTTATTCCCCCAGATGCTCGTGCTTCTCTCATTACTTTAATCACATTACAGATTAAAATATGTATTGCATCGTAGGTAACATGACACCCATATATGTTGTCAGCTCTTTCCTGTGGAAACTTTGCCCAATAACAAAGACTGTTTGTGGGGACTTGAGGAATCCATAACTAACCATGTTTACAATCCTAGTTCTATGAAAAATGCTGAGCGGGGGAAGGCTGGGCCTCTGCAGCCCGGCCCCCTGAGCTTGAGGAAGGGAATTGTGGGGGGCTGTGGGCGTCAGCACTGGGCGCTCAAGGGGAAGTACAGGGAGGTACCCACATGCAGGCTCCTATTGTGGGAGAGAGAGATGGAGGGAGACATGGAGGGAGAGGGCAGAGGAGATATGGAAGGAGGAGAGAGACAGAGGGGAAAGACATGGAAGGAGAAGAGAGACAGGGGGAGAGAAGAGATATGGAAGGAGGGAAGAGACAGGGAGAGAGAGGGAGAGAAGAGATAAAAAGGAGAGGAAAGAGAGAGAGGGAGGGGGGAGGAAGAGAAAGAGAGAGAATGAGGAAATGGGAATGAGAAGGCAAGGGCAGAGAATACAAAGCCAGAAAGAAAGGCAGTTCCTGCCCTCAAGAAGCTTCTATCCCTATGAGTGAAAAGGGGTGACTCCCCCAGGGGGACCCCACTGTGAAATGAGCACAGGTGCTTCTTCTAGGAAGAGCTCGGCAGAGGCCAGAAGCATTGCAGGTGGGAGAGGCTGCTGCAGTAACGGGGCAGGGACAGTGGGGGGCACGGGCTGGCCAGGTTGGCAATGGCTGTTGTGGGCATTCACAGAGGCGCCCTCAGGAAGGTTCGGGGATTTCGGCACCCTGATTAGGCTCACAGGAGTGTTATTTTGGGGTCTTTGGGCCCCCAAAGCTACTCACAGGGCTGTCCTGAGACCTCAGAGCACTGACTGAGCCCAAGGGCTGATGTTATAGACAAGGGGGCTGCCCAAAGGGGCTCGTGGGGCTGCCATCGTTCCACGGGTCTCCGTGCGCACACACAGGAAGCACCTTTGGGCTTTTGGCAGTGTTCCTGGCCTTTCTCCAGGTTCCACAGACGTGCTCTTCGTTCCCAGGCCCTTCCCCAGGCATCAGGAGGTATTACTGCGCAGTTCTCCTCCCCAGCCCCCCTGCCATGCTCCCCTCCCAGCTTGGGGTTGCTGAGCCTGGGCTCAGCCAGCTGGTGCAGCCCGGGAGGTTCCTGGTTTTTGTTCTGGTGATCACGGAGCATGAATTCACAAAGGGGGGGGAGGAGGAGGAGGAGGAGGGCATCTGTGCTCTGGGGCAGCCTGGTCTGGCCTGGGTGCATTAGTAATCCGGGTCTCCCGAGAATTCCTGGGAAGGAGATTTATTACTCTGCTCCCAAACAGAAACCTACTTGGGCCACATTTTAACCCTGAGAGACTCGTCTCCGCAATTACGGGAGGGCCAGACACATGTACGGCCTTTGGAGTCAGAAGTGGGGTCAGCTTTATGCCGTTAGGTATCAAGAGTGTCCAAGGTTTTTACTGAAAGTCCGGCTGGTTCTTTATGTTGGCCCTGTTTTAAGAAACCCCGAGACACGGCTAATCAAAACCAGTTTTATTATTCAAAGAAATCACCAAACATTTCTGGGGACAGCGGCGGGCGGGGCAAGGAGCCCCAGATCTGGTCCCCACACATCCCAAGAGAGTATTTACAGGAGGAGGCAGGACAGGACTCCCGGGTGGACCTGAGTAGGGGACTGCCCAGAGAAGGGCTGGCAACGGGCCAGGGATAGCAGCAACATGTGGGGGACGGGATGGAGAAAATCCCGAGGGGGTGTCGCTCCTGACCTGCCGCACCCCCCTCCCATTTTCTCCCTGCCCTTCAGAATCCCCAGGCCCTCCTCGTCTCTACGAAGGAATCCAGAATGGGGCTCTCGGAGCCATAGATTGTCCTCCACCGCTAGCTGCTGGGGAGTAGCCCAGGACCAGCAGGGATTAAGAGAGAAGGAGAAGCAGGTACCCTGGGAGGAGACGCAGGGCTGTCAGAGCTGGGTCACCATCCCACTGTCCTCGGAGTGAGTCTGGGGAGAGAAGGTCGGCAGGGAAGTAACTGGGAAGGAGCTTCGCTTCCCTCCTTTGCTTTTCCATTTCCCCTTCCCCTTCCTCCTTTCCCTCCCCTCATTTCCTCATTTCCCCTTCCATCCCTTCCCTTTCTTCCCTTCCTCCTCTCCCCTTCCTCCATGTAACCTTCCAAGTCCCTGCGTCACTGCCAACTGTTGCCCCTGATCCTGTCGTCCTTCTACTCTAACCAAGAGAGGCGTCAGGTCATTGCTTTTGCATCTTGGCGGAAAGTGGGTGCTGGGAATGGGGGAAACACTTATTATGTATTTAATGGCTGCTGAATGTTTGTTAATGAACAAATCCTCTCGAAATAATACATAATTCCCATTCACCCCCTAGCCAATAAACCGGTGGGGGATGAGGGAGTAACAATAAAATGATTAGGGAACCACCCAAAATAAGCGTTTCAAATTTAACATTGATTAAACCAGTTAAACTGCTGCCCTGAGGACTGGGTGGGGGAGGGAGATTAAAGTTCCAGTTCCTGTCGTCATGGCTGTCCTGCTGTTTATGCTCTACTGGGGAATATGACATGAAGAGAGGGCTGTTATCCAAATAATGCCATATATAAATGTAGAACAGAGGGTCACACGGGGGGTTATGGGAAAAGGTCATTACTAATAGGGGAAGTCATGTCAAAGAAGCCTTCCTGAGGAGGTGGATTTTCGTTTGGGATTTAAAAGACTGGGGATAGAAAAGAGAAACAGGAATAATCACGGCTTTATAATCAGCCTCTCTAATTCAGGCTTTAATGGCCCGTGTCCATCTCCCACCACCGGGCTTTTGCCTAGGCGGTGCTCCATGTTTGAAATGTCTGTCTCCCTTCGAAATGCTCCTGACCTTCAACCTCTTGTTTCTCCCCAACGGCAGAAGTCCTGCCCCCTCAGCTTCCTTTGTATCAGCTGTGTTTTGATTGGATTTATCTAGGACAATGCAGTATCAAAGGGCAGGGACCTTGCATGACAGATGCTTAATAACCGCCAATCGATGGGTCAAAGTGTGAAGGTGAGAGGGAAGGGAGAGCCGTGTCCTGAGCCACGTCCGGCCCATCTGGGGTTTCTGGGCAGAGGCCGCAATGGCTCGCCACCTTCTCCTCCCAGGCGGACTGAGCCCTGAGCAGGCTCTGAGGCTACAGAGCAGGCGACTGAGGCACAGGGGATGGAGTGGCTGCCCAGAGTCCCTCCGACGCGGCGTCCGGGGCTATCCCCTGCCCCCTGCACTACCCCCATCCCCCTGTCTCTCCACTGCACCCGGCTCAAAATGCAGAGATAGTGGAGCTCGACCTGAGTGAAAGGAGCCATGGAAGGTTTCAAACTAGGGGTGAGGAGCAGCTGCCAGACCATGGCCAAAGGCTGGAGCAGAAGGGGACAGCCTGGGGGGCAGTAATGGGAGCGGCTCATTGGCCATGGTCAGTGACGAGAGGAGATGGGGCCGTTTGGCAGGTGTAGAGATGCAGGGAAAGCTGCTCTGACCCCCATCTCCCCCAGGGTCTCTCCCACTTTCTCCAGACGCGTTAGAACGGGGAACCAGGGAGGGATGAGCCTGCTTCCCCTACATCCCTCCCACCCGCAGTACCTTCATGGCCCGGTAGATCCACTCCTGGTATTCTCCTACTTTGGTGTAAACCCCAGGCTTGTGGGCGAGAGCGCAGCCTGTCCCCCAGCTCACGATCCCACACAGCCTCCACCGGGGAGTCCTGGAGATGGAGTCCTCACACACAAAGGGGCCCCCGCTGTCTCCCTGCAGACGGACAGAGGCAAGACTGGAGGGCGGGTGCCTGGGTTCTTTCCGGGAAAGAAGAGGCTGGCCACCGTGACCAATATGTCCAAACGCCTTTTCCCTCCCCCAGCCGAGCCAGGGTCTCCCATCATTGGATGTAATCTGGGATCTAAGCTGCTCACGGTGCGAGCTCCATCCTGCTTTAGCTCTGCTTTTTCTTTCCACCCCAAAAATGCCAACTTTGGACACGGAATGCCCAGCCCCGCGCCCGGTGAGAACCTTGGCAAAGGCGTTTGGATGTCCGTTGCTGCTAATGAATGGGGACACTTGGGGGGAGGATATGGGAACGGGGGGAAGGTCAGTTAGCGGGCCCTTGGGGGTCAGCTGCTGGGTCAGGAACAGTTCCCCACCTGGCAGGCATCGATGCCCCCCTCAGTGTACCCAGCACAGAACATTTTGGGTTTGATCTGGTTCCCATAGAAGTCAGGGCTGTTGCAGACTGTGTTGCTGATGATGGGCACGCGAGCCTCCTGTAGCATGTTAGCCTGTTTCCCTGCAGGGATAGAGAGGTAGGGAGGAGAGGCCCGTGAGAGACGGGGCTTCTGGATAACTGCCCACCCACTGTGACCTTACTTGGGGGAGGGCGGCCTCACAGTTGGGGAATGTGGCCGGGGCATGTCTGCTCACCATAATACTGAGTATTTCCCCAGCCTGTCACTGTGCAAATCTTCCCATCCACCAAGGCCTGACCGGCAGCCGGGAGGCAGACAGGCTGGATGTATTCTGTGGGGGGAAGGAGCCAACCCGGCCAGTGTTCAGGAGCCGGGCATCTCGTCCCCAGACGCCCAGCCCCCCCGCCCATTCTTCCCAGGGCGCAGCCCCAGCTGTTCTCCCAGGGCCCGGCACTCGGCTCACCCGTGAGGGGCAGGGGACTGGAAAGGTGGACCAAAGCAATATCGTTACTGTTCTCTTCGCTGTTCGGGTCCCGGAAAGGCAGGTAGCCTCCGTGGTACACCACAGCCTGGACCCCGAGCTGGAGTCCCTGGGTGGAAGCCTGGGCCACGGCGCCCGCAAACACTCTCCACCGTGACACAACCCGGTTCCGCCTAGGACAGGAAAGAGCGGGATCACTTCCTCTCTTCGTCGTTCATCTCCGACTACAAACGACATGGGTCTTAGGAGAGACGGGCCCCACTCAGAACACCACGGGAACTTTAACGAAGGCTCAGGATTCGCTAGTTCTTCCACCTCCCCTGAAATTCAGCCCCTTTCTTCCCACAGACCCGGCCCCCAGGGAGGGCACTCACTCAGGGAAGCAGTGGGCCGCGGTCAGCACCCAGTCTCCGGACAGCAGGGACCCCCCGCACAGGTGCGCCCCATCATAGCGCAGACTGACCTGCCATGGCCAGCGGCCCAGGCTGGCATCCTGGCCTCCCACAATACGGTCTACAGGCAGCTTCCTCCGGCCACAATCTAGGATCAGACAGGTTCAGGCCACTTCCCGGACTCTGCCCCCCCAGAGAGAGGAACACCCCCCGCCCAGGCAGCTCCTGGCTGATATCAGGGAATCCTGACCTTAGAGGAGTCCTGGGTGACTTTGGGTGGGGGAGAGGGCAGTTCTGCCTCAGTTTCCTATTTGAAATGAGGAGTTTGGTCTACAAGGCCTCCTTCTGACTGACTCTGGTCTGGGATGAGGAGACACAGTCTTCCTCGGGGAGCTCTGGTCCAGTGTAGATACACACAAAGACAGTGTTACTGAGCTCTGAACTGGTTGTGGAAGGAGAGGAGATGGGTGAAGAGGACACGGAATAGTCCTGAGGAAGACGAGAAATGGCCTGTGGCACAACTCAGAAGTTGGCCTTTTGAGGAGGAGGGCAGGCAGCCAAGAGGCTGAGGCCCTAAAGGATGCCCCCTTTCCTCCCACAAACAACCTTTTGTCTCACTCCACAATGAGCTGTCCTTGGTTCTGCACACGGGGGATCTTAGTGAATGGCACGGAGGGGGGAGGTCTAGGAGGAAAGGCCCACGTTGGGGGGCTTACCTTGGCAGAGGGTGGCTAGGAAGAGGCCCCTGGGACAGTCACTGTCAGAGAGAGAGGGGGGCTGGTGAAGGGGGAAGGGACAGGGGACTCATGTCCATTCTTATTGTCTCTTAATGTTGCCCACCAGACCCGGCCCCTTCCCTCGCGTCTCCTTTCTCCGTCCTAAAGACCTAGGGAATTACAGAGAGCACAGCGTGCCTCGTACACATGCAGACAACACCATGGCTTACTATCGCACGTGTGGGTGGGAAGGGGTATTTACATTTTATTTCGGTCAATATTGATTAAGCATCTGGGATGAACAAAGCAAGCCATGAACTAACTCATCAGTCACCCGGCAGTGGGGGAGTCAAAGATGAATGAGAAATAATTCCCGCTGTCAGGATTATTACCGTGCAGGAGAGGAGACAACAGACGCACAAGAAATACAATAACAAACGAGCCGATGATAAGCCCGCAAGAGAACTCGGATGGTATCGGGGAAGAATAATTCATTTCCTGACAGGCAGAGATCTGGGTGGGCAGGGGGGGAGGCACCCCACGTACAGGGGACGGACGCGGGAAGGATGAGTGTGAGTTCTGGGTGCAGCAGGCGGTACGTGGGCAGGAGTGAGAGGGAGGGAGGCTGGAAATGAAGATGGAGGCAAGTGCCAGGTGAAAGAGCTCAGACTCAATCCGGTAGCTCAACAGCAAATAAAAAATGAGGATCTGGGCATAACAATGGGAAGGAAAGGCTGGATACAAGAGAGAGCATCAAGAGAGAATGGATGGGACGTGGATGGCCATTCCACGTTGGGAGGAGATAGGGGACAGAAATGTCAACAAGGATTTTGAGATTTTGACTCCTGGTGCTAGGGAGCACGAGGGTGCCATTGACAAAAATGGGAAAGCTGAGTCCAAAGCCAGCTTCCTGTGCGCATCCCTATAATCCCTTTCAAATAGTTAGGCTGCTGGACTTGGAGTCAGGAGGACACAAGTTCAAATCCAGCCTCAGACACCTGCACTGACTGGAACGCTGGACTGTCATTTAACGTCTGCCTCAGTTTCTCCATCTGTAAAATGGGAATGATATTGGGCACCCACCTCTCAGGGATATTGGGAAAATTAAATGAGGTACATTTGAAAAGTCTTTTACAAATAAATGCACGCTGCTATGAAGATGGTGATGGAGGAAGGAGCCATAGTGGCAGCAGTCAGGGGAGAACCAAAGTCTAGCTAATAAGTGTCCACTGAAATGGGCCTGCGTGCGGCAGCTGTATCTGTGCCTTCATGAGCGGCTCTTTTTCTGCGAGGGTCTTGTATTTGTGCTGCTGACCACCAGCCCATCCCTCCCAGTCTAGCTTCCATCGCCCCGGCGTCCTTACCAGATGGAGATGACCTCTGCCAGCCTCCGAGCATAGGGGAGCCTCTCCTCATCCACGCAGAAGTAGCCGGACGTGCCGTTTGTTCCAAACATCCGGACGTCCAGCTCCGAGTGGCTCAGAGCCCTAGGGGGCAGAGGGGTCGGGAACAGCAGCCCAGTTCTCCCCTGGCCCCAGGTGACTCCCCTCACGCCTCCCACCCCTCCTCAATGATACCTGATAAAGCCCATCTCCTCACAGCTCAGACTTGCCACCCTGGAGTTGGCCCTGGAGGAACAAAGCAGCCGCCACGTGCCCTCTGCTCCGTCAAACACAGTAAGCCGCAGGTCCGCCGGACTCACCTGTACTATAGGGGCAGGGGTGGGGGAAGGGCGGCAGGCCTGCTGATTAGCGATCTCCAGCTGCGCTGCCCAGCCCTGGCTCGGGGACGACAAGCTCCCTCCAGATCTGGCCGTACCCCGGCGGCTAGCTCCGAGGGAAGCAGAGCCTCCCCCTCTCCGTGAACGAGCTGCCTTAGGCTGCCCGCAGCTCTGCCCTGGGTCACCGAGGCTGGCGGCAGGACCTGGGCAGTGCCCGCCAACATTCTATAGACACAAGTCTAATAACACAAGAATGACTCAGGGGGAGAGGACATGGGTTCACATTCCAGCTCTGCAACTTTCTGCCTGGATGACCCTAGGAAAGTCATTCCCTCTCTCTGGGCCTCAGTTTCCCCTTCTGTAAAATGACATCATTGGATTTAAGAAGCTTTGAAGGTCTCGGAGCTTGAAATCTGCCATTACCGTATCCTATTAGTGTGTCCGGGAGGACACACATTTAAGAGAAATTTGTTGTAATTTTTTAAAGAAACAGTTATTTTCTTAGTTTAAGAATGTAAACTATATATGGGTAGCTAGATAGTACAGGGAATAGAGCACTGGCCCTGAGACCTGAATTCAAATCCGACCTCAGACACTTAACACTTACTATCTGTGTGACCCCGGACAAGTCACTTAACCCAGATTGCCTCAAAAAAAAAAAAAAAGAAAAAGAAAAAGAAAAAGAAAAAGAAAAAAGAAAAAAGAAAAGAAAAAGAAAAGAAAAAAAGAATACAAAACTCTATTACTATATTATGGACAGCTTGCTGAGTTTTACAAAAATTGTCATGTTGGGCATGGTTAAGAAAGTGAAGGCAGCTGGGGGGCACAGTGAACACAGGGCTGGGCCTGGATTTATTTATTTGGGGATTTAGAAAGGATTTAGAAAGACCAGAGTTCAAACCCAGCCTGAGACACTTATTAGCTGCGTGACTTTGGACAAGCCACTTAACCTGTTTGCTTTAATCCAGTGAAATGGTAAACCACTGGAGTATCAACAAACACCGAATGGGATTAGAGTCGAACAACGATAAAGGGTCCCCCGCCCTAGTTAATGTGGGTCAGAGGCAGGACTTCATCCCGAGCTCTTCTACCCCCCAGCATCAAATGAGATAACGTGTGTGAAAGTGACCAATCAGCTCTAAAGCCCCGTACAAATGGGGAAGGGGGGGTTGCCATTCCTTCTCTAAGTGCCCTCTAGTCTTTCTGTGGCTCTCTGCCATGGACTCCTCGCCATGAGTGGCCCAAGAGTGGAGACTTTCCTCCTGAAGCACCGGCTACCTCGGGGACATTGGCGCTACGTTGCTGGCTGTGTAATGGAGAGGCTCTGAGAGCCGGGGGGCCCCTGAGTGAGGGCCGAGTGCCCTCTGAGAGCACCGGCGGGGAGGAGGAGGACATCGGTGTGCACTCACCCGGGTAGAGCACCTCCTGGTCACTCCTCAGCAGCACAGTCACTGTGGAAAGGACAGAGATGAGGAAGGGGCCGGCAGGGGGGGAGCCACAGGGAAAGGGGAGGTAAGGGGCAGGGAGGGGAAGGGTCTCTCACCGATGGCCCAAGAAGCTGCTCCGATGCCCGCCAGGAGCAGGAGGCCCACTGCGCTGAGCGCCACAATCTTGGGCAGAGACCAACACTGAACTTTTTGGCCACCTACAAGCAAACACAGTCTATGTCCATTGCTCCCTCGTTCTCGGAGACCTCAGGATTTCCCCTCCGCTGTTTTCCAGGCAATTCCCCCTACGGAGGACTAGGCCTTCTAGTGAGCCCTTCCTTCCTCAGCCGGGCCTGGGCTGGGGGCCAGAGCCAGTCAGCACACCGGCCCTCACCCAGCGCCGACTGGCCTTCCTCCATTGCTCCACCCTCCATTTTCTGCTGACCTCCCCCCAACCCATGTCCGGTTTCCAAGGGGATCCCAAGGGCCCGGGAAAGTGGTTGGGTCAGTTTCCCTGAGCAGTGAGAAACTCCCCGGCCCACCTACGGACTCGGGTGTCCTTTCGGGAAGCCGGAGGCTCGGTTCCCTTTCTTTCCAAGCCCTTCTTTCACCTAATACCCTCCTCAAAGTGGGGGACGGGGAGGGAGGGATAGAGAAAAAGGCCTCTTGGCAAGCCTGGCGTTCAGTGTATGTGGGCGAGATGTCCCTGGCCATGGCCACCTCCCCATTCTCCTCGCTGGCATCCCGATGATTTGGGGTCACAGAGAATTTCATCACTAGGTCCGTCCTACATCAGCTTTTCTGGGCCCTTCCCTCCCCATCCTGGCTTCCCTCTGGCTTTCCACCACAGCCGGTCCCGGAACGGGAATCATATGTGAGTCAGGGACCTTTGCTCCCTGGTCGTATCCCCCTGGCTCCGTGTCTTGCTGTTTGTCCCCATGCTGGTTCACCCGGTTCTGTTTCCAAACCTCATGCACCACCAAGGCAGCAGGACCCAGGCCGTACGCTGGGGTCCAAAACCCTGCCAAGAGCATCATCGTTCACCCGGGGTGCCCAAGGGAGACAGGCGGCAACATCCCTCTCCGCCCCGGATGGGCCATTCCTTTGTCACCGGTCCAGTTTTCTTCCCCTGGTGGTCACACGGGGCCAAAGCGGCACAGTGCCCAGCTCTGCTAGTCTGCCCTTGCCCAGATCCCCTTTCAGAGATCCTAGATGAGGCCTTAGAAGTCGCCCCCCAGAAATCCCCTTTATTTCCAACTGGCCAAACCTCTGGCCACGTTTTTCTGATTCTTCTTTCTTGTATTTAGCTCTGATTTGATATAGTTTTGGTATGAATAAGGCACAAGTGCTTTGCAAACCTTTAAGGCACTAGGTAGGGCAACTAGAAGGCACCAAAGCGCTGGCTCTGGAGTCAGGAAGACATCTTCCCAAGTTCAAGTCCAGCCTCAGACAGTTATTAACTGGGCAAGTCCCTGGCAAGTCACTTCACCCCAGTTTCCTCATCTGTAAAATGGGCCAAAGAGGGAAATGGCAAACCAGTCCAGCACTTCTGCCATGGTAGCCCCAAAGGGAGTCACGAAGAACCAGACACGAATGAACAACAAATGCCAGCTGAGAGCACATCGAGAACTTAGATTGCTGCTTCGCTTTCCATCAAAAATCTTTTCTACTGTTGTCACATATCCTAAAAGCAGGAGAGCTGGTTGTCTACCCCAATCCAGGGCCCTGGCCGAGCTCCCCTGCTCCTTGTCCCTAACAAACCCTCGTCGGTTCTGGCCTCTGTGGCTCTTCACATTTCTGTTACTCTACTAACTCATGTCTCTCTCCCTTTCCAAACCAGCCCATGAACTCTCAGGACTATTATTCAGGAAGCCTTCCTCAGTTTAACTCCACCCAGCTCCTAAATACAGATATGAGAATTTATTTCTGTCTCTCTCTGTATTTTTGGTCTCTTCCTGTGTCCCTGGCCATCTGCATGGAAGCAAGACGAGGGTCAAGACCTTGTTTCTTCTGTCAGGCAGGAAGCCCCTTGAATCCCGGGGCCATTTGCCTTCTCGGTCAGAGAGATCTTTTATTTATTTATCTTTGTGAGAAGGGGATCTTTTAAATGTGACAAGTAGTTCCTCTTTTGTCTATTCTCCCATCTCTCCTCCCCCTCCCTTTCCCCAACTCAACAGTTTTGTGCACTGGGTTCTCATTTCTCCATCAATACACTGTAGTTGGAAACTATCAACTGGGTGGTACATTGGCTAAGAGTGTAGGGCCTGGAGTCAGGAAGACCCGAATTCAAGTCCAGCCTCGGATGCTTACTAGCTGTGTGACCCTGGGCAAGTCCCTTTCACCCTGTTTCCTTCAGTTTCCTCATCTGTAAAGTAAGCTGGAGAAGGACATGGCAAACCATTCCAGTACCTCTGGTCATAAAAAGAAAAGCAAACCCCAAATGAGATCATGAAGATTTGGATAGAACTG
Organism: Antechinus flavipes; assembly: GCF_016432865.1. Lineage (NCBI taxonomy): Eukaryota > Metazoa > Chordata > Mammalia > Dasyuromorphia > Dasyuridae > Antechinus > Antechinus flavipes. The sequence continues at coordinate 612,524,644 of NC_067400.1, forward strand.
AAAATGATTAAATAATGACTGAAGAACAAGAAGCTGGGAAATAGGTTGGAAATTCAAACTTAGAAGGTCTGTGACTTATTCTCTATATGAGGATGAAAAGGGGGGGAGAAGAGGATGCCAGTCTAAACCCTGGATCTGGTACCTCCCCCTGTTCGAGGCATTTGCAGATGTCCAGATTTGGGCAGGAAGTAAGAGAACTGAGCTTGAGGCCGTGATCGGATCCCCGTTACTATCACTGAATATCGGGACCTCAATTTCATGTTGATAAGGAAGGGACTGGGGCAGATTAGCACTAATGTTCCTCCCTCCCCATCCAAGTCTTGGGACCTCTCATCCTGAGGCCTGCTCTGTGTTCCTGCGGCCTCTCTCTTTCTATGCCCCGCTCTTCACAGCTTACGGACAGAGGGGCCAGGCCGGCCAAGCCCACAGAGATCCCTCCTTCAGAACCGGTGCAAAATGAGGGACGGCTGGGAATTTGAAGCTCAGGGCTTTTAGGTCAAATGCTGTAGGAGGGCGGGACCCCGGCCTCTCAGATTCTGAGTTCTACTTGTTGGCATTCGAGATTAAAGTATTTGTGGAGGAATCACTTATTTCTTGGGGTGGAAGGGTGGAAAGGGACCATATAGGGCAGTAATAAGTGGGGAAACTAAGGCACAGAGCAAGGAATTGAGAGGAATAGGAGGCAGATTGTGTAAGAACCTAATGGATGACTGATTAATGATTAATCTGGCAAGGAACCGGAGGTAGCTTTGGGGGAAAATGGGGATCAGGCCGAGATGGGTAGAGTGAAGAAGATGGATGAGAGGGAGGCGAGTGTGGGACGAAACAGGTTGGACGTCTAAAGAGACAGGTTTTAGTGGTAAGAGAGTGAGATATCAGAGATTTTGAGAACAGAAAGCCAAGAGCTAAATGGGAAAGGGGAAAGTGGGGGAAAATGCAAGGATGAGGCTAGCAGGGACCTAAGTTAGGGAAGACACTTACTCTCCTTCTCAGCCATGTCACCACCTCCAGTTAATGATTCCCCCGGTGAACAGTGGTGGCTGTGGCAGTAGGGCCTCCTCCCCTTGGGGAGAGAGGCAACCGAGACCTGTGGGGGAAACAAAACAGCTCGGGGTAGACCTGCACCTCCTCGGCACCTGGAGGCCGCTCTCGGCTTCCACCCCTTCCCCACATACCTTCCCAGACCCAGGTATGCCCAGCGGTGGGACTGAGCTCCCCTCCCTCTGGGCCAACGTGAGGGGCTGGGCCTGTTGCCCAGAGCATGCCGTGATCACGGGCTGGCCAGCCTGCCAGCTCAGAGGATCAAGGACACAGGCAGGGGAACTGACCAGGCAGATAGGGCACCAGGGTCCCAGGCGGGGAGCAGGACTACAAGGAAGATCTGGGGGCTGGGAGAAGGCAGGCTGCCTGAGCCTCAGCAAGAACAAGAACTAGAGGGAACGGCATGCCGGGACACCCAAAGGAATAGGCAGCCTCGCTGTCCTGAGGGGCTGTGTGTTGGTTGAAGGGGATTGGATGCCGAGTCCGGAGGGAAGGGGCCGGGTACCTCATTCCCTGACAGAAAAGAGCGCTGAAGAAGTCAGCACTGGCTCCCCAAAAGATCAGAGGCGGGGAAATGCTGGTCTCTCGGGGGAGGAGGAAAAGGAGTCAGGGGTGGGGGATGCTCCTGTTGCTGAGCACTACAGGTCTGAGAGGCGGGTAGGCCGCCCCCCGAGGGGAGGAAGGACCCCACACAAGGAGCTGGGACTTTTGTATTCTTCCACCCCGGACCGGGTGGGGATTGGGGAGAGAAAGCGGGGATTAGATGATCCCAGAAAAGGCCAAGGGCCGAGGGTGAGACAGCAGGAAACCTGGACCTGGGGATGGGAAGGAGGGCCGGGGTACCAGTGTCTGAAAAGCCCGAGGAGGAAACAGGGACTCGGGCCGAGACAGCGGGAGGTGGGGGAGGGAAGCGTGGAACCGGAGAGCTGCCTTACCCTCGGGGGTCCGTTCGGTGAAATCTCAGAGCTGTCTTCCACTTTCTAGGGGTCACAATTGGACCCCGGCAGGAGCATGGTGTCCCCAGCTGGGGGCCAGGAACCTGGGTCCCGGGAAGGGGAGAAACAACAGCAGCCTTGAGCTCGGCCAGACTGGCTCACCTGAGGAGGAGGGGGCTGGGGGCTGGGGGGAGGGGAAGGGGCGGGAGCAAGGGCGGAGAAGAACCTGGCCAATGGGAGTGGCTGCTGTCGGAAGCCACCTGCCCAGTTCCCCGGCCCCTGGGCACAGCTAGAGAGGGCTGCCTCCGGCCCAGGGTGGCCGGCGAGCCTTCTCTTCTTCCCCTGGCTTGGCTGGGGCTGCCCCTCTCGCTGCTGCTGCTGCTGCTGCTGCTGCTGCTGCTGCTGGTCCTCAGGGGCTTTGTCCAGAGGTGGAGGTTTGTGTAAACAGGAGGTGAGGGTGGGAGTGGCTGCTGAGCTCCCGGGCAGCCTGGGCACCTCGGGGCGCGGCGGGACCGCGAGCGCTGCTCTGCGGCCCCCCGCGGCCCCGGGACGGCAGGAGTAATCGCGCCCCTCAGCCCAGCCCCACAGCAGGCCCGAGGCCGGCCCTTGTCCTCTGCCCCCTGCTGCCCTCCCATCTCTGCTTTCCCACAAGTCACGGGGTCTGGTTTGCTTTGGCAGCGCCTTCCTGATGGGGCAGCCAGCGACCTCTGGAGCTGGGGAAAGTCCTGCGGCCACGGTGGAGGCGGAGGGAGGGAAGGAGAAAGCACGGGTTTGAATGGGGGGGGGGCGCGACGCGGACCTCCCTGGAGACGCGAGGAGCCCCCCGACAGGCAAATGCGCGCCTCCGGGGCGCAACCGTGGGGAGCCATCCGCAGCCAGAGCCGCCTCGCCCGGCCAGAAACAGACCCCTCCACTGCCAGACACACCCCCACGGGGCTTCCCCAACGCTGCGGGCGCAAACACCCATAGAGACCCGCGGCGGGAACCGGCGGGGACATCGAGGGCTGGCTCTGCAGCCGCCCCGCTCGGCCCGGCCCAAGACCACGCCAGAGCCTGGACGGCGGACCCGGGGTCTCGCAGAGCCCTCCTCATCTTTCCCCGCTGGGGCCCGGAGGCCTTTGCAGACGCTCTTTCGGTCTGAGATCTAGGGTCCCAGAGGCCCCGGTGCCTTAGTTCTGGCTCCGCAGCCTCTAAGTCCGGTCCTGCGGGGTGCCCACTCCCCCCCAGGACCCCCCCCCCTCTGACTGCCGCCCTCGCTGGCTTCTACCTCTGTCTCTGCCCCAGCGATCACAATAACGGGACGTTAATCACCTAAAGAGCCACTGATGTTGAAGGCCCCCAGTGGGGGTTCTGCTCTCCCCTCCCACAGGCTGGGAGCCCCCTGGACGCCGTCCCCACCTCCGTCTGGCCCAGGAGCAGGGGGCGGGCCGACCTTCCCGCGGGCATCCTCAGCTCTCCGGAGCTAAGAGAAGTACCAGCTGCAAGGAGCGGGGCCTCTGCATCCCCATCCCTGGGCCTCCCAGCAAGCCCCGGAGGAGGCCGGCTCTACCTCTGAGCCCCACTGAAGAGGGAGACCGAGACTCAAGTCCGAGCGTGTTTTATTTCATGAACAAAACTACAACTGTACAGTAACTAGGAAGGCGGAGTCCTCCCCATCCTAAATGCCCACAGATCTGAGGCTGGTGAGAAGGGGTGAGGGCAGGATGAGCCGAGGTTGAAAGGAGGCGGGGGCAGAACTAGGGGGAAAGTGCAGCTAGTGTGGAAGAGAATCCGTCGCCCCTTAGCCCTGCCACACACTAGGTCACGAGGGTCGCTGAGAAGGGAGCAGGAACATGGATGTTAGTCCTGAGGCCTTGGATCCTGGTCCAGGCGTCCTGGCCCCCCAGGCCCCTATTTCCCTGTCAGTCGGTGTGTGGTGAATGGCCAGGGGCGGGAGGCCGGGGTCAGGGGAAGGGCCCCTGCATCCTCAGATGTGGCAACGTGAGGTGCGGCCAAAGCGGCAGACATGTGCAAATCAGCGCGGGGAGAGAAGGGAAAGGAGGAGATGTGTGCTGTCCCTTCCCCCCTCCAAAGATCAGGCAGCAGAAGCGGGGGGGACTGGTGGCCATATTGCTTTTTTCATCATGCATTTTGGTGAGTCAGGAGGGCCCCCACCCCCCCACCCCCCGCTGTCATATCCGGTGGGTAGAGGAAGAGGGGAAGGGGGGGAGGCACGGGCCAGGAGGCAGTCACTGCCCCTTGGCCCTTTGTTACAGTATTAGACAGATTAACAGGCAGGCCCCTGCCCCCGCCTCACCCTACTACTACTCCTTTGGCGTGGAGGCTGAGGAGCCCCCAGGAGGGGTGGGACCCCCTCCCAACCCAGCAATCAGGGGCAGCTCTTTCTTGAGGCAGGGCCGGGGAGCCCGGAAGGCTAGAAGAGAAGGACAAAGGAAAGAGAGTGAATGACGCATCAGCCCCTCCACACACACTCCCCTCCTCAGAGGCCGGGCCCCCAGCCTTACCCTGGGCTATTCAGCCACCTGGACTCCTGTACAGTTTTCTTTGCTCTCTGAAGTGATGGCCAGGTACTCTGAGCTGTGGGGGTCAAAGGTCGGACATCGATCACCACAAAGGGGTGCAGCACAGTGTGGATCCGAGTGAAGACACCAGGGGGACACGGAGAAAGCCACGGCTCAGTCACATCTGTGCTGTACTCTTCCCCCAATCCAGAGGCTATCAGGAATCTCCACAATTCCCAACCCAATCTCAGTTCTAACCTCCAACCAGCCAAATAGTCATCCTCGTGGTCCCCTCGGCACCAGGCTTTATTGGAACCCCCATAACCCGGACTCCACAAAGCAAACCCCCACCCCTGACCCCCTCCTTAACTCAGAACCAGTTTATTCATCTTCATGGTCCCCTCAGCACCAAGCTTTATTGGAACCCCCATAACCCGGACTCCATAAAGCAACCCCCCACCCCTGACCCCCTCTTAACTCAGAACCAGTTTTACCCCAAACTCAATCCCAAATATAAATCAGCCCCCAGCCCTAACCCTGACCTTGTCCCTTGGACTTTTGGGGGATTCCCAAGGAAAGTTTCACCCAAACCCCCTTCTGAACTCACGCATTCTCTTGGGCAGCCGCTTCAGTAGCAGCAGCGATCTTCTTGTAGCAGTAAACCATCTCAGCCACCAGCCAGATGGTCAGCACGACAATGAGCACGTACATCATGATCTCAGACACAATGGAGGCCATGTCCCTGTTGGCTGCAAGGGGGTAGGGACAGAGTTAGAGGGATTGATAGCATGGGATGCTGTGGGAGATGGGGCAGAGGTTATCAGGGAATGTTGGTTTAGCTCTTTCCCCTCCCCCCATCACCTCACCTTAGCTCCCTTCTCACCCAAAACCCCCCAGCCCTTGACAGAATGAGACCACGTCCTCATTGATTTCCCAGCATGGGCTTCCTATCTCTGTCTGTACTGTGCAGATGCACTTCAGACTATCTGGATCTAATGCAATTCAACTGAAAATTGCTTTTGACACTAATTGTTCCCCATACATATGCCTTCTTCTTGCTCTGGTGCCTTATCATAGTAGGTGAAAGTCACCCTGGGCTCATTAAGGTCTTATCAACAGCACATGAGCCTGGACTAGGCTTTGAATAGGGGCCAACTGCCCCAAGATCCCTCTCTCTACATCAGGGGTCCTCTAACTATGCCCGCCAGGGCCAGATGCGGCAGCTGAGGACGTTTATTCCCCTCCCCCAGGGCTATGAAGTTTCTTTATTGAAAGGCCCACAAAACAAAGTTTTTGTTTTTACTATAGTCCAGCCCTCCAACAGTCTGAGGGACAGTGAACTGGCCCCTATTTAAAAGTTTGAGGACCCCTAAACTACATTGAAGCAAGACCCCTATCATGTAGCTCATGCAGCTCTCCACATTTCAGCAGGAGTAATTCTTTTTTTTTTTTTTAATTTTTTTTTAGGAGCAATTCTTAAAGACCATTAAGTTTTAGAAGGCTGGTTCGCCGTCATGGATCCTTGTATTCTTAAACACCTGTCCCATCTCTCCGGTCAGATTTCATTTCTGTGGGAAGAGCCCGTGTTTCAGACTTTCCCCAATTCTGTCCTCACACCTAGTACAGGCACATAGCATAGGCTTGGCCAGTACGGTTTTAATGAGACAAAAATACATAAAAAGCAGATGATTCTGGAGGAAGGCAATATAGACAGAGCAAATACACTGAGTCTGGGAGGCCAAGATTCCCATTAAGTTTGACTCAGGAGGGCAAACGAAAAGGATGCTTGAGAGGAATAGGATTCAAGGCTACATACGTAGGAAAGAAATTCATAGATTTCATTGGATATTAAAGTTGGTTGGACCTGAAGGAACAGCGATGGTCTGATTCCTTCATTTTACAAAACTTGCCCAGGAACAATGACGTAGGAATTCCTTTCAAAGATCAAGTCTAGGCAAAAGGAATCATTACTTTGGAGTGTGGTGAAAACCTCCTTATTTCTCCAAGAGATGGCACTGATGGAGAATAGAAATAGGCTCAAAGAAGTTTTAGAGAAGTTCCCAGATGATAAAATACAGTGGATTTTGGGATTCAAGGGAATCTGGGATGTCTGAGGAGGATATCAACTTCATCACTTCTAGAAGGAATTACTTCAAATACCCTCTAACTGGTCTCCAATCTCCATTGCCAACTCGACTTTTCTAAACTGGACCTGTCTACCCAGTGGCTCCCTTTGACCCCCAGGATTAAATTGGCATTTAAACTCTCCATATTGTGGCCCCTTCCCACTCTCCTCCACAAACTCCACCTTCCAGGGACTGGTCTCCTGGGGCTTCCTCAAGCGGCATACTACACCTGCTCTTCCACACCTGGAATTCTATTCTCTCTCACTTCTGCCTCTTAATTTCCCCTGATTTCCTTCAAGACTCAGTTCAAATCTCACCCACCACAAGGGGCCTGTCCCCCTCCCCACATTCTCTGTTTCCCCAGATATTTTCTTTCTTCCCAGATGGAGTCTTCAGTGCCAGACACATAATGAGTATTCAATAAATTCTAGTTGTCTGACTGATTTCTGTTCCTTGGGCTGGGAAGCGGAGGAAGACGAAATAACGGTGGTCTTCTCAGGCCGGCCTTGGATGCCTCTGTCACGGGACAAAATTCCAGGCCACTGACCTGTGCGGTATCCTTAAAATACCCGGCACAGACCAAGAAAACGGATAAAAGGACCAAAGAAGTCAAGAGCCAGAGATGCAGAGACAGAGTTAGATTGGGAGATACATTGATTGAGAGCCAGGGACAAAGGAAAATGAGCTAAGAGCCTGGCCACCCCCACTGGGTAGTCTGGGCATGGAGCCAGCATCATCCCACCCAGACCATCTGCCTCCCTATTTGACGTTGGAGAACTGCAGGTTGAATTCACAGAGTGGGTGGAGAAGGTCTGTGGGGAGGGGATGCTTACCTTTTTCTACCACCTCAAGATGGATCTTCTTGACGACACTCGTGTTATAGTCATAGTTCTCAAAGAACAGAAGGCGGTATACGTGGCACTCGTAGTCACCTGAATGGTTGTAGGTGACATTGGTGATGAAAATGGACAGGTCTTGCAGGTCTTTGGTGCCTCGACTCCCATTCCAAACCACACGACCCTCAAAACGCTCATCTTCCTCCAACTGCAGCATCTCGTTTTCATAGCGTAAGATCTGGGGGATCCAAGGCAGGCTGGTTACGCCAGCTCCAATGCAATCCAATTCCCGATCCTGATTCTTACCCCCCCCCCGATTATCATTTTTACTGACCTTAAATTCTGATCCCCCAGATCAAACCCCAACAGGAACCTTACCCTAACTATAGCCCCCTTGTCCCCTAATCCCTCCCACCTTGACAAATTCTTCAGTCCCCTTTTGACGGAAAGTCCACTCGGTGAAGGTCTCAGCCACGGTTTCACTCCGGCGCTTGCATGAGATGCATAAAATCTTGAAAGTCATTCCATAGACAGCCTCTGTTTCTGAGTCCACCTCCACACAGCCCCCCCAGACCGATGACACTGTAGAAATAGTAGGGTCAGGCAGGAGGAGAAAGAAGAGGAGACTTAAAGCCTTAGTAAACTTCAAGTTCTAGGATAAGTGAGGAAAATCTGGACTTGGATCCGAGCTAGATTATTTGAGACTAAATGGGGCTGAGTGAAGGGAAAGTAGCAATAGATTTGGAGACTCAGAAATCCCAATTCGGTCACTTACTACCTGTGAAACAACAGTCAAATCACAACTATCTAAACTTCATTGAGTTTCCTTATCAGCTGAGTGAACTCTAGCTCCAATGATTTTGTGGTGGGTTTTGTTTCTGCTCGCCCCCTGGGCGAACCTTGCACCAGCCTTGGTTTTGTACTGAATTATGTGGAGGTGAAATTATGTAGTAATAAAGAGACTGAGTTCTGGAATTAACTCTGACACTGATTCCTTGTATAATTGGGAGCAAGTTGTTTTTAAGAACCTCCATTTCTTTCCTTATATCAAATGGGGAGAAACTTTCCCCCAACCAATCCCACAGGAGAATGGTGAGGATCCAGTGCTATTGAGAATGGGGGCAGAACTTCAGAAGATCTGATATGTGACACAGAGAGCTACGCAACGAGATTGTGTGATGATCAATTCTGAAAGACGTGGCTCTTTTCAATAATGAGGTGATTCAAGCCAATTTCAATAGACTTGTGATGGAGAGAGCCATCTGCACCCAGAGAGAGGACTGTGGGAAGTGAGTGTGGATCACAACATAATTTTTTCACCTTTTTGGTGGCTGTTTGCTCGCTCTTTGTTATTTTTCTCACTTTCCCCTTTTTGATCTGATTTCTCTTGTGCAGCATGATAAATGTAGAAATATGTATAGAGGAACTGCACATGTTTAGCATATATTGCATTACTTGCTTCTGCCTAGGGAAGGGGATGGGAGGGAAGGGAGGGAGAAAAATTTGGAACACAAGGTTTTGCAAGGATGAATGCTGAAAACTATCTCTGCATGTATTTGGAAAATAAAAAGCTATGATATTAAAAAAAAGAGAGAGAGAGAGAGACAGGGAGAGGGAGAAGGAAAGGAGAAGAAAAGGGAGAAGGAGAGGAGAGGGAGGGAACATTATGACCTGACACCCTCACAAAGTGCTGGGGTTGGTAAGCAAGTTGATAGCACAGAGACCATTAGACAAAGCAAATCCAGAATCAAGCTTAGAGCAAAGGGGAAATACATTAAGTAAAAAAAAAAACCAAAAAACAGCCTTTACAACTGGCTAGTCACCGTGCTTCTGACAAAGCTACTGCAGTAAAAAGAATCAGGTCAGGGTCAGATACAAGGGTAGAATTAAATTCCAAAGGCCTGGAACCATAAAAACATCCATTTTGGAGGCAAAAGACTTGATGATGAGGCAGGACAGGATAGCCTGACATCCAGAGGACGAATGGGTCAGGATAGAAAAGTACTTTCTTTACTTAAAGGCCAAGAACCGGGAACAGAATAGAGCCAAAGGAATCGTAGGGGGATGGGGATAGACATGGCTCACACCAAACAACACAGAGTAGACCTGGAATAGAGGCCGGAAGATGCTAAGATCCCCCTGGTTCTGGCCACAGTATTTGCCCCAAACCATCCTCAGGCTAGAGTTCATCAGATTGAGAGCTAAAAGACCCTTAGAGATCAACAAATACAACCTCCTCATTTTCACAGATGAAGAATGGAAAGCATAGAGGCGGAATGATTTACCCAGGAGTCTTAGCACCACACCTAAGGAGTAAATAGCAGGTCGGATCTGAACTCGGGTCTCTGATCACCAACTCGGGGTTTTCCTCACCGTCCTAGTGAGTTTAGAATCTTTTTGTTGCACATCCAGAGCGATTCAGAAACTTTGACTCTGTGAGGGTCTTTTTAGTTTGTGGCTGCCTGTAATAATTACTTCCTTTGGGGATTGATTAGTTTTATCTGAAGAAATTTTAGTTAAAAGTTATCCTTGAAACATCAGGCCCCTGGTGGCCGAAAGAGAATGGTGACAGCAGAAGAACGGGAAGTCCTTGGGAAGACCGTCTAAATTCTGGGAGGGTCTGAAGGATGGAGGAAGACTAAGTGATTCCCCTCCCCCACTTTTGCCCCAAGACGTGGCTTTCCAGTCAAACCCAGTACATGAGGTGCCATCAGGACTCTTTTAGGCGAGGAGTTCGTTTTCTCTATCCGCTGTCATTAACGATGAGGATAGAGGTTGTTAGTTCAACCTACTAAGAAAAATACCCACTCGAGCTTGTCCTTTTTCTGTCCTTTGGGGGCTTTCCTTCTCTAAGGGGCCGTAGACAGAGCCTGGCCCACCCCGTTAGGGACCAAAGGCAAGGCTGGACCTGCTGGCCTTTAGCCTGTTTTCCTTTTCATTGGGTTTCTCCTGAACAAATAGGAACGTTTGTTTGGTTTTGTTGTTTTCTTTTGGTGAGTGAAAGGGACAGGCTGCTAGGAGCCCTCTCCCTAAGGCAGGGACTGTGGAAAAGGGGGTCATGGGGACTTAGGCCGGGGAACCAACACCCTATTGCTCCCCTCCCCCTGCTAAACACCTCTGGCTCCCCCAACCCTTCTCAGCGGCCAGCGGTTCCGGGAGGACGGGCTGCAAAAGTTGGGGTGCCCCAGTCCTGCCTTCTCTTGACTGCTTTTCCCAGGGTGGGGAGCGTGGCTCCTCAGTTGCTGGCTTCCCCTTGGGGGCTTCGAGGCCCCACAGATCAGCCCAGGTGGGCTGTCGGTATTCTGGCCGGGGAGGGCTAACGGTGAGGGCAGGGTGGGTTCCCGGCTTCCCGAGGCTCGCTTTCTGGGGTCCTCTCCCGGCTCCGCTGCTGCCCTTTATTTCTCTCCGTCTCTCCCCCTCCTGTCTCTCGCCATCTGTCTCTGTGCATCACGCCGTTCTATCTCTCCATCTTGATGAGTCTTTCTCTTCCTCCCCTCCCCCAGCCTTACCCCGTTCTTGGGTGTGGGTGTCACATTACAGATTGCAGGACTCCCAGAAGCAGCTGACACCAGCGCTTCTTCCCCCAGAGCCATTCCCAAAGCCCAGAGAATTGCTCGTTCGCCCACACTCCCTTTTTCTGTTGCCCCAGCCTCGTCCCAGGCATCTTTCCATTTCGCTCCCCTCTCTCCCTCCCCCCTCCCCCCGAAAACCTCAACTCCAAAGATGGGGAGGGCAAAGGGAGGGAGAAAACAGCCTTCTCCCCCCCCCCCCAGGGGACGAGGGGAGAAGGTGCTGGCTCTAGTTGGGGAGCCCACAGTATCTCCGCCTGACACCTGCCGAGCCCCCCCCCCCCCATCTGCGTCTCCTGGGGCCGGGGTCCTCCCTTCCCTCCCGTGCCTCCACGAGGCGCGCCCGGGCATTTGCGAGTTCTCTCCCAGGGCGCCTCCTGGGGAGGGGTCCCGCTGTGTGCCGGGGAGCCCGTCCCGAAGTCCCCGCGGCCACTCCGGGAAGTTTGGAGCCCGGGCGGGGAGGAGGCACCGGCCCCGGCTCCGCGCCCCCGCCCCTGTCTTGCGTCCGCCCCTCCCCCCGCCCCAGCCCCCTGCTCTGGGCAGACTTACCCAGCGCCATCCAGAGCAGCATCCCCGGGAGCGGCCCCATGACGCCCGGCGGCCCCGGGGCTCGGGCTCCGGCTGTCCGCAGCCAGCGGTTCGGTCCCGCTCGCCTGGGCTCCGCGCCGCCCCCGGCCCGGTATTAATAGCGGCGGGAAGGAGGCGTCGGCAGCGCGTGGAATGTCCCCCGGAATGACCCCGGCGGGCGCAGCTGCTGTTGCGGCTGCGGCTGCGGCTCCCGCTCGGGCTGGAGCTCCGCGCCGTCACCCCCTTCAGCAGGACCGGGCCAGCGGGGGGGACGCGCCCCCCCCGCTCCCGTTACCGGCGGGGACTCAGCCCCGGAGCCCGGCGTCCAGGCATCCCAGCTGAGCCGGTTGCCCCTGCCCCCCTGCCGAGCGCTGGGGGATCACGCCCCGGCTCCCCCGCTCCCCCCCCACCCCCTCCGCTACCGCTGCTCGGCTTTCTGCCCCGCCCGGGCCAGGGGCACATCTAGTAGCCAGGAACCCCAGGCAGCTGCAGCCAGATGTGGGGCAGTGGGGTTCAAGGCATGCCTGAGGGAAGCAAGCTCCCGCTCTGCGTGCACCTTTCCGAGTCGGGGCGCCTGTGTCTCCTGCGCACTGCAGCGGGAGGAGCGGGGAGGGGGAGAGATGAATCAGAGGCTCGGGGCGGGGGGGCGGGGGGGTGGTAAGGGGGACGGGCCTGATGCATTGCAGCAAGCACTGCTGGGGCCGCCCCCCCCAAAGGTCTGCCGGCCTAGAGCTACTTCGGGGACTCAGAGGCTCCGCACCCCACGGGACCTTAACGGATCGGGGAGGGGCTGACCCCGTTTCCACAAGGATCCTCGCTCCCGTCACGGACGATTTGGCCTGAACGGGAAGGGCCTGAAAGACTGGAGGCTGGGGACTCGGGGCCCTGGGTCCGGGGGGGGATGGATGGGGGAGGCCAGTGAGCGGAGTGAGCGCCACCAGACCTCTTGGCCCCTCCAGCAGCTGACTTTGCACCTTCCCGGAACTCTCCGACATTCTGTGGCAGGAAATAATCCGGCACTTTTCTGGTCTGGCCCCCCTTCCCCGGGCACGGGGCCAGGACTCTGAGGGCTGGATGGTCAGTAACCCCTGCCCTTCTCTGGCTCAGCCCCAGCTGTCTAGTCTCAGCCTCCCCTCCAGTCAAGCTCCTTCTCCCTCAGCTCCCATCCTTCTGTCGGGGGCTCCGCAGTCCCAGCAGGCCCCGGGCATGTATCAAGGTGAACAAGCCCGTGAGAAAGAAGTAGTGTCTGGCTCAGGTACTTCCTTCCTTCACTTCCCCACGGGAGTGGGAGGGGGGGGGAGTGGAAAAAGCCTAGGACACGGAATCAATGCGTCACTCTGTGACCTTGGAGAAAGCCTTTCTTTATCCTGGAGCTTAGTTTCTTCACTTATAGAATAAGAGCATTAAACAAGATTGGGCTAAAAAAAAAAAGTCTTGTAAAATTACAAATTATCCGAGTTAACTCAGCCCTTAGACACAGAAGCCTGGGGTCCTGGTTTAAGGTTTGGGGGTAGCAATTTAATATGAACAAAGTACTAGGGGAAAGCACTGGTTGTGGAACTGGAATAACATCGGCTCATGACTCATTCATGCCATTGAACAGCTGACCAAGCAAGTCTATTAAACTCTCTAAACTCCAGTTTTCACACCTGTAAAATGGGCACACTTGACCCACACCGGGATGGGAACCTATCTGCTTCCGGATTTCCTGTTGTTGTTTGTCTTTTGTTCTCAAAGAGGACCCGATGACATCAGGAAGGTGGAGTCCTAAAGTGAATTAGATTTAAATGAGGCAGAGCTGTGCAGAGTCACCAGCCTCACTTTGGTCTCCAGAGCCTGTGACCAGATATAGATGGGGATAATTGAGAATGGCCGCAGGGGCAGAGGGAGACCTTGGTCTTTTCCAGGCCTGTTTCTCTGAGGCAACAGCCATTCAGTGAACAAGGCTGGGTAAGGGAGGGAAAAAAAGTAAAGATTTTCTAATTTGTCTATTAGTCTATGACAATGGGAAGAACACTGAACCTGTCATCAGAGGCCTCGATTTTGAATACTGCCCTCTGGGTACTACCTATTTCGCTTTTTGGGGTCTGTTTCCTTGTCTGTTGAATTATGGAGTTAGACTCAAGGATCTCTAAAGGTTTATGATCCTAAAAATCTCCATTTCCAACCTGAGCCCCCTCTTGGACTGAAAGTGTTTTCAGGGGGTCCTGTCCCTGTTGCTCTCTGAAGAACACACTCACAGATGAAATCTTTTGTCCTCTCTAGATAAGATCTCCTGTGGAAGAGGATGCAAAAGTGGACAGGCATTAGATTATGGTTCTCCCTATGTTTAACATATATCGGATTGTTTGCCATCTAGGGGAGAGGAGAAAATCTGAAGCACAAGGCAACGCAAGGGTCAATGTTGTCAAATTATCCATGCATGTGTTTTGAAAATAAAAAGCTTAAAAAAAAAGATTATGGTTCTCCCTAGAAAAAGAGCTCATGTGATTTCTCAGATCCCTAGAGACGTAGAAGTAATGTTGACCCACCTCTTACCAAATAGGGTGGCTTTGAAGTGGATTGAGTGACTGGCCCTTGTCCAGATTCACAGAAAGGGCCCTCTACCCGCCAACCCACTGGAATCCCTGGACTCCCCCAGTACCTTCCCCCCTCATCCTCCATGAATGGTCTCCATCAGACCCAGCTTTGGGAGCGGAGGCCAGAATTCTTTGCATTCGTTGTCAAGGTGATTACAAAGGATTTAAAAAACAAATTCAGGTAGTTTGGGCTGGCATTAGAATACCATTTCGCCTGAATGTGAAGGGCAAGAAAGAGCTGGAGGCTGGGGACTAGGGGACCTGGCTTCTGAGGGGAATTCATAGGGGAGGCTAGTGAGAAGAGTTAGAGCGAGCCATCAGACCTCGACCCCTCCAGCAGCTGACTTTGCACCTTCCTGGTACTCTAAGACATTCTGTGGGAGGAAATAATCTTTCCTTTTCTGGCACTTTTCTGGACTGGTCCCCCATCCCTGGGCATGGGGCCAAGATTCTGAGGGGTAGATGGTCAATAACCCCAAGAGATGGGGAAGCGAAAAAAAATGTTTAGGAAGAATATATAGGATATGAAAGTGTAAGAAGCTTCATAATTATTTAAGAACACCATGTAAATGTCAGCAGTTATTATTAGGTGCTTTTCTGGATAGTGAACCCCGCTGGATCAGAAAGGGGAGTTTAGGGAGCTGATGTCTACCCTGTGTCCCCTAAATTGCTTCTCAGAGATCCCATCAGAGGCTGTTTGCTTGGTTCGGGGTTTGGGGGGTCAGGTTTCTGATCGATTTATGGGGTATCAAGATGTCCATGTCTATCACTTGACTAGCTCTGTGGCCACAGATGGACTCGCTGAGTCTCAGTTTCCTCATCTGTGAAGTGAGGATTATAATGGCTATAAAATCTACCCCAGTGCTATCCTGAGGCTCAGGCAAGACCGTGGTCATAAACTTTAAAGTGCTCTACTGAGTATCCCAAAAGTCTCAATGCAATTTAAAACCATAAAAGCAGCCGCTTATTCCTGCGGTCGATTCTGTCGTGGAAGACTGGAAAGAGATTTCAGTGGAGGCGGGACTTATTAGCCACCCCCTCACCCACCCACCCCATGTCCCCGAGGCCGGGCCTTCAAATATACAGCGTCCCTCGGTGGCCCCAAAATCAGCCCACAAGAACATTTCCGACCCTTTATTGGGGCTCCGTTTGCCCCAAATAAATATAATACATTACGCCCCATCTCTGGGGGGAACACTAGACAGTCAGCCTTCCCCTGTCCACAGGACTCCCCACCCTGGGTCTGTCCCCCTTCCAGGGGCAGCTTGACCCTTTCAAAATAAATTACCCAGAGGGAAAAGGGGGGGAAGGAGCTGCAGAGAGGGCCCTTGCAACCAGCTCCAGGATCAACTCAAGTATCATCTGGGAGAGGGGGAGGCGGCGGCCGCTGGAGGCTGGAGTTCTTGCCTCCACTCCTCCGCTGCCCCCAGCGCGCCCTCCCCAGGTACTAAAGTGCATCGCAGCTCCGCAGTCCAAGTGTCCGACCATTCTCCCCGAGGGGGCAAGGGGGCGGCGTGGGGACCGTTCTGTTCATAGGGAGGAGTTTCTCGCGGGGATCGGAGATAATGGGGTTACAGGTGCAAAATGGGGGGAGGAGGCGCAGCAGGGGCTGGGAGGAAGCAGGCATCCAAAGGGTCCAGCACTGGTCCAGCAGTGGCCACTGAGGCTGTCCGTGTGTCCATTCCTCGGGGGTGGTTGGGAGGGGGCAGGAGGGGGTCTCAGGAGAAGGCGTTCTCTCCAAGGGGCTCAGGCTCAAAGGGGGGTTCCGACATCTCGATGCCCTGGTGCAGCTTCTCCAGGGAGA
Organism: Antechinus flavipes; assembly: GCF_016432865.1. Lineage (NCBI taxonomy): Eukaryota > Metazoa > Chordata > Mammalia > Dasyuromorphia > Dasyuridae > Antechinus > Antechinus flavipes. The sequence goes on from NC_067400.1 coordinate 612,540,602, forward strand.
ACTTCATCTGCAGGGAAAGCAAAGAGGTCGTGCGTGGGTGGGTGGGAAGGGAGGGGGCCGGGGACCCGGGGAGGGTCAGGGGGGCGCCCACCTCATCCAGCAGCTCCACGGAGGCCCGCAGGATCTGCCGCCACTTGTGCACCTCCACGCTGTGGAACTGCTTCTGCAGGGCCAAGATCTCGGCCCACTCAGCGGCCGTCTGGGGGAACTTCCTGGGGGGAGAGTCGGGGCTGAGGAGGGAGGGAGAGGGAGGTGGGGGGGCCGCGACCCCCCCCGACTGCTCCCCCCCCCCGCTGCTCCCCCTCCTCCCCTCCCCCCGCCTCCGGTCCCAGCCCCTGCACTTACTCTTTGCCCAGAGCCAGGCTGTGCCAGGCCTCGAAGGTGTGGGCCGTGCGCTCCAGGGACCAGAGCCGGTAGAAGAGGAGGGCGTTGAGGGCCACCAGAATGACGAGGCTGTGGGGGCAGAGAGACCGGGGTCAGGGTCTGGGGCAGCAGGGGAGGGCCTGCGCGAATTTAGGGTTAGGGTTAGAGGGAGGGCGGGGCGGGGGCGGGGCGCGGAGCGGAGGGGCGGGGCCGGGCCCAGGGGGCGGGGGGAGGGGAGGGCAGCCGGGAACCAATACCCTACCTTACACAGATCCTGGGGAAGCAGGGGGAGAGCGAGACAAGAAAAGGTGAGAGCCGCGCCCCCCACAGCGTCCCAACCCACGCTTAGCCCGGGAGCAGCCTCTGAGTCCGGCTACCCCGCCCCCATCTACAATGGAGAAACTGAGGCACAAGAGAGCGGCGACTTCCTCACGGTCACACAGGAAGCAGGGACGGAGCCGCGGCCTCCGGCTGCAGAGTCTGCCCCCCTGCGGCTCCGTGTGTCAGGGCGCGGCGCTGGGCGCCCACGTGGCACATGTAATACACGTGACACGCACGTGACGCGCACGTGACACACGTGCGCACTCTCACTCACACCCTCCCCAACCTCCGGCTCACACAATGCTGATGATGAGCAGGATCCCAGGGATGCCCGACCCGGGGCTCGGGTCCAGGGCTGGCTCTGAGAGTCGGGAAGTGATGGAGCCTGGGGGGGGGAAAGGCGGAGGGTAAGGGGGAGGAGCCGGTGCACGCCCCCTCGGGGAAAGCCAGCGGGTCGGAGCCCGGAGGCCCCCCAGGAGGGGGAGAAGGGCACCCCGCTCTCCCCGACAGCAGCCCTCTGCGCCCGCGTCCCGAGCCCTTCCTGCCCCATCGGCCCCCTCGGCTTCCCCACAGGAGGCCTCCAGACCCTTCCTCCCACCGACCCCGGTCCGGGAGCTGCCGTCAGCCCAAGGCTCCGGCCCTCCCCTGGGCCGCTCCTCGTTCTGCTCCAGCACGGCCCTTGATACGAGTAATCCCTTCGGAGAACAGACACTGCCTGCCTGCTGCCCCCGGAGAGGGGCTCTGGGGGACAAGGACCCTCTTTGTTTCCCCACCCGTCGGGCCCCCCACAGGCCGTACCTGAGGGGTGCAGGCCCCCCCGAGGGCACGTGTCGGGGTCCGCATGAGCGGGGGCCTCCCCGTGGTTCCTCCAGCTCAGAGGCCTTTTGCGCCGTCTCAGGCCCGACAGCAGCCCCCGGGCCTCCTTCCCACCCTCTTCCAGGGACAGTTTCTCTGCTTTGGAGAGCTCTCTCTCTGGGGAGGAAGTGAGAACCGGAGTCATCCCTGAGAACTGGCTCCTTCCCACGGCCGGCTGGGGCTGTCTTTGGGGGGTGCACAGTGGGGTCCCACAGAGGGGGGAAAAGGGGGTGTCGCTGCCCCCAGGGGACCTTCAGTCTCTCCCCTCTCCTGCCCCCCCATGGGGCCATCTTCTCAGGGGTCCTGCACCCCCATCTGCTCAAAGAGGGGCCACATTCTCTGGGATTGACTGGCTCCGGCTGAAGTTCCTCTGAGGGAGCCTTTACTAATAAATTAAGGGAAAGCAAAGCAAACAAACAAAAAAAGACTGTGTGTGTGAGTGTGTGCGAGTGTATATCTGTGTGTGTATCTGTGAGTGTGTGTGTGTGTGAGTGTCTGAGTGTGTGTGTGAGTATGTGTGTGTGAGTGTATCTGTGAGTGTGTGTGAGTGTGCGAGTGTATATCTGTGTGAGTGTATCTGTGAGTGTGTGTGAGTGTGTGCGAGTGTATATCTGTGTGAGTGTATCTGTGAGTGTGTGTGAGTGTGTGCGAGTGTATATCTGTGTGAGTGTATCTGTGAGTGTGTGTGAGTGTGTGCGAGTGTATATCTGTGTGAGTGTATCTGTGAGTGTGTGTGTATGTGTGTGTGTGCATGTGTGAGTATGAGTGTAAGAGAGACAGAGACAGAGGCACAGAGAGGGAGGGCACGACTGCTCCCCTCCTTCTGGCCACTGAAGGGCTGCCTGGGCCCAGCGGGCGCCTCCCTCTCGCCTCCGCTGAGCTAAGGGGGACCGAGGCCTTTACAAGTTTTGCCTTTGGGGCGGGGGCCGCCGTGCGAGGCCCCAGAGATCAGACGGGCTCCGGGCTGGGGCTCTAGACCCCGGCAGGCAGAGGGTGGGCTGTGCAAGCCCGGGAGAGCCCCCGCCCTCTCCTGACCCGTTCTTTCCTCCGGCTGCCTCAGCTTACCCAGGTGGTGGAAATAATCCTCGATGCCGCTCCAGGAGTTCTTCTCAATGAGGGACTTCACCAGACTCCAGGGCTGCTTCCGGTAACGGATCTCCGATGAGACGCTGAATGGGGGAGAGCAGCGGGGTGAGAGGGCAAAGGGCGGGAAGAAGGGGGTCAGGGCTTTCTCCTCCCACCTTTTTTCAGGCTCCAATCAAACCCCCCCGAAGTCCTGCCTGCTTCCAGGATCCTGGCTGTAGAAGGGACCTCAGACCAGGGACCGGGGGAGGCTTAGGGAGTTGAGACTCATGGCTGCCCACCTCCAGCTGTGCTGGGAGGCTGTGCGAGGGTCCTTGTGGACCCTTCTCCTTTGCCCATCTTCCCTTTTTTGGGTATCGGATCCCTGGCCCCCCTTGCTCAGGCCGGGGAGCCTCTAGCCGCGCCCCCTCCTCATCGGCCCTGCCCACGGACACCCAGGGCAGAAGGAGGCGGCCTCCGGGGGTCCCAGGGGCGTCCGGCTGACAGCGGGTGAACGAGGCTCGGGATGGGGCTGCGGAAGGGCCTGAGCTCGGGTCTCTGTGCTTACCGGAGGCGGGTCTTGTTCCTGGCCAGGCTCAGGATGCAGTATCGATGAGCTGTGTAGAAATAGTCTTGGTAGGGAATGCCCTGAGTGAGGACCTCGGAATCCACCACGCAGCCCCCACCCTGAGGGCTCCGGCGGAACAGCGTCTGAAGGGGAGGCAAGAGAAGGGGTCGGGAGGGCCCTCTCCAGCTGAGACCCCTCAGAGCCTCCCCCTTTCTCTCCAGGTCCCTCTACTCCCAGTTCTTCCTCCTCCTTCCCACCTCTCAAGGCCTCCTCCTCCCCACTCCCAGTGCTCCCTCCTCTTCATCTCCTGGGCCCCCCCTCCCCACTCTGGGGCCCTCCTCTCCACTCCTGGTACCCCCTCCTCCCTACCTCCTAGTGTCCCCTCCTCCACATCTCCTGGTGTCCCCTCCTCCCCACTCCCGGGGCCCCTCCTCCCCACTCCCGGGGCCCCTTCTCCCCACTCCCAGTGCTCCCTCCTCCCCACTCCCAGTGCTCCCTCCTCCCCATCTCCTGGTGTCCCCTCCTCCCCACTCCCAGGCCCCCTCCTCTCCACTCCTGGTACCCCCTCCTCCCTACCTCCTAGTGTCCCCTCCTCCCCATCTCGTGGTATCCCCTCCTCCCCATCTCCTGGTGTCCCCTCCTCCCCACTCCCGGGGCCCCTCCTCCCTCACCTGGGTCTCCACCACCGCCGCGCTCTTGGGGCCCAGAGGGTTGCTGATGGGGATGGTGTAGGACAGGACGCGGCTCTGATGACATTTACTCTCCCCGCTCCACGGGGTGAAGGTCACATCTGCCGTGGAGGAGAAGGAGTGAGGGGCGGCCTGGGCCCCCCCGACAGCCCGCCCCTGCCCCTCCTCCAGGAAGCTCGCTGGGTGCTCTGCAGCCACAGCCCCCTGGGGAGCAGGAGGAGGAAGGGGCTCCCAGCCCCGTCCTCAGGAGAATCCCTGCCCCCGCCCCCGCCGGTTACCCCAGGCCCGTCCCGGCTCTGACCCGTGAACTTCCGCTGCTGGAGGAAGCCCTGCAGGAAGGGGGAGTCGGAGAACAGCATCTGCTGCAGGCGCTCGGCCCCCACGTGGAACACGCAGTTGATGAGCAGGCGGCCCGAGAGGTCCGGGAGGAAAGAGGTCAGGTCCGCTGCAGGCAGGGGAGGGCAGACGTTGGCTTGGGCCGCGGCCCGGGGAGGGGGCTGGGGGGGAAGGGGCTTCCTGCCTTACCTTCCTCCGTGGCCGAGGAGGAGGAGTTACTCGTGTCCGTCAGCATCTCTTCACTGGGCAGCAGGTCCAAGGGGGTCAGGGGGGCCGGACCCTCGGGGGGCATCTCGGGGGGCAGGGGCTCGGTCACTGGCGTGACCGTCTGACTGGAGGAGGCGTCCGGCTGACTGTCCGTCTGCCTTTCTTTATCCTCCTCCCCCTGAGGAAACAGGGAGCGGGTTCGAGTCCTTGCTGACCATTCCCTGCATCCCCTCGCACGCCCGAGGGGGCGACGCCGCGTCTGCAGCAAGGGCCAAGAAGTGGTGCCGGCCAGAAGGCCTCGGAACCCCCTGGAGCGGGGAGGGAAGGCGGGCCGGGCCGCACGGGCCGCCATGACGCTCCCAGACAAACCCTCCCGGTCAGCGAAGCAGGGACGGGCCGAGCCTGGAACCCCCGCCCGTCCTCTCCGGCCGGACTCACCGCGTTGTCCCCGTCGCTGCTGGCCTGGGAGGGGCACGGCGTGAGCTGGGTCCTCCGGGAGGCCGTGGGGCTGGGCTCGCGGCTGAGGTCCGGGGACCTGTGGGGCAGGGTCATGTCACTCAAGGCAATCACATCCCCCACCTCCTTGTGGCCCCTGTCAAGAAGAGAGAGGGAGGATCAGTCCTTGCCGGCCCCGCGATCCCCAAGGCCTGGGGGGCTGCCCCCTCCCCACTCACGGTCCCCAAGGCCTGGGGGGCTGCCCCCTCCTCATGGCTTACCCCAAACCATTCAGCTGCTGCAGAGGGCAGACGTAGTCTTCATCCTCACTGGTGAGACCGAGCTCGGACCCATAGCACTGATGCACCAGGTGCCACAGCTCCCGGGGTGACAGAGTCTGGGGTGACCGGCAGCTGGGTGAGGGGGCGGGGAGGGAGGGGCAGCGAGCCCCCCCTGCTTCCCCCCTCCCCTGCAGCCTCCCCGTCCCTTCCCATCCTATCCCCCCGTCCTCCATGAGAGGGAGCCCTGGGCCCGCGCTCTCCCCGGCGTCTCCCCCACCAGCCGGCACCTTGTCCAGCAGGGCATTCTGCCAAAGGCGGAAGATGAGCAGGAAACAGCGGTCTCGGGCTCCAAAGGAGGTGAAGAAATGCTGGGGGAGGTTGAGCAAGGAATGGTGTGAAAGAAAGGGGGGGGGGGGGTGAAATGGAGACTTCCGCCCCATCTCCCTCCGCTCCGTCCTTCTCTTCACCTATTTATGGCTCTCCTTCCGACTTCCTCCCCCAGCCTCCAACATCCTCGCCGGCCCGTGGACATTTCCTGCTTCCCCTGTGACCCTTCTGCCCCAGCCCCTCCTCCCAGTCCTCTCCCTCCTGTAGGAGCCTTCCCCTCCACCGGCTCCCACTCATGCCCACCATTGCCTAGCTTCTTCCCCACCCTGCCCCAACCCCATTCTCCCTAAAACCCTCCTGCTTCCTACATATCCTCCCTTCTGCTTCCCACTGCCACCCAATGCCATTTCCCCACCCCTCTCCCCAACATCCCCCGAATCCAGAATCTCATGATCTCATGCCTGGACTACCCACTTCTCTTCTAAACTGGCCCCCCTGTCCCAATCAATCTCCAGAGCCGCCAAAGTGACTTTGCATCATCCCCGAACTCATGAACCATCCATGACCCGCTACTGTTCCCAGAATTAGCCATAAACCCCTCCAGGCCGTTCCTAGTTATCCTTGCGCCTTCCTACCGTTCCCAGAGTCCTCCAGGCCGTCCCTGCTCCTTGCTCCCTACGGTTCCCAGAGTCCTCCAGGCCGTCCCTGCTCCTTGCTCCCTACGGTTCCCAGAGTCCTCCAGGCCGTCCCTGCTCCTTGCTCCCTACCGTTCCCAGAGTCCTCCAGGCCGTCCCTGCTCCTTGCTCCCTACGGTTCTCAGAGTCCTCCAGGCCGTCCCTGCTCCTTGCTCCCTACCATTCCCAGATTCCTCCAGGCCGTCCCTGCTCCTTGCTCCCTACGGTTCCCAGAGTCCTCCAGGCCGTCCCTGCTCCTTGCTCCCTAAGCACTAGTGTCTGCCTGGACTGGCTTCACTGGCTGTTCCATTTTCCATATCCGGGCCTTTGCCATGGCCGACCCCCCACATCCAGATGGTCACTCTTCTCACCCCCCCTCTTAGGATCCTTCATTTCTTGCTTCAAGACTCACCTTCCCCCCATTTTATGGGAGCCCTCCTGGGTCCTCCCAGCTACTTCTGCCTCCTTCTCCAGGTCTATCTGTTGTAGTTAGTTATTGGGGGGGGGGGGGTCCCTCCCTATTTCTGCCTGAGTTCCTTGAGGGCAGGAAAGGTTTGGGCCTCTTCCTGTTTCCCGGGGCCTGGCACTGTGCACGACACCGACAGATGCTCAGTGACTCCCCCCGGAGCCCCGCTCCCTAACACTGCTTCCCCCCACCTACTTTCTCGCTCTCGGTGCAGATCTGGATGGCGTTGGGAATCAGTTTGGCTGTTTTCTCCTTCTTCAGACATGTGACTTCTTTCAGCTGGATTGAGATCTGGGAGAGCCAAGGGGGAAGATATGGGAGGGGGCTTTATCTCAGCGTCCCCCACCGGCCCAGCCCAGCCCAGGCCCAGGGCTCACCGTGGTTTCCCAACGGAAGATATTGCTGTAGAAACAGATCCAATTTTCAGAGAGGTAGAGGCGGCCTTGGAGAAGGATGTCCCTCTGCAGGGCACAGGAGTAATCTGAGAGCAGAGGGGACAAGAGGCAGCTTAGTAACCTGAGCCCAGGAACCGGGAAGGGAAAGGCCAGGAGTGAGGAGGGCAGCGGGCTGGCAGAGAGACAGGGCCGAGAATGGGGGGGGGGGGAGGGCTGGCAGGGAGACAGGGCCGAGAATGGGGGGGAAGGGGAGCTGGCAGGGAGACGGGGCTGGGGGGGGGAGACGAGGCCGAGGATGAGATGGGTGGGGGGCTGGGAGAGCTGGACAGCAATGGAAACCAGGCAGACCTGGGATGTTTAGGGCAAAGAGGTCTGGGGGCCCCAAAGAGGTCCCCCTCCCTGCTCTTACCCACAATGAGCCGCTCAGCCTCAGGAAGTTTGCTGAAGAGTTTTCTGAAGTCCTCATTGCGCTGTTTGTAAGTAGGACTCAACATCTGTCAGAGAGAGACACGAGAGCTTGGCCAGGGCTTAGTTTGCCTTCCCCAAGTTCTCCTGAGTCTCCTAAGGCCCAACCGGATAAATCACTCAACAAGCCTTCAGTAAGCAACTACCAGGTACCAAGCTAGATGCTGAGGATCCAAGTAAAGGACGAGTGGATCCCCAGCTGCTTGCGCCCCATTCAGCCCCCTCTCAGGCCTCCATTCCAGCCCCGTGTCCCCCTTTGCCTCTCATCACCCCCCTTCCCTTCTTCCTTATCCCTCTGTTTTCTGACCAGATGGTCATCCCCGTTCTCACACCTTCTTTCTACAGAGGAAAGCATCCAAAGGGACGGTTTAATCCTCACCCCCCGTATTTCCAGAGATACTTACACTGTACCAGCTCTGCATTTTCTGCGAGAAAAAAAAGAGAAAAGACAAAGCAGGTGTCACTCTGTCCTTCTCCCTTTCCTCTGCCTCTCCCTGCCCTCCCTTGTATTCACCAGCCCCTGCCCTGTCTGCTCGCCCTCCGGCCCATCACCCACCATGCACCCCGGCCCTGCCCAGACCTTGCTATTTCTGATGAAGTTTCTGCTACTGAGCGACTGGGTTCCGGGGCTGCTTGCCCCTCCGCCTTTCTCCGAGGAGCTGTCCGAGCCCTTCTCTGACCCCTTCTCCACCATGGCTCCGGTGTCCTGCTCTGCAGGGGGGGACCGGTTCGGGGGCAGCAGCAGCAACCGCTTCCGAAGGGAAGGGGAGCTGCTGGGGGTGCTCCGGGCGGAGTGGGGGGCTGTGCTGAGGAAAAAATGGGAAAATCAGAGTGAGGGCTCTTTCCTGTCCCAAACCCCAGTTAAAGTTCCCCACTCTGCAACCGGGCATCCAGGATGTGGTCCTGAGTGCTGAAGAAACTGCAGAAATAATCTGTGACACTGTTCCTTTTTATAAATCAGTATTTATAAGACTTTGCAGAAGACCTTCCTTCGGGACAGTGCTGGGGAGAGATCCGGCAGCATGCCCTTTTACAAACGAACATATTGAGACCAGAAAAGAGCAACTGGCTGCCATCACCCTGGTCGGCAGCCAGCCGGTGGACAAGTCTGGTGCTTTAGATTGCTGTGGCTCCTCTCCATTGGGCCACACTGCCCCTGCACAGCCTCCACTCCCTCACCGCCCCCCGAAACTCCGCTCCCTTTTCTCTCACCCCTCTCCCTCAGCACCCAGGCGGTAACAACTGCTTTTTGTATCTGCTCTCACTTGGTTCTTACCAGTTTTTAACATGGTCATCTGGTGCCTGGTCCATGGCTCCTCCATCAGACTCTAAGATCTGGGACTCCAGAGAGCAAGAGCCATCACTTAAATGGGGAATCAGGGGAAAGGGGCCTAGTCGGGGCTCTGAACTACTTCATGTGTCATCCCAGACAAAGTATTCAATCCCTCTTAGGGCTACACGCAGACACTCTGCCAGGACGTCCAAGTCTTCCACCTCTAATGAACTCTGAAATTATTTCTCTTTTTCTCGGTTTTATGACTCTTAACCCCATTCTTCATCCTCTCCATGACCTATAGTCACCCCTTGATTCTTTCTCCAGCTTCCATCCCTACCTTGTCCACACTCTCCTTCCTTCCCTAGCTCAACCTCCTGCTCAACCCCTTCTCCTACAGCCAAGCGTTCCTTGTCAAGCTCCAACCATGGATCTGCCCCCTTAACTCTTACTCACGTGCTACAGAAGAGAACTGAAGAAGAACCGAAAATTCGTGTTACATAATCTCAACCGGGCCCTTGCTGAGGCAGGGCAATCCTTGACACAGCTCTGACTGCCTACCCCAATCATCACAGCCGTTTTTCCAAGCCTTTCCCTCCCTCCTCAAGTCTACCTTAGCCCCCAGCTGAAGATGCTCATACTTAAAAAAAAAAATGGGGTCATTTATGGAAAACTTCCTCTTCCCTCCTCCTCCTCATCTCACATCACTCAGCCATTTTCCTCCACTCTCTCTCCCTTCGCCCTCGCCTCGCTTGAAGATTGGCCCTCCTTCTTGCCAAAACAAACCACTCAACAGGCATAAGTCATCCCATTCCATCCTGTCATCTCTGGCAGATATCACCCCACTCATTAATCTTCAGTCTCTCTCTGTCTACTGACTGCTTCGCTGGCGCTGACAAACATGCCCATGTCTCCCCATCCTCAAAAAAACTATTTGAGCCATCTATCCCTGCTAACTATCAGACCGTATCGCTCCTCCCTTTCACGGTTAAACTCCCAGAGAAAGTAAATTATAATAAAATATATCATTTGTCTCCTGCCAGAAAGATGCTGAATTTAATGTGCAAAGAGACAAAAATCAGGGGGGGATGGTCACTAGGGGAATTTGAGTTTTGTTTGTTGGGGTTTTTTAGTGGGAGAAAGAGGGGGAAGGACATATTTAAGATTTATATACAAATAACTAAATACTTAAAAAAAAAATCTCCAATCAGTACTTCCTCCTCTCTTACTAGTTTCTAAACCTTCTTCAGTCTGGACTCTGACCCCATCGTGTAATTGAAAATATTTAAATATTCTCTCCAAAGTTACCAATGATCTCAATCCTTATCATTCTTGACCTCCTATCAACAGGGTTGATAACTCACTTCTCCTGGAGACTTTTTCCTCCACTTTTTCATGGCATTACTCTCTCCTGGGTCTCCCGCCCAATCATTCCTTCTTGGTTTCCTTTGCTGGATCTTCTTACAAGTTACACTCCCACTTGAGCTCTCCTCTTAGCCCTCTTCTTCTTCAATCCTATCTTGACCAGTATTTTCATCAACTCTCATGGGTTTAACTATCATCTCTAGGCTGATGATTTTCAGAACTATTTACCTAGCTCTAAGCTTTCTCTTGAACTCCGATCTCACATATCCAACTGCTTAGCGGACAAATAGCCCATCTGAAACTAAACATGTTCTAAACAACTCATTCCCTTTTCCATGAAACCTTCTTCCTTCCCAACTTCTTTATTATTGTGGATAATACCACTATCTTCTTAGTGACTTTAGTGATTTAAATGCTCATTTGTGTTTCTCCCATACATCCCATCTCTTGCCAAGGCTTGTCGATTCTGCCTTTATAGCTCTCCTTCAACACCATGACCGTATAGCTGAATTACTGAAATGGTCCAATCGTTGGTGTTCCCGCCACTAAAAGCTCAGCCTCTACTCAGCTGTCAAACTGATCTTTCTAAAGCACAGATTGGGCCAGATCACTTTCCCATTCAATCAATTTCTCTGACTCCTGATCACCTCCCAGATCAAATGTAAAATCCAATAGCTTTTTCTCTATCCTCCTCTTTCTGGACACTGGACATTTTTTGGTTACCCTTATCTTCTAGATATTAATGACATTGTCAACTGCTGAGTCTCCTTTACAATTTCTTTGTGAATTCCCTACCTTCTCTTCTCTACATTCTCTGCTCAGGATCCATTATCAACTCGTAAGGGCTCAACCATCAACTCATATATTTATCTGCATACTTTCTCCCCCCATTAAATTGTAAGCTCCTTGAGGACAAGGACTTCTTTTTCCTCTTTTTGTATCCCTAGTTTTAGCATAGAGAAGGCACTTAATATTGACTGATTTTTATAGAGATGACTCCAGAAGCAGCAAGATGGAGTAGATGGAATATTGGACTTGGAATCAAGAAAACATGAGTTTTAATCGTACCTCTGATATTTAGTAGCTTTGTGACCTAGGTCTCTTTATCTCTCTGGGACTCAGTTTCCAGGTCTGCAAAATTTAAGGGTTGAACTCTGAACTCAATCACTGCTTCTGCATTCTAGATATAACTGCACCAGGCCTGAACTGCAGGTTGTCATCACCAGCTGCTTGTCGGACATTCCCATCTAGATGCCCCACGGTCAACTCGAACTCAAACTAAAATTCATCATCTAATTCCCTTCATCTCAAAACATTACGAGCAACCTCTGCAGCTTCAGTCCTCCCATAACTTCAGTTTCAGGAGTCCATCCAACGTGGTAGTGGTTCCTTTGCTTGCCCTGATGTTGTGCATATACCAAGGGAGCACACACTCCATCTACAGATTGCTCCCTTGCTCTTGCCATACGACCAGCCCATTTTCTTTAGCAATGATGTTATTTTTTGATTACTTCCTTCACTCTTATTTTTTTTTTTTCCTGACTAGACCTTTGATTTTATTTTTGGGAATCCATTCACATCACCTAACATGCTTCTTTCTAACAGTCTTCTGAATTTTTAATTCTCTAGAGATCATACATAGGGTCCCATAACCTACAGCTATACCACAGCAGCAGAAGGATATTGATCTTAAAAATAACGGGCTTCTGCTTTCATGGGAAAATTTGAGAATCATTAAAAAAGAGCTTTATAATTTTTCAGAAGCAATTCAGTCCCTTTTTTTCCTGTTTAATTCTGGGTTCAAATCACGGTCCATATGAGTACTGACGGAGAAATTCTCAAGATTATCTATGTAACTGAATATCATAGTCCGCAAAAAGTACATTTTTCATCCACTTGGTTTCTTTTATACAAATGATTTGGCAAAACTTATTTAAGTAGACAAAGAGGCTCAAACAACCACATCTGCAATTTAGCAAATCTCAGAGTATCCCTATTTGCTTTGGATGCTGCCTAGATCTCCTCCAATGCAATAGCAAAACTTAATACCACCAAAAAATCTCAGCCCTTGTCAATACTCCCAGAGAGATGACTAAAAGAAAATCAATAACTACTGAGCTCTACTGCTACTGTTCCATCTTTATAAAATTAGATGAGATTAGAAGGAAACTGATAGGCTTTTACAAGTAGAGTAAACCACATCTTCAAGGGTGCAGAGAATACAAGATCTCCATTTGTTTACTATTCCTAATTATGAAAAAGCATTTAAGTGAATGAGTATTTTCATGATTCTTTCCACAAGACAGCCTCCATACCTTCATCAAAATGGTTCAAGATTACTTGAAAATTGGAACCACCAGCGTAATCTTGTTTGACTCCATGATGATGGAGTATCAGATAAGATCTAACACAGGGAGATTAGCAGATCACTAGTCCATCACCAAATTTCACTCTTTCTGTGGAGGTTCCCATCGTCTTTCCAGGGATTCACATTCACACAAGCTGAGACTCATCATGGACTTTTCACCCCCTCTCAATTCTCATATCCAAAGAGTCATTACCTATATCCTCTGCATTCACACAACCACCCCCCTATGCAGGCTGTCATTGAACCCTGATTGGACTATTGCAGTCATTTCTTAAGTGGTCCTCCTGCCTCCATTCTTTCCACTTGGGACAATCCAGACTCCACACAGCTGCCAAATGGATATTTCTAAAGCCCTGATCATTTCATTGCTTAAGAACTTTAAGTGGCTCCCTATTGCTTCTGGGGAGAAAAAATAGACTCCTATTTGACACTTCACAATATAACCAAACCAAACTCAAATTTATTTCACAGTTGAATCAAGACTTTTCCATGTGCTATTCCCTGAACATGAGCTTCCATTTATCATCTCCTGCATAAGTTGTCCTCCGTGTTTGGAATGGCCTTTTTTTTTTTTTAAACTTTAAACCTCTGCTTCTTGGAACACTTGGTTCCCTGTAAGATTTCCCTCAAGTGCCATTTCCTAAGAGATCTTTTCTGATCCCCTTAATTGTTAGAGAGCCCTCCAAGTTATCATTTCATGTTTGTTTTGCATATGTTCTATATTTAATGAAATTCATGTGGCTTCTCTCAATAAAAAGGACTGTTTCATTTTTGGCTTTTTGTAAATGTCTAACACACTAAATGCTTGTTGAATTGAGTGTAAATTAAAAATGCTGAAGGGTACCAGAACTTAAGGAAAAGGCAATGCCCAATATTTCCATTGGTCTCTCTCTCCTTCCTTCTCTCACTATCTCAAGTCTCTCTATTTCTCCTCTCTCCATGTGCGTCTCTGTGCAAAGTAGGAGACTATGGGGGTTTGAGGTGTATGCTGCCAGATATGGTCTCTGTGTCCACTGGTTTGGCTTCCCTGTTACCTCTTGTTCTACAGAAGGAGTCTATGGGAGTCTGTTGCAAAGTGATTGATGAAAAAACATCAATAGAGCATTTTTTTTTAAGTCAGCAGAGCAGCAGGAAATAAAAGGACTGGATTAGCAGGTCTATAGGAGCTCCCCTGGAACAATCTCAGAATTAGAGCAAATCTCTTCCCTCTGAACCGGTTTGCTCTTTTGTAAAATAAGCCGGACCAGATGGCCTCTGAGACTCCTTCTGGCTCCAGAGCTAAGGTGCTAGGTGCTCCCATCTCCTGCCATTCTACTCTATTTTAAGCTATGAGGGGAGGAATTTGAACTCTCCACTGCAATTCTTTCTGAAGTGGTGCAGCATAGAGAGAGACAGAGGAGAAATAAAGAGAAGAGAGAAAAAGAGGGAGGAGGGGAGAGGAAAGGAAAGGAAGGGAAAGGAGAAGGGAAAGAAGGAGAGGGAAGGAAAGAGAAAGGGAAGAGAAGGGAGAGATTGTTTGGGATCATTTAATCACTTCAGAACTGAAAAAGATAATTCATACAGAATCTCAACAATTCCAGTAAATCTTCTCTTTATTCTATCTAATATAGTATATAGTAGAACCTTAACAAATGTTGATTAATTGACTGAGTTTTTTTGTTTTCTTTGGTCTGGTATAATTGGTCAAAGGATAAGGTCTTTTCTCTGTAACAATTTATACATTATCTTTTGGTTTTATTCATTTGTATCTGCTCTTAATAAAACTGCTTTGTAAAAATTGTTATTCTGCTTCAAGTAACTCAGGAGAGAGAGAAAATAGATGGACAGACAGATGGAAATGAATAGATAGGTGGATAGATGGATAGACTGACAGATGAATAGATAGAGAGATGGATGGAAAGATAGAGTCAATAGGCAGAAGGATAGACAGATGGAGAGAGTAGATGGATAGATAGACATAATTGTGAATGGATAGATAGACAAACAAATATGGAATAGACAGATGCGTGGAAAGATGGGGTGAATAGATGGATGGACAGATGCACAGACAGACACATGGATAAGGTGGTGGATAGACAAATGGATAAGTAGATAGACATTGAAGGTGGGTAGACAAGACATATAGAGGGATAGATAAATATGGATGAATAGATGAATAAACAGACGGATGGATGGAAAGATATGGTGAATAGATAGATGAATAGGGTGGATACATAGGTAGACAGACATATAGATAAATAATTGTGGACAGATAGATAGATGAAGAGACAGATGGACAGACAGATAAATATGGATGAATAGACAGACAGATACATGAATGGATGTTATCTATGGAATCATGAGAACCACATGTACACCACTTAGTGACTCCCTTGAGTGAATAAGCTGCCCTTTACCTGTGTCTGCCTGAATTCTGGCCTGGCTTCGTTCGGTGGTTATCAGGAAGGATCCTGAAATTCTGGCATGACCCTGGACAGGTCAGTTAAGCCCAGGACTTATCAAAGCTTGCGCCAGGCTAATGCCCTCTGTCTCCACTCACCATCCCTGGCACTTGCCTGGTAAAAGCACTTCACTAAGGTTGTTGTTCAGTCACGTCCAACCGTACGTGACCCCGTGGACATTGTTTCCTTGGCAGATACTGGCCTGATTTATCATTTCCTCCTCGGTGTGTCTCCATTTTACAGCCGAGGACAGGAATAAAGCCACTTGCCCAGGGCCCAGTATGTACCGGAGGCCAGATTTGAACTCAGATCTCCCTGTCTCCAGACTGTACCCCTCCCCATGTATGGGCTGTCTTCCCTCATTAGAAAATAAGCTCCTTAAAGGCAGGGACTTGCTCCTAGTAGCTTCAGTGCTTCGTATGCTGCCCAGCAAATAGTAGATGCTTAATAAATACCTTGAAATTCACTTGTAGACTTAGCAAGTCTTTTTGTAGAGCAATACAAATGTTATGGAGTCATTTCTAGTGAAAGGCTAGCCCGGAGTCCTGCAGGGAAGCCCTCAGGAGGGAGATGTTATTAGGCTGAGCCTGGAAGGGAGAGGAGCAGTATTCCAGGTGCAGCATGGCCAGACTGCAGATCTCACCCCCAGTGGCAGCACCGGGGTAGATGGGAGAGGGTGGGGCAGGGCCAGAGAGCGGGACTGTGGGGATTTCAGAAATCACAGATAAATCCACAGATCATAGATATTATAGGCTTAAGAAATCATTTGCTTCAACTTTAGAGAAAGAAACAGAGGCTCCCCAGAGAAGGAAGTCCCAGTGGGCGGTTTGGGATTTCAGGATCAGATGTGTGGCCGATTGCGGGGAACTTTCATTTCAGACCACCAGACAGTGAAAACTCCCCTGGGAGGAGCCTCCTTCTCCTTCTTCTCTGTTCTGGATAATCTAATGATCTGCTGTCACGACTTACCAAATTCCTCTGCCTGGTATTCAAGGCCCTACCGTAACCTCTCCAGCTTCCTCTCCCCATATCCCCGCCGCCCCACCCATAGAGCCCATCCACTGCAGGCCCACTCCCACCATCTCTGCCTATAGAAATACTGCCCAGCTAAAGTTCTGACCACTCTCCCCCAACCCCTCCAGGAATGATTTTTTTCCTTTTTAGAATCTCTTTTCCAATGAGCACAACTAGGTGGGGCAGTGAACAGAGCACAGGATGGAGAGCCCTTAGTAGAGACTTATTCATGAATCAATAAGCACTTTATAGGCACTTGTTGAGAGGGAACAGAAAGCCTTCCCACCCAATTCATGAATGAATGAATAAGCACTTAGTAGGCCCTTGTTGGGGAGGTGGGAGAACAGACTTACCACTCAACTCTTGATTGAATAAATGAATAAGCACTTAGTAAGCACTTGTTTAGAGGGAACAGAAAGCCTTTCCATTTGGTTCATGAATGAAGGATCAAGCTCAAGAATACTCAGTGGCTCCCTAGTGCTGCCATTAGAAACTATAAATTCTTCAGACTAGCATTCGAGTCCTTCACAAGTTAACTTTCTCCAGCCTTGCTCCCTTTTCCACAATCTCCATCCCTACCTGTGCTGTCTGTCCTCAGGCTTCAGCTCCCCCTTAGAAGCCTCAGTCCCTGCTCATTAGGTCTCTGAGCTCTGCGCAATCTGTCCATATCACTGATCTTAGATGGGAATGACTCTCCAAGGGAGGCTGGGGGGCGTTACCACCTCCTCCTGGGCAGGTGCTGCAGCTTCACAAGCCTGATACACTGTGCTAGGCAATAGTTTGTTTTATTATCACCACAGTTTAGGAAAGTAATCTGCTTGCAATTGTCCTCAGCCCACAGTCACATGAGAACCATCTGAAAGGCCTTAAGGGGTTTTAGTCTGGTTAAAAGTCCAGGAAACTTTCTTCAAATACTTTTAGATTTAGGACTATGGCACATAGGACATAAATAAACCTTTTTTTTTTTTTTTTTTTTTTAAGGTTTCAGTCATCAAATCCAGTCCTCTCATTTTTCAGATAAGGAAACTGAGTCCTGGAGAAGTCAGACAACTTGACAAGTCACACAGGAAGACCTGTCCTTGGCAAAGGAACCGAGCAAAGGGGGGAATTTGCAGAAGCTGACTGAATTAGAACAGAACTACATGTGTGGTTGTTGCCACTCAATTGCTTCTGACTCCTCCTGACCCCTTTGGCATTTTCTTGGCAAAGATACTGCCAGTGATTTACCATTTCCTTCTCTAGCTCATTTTACAGATATGGAAACTGAGGCAAACAGGGTATCGCTGACTTGTCCAGGCTCACACAGCTAGGAAGTGTCCAAGGTTGGATTTAAACCCATAAAGACGAGTCTTTCTGACTTCAGGTTTGGAGTTTTATCCACTGACTACCTAACCACCCAACATACAGCTGGCAGTTAACAGATGCTTGATGGATCAGGGAGTCCAGGTCCTGGACTCATGGTCTAGGAGGGGGAAAGAAAACCTGCTACAGGATAAAAGGTCTTTGAATGAGGTATCTGTGCCTGGTTACAAATCCTTCAATCAGGACCACGGGCTAACCCTCAGTTTCCTAATTCGTTATTTTGTTAGTATATCTCCTTTCTTCCTCTGAATCCCACCCTCGAGAATACCTACACTTGGAGAGAGCTCCTTTCTAATGCAAGACACCAGCTCAAGCCGAGTCCTTCTCACACTAACCTTCCTGTCTGGGTTTCATCTTTTCTGGGTATGGTACGGATAGGAACTAAAAAGGGCTCTTTTTCTTCTAGCCCAGTCAGACAATCAGTTCAACCTAACGGACATTTCTTCAGCACACACAAACAAGATGAATACACATATATGGAAGATACGGGTATATATAAGGAAAGGAGAAACCAGAGAGAGCAGAGGGGGAGAGCGAGGAGAAAAAAGAGAAAAAAAGGAGAAAAGGAGACAGAGTCAAAGATGAAAGAAATAAAAGAGAAAGGAAGAAAGAGAAGGAGAGGGAGAGGAAAAGAAAGAGACAAAGATAAAGGGAGAGAAAAGGAGTTACAAAATGATTGGGAGAAGTGGAAGAGAAAAAGCTCCATATAATATAAAGCAATGCCTGAGTGCACACAAGGGGCTGGGCACTCCAAAAGGCAGAGGTGATGGAGAACATCCCAGAGATGGGAGAAAGTCTGGATAAGGACAAAGACGTAGGAGATGAAGGCTTCTATACAAGGAAGAACAAGCAGATCAGTGTAGCTCAAACAGTGTGAGGGAGCTGTGCAGGGGGAGGGAAAGGGAAGAGCAAAAATATGAAATAAATCGGAATCAGTCCGGCAAAAGGATCTGTTATTTATCTAGGGCCATAGGGAGCCACTGGGATTCTTGAGTAGGCAAGTGCCATGCTTAAGGAATAAGCAGACTTAAGAAGGTCTTAATAAATCAACAGGGAAAATGAGAGCTAGGGAGAACACTTGTCCCAGAGAAGTGGCCCTGCTAAGAAAGAGTTCTGGGCAAGTGTCTTGACCTTCCTTCTTTGGGAAACAGGATTAAAACTACAGGGCTGTTGCAAGGACAAAGTCAAAGCACATGAAATGCTTTTGTAAACCTCCAAGCTGTGTAAATCTAAGCTTTTATCAGGGCAGAAATTCAAACTATTATTTGTTTATTTTGGGCCAGAATTTTAAAATTATTATTTATTTATTTTGGCCTGATCTCTGGGTAATATCAGGGGTATAGTGGGACTGTGAGATAAGGTGACTCCAGTCTGTGCCTTTGAGAGCTGCCGGGACGTTGGGGCAGGGACTAGGCAGAGGCCTTTGTGCCAGGCACTGTGCTAAGATCTGAGGCACTCAAATGACTTGAATACAGTCCCGGCGTATCCAGCCACCTACCATGGATGATGGACTCTACCTCTCCATCTCCCTTCCCTTCCCCAAAGCCACCAGTTCCCAACAGCTCCTTCAATGGCCACTTCTCCTTCCCAATTGGTTTCCACTCATGACAAGGTGGTTTTCCTAAATTGCTAGTCTGACCTTGTCACTCCAGCCCACTCCCTTCCTCTATAAACTCCAGGGATGGGAACCTAATCCCAGAAGCTAAACTGTTCAGTCTCTGAACCTACACCTCTAGAAATCTCTTTTATTTCTTTTCTTTCCTAAAAAAACTCAAGCACTTCCACACCTTTTATTTACCTCCCCACCCTCGTCCCAGCTCCTCCCCTGTATGTCTAGTGCATGAGGAGGGTGGGGGACTATTCCATCTCCCTATTGGAAACTAAGCTCCTGGAGGATGGGGGGCGGTTTTATTCTGGCCCAATAACCTCAACAGACTAATAAGGCGCTTAATAAGTGCTGATTGTTTGACATGGAAAGATTTCTCCGGTTGGTACTCGGCTCATGTCTTCAGCATTATCACAAATTATTTCCTTTCATATGTTTTTCAATCTGACCTTCTGGGCTGGATCTGGTTTGAGATCCGAGTGCAAATCCAACCACACATTCTTCCAAATTGTATGATTCTGGGCAAATCACTTTTTTCCTTATTTGCAAATAATAAAATTATATTATTATATATATATTATAAAAAAGCACTTCTCTCCCAAATTTGTTATGCTGATCAAATAAGATCAGATTGATAAAGTGCTTAGAACACAGCAGGCACTAAATTAATGTTTGTTCCCTTCCCCCTTCTCCACGCTCCTACACTGGCCAGTTCCTGGACAGGATGGCTTTTCCTACTTAAAAGGATTTTTCTACTCCCCTAATCCCTGCCCCAGAATCCTTAGCTTTCTTTAAACAACGCTTCTTACAGGAGGTTTTTATGATTCCTCTCTCACTCAAAACTATCCTGTATTTATGTAATTTATAAAATATTTGGTGACTTTGTGTGGGTTTGTCTCTCCCTATAAGACGGAGCAGACGAGCTGTTCTGTCTCTGTAAGCCCTGGCAGAGACGGGTATGTAGACGGTACTTAATACCTGCTGGTAAATTGATTCCCGACTCCCTGCGCACTACCCACTATATTATCCTGCCGATATCATTATTATTCAATTCTGGGGCACCATCAAGCAGCCGCCGGGGAAGGAACATGGGCTTTACACTCCACAAAAGACCAGGCGATGCGACGCGGGCCCTACCCGGGGACTGCATTTGGGGGGCAGCCTCTTACCCTCCCTCCACATCCAGCTTCCACATTAATCTAAAACAGTCCCGAGCATCTGGTGATCAGGGTTCTCCACCAGTACTGCCGCTCGGCTGTACCACACGCCTCGGGGCTTCTTGGACTTGGCGTTCAAGGCCTCCACAACCGCCTCTCCAGCCTTCGGTCTCACACTCACACGCACACACACAGACACACATACTCTCCCACACTCACACACAGACATACACACACTCACATACACTCACACACTCACTTGCACACACACACACACACATACTCTCACGCACTCACACACAGACATACACACACTCACATACACTCACACACTCACTTGCACACACACAGACACACATACTCTCACGCACTCACACACAGACATGCACACACTCACACTCACACGCACACACACAGACACACATACTCTCACGCACTCACACAGACATACACTCACACACTCACGCACACACACACACACATACTCTCACGCACTCACACACAGACATACACACACTCACATACACTCACTCACACACTCACTTGCACACATGCACACAGACACACATACTCTCACGCACTCACACAGACACACTCACTTGCACACACACTCACACACATACTCTCACACACTCACACAGACACACACTCACACACTCACACACTCACACACTCGCGCTTCTGTGACACCAGCTTATTCCCGGACCGGTGGTTCCTTCTCCTTCCTTTGCTTCTCCCCACATTTCCCCCTGGTTCGGGACCCTCTAGGGCAGTCCCTGCGGAGCCGCTCTGGGTCTCTCCAGTCCCTGACCTCTGACCCCTGGCCTGGTTGGGCAATAGGTTTTTTTGTCCGAAATAACCCTTGCAGGGCAGCGATAGGCGGTATCTGCCGTGCTCTCCCTCCTCCCAGGAGGGGAAGTCGGGTCACCGAGGCACCGAGCCCCTGTGGGGCCTCCCTCGGATAACCAGGCCCAGAGTCCGGATCTCCCTGGCCGCAGGCAGAGGACTCGGGGGCAGGGAGGGCTAGCTCCCCTGCCAGGGCAGGGAGGGCCGGCCCCTTAGCTGAGGCACTCACTCTCCTACTGCCCCGGGGAAGAGGAAGAGCAGCCCGGGCAGAGCCGGGGGAGAGGGGGCTTGGGCCGGGAGGGGCCGGGGCCGGGAGCGGGCAGCGGGGAACACCCTGATTGGGCCCTTGTGAAATATGGCAGAGTTAGGGCAAAAGGGCAGGTTATGGGGAAGGAGGCCCCCCAGGCTTCCGGACCTCCCCCAGCTTCCTGTTCTAGGACTTGCACAGGCCCAGAGTCACAGGTACCAGGGACACTGCGCCCGCCAACTTCCCAAACTCGGAGCCGAGGCCGCGGGTCCCCGGGAAAGGTGTTACTAGCGGGAGGGGACATCTCCATTTGGTAGGAGATAATGTCAGCGCCGGAGACCGGCCTCCTTCCTTCCTACCGCCCATCACGAGTCAAGGACGCGGAAAGATGGACCCCGAGACAGGGGCGGCCAGAGCAGCAAGGGCCGAGGGGAAAACACCAACCCCACGGATGCGGCCGCTCACGATCCCCCTCCCCAGTGCTCCTTTCTCTCTTCTTCCCCTACCCAGCCCCAGGCTTCCCCGCAGTGCTGAGGACACAGGCACAACGTGGGGCTCTCCCCTCGGTCCTTCTCCGTAACAAAAAGCCCCCAGCCCCTTCTCCAGCTGCTCCCCTCCCCCCGGCCCCGCTCCCCTTCACCAGCTGCTCCCCTCCCCCACGGGCTCTGACAGCAGTCTCAGCTCCTAATCCTCCATTCTCCGTTCCTATTTTCCAGCCCCCCCCCCCCAAACAAACCGCCCCTCTTCACTCTGCCCTCCCGGTCACCCCGACCCCGACCCAGCCCCTCCCTCCCCCGCTCTCAGGCTCGTCTCCCCGAAAAGGCCCGATCCCTCCAGACTCCCCCCAGCCTCTTCCAGGGCTCGCAGACATCATGCCACAGGTCCCTTTCTCCCTAATTCCTCACAGCAGCCCCCTAGGCTCTGCCCCCAAGCCCCCTTCCATCCTCGGCTCCCAGAGCCTCCTCCCCCCATGCATCCCCCCAGCCCTCACCCCACCATCCTTACTCAAACATAGCACGGAGCGGCCGGGCCGGGTGCGGCTCCTGGGCGCGTGGGGACTGGGGGGCCCGGGCTGGGGTGGGATCGGGACGGGACGGGAGGGCGGGACGCCCGGGCTGGGAGGGCTCCGAGCCCCGCGGCCCCGGGGAAGGGGAATCGGCGCCCCGCTTCCTCCGCCGCCCGCCCTCCCTCCCGGCAGCACAAAAGGCCGCGGAGCCGGCGGCGGCTACACCCCCCCCCCCAGCGTCACCGACCCCCCCTCCTCCCTCCCCCTCCTCCTTCTCCTCCTCCTCGCGTCACCAGCCCCGCCCCTACGGCCCCATCACGGGGAAGGGCCGGGGCGCTCTTCACCGGCCTGGACACCTGGGTCCTGGGGAAAAGGGGGGTAGGGCCCGGCCGGAACGGGGGGCCCCCTCCCCTCGCCCCTCTCCCCGCTGGGCTCCAGACCGGAAATGGGGGGGTGAAGGGAAACTCCGGGGGCAGGAAGGGGGAGGGGAGACCAACCCCCGCCCCCCAGCCCTTTTCACGGCAGACGTGCTTTCGTTCTGCGTGTGTATGTGTGTGCGCGCGCGCGTGTCCCTGCGTGTGTGCATGGGTATGTCCCTGTGTGTGTGTCCCTGTGAGTGCGCGCGCGCGCGTCCCGGTGTGTGTCCCTCCTGCCCTCTCTGCCTCCGTCCTCCGGACAGTTTCTCTCCGCGCGGGTCTCCCCATCCTGCTCTTCCTCCGCCTTTGTCCATCTAAGTCTTTGGCTGCACTTGCTGTGCCCTCTTCCCCCGCTCTCTCGGTGTCTGTCTCCCCCAGGGGTCTCCTTTGTCTTTCTGGCTCTGTTTCTGCCTCTCCTTCCCGGGGGTCTCTCTCTGTCTGTTTTCTGTCTCTGTCTCCTCTCTCCCTTTCCTTTCCCCCCCTCCCCTCTCGTGTCTTTTATCTCCCTCTTCCTCCTGGGTCTCTCCAGCTGAGTTCTGGAAACTCTCTCTCCCATCTCTGTCTCTGCCCCTGCCCGTCTCTGTGTCTCCGCCTGTCTCTCTGTCTCCGCCTGTCTCTGTCTCTCTGTCTCTGTCTCTCCCCGTCTCTGTCTCTGCCTCTCTCTGTCTCTGTGTCTCCACCTGTCTCTGTCTCTGGTCTGTCTCTGTCTGTCTCTGTCTCTGTCCCTTCCCGCCTCTGTCTCCGACGTCTCTGTGTCTCTGCTTGTCTCTGTCTCTCTGTCTCTGTGTCTCCCCCTGTCTCTCTGTCTCTGCCTCTCTCTGTCTCTGTGTCTCCACCTGTCTCTGTCTCTGGTCTGTCTCTGTCTGTCTCCGTCTCTGTCCCTGCCCGTCTCTGTGTCTCCGCCGTCTCTGTCTCTGGTCTGTCTCTGTCTCTCTATCTCTGTGTCTCTGCTCTGCATCTCCCCCTGTCTCTCTGTCTCTGCCTATCTCTGTCTCTCTGTCTCTGTGTCTCCACCTGTCTCTGTCTCTGGTCTCTGTCTCTGTCTGTCTCTGTCTCTGTCTCTCTGTCTCTGTGTCTCCGCCGTCTCTGTGCTGTCTCTTTCTGTTCTCACCCGCAGTCCCTTCTCTGCCTTTCCCCTTCTCCCTCCCAGCCGTCTCTTTCTGTTCCACTCCCTCATCATCCCATTTGATTCTCTCCACGTTTGGCCGACTCTCGGTCCTCCCTCTGTGAGGATCCAGCCCTGCCCCGTCCCCAGCCATCTCGCCCCACCCAGACCCCGAAATACAGGGGAGCCCCAAGAAGTGCTCGTGCCCCCCCACGGATCCCTGCGCTCCAAGTGGGAAGCGCTGTGCAAGCCCTTCTGGTCTTACCTCTCCCCAGCTGAGAGCTCCGTGTCCAGGCTCCGTGGCCTGCGAGGGCGCCGGGGTGGGGGGGTGCACTGGGGTGTCTCCCCTCCGCTGGAGGGTGTTACCTGTATGGTGGGCAGAGGCAGGAGCTCCCAGCGGGCCAAGGCCCTCTCTCTTGCTTCCCCGTCACCGTGCTCCCCCTGGTGCTGCTTGGCCGGATTGGGGGACCCCTGGGCCGAGGAGACCTCTGTCTCCCCCAGCAAGGGCACCCAGGGCAGCAAGGGCAGCAGGTCCTCCATGGAGGGAGGCAGGGGAGAGCCTCTGGCGTCGGTGGCCTCCAGTGGGAAGGCTAAGGAGGGGAGAGAAAGTTCGAGGACGGTTGGGCGCCCACCTCACTACCTCTGATAAGGAAAGACTCCCATACTCCCCGAGCTCTCCTTATTCCAGCCCATTGCGCACTGAGGCAGGGTGGAGAGGGCGCCAAAGGTGGGGTCACAAAGACGGATCCCCCTGGACAAGTTAATTAGCCCCGATATCCTCGGCTACGAAATGAACTACGGGACTCTGAATGTCCCCCTCCTCCTCCTCCTCCCCGTCCCAGGCCAGCCTCCCCTTGGCTCCCGGCACCCTCCTCCTCCTCCCGCAGCTCTCCACCTGGTCTCGCGCCCCTTTTCCTCCTCAGCCTCCCCGGGCTTGGCCGCTTTCTTCTTCCTGTCCTGTCATGTGTTTGCTGCCCCTCCCAGAGGTCCCCCAGGGCCAGGGGCCGGGAGCCCCAGCGGAAGGGGAAGGGGACAGGGAAACGCGCCCGCTCCTCTCTTCCACCCCAAGTTGGTTGGGATCTCAAAGTCCCTGGCAGGGGACTCGGGCAGCTGCCCTAACGGAGCGGGCCGGGAAGCCAACTGTCAGGGAGCCCGGAGCTGGGGATGTCCCTTCTCTGTTTGCTTAGTCAGTGGTACAGCAAACACCGGGACTTTCTGTCGCAGCCGCCTGCCCTGCTTGCCCTCGCGGCCTCTGGCAGCCCTGGGAGGCCGGGCCAGGAGGGACGGGGGACAACCTTGGGAGGCCGGGCCAGGAGGGAAGGGGACAACCTCCCTGCCGCCACCCACCCCTTCTCTCTGAGGGTTTCTTCGGGGTGGGGGGGCTATTTATGAATCTAGACGTCTCAAGCTAAGGGGAGACCAGACTTGTGGGTTTCCGAGGCTAAAAGCACAGGAGGACATAGAATGAGCTGCCTTGGCCAGAATCCTTTCCCTGCTCCATGCCCAGCCCAAGGTTCTCCTGCCACCTCCATTCCCCCAAGGAGAGGTTCCTGCTGACCTTTGTTCTCAAGGGGCTTGGGTCCCGCAGCTATCCAGTACAGAGAGGGAGGAAGAGAGGGAGAGAGGTTCCCTCTGTCCATGGATCAGGGAGGGAATCTTTGGCATTAGGACTGGGGTGACCTTGAAGGCCCGGAAGAACTTCTCTGGGGTCTTGTTACTGTCCAGACACCTCCCCCCCTCCACATACACACACCTGTTCAGAGAGAATCTACCAGCTGTCTGTCTAAGAAGCAACAGACCTGGGTGGGGGGGAAAGGGACAAGGTTGGGAGGGACTGGGGACTGGGGACTGGGTCCTAGAGGCAGCTGAGACCCATAGAGGCAACTTTTCATCCCTTTGATCCCTTTTTTTTTTCTTTTAAAGAAAATCAGGGTTAGAGACTCACCCAGGATAGTAAGTGTCCAAGGTCAAATTTGAACTCAGGTCTTCCTGACACTACCTAGCTGCCCTTGCCTAACAAATCCAGTTCACTCAAAAATCAAGACCTAACACTATGATGTCATCAGTCCTCCCCTCTCCCCCAACAAAAGATAAACAAGAACAATACCCCCACCGCTATCACCACTTCTACTATTACTATCCCCCCCCCAGCCTTCTTATTCTTACATCTACTACTACTATGCCTATTATTCCTCCAACTACTCCTATTACTACTACTATTACTTTTGCTACAATTACTACTCCTACTCCTATTACCCCTATTGCTACTACTATTCCTCCAACTACTGCTATTACTATTACTTCTACCTCTGCTACTACTATTATGACTACACCTATTACTATTATTATTACTACTACTACTACTACTACTACTGCTACTGCTACTACTACTGCCACTCCTCCTACTCCTATTACTACTACTATTATTATAACTATTATTTCTACTACTACGATTACTCTAGTTCTACTATTACTATTACTATTACTACTACTACTACTACTACTGCCACTATTACAACCACTCCTCCTACTCCTATTACTACTACTACTATTATAACTATTATTTCTACTACTACGATTACTCTAGTTCTACTATTACTATTACTACTACTACTACTGCCACTATTACAACCACTCCTCCTACTCCTATTACTACTACTACTATTATAACTATTATTTCTACTACTACGGTTACTCTAGTTCTACTATTACTACTACTACTACTGCTGCCACTATTACAACCACTCCTCCTACTCCTATTACTACTACTACTATTATAACTATTATTTCTACTACTACTATTACTCTAGTTCTACTATTACTATTACTACTACTACTACTACTGCTGCCACTATTACAACCACTCCTCCTACTCCTATTACTACTACTACTATTATAACTATTATTACTACTACTACTACTTTTAAAAAGAAAGATATTATGTACACCCAGGGTAGCATTTAGGGCACTCCATAATTTAGCCCTGACCTGTTTTTCCCATCTAATATTCCACCATCCCCCTTCACATACTCCAAGCCTCGGAATCAGAGCCATAACAATACTAGGAAATTGTCCCCGGAGTACTGAATATAGAGACCCCAACAGCACTCACAAACCTCCAGCAAAGCTAATAGTTAACAAGAGTGATGCTGCTGGTTGTTCCCAGTTTCGAAAAGGACCATGACATTGCGAGGTGAAGTCCTGACTTGCACATGAATAGGAAGTTACCAGATATCAGCTGGGGGGAGCCCCTCCCTGGGAGCCTCGAGCTCCATTCCCACCCCAGGAGGGTGTGGTAGCCTCCTCAGAAGCAACCCCACCCTGAAGTGCAGAGTCCTCAGGTTCTCTTTCCCACCAAGGAGTGAGGTCTCATCCTTTCCCTCCACCATGGGCATGTTTGGTATCCCTTACATTGGTTATGATTTGTAGAACTCGTCTGGGCCCCAAAATCTAGTTATGATTGCCCAGATTGGACTGCTCGCTGTTCCCTGGAATTTGCCTGCAGCCTTCCTGCTTTGTGCCATTCCCTTTGCTCAGAATGCCCTCTCCTGTTCTTCCTCTTCTCCCGTTGAAGAACCATCATCCTTCAAAGCCTCTCCAAATTCAAGCGTCACCTCTACCATGAAAACTCCTCTCAGTTCAACATTCTAGTGTGACCTACTTTCTCTGAAATGCTGTAGCAATCCATTGTCCTGATTCCCACGTTTAAAACTTATCTTTCCTGGTAGTATCTCATCTCTAATGGACAATTCTACCTGAATGTTCCTTCAAACTCAGTAAGTCCCAAACTCAGATCATCATCCCTGCTCCCAGTTTCCATATTCCTGTTTAGAACACGTACATGTTCTCATTCACTCAAGGTTATTATCTCATCATCATTCTTGACTCTTCCCACTCTCTTAGCCCACCATATACAACTAGATGTCAACTTAACATTTGACATTCATGTCTCCCCTACTGGCAAATAATAATATTATAGAGTAAAAAACTCATAATAAATACTTTTTAATTTATTCTTGCTAATTCTGCCTCTACAGCTTTTACAACCATCCCTTCCCGATGAAATCCGATTCGCCCCCAGGTCAAGACTCCATGATGTCGCTGTTCCTCTTTGAAAACAAAGAACAAACAAGTCATGCCCTTCTTTGTCATTTACACAGGAACCTTCCTGGTTTGAGCCCTCCTAGCTTCCATTCTAGACTACTGAAATAGCCTCTTGATGAATCTCCCTGATAATCACTCTCTCTCCTTCTCCAATCTGTCCTCCCCACAAATTCCAAAGAATCGGTCAGATGGTGTAACTCCCTACTCAAAAAATTCTAACAATTTCTGTGGCTTCTAGGATAGAAGCTCTCCATGCCCTGTCTCCAACCTCACTTTCCAGCCTTAGTGTACATTGCTCATCTCTACTCACTCTATGGCCCCGCTGAGCTGACAATCTTGTTGCTCTCCCCATGTGATTTTCCTTCTCCCATCTTATCTCTGTGCCTTTGCAAAAACTGTTGCTCATCCCTGCCATTCTGTCCCTCCCCATTTCCCCATTAGAATGTCCCACACCCTTCATCTCAGCCCAGGTACCTTACAAGGCCTTTGCCAATCTGCGGAGACAACGGAATCCTCTCCATAATCCAAGAATTTGGACTCACTTTGAATCCACCCATCTGGGTAACTGTGTTTCCCACCAGGAGAAGAGATCCTTAAGCTCAGAAAGTAGTTTTGTTCTTGCCTGTGTATCCCCAATGTCAGGACACATAGTTGGTCCTTAATAAACACTTATTGATCTAATGATTAAAAGCCTTTAAGGACAGGGAAGGCATCCCTGTGTTCTGCCAGCAGGGGCTAGCAGCAAATGTTTTTTTAATGGAACCGTGAATGTGGAAGGGTGAGAGACAGACAAACACAAAGAGATAGAGAGAAAAAGAGATGGAGAGAGAGAGACAGAGAGAGAAATAGAGAGAGACAGAGACAGAGAGATGGAGGCATGTGTGTAGTATCAGCATATGGGATGCAAGGAGTAAGAGAATGGCAAAGTGTCTTTGCAGATGATATGATGGTATACTTAGAGAACCCCAGAGATTCTACTAAAAAGCTATTAGAAATGATCCACAACTTTAGCAAAGTTACAGGATACAAAATAAACCCACATAAGTCATCAGCATTCTTATATATCACTAACAAAATCCAACAGTTAGAGTTACAAAGAGAAATTCCATTTAAAGTAACTGCCGATAATATAAAATATTTGGGAGTCTATCTGCCAAGGGAAAGTCAGGAACTATATGGGCAAAACTACAAAACACTTTCCACACAAATAAAGTCAGATCTAACCAATTGGAAAAATATTAAGTGCTCTTGGATAAGTCAATTGAATATAATAAAGATGACAATACTACCTAAACTAATCTATTTATTTAATGCTATACCAATCAGACTCCCAAAAAACTATTTTAATGACCTAGAAAAAATAACAAAAAAATTCATCTGGAAGAACAAAAGATCAAGACTTTCAAGGGAACTAATGAAAAAAAAAAATCAAATGAAGATGGCCTAGCTATAGCAGATCTAAAACTATATTATAAAGCAACGATCACCAAAGACATTTGGTATTGGCTAAGAAATAGGCTAGTTGATCAGTGGAATAGATTAGATTCAAAGGACAAAATAGTCAATAACTATAATAATCTAGTGTTTGACAAACCCAAAGACCCCAGCTTTGGGGATAAGAATTCACTGTTTGACAAAAACTGCTGGGAAAATTGGAAATTAGTATGGCAGAAACTAGGCATTGACCCACACTTAACACAGTATACCAAGATAAGGTCAAAATGGGTTCATGACCTAGGCATAAAGAATGAGATTATAAATAAATTAGAAGAACATAGGATCGTTTACCTCTCAGACTTGTCGGGGAGGAAGGAATTTGTGATCAAAGAAGAACTAGAGATTGTTATGAGCCAGAACTTGAAACAAGATACTAAGTGGAATTGAGGAGACAATGGTTAAATCTAGTTTAGTATTGATTTAATTCTACAACAAGTAATGGTTTCCTAGTGATATAATGATTGGGGTATACTCAGTGTAGAGCATCTAAGCTAGAAGCCTCAGCCAGGTAGGGTCAGAGAAGCTTTCAGAGGGCAGAGAGAATTCAGCAGGCAGAAACAAAGGATTCTTACAGGATGTTAAGTCAGTGGAATTGATAAAGACAATGGTAGTTCAGTACATGTTCTTAGTACTTACTATAGTTCCACAAGATTCACACCTATGATAAGAGCATATAAGCTCAAACAAACTCAGCCAGAATGAAAACTCAAAGACAGAGTCTACTGTGGTGGTGGTCCTCCTGCCTCCCCACAGAAAACAATACACAAGAGGACCTCATGAAGCTGGCAGAGATAAAGAACACAAAGGACTGGCAGCAGGAGCTCAAGCTCTCGGGACCAAGGAGAGAGATAGACTTCTAAGAAAGCTAACCAGGCCCCAGGAAAGGAGACAAGACTTTAAAAGAGATATTAAAGGATTTGGACTTTAAGATCTGGCTGTACTTGTGGTGATTACTGAACTAAAAGAAAGGCTACTCACAGAGATCCCAAGAAAACCAAACAAAGAAGAACATCACAAGAGATCATTCTTGATCACAAAATGGAAAATTTTGATTATATCAAATTAAATTTGTTTTGTACAAATTTGTACAAACAAAACTAATGCAGACAAGATTAGAAGGGAAGCAATAAACTGCAAAAACATTTTTACAATCAAAGGTTCTGATAAAGGCCTCATTTCCAAAATACATAGAGAATTGACTGTAATTTATACAAAGTCAAGCCATTCTCCAATTGATAAATAGTCAAAGGATATGAACAGACAATTTTTGGATGAGGAAATAGAAACTATTTCTAGCCATATGAAAAGATGCTCCAAATCATTATTGATCAGAGAAATGCAAATTAAGACAACTCTGAGATACCACTACACACCTGTCAGATTGGCTAGGATGACAGGAAAAGATAATGCTGAATGTTGGAGGGGATGTGGGAAAACTGGGACACTGATGCATTGTTGGTGGAATTGTGAATACATCCAACTACTCTGGAGAATGATTTGGAACTATGCTCAAAAAGTTATCAAACTGTGCATCCCCTGTGATCCAGCAGTGTTTCTACTGGGCTTATATCCCAAAGAAATCTTAAAGAAGGGAAAGGGACCTGTATGTGCAAGAATGTTTGTGGTAGCCCTGTTTGTAGTGGGCAGAAACTGGAAACTGAGTGGATGCCCATCAATTGGAGAATGGCTGAATAAATTGTGTATATGAATATTATGGAATATTATTATTCTGTAAGACTTGACCAGCAGGATGATTTCAGAGAGCCCTGGAGAGACTTGAATGTACTGATGCTGATTGAAATGAGCAGGACCAGAAGATCATTATATACTTCAGCAACAATACTATATGATGATCAATTCTGATGGACCTCTTCAACAATGAGATGAACCAAATCAGTTCCATTTGTTCAATAATGAAGAGAACCAGCTACACCCAGCAAAAGAACTCTGGGAAATGAGTATGAATCACAACATAGCATTTCCACTCCCTCTGTTTTGTCCGCTTGCATTTTTGATTTCCTTCTCAGATTATTTTTATCTTATTTCTAAGTCTGATTTTTCTTGTGCAGCAAAATAACATATATTGTATTTAACATCTACTTTAACATATTTAATATGTATTGCTCTAGCTGCCATCTGGAGGAGGAGGTGGGAAGAAGGAAGGGGAAAGTTCTAATAGAAGGTTTTGAAAGGATCAATGCTGAAAAATTACCCATGCATAGATTTTGTAAATAAAAAGCTATAATTAAAAAAGAGAGACTGGCAAAGTGGCTGAATCACAGATCAGAGGGTTAAGAGATATTTCATTGGCCATCCATCTAGTGTGGCCCACGTACCAAAGGAGTTCCCATTCTAATATACCTGACAAGTAGGTGAAAACCTTGGGACACTTCTGATGGCATTTTTTTTCCTGTTTTTCCTGCCATCAAGCCTCCATGGGCCACTTAGGAGTTTCCACTCCACTTGTTCCCAGCACTGATCTCTAGGGCCAAATAGAACAAAGGTGATTCCTTCAGCACAGAACAGCCTCCCATGTACTTGGAGGGGTGATCACTTGAAATCTCAATTCTCATTCTGATTAGCTCAGTTTTGTCTACTCAGTACTTCCTCAGTTGTCTCTCCCCTCTAAAACAGGGCTGGAGGATAAAGCACTCCAGTCCACCCAGAGCCTTCCTTTATAGAACACCCACAACTTTCAGCTTTTTTTGGTTTCATCTCCAAGGAATGGCTCTCTTTGCTCCCCATCTCCCAACTTTTCAGCTATTCTTTATGTACTATCTTCTTCCATGAAATTATAGCTTCTTTGAGGTCAGGAACTATCTTTTTCTTATTAATATCTCCAAAGAAATGAGCCTCAGACACTTAATAACTGAATGATTCTGGGCAAGTCACTTCACCCTCATCTGCCTCCATTTCCTCATCTGTCAAATGAGCTGGAGAAGGAAATGGCAAAACATTACAGTACCTTTGCCAAGAAAACCCCAAATGGGGTCACAGAGAGTTGGACAAAACCGAACAACTGAGTGATCCCCAGGAGTGCCTGCCACACAGTAGGTGCTTAATAAATGTTTATTGAATTGAATTGAAAACTATCATGTCCTCCTTTAGTCTTTTCTTCTCCAAGCTGAACTTGCCCAGTTCTATTGATTGCTCTTCCTCTGACATGGATTCAAGGCCTTTTACCATCCTCACTTTCATGCTCTAGACCCTCTTCACTTGATCAGTTTTCTCCCTAATCCACAGTACTCAGAACTAAATAAGGTCTGACAAAGGAATAGTACAAAAGAGCTATCTTTCCCCCTTCCTGGAATCTTATTTAGTTTTTTTCAATCATGTCTGACTTTCTTTAACACCATTTCTTGGCAAAGACACTGGAGTGGTTTGTCATTTCCTTCTCTAGATCATTTTATAGATAAGGAAACTGAGGAAAAGGGGGTGAAATGAGATTTAAATTCAGGAAGATGAATCTTCCTGACTTCTGGCCCAGCATTCTATGCACTGATTCTACCTAGCTGCTGCCCTGAAATCCAGGGTTCTCCTAAAAGCAGATTGTATGAGTAAATTGCATGAGGTTTTTTTTGGCCGCCACCCCATTCTGACTCATCTTGAGCTTCCAGGACACCATATACCCAAGTCCTTTTCATAACAACTACTATCTATTCATTCCTTCCTCTTTTTGTGTTTCTGAAGATGATTTTTTTGTACCCAAGTTCAAAACTTTATCTCTTCTGGTTGGTCTCCACTGCCTCAAACTTTTCTCCACTCCAGTCCATTCTTAATTCAGCTTTCAAAGTGATTTTCCAAAAATAGAGGATTGACCATGGTACTTCCATATTTGAGAAACTTATGCCCCCAAGATCAAATATAAAATCCTCTGTCTGCTTTTTGAAACCCTAAATAACCTGGCTCCTTTCTGTCTTCCTAGCCTTCTTATAACTTATTTCTCTCCAAGAATTCTTATCATTCAGAGATTCTGCTCTCTGCTCTTCTTTACCACAGGATGGTCTATTTCTTAACTCTATACATTTTCTCTGACTATTCTCCATGCCTGGTTTCTCTTCCTCCTCTTCTCTATCCTTTGGCTCCCTTCAGGTTTCAGCTAAAATCTCATCTTCAAAAAGCCTTCCCTGATCCCCCTTAATTCTAGTGCTTCCCCTCTCTTAATTATTTCCAATTTATCTTTTGTCTATCACTTGTTTGTACCCATTTTTTGCATATTGTCTCCCCAATTCAAGCCCTTTTTGGACAAGGACTCTCTATTGCTAATTTTTTTTTTCATCCCCTTAGCATGATACCGGGCATATAGCTGATGCTTGATAAACATTTATTGATTTGAATTATTTGGCTGAATTTCATCTTTGTTGATTTAGCCCAACAGTTTTGCCTCTCAAAATCCATTTGGATCCTGACTCTGTCATCCAATGTATTAACCTGCTCTCCTAACTTTGTGTCTTCTGCAAATTTGATGGACATGCTATCTATGCCTTTAAATAAAATATTATTTTTTAATAATTAATATTACTATTAAACAGCTTAGGATCAGGTACAAATCTCTAAGGTATTTTACTGAGGACTCCCCATTATGATGACACCAAACTTTCACAAATACTCTTTGAGTTCAATCATCCAACCAGTTTTGAAGTCATCTGTTTGTATTTTTGTCCTAGAACAGTATAAACAGGGATAACTGGAGCAAGGTCAAACCAACCGACAAGTTCTGATTGTTAAATTTTCACTTTGAGCATTTATCCTTTGGTCATTTGCAATGATTTTCACTTTCCCATCTTAGAAAATACTCAGTCAAAAATAAGTGGGATCTACATCCATACTAACTGGATACTCTTTCAACATGGCTGCCAGAGTATTAAAATTATTGCTGTGCTGAGTTGGTTGAAGAGATTTTCTGTCTAGGATTTACTGGCCGTCTTAGTACCATAGGTATTCACTAGATAAGAAAATATTTTGAAATTTAAAAAAACAGTCTTCTGGAGTGTATTGCTTGCTTTACAAGTTAAAAGAGTTTCTATGATATAATTTTGACTGTATGAATATTTCAGTATTGATGTCTACTGCTCTTCTCTACCAATTATTTAGCATGGAGGCTACATTGTGTAATGGAAATCAACCATTGCTACAAATAAGGTCTTGGTTAATTGTTTTGTTGGTTTCTAGACTTAAGAAAATGGTGAAAAAAAATGTTAATTTTAGATTAAACTTAAAAGTGTGTCCTGCATATTTGGTGGTGAGAGGGAAAGCTAGTTGTTAAATATTTGCTAACACATCCCTGAGCATGAAACATGAGAAGTTTTGTAAAATCTAGTATTCTCCTTATCTACTAGTTCAGTATAGATGAACTATAAAAATGAAAATGAAAGAAAAATAAACTGTAAAAAAATGAAAGAAGGTTGGTCTGGCAGTGATATGTACTTGATGAAGCCATCTTAGCTTTTAGTCACCACTACTTTCCTTTCTAGACATCCTTTCCTGACTATACCCAGAAATCAAAGAGCAGTTCTGTAATATAATTAGAACTGAAGTATAAGAAGAATATACCATGGCAAGTGGAAGTAGAGAAGGAAGGTAAGAAGTAAAATATAAGAGCACCTTGAAATAGGGTGTGTGAATGGGAAATTCTGGACCTTAATGGGTCTGGATAGAGTATGGAGGAGTTTTTATTCATGTTCTAACAGTATGGAGGCGTTTTTATTCATGTTCTAACAGTATGGAAGGCACCAGGGATATGAAAGGGAGATGGCTTAATGGGGGTACCTAATGGACAGAGTCCCAAAAGGGTATGTTTGGAGACTGTGAAGGAGTCTTTGGTATATAAGAACACATAGTCCCAAGGAGAGAAAACACTCGGGAGTTCAATCTCCCTCATTTTACAGGTGAGGAGATTGAGTTCCAAAGCATCATAGGATATTGAATTTAGAATTAGAAATTACTCCAGAGGCCAAGGGTTAGGTTCCAAATACTCTCTGAAACTCCTAACTTACCAGAAATTTTAGAATAGTTCACATATTCAAATTGGGCTCCAAAAAATTAATAGAGCCTTATCTTTTACTTGTACCATTTAGTACTTTACATTATCCTTAGTTATCCTCAATAACATCTTGTAAAATATTTGGAGTATTACTATAACTAAGAATCCTCTGTGTGGTTGTAGGTGCTAGTGCTCTAGGCTTGTTGGTGATATTATTACACAATGTAGCCTCCGTGCTGAATAATTGGTAGAGAAGAGCAGTAGACATCAATACTGAAATATTCATACAGTCAAAACTATATCATAGAAACTCTTTTAACTTGTAAGGCAAGCAATACACTCCAGAAGACTGTTTTTTAAAAGTTCAAAATATTTTCTTCTCTAATGGATACCTATGGTACTAAGACAGCCAATAAATCCTAGACAGAAAATCTCTTCAACCAACTCAGGACAGCAGTAATCTTGACACTCTGGCAGCCATGTTGAAAGAGTATGCAGTTAATATGTATGTAGATCCCACTTATTTTTGACTGAGTATTTTCTAAGATGGGAAAGTGAAAATCATTGCAAATGACCAAAGAGACACAACCAACCCAGATAGGTCTCCTTTGCCAGCACCATCCATTTGATTGGTTGATGCTGCAAAGAATCAGGTTGAAATAAAGCCAATTAAAACAGGGTTTTTTTTGTTTTGTTTTGTTTTATATTCTAAGCATCTAATTGGTCTCAGATTTGATGATGCAATTGTCTTTTCAGACAGGAAGCACTGTGTTTCATGGTGGTAAATAATATAGGTAGGCTTAAAATCCAAGTGAAGAATAAAGGAGAGATCAAAAGCTTCTGTACATAGGAAATACTTTCTATGGTCTTGATAAAGAGGAAAGAAATTCAAAGCATGTTATAAATATTGGGGTCACTGTATTTTTTTATACTTCAATGCCTCTGAATTTCAGGCCATCAAAAATACCAAAACTGCCCCTGGTCTCAGTGTGCTATGAACTATTGCTGATGATAAAAGTTGAGAAATATCTGTTCTTTGACCTTACCACTAAAGATGAGATTTTTTAATTCAAGTCATAGATGAGGATCTTCTATGTATTAGCCCAAAAACATTAAGAAAAACAAATAGACTATCCATTGGCTCCATATCCATTGCACCTCTCATCTAGTATTGAAATTAGCCCTCTATAAAAGTTTTGACTTATATCACAGGTAGAATATTTTGAAGAAATAAACATTGACCTCTTTCATGGTATATTGGACCCAGTAGAAATTGCCCTAAAAGATTCCAAAGGCTGAAGGGAGGTAAAGAGGATGAAGGTTTTTTTGGTTGCTTGATTGGTTCTTTAAGGTGATTGGATTTGGCAATTAAGTGAGCAACAGTTTGGATTGAATGATGACGTTAGAAGTCAGACTACAAAGAGCTGAAAAAAAGATGAAAAGGAAGGAAGGAGAGGTGTTCTGTCTTATGAGACAGGAAATTATTGAGAAATTTAGCCACAAAAATAAGAGAAGACAAATGTAAAAAAAATTATTTTACTCTAATCTGGGAAGGAAAATATTGGACATCAATAGAAAGAATTAGAGAAGGTGTGCAGTCCTATTATTACTAAACTGCATCAGGAATGCAGGGGAGGTTAATAACAATGTCTGGTAGAACAACCCTGTCCTTCTGGTCAGGTGAGCTGCTCCAATGTCTCTTGCCCTTGGGTTATTTGGTGATTGACTCCTGATCTTTTGATCTGGCTGCTCATCATCCTCCTGGTTCAAAACAGTGAGGTTCTGAGGTGTAGTTACCTTTACTTGATGATGAGAAACCCCCAAATCCACATAACTATCATCATTTTATAATAGTCCCATAGTCCCCAAATTGTTCTTTGTTACAGATTTCCCCAACAATAAATTATAATATCCTGAAAATATTCATATTCAGATTAGCTTTCTTTCAGGGGCTGAGGAGAAAGCATCTCTCCTAGATCTTGCTAGATCTTAATCAAGATCACAAGCATCCTGTGAGTGTCCCACAAGGCTCTTTCCAGGGCCCTTTCTTCTCTCTCCATAGTTTTCCCTTGGAGATCTCAGCAGCACCTCTCATCTCCATGCATCCTCAGATCTACTTATAATAATAAAACTAATAGCATTTCTGAAGCACTTTAAGATTGACAAAGCACTTTAGAAATATTATTCGAATACAAATATTTATCAAGGCTCAAAATTTTGACCCTACACTTTCTCTTACCCCTCATGTTCAATCTGTTGCCAAAGCTTGTTGATGTTACTTTTGCAATATCTTTACTATATGTCCGATACACCCCCCCACACACACACACCCCTACCTTGGTGCTGGCTTTTATCCCCTTTAATCTGGATTATCACAGTAGCTTTCTGGTTGGTCTTCTGACTCTTGTCCCTCCTCCACGTGGCTGTGAAGTTGATCTTTCTAAGGCAGGTCTGACCAGCTCACACCCTCTTGTCACCCCCTCCCCATTTTAATAAATTCCAGTGGATCCTAAGATATAATAGGAAATCTTCTGTTTGAGTTTTAAAACCCTACATGATCTGATCTCGTCTAGCCTTCCCTATGCTGAAGAATATCTTCAATGGCTGGCCTCCATTCCTGGAATTTTCTCCCACCATAATGTGTTTTCCTTCAGAGCCAGCTAAATCCCACCTTCCATAAGAAGACTTCCCTGATTCTCCTTAATAACATGCTTTTCCTCTAAGATTATATTCTGGTTTTCCTGTAAATATCCTACTTAAACATAGTTGTTTTCATTAGATTTTGCTCATTAGATTGAGGGCAGGATATTATAATTATATCATCATTATTACTATTTTGCCGTACTTTGTATCCCTACTACTTATCAGCCCAATGCTGGGCATAATAGATATTTAATAAATGTTTACATCAGTGCTCTTGCTTCTGAGCTGCTTCCAAATAGGTCCTTTTAGAACTTATTTGTACAAAAATATTTATAGTAGCTCTTTTTGCTGCAAAGAATTGGAAATTGAGGGGGGGATGCCTATTTGTCAGAGAATGCTAAATAAGTCATGGCATATGATGGCAACAACACTTTTGTTCAGTAAGAAATGGCAGGGGGAATGATTTCAGAAAAACTTGGTAAGACTTAAACAAACTGATTCGAAATGAAGTGAGACAAATCAGGAGAACATAGAACACAGATAGTAACAGCAACTTTGTGATGATTAGCTGTGAATGACTTAGCTTTTCTCAGCAATACAATGACCCAAGATAATTCCAAAGGACTCATGATGAAAAATGCTATCCATCCCTCCTTTTCTGGCAACATGGCTAATATGGAAATGTTTTATGATTTCACTTGTATAATGATCACATTTTTTGCCTTTTCAATTGGTGAGGGAGAGGCAGGAGGAAAAGGAAATTTGGAATCCCCAATTTTTTAAATGAATGTTTAAAATAATAGATTTATTATTTTAAAAATATGTTTCCTTTGTAAAAAACAAATACATATAAATCATTTTAGTGCATTTGTCTGAGGAGCTTTTTTTTTTTTTTTTTCAGGTCCTCAGAGTTGTCTCAAACTGATTTTCTCACACACATTTTCTTTTTCTTCCCTTTTCCATAAATAAGTCTGCATTAGAAAAGGCTCAGTACCTTACAATTATATTCCCAGACTCAAAAAAAGTAGTGCCTTCTTGCATACACTAGCTGTCTAATATGTGTCGTTTGCATTTTCAGTTGTCTTTGGACTGGAGTCCAGAAGAGCTTGGCGCCCCTCCCCTGTATATGGTACCCTTTCTCTTAAGCCAGGAGGGATGGTATTGGCCACCCCAGAAATAAGCTCTCCATGCCAACACAACCCCAGTTCCCACCCCATCCAAGTCAGGGTAATTGTGGTCACATGCCCCCCAGAACTCAAGCCATTCTACATCCTCCCTTCCTGCAGGAGGGTCCACGATGTATGGGGGTGGGGAGAAAGGAGGAAAGTAGGGTTATAGGAGGTGGAGAAGACTTTGATGGGGATTCGAGGAATGTAGGGAGGGGTTGAGGAAATAAAAGGGTAAAGGCCTCTAGGGTCTGGGACTAGAGGGGGCAGCGAGAGGGACACTTAACACTTCCTATCAGGGAGACACGTTACTCAAAAAAAAAGGGATATGGGGGGGCACCTGTCACATGTTTGAGTCTAGGGGGGTCAGAGTGTGGCGTGATGGAAGGGGTAGGGGTCAGGGGTGAGTCTGGGAGGAGGTCAGGAATGTGAGATGCAGGTTCAATGTGGGGGAGTCATGGATGTAGGATGTGAGCTCTATGGAGTGGGGGGAAATCACAGCTTGTGAAACGTGAGCCATGAGAGGATGAGTTCCCTAAGGGGGGGAAGGGTAAGGAAGGAAGGTTAAGTTTCAGAGTGCCGCCCCCTTCTCCTCCCCTCCCTCTCCCCTCCCCCCTCCTCCCCCCCCCCCCCCCCCCCGGCTGGGTTTGGGCATAAGGCTTCCCCCATCCCCGTCATGTGGGGCTTGTGGGACGAGACTCCCCAGACCTTTCCAATCTCTCTACCCCAACCCCCACCCCCAGTGCTGATTGGGCCACCTTCCTCGAAGATTGGCCGGCTGGATTTAAGCGGGAGGATGATGGCTCCCCTAGGGTTCCCCCTTCTCCATTTGAGGTTTGTGGTACGAGATTCTCCGGACTTTTCCCAGGTTCTTCTTACCCCACCCCTCCCCTCGCCCCAGTGCTGGTTGGTCAGCTCTCGGCCACCTCCCTCTAGGATTGGCCAGCTGGGTTTTGGCGGGAGAGCAGTGACCCCCAAGTCCCCCCAATCTGAGGCTTGCGGCACGAGATTCTCTGGACTTTTACGCCTCTCCTACTTCCCAATGCTGATTGGTCAGCCCTCGGCCACCTCCCTTGAGGATTGGCCGGTTGGGTTTTGGCGGGAGTATTGTGGCCCCGCCCCCTACTCCTTCCCTTTCTCATCGCCACCTGCCGCAGCTGTTTGAGGGAGGTACTAGTCGGAGCCGGGACCTTGGAGGCGAGATCCCGGATGCCCCTCGAGGGAGCTCCGTGGGGCCTGCTGGGCCTTTGCTCTGCTCCAAGAGGGACTGCCTCGGTGCAGGAGTCCTGGCCCCCCCCCCCTCTCCTCTGGGAGTTTGTTTCTTCTCTCTGCTCTGTTTCTGCCACTTGAGCTGCTTCTTCATCCTCAGCTCAGCACCCCCTCACTCCCCAGCCCTCCAGAATGAGCAGGGACAGCTCCTCGGACGGGAGCGCCGAAGAAGATGGAGAGAATGGGGTGTCGGGATGTCAGGTGAAGTCACTGACCACTGGTGGAGGGACAGGAGTCAAAGGGCCTTGAGTCAAAGGTCGGTGGGACCCCTCAGAGTCACACAGGGGCCCGGCAGGGAAGGACAAGGACGGACGCGAAAGGGACTAACCTTTCTTGCTCCCCCCCCATCCCTGTTAAAAGGACCGAAATGAGCAGCATGCCCATCCCCCATTGGCTCTTCGGCTCCTCATTTGCTCTTGGTACCCCTGGGATCCCTACCACGATCTCCCAGAGTCAGCTCCTCCGCGCAGAGGCTGATGACCCTCCCCTTAGCTGTCACCCTCTCCCCTCTGTAATGGGGGCGAGGTCTGCCCTGCTGCCCCTCCCCAGAGGCCTATACTTCCTCCCTCCCCTCCCCTCCCCAGCCACCAACACCCCTCCCCACTCCCCTCCCTCAGCTGCCAATACCATCCCCCTCCCTCTCTCTCCCCCCTCACTACTCCCCCAGCTGGCAGCACCCAAAGTGCAGCCGGGCATTGCAAGCCCTTGGCCATTTGACTGCCGGTTAGGCTGGCCCATTCCCCACGAACTGAACCGGCCTTTCTGCTGATTCCTTACTCTGAAAGGAGCCTGCCACCCGCCACCTCCTTGCAGCCCATTTGAAATGTCTATGAACACTATGCAAGCTGGGAAGTGAGAAGAGAGGATCCTTTAATTAGAAGGTAGCATCTCACAAAATGCCCTTAGAAGCCGGGTTGTACTTGCTGACGCTTTCTACTATTTCCTCTACCCTAGGAAGAAGACACTTTCAAGGATATATCCACGTACTTTTCCAAAAAGCAATGGATGGAGCTGAGAGAATGGGAGAAAGTGCGATTTAAGAATGTAAAGAGGAACTATGAGGCCATGATTAAAATAGGTAATAGAAGAAATTGGATAAGAGAGACAAAAAGCCTTCTTTTTTCAAGAATCTTTTAGGATACAGCCTGTGTCTACATGGATGTTGGGTGATTTTCTTTTCTTTTCTCCCTCCCTCCTTCCTTCCTTCCTTCCTTCCTTCCTTCCTTCCTTCCTTCCTTCCTTCCTTCCTTCCTTTCTCCCTTCCTTCTCTCCTTCCCCTCCCTTCCTCCCTCTCTCCTTCCCTCCCTCTCGATCTCTGCTTCCCTCTCTTCTCTCCCTCCCTCCCTTTCTTCCTTTCTCCTTCCCTTTCTCCCTCCTGCTCTTCCTCTGTCCCTCCCTCCATCCTTCCTCCCCTCCTTCCTTCCTTCCTTCCTATTCTCTTGATGTTTGCCAAGCTCAGTTGATATTTTTGTATTCCTTACACTGTCATGGGTTTACTGGTACTTGTCTCCCCAGCCTTCAGTGTTCTGCTGTTGTTTTTCTTATAGACACAAATGATTTCATTTTCTTTCAGGTCTCAGTGCTTCTCGACCAACTTTCATGTGCCGGGGCAAGCAAAATAGGAGAGCCAAAGTAGAAGAATCTGGAGATTCTGATGAAGAATGGGTACCTAAGCAATTAGGTAAGGACAAAATATATGATGGGGCCTATCAAGAGGTGCCTGGAAATAAATGAAAACTCTGACTTTCCTCATCCTCGTGTTCTAAGAAGTCAGGAGGTAGAGTGTTCCTTCCAAATTCCTTGAATATATTAAAGATGACTTATATTAAGGAAACACTGTTAAACTACACTTCTAGAAAAGATTTAAAAATGTGAAATCACAGTTTGTATTAGACTAAATCTTTAACCAAAAATTGATTACAAAATCACTAATTAAATCAAATTAGCTTGTGGCTATTAAATTAAATTTAAAAATAAATTTAAACCACCTGTTAGACTTGCCAGTTGTAGGGAGTAGGGTGAGGAAAGGAATTTCCAAGGAAAGGGGACTATTTCAGCGCATTTCTGAAAAATACCTTTTAAATTGTCTTAGAATTTATTACAAATATATTAACATATAAACTGATCCTAAGCATAAAATAAACATGATTTAAGATGCATATAAATAAATTACAAAAATAAAATTAATGTATTGGGTAGGCTTGTTTTTAAGTACAAAGTTCCTTAAAACATGGAAATATGTTATACATGATTGCACATATATAATCTGTATCAAAGGGGAGGGGAGAGATGGAGAGAAGGAAAAGAATTTGAAACTCAGATTTTGCAAAAATGAATGCTGAAAATTGTTTATTTCTAATTGGAAAAACTATTAAAATGGTATCTTTGACAACATCACAACTCATATTTCTTATTTTTTTTCATAATAATCACTCCTACTTCCTCCCCCTCATATCACCCAAGCAAATTTCAGAAACTCCTAAAAACAAATTCCTCCATACGTATGTGCATATCTTGGCAAAACAAATTCCTACATTAGTTGTTTCCAAAAATGTATATCTCTTTTGGTCTTTTAAGTTTTATCACCTCTATGGAAGAAATAACATGTTTCATCTCCATTCTTTTGGATTCATCATTTAATTAATCAGAGTTTTAAAATATTTCAAATTTGTTTTCCCTATAATATTATCATTATATTGATCTCTTCATCAGTTAATAAAGGTCTTTCTATACTCTTGTAAAACTGTCCATTTTGTTATTTCTTACTATAAGCACTATGGTATTCCAGTTCATTCATATACTATGATTTGTTTAGCTACTCCGTAATAGCAGAACCATTAGTTTCTAATTATTGACTACCATGAAGAAATGCTGTAAATATTGTTATGTCCTTAGGGAGAATTACCTTTTTAGTCTTTAATTGTTCTTCCTTTCCTTTGCTCAGGATTTCTATAGGATTTTCATGTACAGTTTTCTCTCTTACTCTTCGAAGTATTGTGCTCATAGAGACACAATAGATATCATATGGTAAGAAAAATGCTAGATTATTTGGAGCAAGTTTTAGCTTTTACTTGTGAGGAACAGCAGAATGTTTAAGCTATAACAATGCCCCCCTCTTTGCCTCCATTGATCCAGGAAGCTTTGTAGGAGCAGACAGCTGGCCTTCCTTGATTCCAAAAAAAAAAAAAAAAAAAAATCTAAATTAAATGGTAATGACATAACAGAAAGTGTAGGAGTCATAAGATGCCTAAATTCAAATCCTACCACTTAACATTTATTAGATGTGTGACTATGGTCAACTTACTTGGAGTCAATCACATCTGTTCTAATGACTTCCTAAGCTTATTGGAAGGATCAAATGAGATGTTGTATGTAAAGTACTTCC
Organism: Antechinus flavipes; assembly: GCF_016432865.1. Lineage (NCBI taxonomy): Eukaryota > Metazoa > Chordata > Mammalia > Dasyuromorphia > Dasyuridae > Antechinus > Antechinus flavipes. The sequence continues at coordinate 612,584,299 of NC_067400.1, forward strand.
CAAATTTTAAAATTCCATATTAAAGTCGGTTACTATTAACTGGTATCACTGGTAGAAACCTGTCAAGAAATAGTATGGTTGAATCCCAGAATACTGGGGAAGACACCTTATGTTAAACTCAAAGGAGAACTTGAATTAGAAACCCACTGAATGGGCATTCAGGGAAATGTGGTGAAATGCATTCTTGGAGGAAATTATCACATTGCTGGAAATCAGATATTCGTTGGAATATTGGAGTAAAAATCTGTCTGGCATGAATTCTTGAGAAACTAGTGCAAATAAGGCTTAATGAAGCTATGTATTCTCTTGGTTAAATATAATAAGAAAATAATTCACTGATGCCAGAGAAGAAAATGTAAATGTGGTCTTATTAATATTATGAGTGTCCAATTTGCAGACAACACTTTGAAAACTAGTGGACTAAATTTTCTTCAAGGATAATCTGTTAGCCACATATCTTTATTTTTTTCAGAGACCTCATGAATCTTTCTAGGGCATGACAATGGCTACAAATCAAAAGTTTATTTTATTTCTCATTCCTTTTTTAGTGAAAGCCTCTCGCTTCTCATCAAGATTAAAACAGAAGACACACCTAAGGGTGAGTTTCTTTCAGAATTTTGTGGTAAGGACATCTCTCAGGAAAAGTTGATTTAACAACAAAAGGGGAAGCTGTACAAAAGTACCCTGGGTTTGAGGAACTCACAGATGCCTTCTTATTTAAGGGGGATGCAGGTCCACAGGCTAAATTTGCATTATGTATAAGTCATTTTACATAGAGGTCTGCAGAATAGTTCACTTATCTAAAGTAAAAATTGTTTTCATAGAACCCACTACTTTCAAAGATTCATGATAGCAGCAGTCTCCCCTTCCCCTCTTTTTGGAGCCCATGAGACTCTCAGGATTGAAACATTCTCTTCTAATGATCCTTTTTAGGAATTTTAGTATGCTATACTCAGATAATTCCATGTTACAAATTTATTTCTATAGTTCCCATTTGATAAATATTATAACTTGATAGAATAATGTCTGTGCTGACATTTTTCCAAAGTGTCTTATATTCTTATCTTAAAGAAAAAAATCTATAACAACAAAATACTTCTCAAATCTCTTTCCAAAACTGCAAATTCTGTTTCAGTTACCCTTTTTTCATACTGCCAGTGCAAATGGATTCTACCTCCTTTAACATTCCCCCTATTCTCTTCTTCTCTACTCGTTTGAACATTCTCTCATGGACTTTTTCCCTTCTTTCCTTCTGGTGGACTTTGAATAAAGCCTTTCAAAACTGAACCTTTCTTTTTCTATTGATTCCATATTTCACTATACCTTTCTTAAGTCCATCTCATCTTACTTTAACCATATTCTGGGCTAATAATCTACTGCATTTCTTCTTTATAGATTGCCTTATACTTACATACTTTGCTTATATACTTCCTTATTAACACTTGATTGCTGAATTTTTACTTTTCAAGTTGTGTCGTCTTTTTCAACTTGGTTGACAGCTACTAGTTTGCCTAAACAGTTAAATTTTGTTGAATCATTTTAAACTATCTTCAATTCTGTTTATTTTATAATAAAAGAAATCATCTTCTATCAAAATAGTATATCTCTCACCCTCCAGGAAGGGGAGAGAAGTATATACTGTTTTCACTTATTCTTTAACCTAGCTACAAACATTTTAAAATTCACTGAGGTACTTTACCAGAGTTACAAAAATCCTTAAAACATATTATTAGAATTTCTGGTAAGACTGCATTTCATTTACAAATTTTAGTCTCTAATTAGTTTGTAATATAAATTTCTACAAACCTGGGGGGGAAATCCTTTCTTTTATGTCTTTACTTTTTCAATCTCCAATCTGGCCAGGGTTGCAAAAACAAAGAGAAAGAAGGAACCTTACAATTTTTTTTTCTTATTCTCCATTGAAAATCACATTAAAAAGGTCAGTGGAAGTAAATTCCTGCTCAGTATTATAGGTAGCTGAGAAAGCTATTTTGGATATGAAACTTCTTAGTCTTACCCATCTTTTTTTTTTTTAATTTTAAATTTAATTTTTTTATTATTATTTTTTGCTGAGGCAATTGGGGTTAGATAACTTGCCCAAGGTCACACAACTAGAAAGTGATAAGTTTCTGAGTTTAAATTTGAACTCAGGTCCTCCTGACATCAAGGCTGGTGTTCTATCCACTGCGCCACCTAGCTGCCCTCAGCTTCTCCATTTTTATAAAGCTCCCTTTCTTTGCTTTTTCACAAGGTTTTGGGTTTTTTTTGGCATCTCTAGGTGTTCCCCTTCAGTTTTCCCAAATAAACAATTCTTTACATGCACGAAAGAACTTCTGAGGTGTAAACACCATCAATATCTACTTTACTGCCACTAAATACAAGTTTTCCTCACTAACATAGTTTTTATTCTAAGTGAATGAGTGTAAAACTACTGCCTGTATTTGTTAGATAACTGAACAGCTATTTGTCATAGATATCTCAAAAGAGTTGAGGAGAAAGGAAGAGAAAGAAAAAGACTTAGGGAAAAGGAAAGCTCTAAAAAAAGACCTTCACCCACATTTTAACCTTTTTTCCCAGCAGTTGATTAGCAGGCCCCTGAGTGATCAAGTCAAAGAGATGACTCATTTTGCACATCAGGACAACCGGGGAACATAGAGAAACCTAATATTTATTGTAGCCATCTCTAGCATTCTTGTGGAGTTACTGAGGTCAGGGAGACATTTTGGTTCCAAACACTCTCTAGTAACATAAAGTTGAATTTGAACAGTATAATAACTAGTAAGCTTCCCAAATAGTATAATAAAGCATTGAATATACTAATATATATACACATATATATTTATTACTTTGAGATCTGGTACTGCAAGGCCCCCTTCCTTTCCCCCTCCCCACTTATTCTCTTGATAGTCTTAATCTTTTGTTTTTCCAGAGAAGTTTTCTTTCTATTTTTTCTAGATCTATAAAGCAATTCTTTGGTAGTTGGATCAGAATGGTACTGAATAAGTAAATTAATTTAGGTATTATTATAAATTTCAACCCCATTAGCTAGCATATCTATAAATTATTTAGATACATATTTATTTGAAGAGTTGTTTGGTTTTTGAGGATTGTTTCTTTGTTTGGTTGGGTTTTTTGGAATTGTGTTTATATAGTTCTTGTGTGTTTCTTGGTAGGTAGATTCCCAAGTATTTTATACTGTCCATACTTATTTTATAAGAAATTTCTCTTTTTAGTTCATCTTACCAGGTTTTGTGAGTTATAATTAGAAATGCTGATAATTTGTGCAGACTTACTTTATATCCTATAATTTTACTGAAGTTGTTCTTTTTAAATTTTTTTAGTTGACTCTTCAGGAATCTCCAAGTATAAAAAATGATAGTTTTTGTTTCCTCCTTACCTATGTTTTTCCCTTTAATTTCTTTTTTTTTCTCTTGTTGCTGTAGATAATATTTCTAGTACAATGTTGAATAGTAATTGTAAAATTGGATAATCTTAGTTCCTTTGCCTTCTGAAATATCATATTCCAAATCCTTTGCTTCTTTATGTTGGTAGATGATAATCATATGTGATCCTGACTGTGGCTCCATAGTACTTGAATTCTTTCTTTCTGACTCTTGCAATATTTTCTCCTTGACCTAAGAGCTCTGAATTTTGGCTGTAGTATTCTTGGGAATTTTCATTTTGGGGTTTCTTACATGACATGATTAATGGATTCTTTTAATTCCTACTTTGCCTGCTGGGTAGTTTTCCTTCATTTCTTGACATATGATGTCCAAGTCTACACTCATTTTTTTCTTATAACTTTCAAGTAATCCAATGATTAAAATTTTCTCTCCTCAATATATTTTTCTAGTCATTTGTTTTTTTCATGGGAGATATTTCCTATTTTATCCTATTTTTTCCCCCACCTACTTGACTTTGTTTCATTATTTCTTGATTTATTATGGAGTCATTAGTTTCCATTTCAGCAATTCTAATTTTCAAGGAGTTATTTTCTTCAGGAAGATTCCATACATTTTAAACCAAATTGTTAATTCTTTTTTTTTCATAGTTCTTGTTTCTTTTCCAGTTTTTCCTTTGTTTGCTCATATTTGATTTTTAAAATCTTTCTTGTTCTTTAAACAATTTTTTTTTCTTCTAGGAATTCTTATTGAGCTTGTGTCCAGTATGCATTTTTCTTTGAGACTTTTCCTTGTAGAGATTTTCAAATTATTTTCTTCTGTTTGTGTCTTGAGCTTCCCATCACCCATAGTAGCTCTATATGGTCTTTATGGCTTTTTGTTGTTGTTGTTTGCTATTTTTCCAACCTACTTCTTGACTTTGGATTTTAAGCTAATATTTGCTCTCTTATCACTAATGGGGGGTAAGCAGGTAATGGATCTATCTTGAGCTATCCTTTTATGTCCTTCTGTTTTCACAGCTTTGGCTGAAGTTCTGCACCTTTCAATGCTTCCAAAATGGTGTGATCTAGGGAGAAGTCTGTTTTGATTTGAGGTCTATATGTTTCTAATTTGTTTGGGTCTGTTGGCTTATATGTGATTGAGTTTCAGTAGACTGATGCTGGACTCATCTCTGGTAATGTTCTAGGAAGTTCTGCATGTTCAGAGAAACTAAACTGCTGGCTCCCTTTTGGTCTTGCCCTACTTATTTCATTGAAGGTTTATGTGCAAGGATAAAGGTTAGAACTGAGTCACTGTTCTGCATTTGAGTTCAGAGACACACAGCTGTGTTTCTGGAAATTTTTCTTTGCTCAGTACTCAGTTAGGACACACCACCCCCATCCTTGCTCATCAATGTGCACACCTTTCTCCCCTAGATCTATGAGCTGAAATTGGGTAATGGGTGATAGAGCTGTCAGATAGCATTTTGTCCCACTCTCAATGGGTTCCCAGAGATATGTTTTTGTCCTAGAGTTCTTTCTTGACTTCTTTTCTGTGCCTGAGTGCTAGAATATTCCTGTGCCCTTTTCTGCTAATGCTGTACTTCTGGTCATTCCCCACCCTAATGTCAGTTGACCTCTCAATCTTCTTGTCCTACGCTAGAAAAATGACTTTTCTTGGCTTTCCCAATTAGAAGTTGGTTTGCATTGTTTTCTGGTTTATTGTGAAAGAGGAATGCCAGGTGAACTAGAGAAAATGGTTTCTCTTCACCACCTTGATTCCATACCTATTTCTTTTTTTCTTTTATTCAGTTAATATTTTTCCTTTTTTCTCTCTCAGTTAAGTAGATAAGAAAATTTCTTTCTTCAGTTGTTTTGTTTTTAAGTTTTCATTTTTCATACTTTAAAAAATATTTTTTCTTTATCCTTTTCATTATTTAGCTTTCCTTTCTGTCTTATTCTAGACTTTGTTCTTGAGTTCATGGCTCTTATACATATTTAGCCATTATTTAGTGTCTGAATTCTTCATGAAATTAAAGCTTCTAAGATAAATTTCATCTTCAGCATGGTTTCTATGTTGTTGCTTTGTAGATATTATCTCCCTCCCACCTTTTTTTAACCCCAATTGCCTCAGCAAAAAAAAAAAAAAAAAGACAACAAGATGTTACCCCAAGATTGAAATTGTCCCCGATTTTGTCCCCATTATGTAGTTCATTGTTAACATTTGGTCACTTTTTTCAACTTGTCTGGAAATCTTATTGGGTTTGTGTTTTCCCAGAAGGGTTTCAGTTGCCCCTGAGAACTCTGACTCCCCTTCTCCTGAGGCAGGCAAGTGGTCTCTCTACACACCAAATCCCTGCAGAGTCTACTCAATTTTAAATCTCCATATCTTTTTATAGGAATTGTACTTTTTTCTTTTGGCACATTTATCACGGGTACTCTCTCCCCCATTAATGAAACAAGGTTTTTCTCTACTCCCTTTTTTTTCAGTCCCTCCCTTTGCCTACTCTCCCATTCTCCTATTGGAGACTACAGGAGTTATTTTCCCTTCTTTATTAGTCCTTGATCTAATTAGGGTATATCATATATTCTTATCTATCTTTTTTCCTTCTCACCCTTTTATGCATTCTGCCATTCTCTAATTTAGTACCATAAAAATATTGATTTACTTGTAGGCACGATGTTTTGAGGTATGTGATATCCATGATATTTCAAGTCTGTTGACCATCACTTCTACTTCATATCTGCTTTCACTCTTGTCATCTTTGTATATGTAGAAAGAATAGTGGTCTATTGTTATTTTGTTGTTGTTTTTGTCCTCATTTACTATATTGGTTTACTTTTCTTGCATATTTGTTGCCTGAAGTACATGAAAAACAATTAATTCTCCAGATCTGGTTTTCTTTTCAGAAATGTTTTGAACACTTCTTTTTCTTTTTTGGATGTCCATCTTTTTTTCCCTAATTTTTTTCTATTCTGCCAATTAGTTCTGCTGTGTAGTCCATAAATTTTACTTTTCTTGATTCCTATTTCTTTTTTGTAATATTCAAGAATTTTACTTGAATCCTATGGTTCCTTTGGGAAATCCACAAGGTCTATCTCATTAGGGGTTGATTCATTTTTATGTTATTTTCCAATATATTTTAAAGCTGTCTGGAATCTTTTACTAGGCATATAGTAAGTGCTTTATAAATGTTTATTCAGTATATTTAAAATTTAGAGATGTTGATAAATTTGAAGAGAGCAGTTGGAATCCAGAGTATAGAGAGTTAAAAAAAAAAAAAAAAAAGAGCACAAGATGAAAGAAAATAGGTGCCTTGATAATAGACAATCTTTTCAAGGAGTTTAGCCATAAAAGGAAAAAGAAATTTGGGATTATAGTGACTGAGAATAAATAAGGTGACATATGCATGTTTATAGACATCAGGGAAATGGCCAGTAGACTGAGAGAGATTAAAGATAAGAATGGAGATGATGGAAAAGACATTTTTCTATAAAAGATGAGGTGGAATGGAATTAAACGGCCACTTCTTTATGTGAGACCAGAGCAAGGAGGTAGTAAAAGATGTGGATTCAAGATGTGGAGGGAAACACATTTTGGAACATGGCCACTACATGGATTTATTTTACTTAATCTTTTTTTGTTGTTGTTGTAACAAAGGTGTTTTTTTAAAAATGTTTTCAGTTAAGGGGAGTTGAAGTAGCAATGGTGGCACAAAAAAGGACATTGAATATTTTAAATAAGTATTCAGAGGTTTACAGAAGGTAGCTCAGAAAAAAATATAATCAGGATAGTTTTGAAAGTAGTGTGTTGAATTTATTATATACTTTAAAATTTTAACCCATTTCTCTCCCTAGTTCTAGTTCTGCATCCCCAAGTATCTATTAAAAATTTTCCAACTGACTGTCCCAGACACATGTCAAACTCAAACAGTCTAAAACTAGAAGAATATCTTATACTGAATTTGCATCAGTTCATTGTCATCTCTTCAAACCCAGCCTTCTACCAAAATTTCCTATTTCTATCAAAGATATTAATATCCTTCCAGTCTCCCAGGTATATAACCTTTATGTCACCTGTCACTCTCCTTCATTTTACACGTCCAAGCAGTTACCAAGTCTTCCTGTTTCTATCTCTATAACATCTTACAAGTGATTCCTTTTCTCTATTCAAACAGTTGTCACCTTAAGTCCTGGTCTGCATCATCTCTCTTTGCATTACTACAGCAACCTCCCAACTGGTATCCTTATCTCTTTCACTCCATTCCTCTATATGTCTATCAAAGTCATTTTTATTAAGTGTAGATGTGAACATTTACTTTACTCAGTAAACTACAATGACTCCTTTTTTTTTAAAGCAAGCAGAATGTATAGAGATCATGAAATTTCATATATAATCTTTTTTTGTGTGTGTTCTGTTCTGTAGATAAAAATGCTTTTAGGTTTTGTTCTTAGTGTTAAGTTTTGATTAAAAAAAACTGGGTAGCTGAAAGGAAAAGCTAAACTTCTTTCCCACCTCAAGCGTAGGAGCTTGAGCAAAGGCCCTGACGAGCAAAACTGGGGGGACTTCTGCCAATCATAGGCCATAATTTTCTTCTGTTCCTGAAAGTGCACAGCAGTCTCCCAATTAAGAATTGTAACTGACATGGATGGGGTAGACACTACAAATTTATATAGGGACAAACTAGGAGATTGACCTATTCATCAGAAATGCCTAGAGGTCCTAGAACAAGCAAGCCTAGCTGAGCAACTGGTACAGATCTTATGGCCACTACTGAACTTTAATAAGATTCTTCCAAGAGAAATAGGACACAGGCCCTGCAGTTAGGGAGAGTTGCCTTGATCATATAGGTATCTCATTACTTTAAGTTTATACTCACTCTCCCCATGGGCATGAAATATATTTATGGGAGATTTCATCCTAGGTTTAAGTGGGGGAAATGTTTATAACTACTCTTCTTGCTACATCATTTGAAAAAATACCTTGGTAAGAGCTAATTGAATCTACTTATTCACTTGAGCCTAATGATTCACTTGAGCTCATGAACTGTAGTTTCAGGAGAACAGTGCCATTTGGTATTCCCTTGGATAACCTCTAGATATCCCACAAGTATGAGTGCAAGGTCAGCGGCTATGCTGAGAAGCGGAAGGGGCATGATAGTAAAACTATCCAGTAATAGAATGAAATTCACTGGCGTGTCATCTGATCTTCACAAAAATCCCGGGTGGTAGATATTATTATTCCTATTTTACAGATGAGGAAACTGAGACAGACAAAGGTAAATGATTTTCCTAGGGTCAGTCAGCTAGTTGAGAGTCTTAAGACTGGATTTGAACTCAGTTTTTTTTGACTCCAAGTCCAACATGCTTTCCACTATACCACTTAATCCTCAAAAGAAAAATGCAGTGAAAACTGGGAAAGCCTGTTATCAATATACCTTTATCTTACTGGTCCTGATGCTGCTCCCAGTTTGTGTCTCCTCTGCTGCTTATGATACCCCAAAACTTTAGAGGACTCTGTGATCACAGGCTGAGAATTCTTCCCAATCCATGAGTCAGTCTACATTTATTAAACACCTACTATATGAGATATTATGCTCTATCCCAGAGATACAAAGACTAAAACAAAACAGTGTCTGTCTTCAAGAAACTTACATTCTAAGTGAGAAGATAACATGTACCTGTAAGTATACACAGCATATATACAAAAGGAGGATAGCCATGTCGAGGCACAGAGATGGGGAATGGTACAGTCTGTGTGAGGAACAACAAGAAAATATGGCTGGACCTGGGAGGAATGTTTAAGAAGACTGGAAAGGTCAGGGGTCAGGTATATTTCATTCCTGTTAAACACTGTGTATGTGCATGTGTGTTGGGGTGCAGGGTGGCAGAGGATGGAGGAAGAGATTGGGGTAGAGAAAGGGAGATATTGTGGTTCTTGCCTATAAGGAAGTCCTCAGTCTTAAAGGAGAGATATAGGTCCCTGCCTTTGGCTGGATAACTCCTGGTCCACTAATGAAGCAATGATCCCACCTTCAGAGATTTCCAAGTTTGATAAAGACAAGACAGGAAGATTAGTTAACATTTAAGCACAACATCAATAAACTGCAAGAGAAGAGAATCGGTAGGTCAGAGTTATATAGTAAAAACAAAAAACAAAAAAACAAACACAAAAAACCACTGGATTGACAATTAGAGAACTTGAATTTGAATCCCAGGACTACTCTTTAATGAGCAGGTCATTTTACCTTTCTCATACTCATTCTCATCTTTAAAAATTAGGCTGGACTATATGATATTAAAAGTATCTGCCTGCTCTATTATGATGCCTTAGGAAAATCTTCCAGAAGCGTAGTTACAGTGGAATTATGAAGAAAATGGATTGACAATGTCTATTATAAATGAGTTTCTGAAGACTACCTCTTCAGTCTTTAGTCTGCACTTTCCTTTCTATCACTCCTCAATGATCAAAATTTCTTTTGTAGTTCTATTCCTCTCTTGTGCTATTCCTTACCCTTATCCCTGAATTCTTATTCAGGATTATTATTAGGCTACCCCTCACAACTTCTCTTCCCAATGTAGATTTCCATACTTAGCTCCTTCTTTTTCTACTGAAATACCTACTACTCGATGTTCCTTGTTTCCTCTTACAAGTTCTCACCCCCAGCTCACCACTGTTCCTCTTCAATGTTCTTAAAGAGGAATAGTATGGAATAACAAAACTAAAAAGTTGAGAGTGAAACAATGTGTGTTTCCTACAGAATAAGGAGATGACCAAAGAATTAGCTGACGCTAAAACAAAAGAAACAGCGGATTTATCTAAGGAGTTGAAGATAGTAGTCATGAATAACGTGACCATCTCAGAAGAAGTCAAGAAACAAGGTCAGATGGATGGAATCTGTACTACCACTCAAATGACAGAGGGAAAATTGGGTAAGAGGAAGAAATTAGGGAACTTATACCTCGACTATCCCTTTCTAAATTCCCTATTTCTGCCTTAGTTGAGATCTTTTATGTTTGTGACAGGTCCAGAGCACATCTGGGACTGCAGTAGAGCTCAGTGAGGATATCTGTAGACAGATGAGAACAGATAGTCAAGGATAAGTGGTTGTCCTTTTAGGAAGGGAAAGGATTGAAAATCTGAGGGAGGGGGCAGCTTGTGCCTGACCCTGGATCGTGAAATAGCTATAGACCATCAGGCACCTTTCTTGCCCTGCTCTTCTGAGAGCCGAGAATAAGAAATCCTTATAAGGATTTAGGAGAGTTGTTTTCTTACTGACGGAGAACATTTCTTTGCCTTTACTTTATTCCCACCACACTGTCAATGATCCCATTCCAGAGTGCAGAAAAAAGGAGGTTGCAGTCCATATCTACAATTTGCGGGAACGGAAGTATCGAATGTACCAAGAAATCTGGGACCCTCAGGATGATGACTATCTCTGTGAGTAGCTCTCATTCCCCTCTGGCTGACCTTTACCTGTTCTTAGTGCCAGAGTGCCACCCCTTTCCGTGATCCTGGATCAGCCCCAGGCCAGATTTCTCAGGGTCGGGATAAGCATTCAGTAATGATGCCATGTGGTATAAATGTACTTCACAATCATACTTCTTCCCTCCCTAGGGGATGGTGAGCCTAGTTTCAGCTGTTCCTAATCCTGGTCTCTATTGCTTGCTTTCCGCCAGTCTGTGAGGAGTGTCAAACTTTCTTCTTGGAAGCCTGTGCTGTTCACGGGCCCCCAAAATTTGTCCAGGACGGTGCCATGATCAAGGGATATCCTTACTGCTCAGCCATCACCCTGCCCCCGGGGTTAAGAATTGGACTTTCGGGAATTCCTAATGCAGGACTTGGTGTATGGAATGAAGGCTCAAATCTACCCCTGGGTCTGCACTTCGGACCCTACGAAGGGAAAGCCACAGAGGATGATGAGGCTGCCAATAGTGGATATTCCTGGATGGTAAGATCAACTTGCACTCTTGTCATGGGGCCCTCTTCTTCCTCCCTTCAATCTTAGTCCCTCTTCTCATAGGGCATCCCTTAAACTATATGAATGCTGTTCAGTCTCAAGTATGGCCCACCTGGGTGTTCAAGGTTCCATTCTGGGTACTGCTTGGGAGAAGCTACATAAAAAGAAGATCAAGTCCCAGCCCTAGGGGAGCCCCTGATGTGATGGGGGAGACATGGCTTTCACCTCCAGGGAATTGCTCCCCCTGTCCTCTTAGGACAAGGCATGATATACACCCAAAAACCAAGTACCCTCTCAGCACACTTAAGCTATCAAAGTGTAAACTGGATCAATCCAACTTAAAGAGATAGCGGGGTAAAGGGGTGGCAGTCTGCATATGAAAATACATGAATTTAATGTTATTTCCTGAATTCCAGATCACCAAGGGGAGAAATAGTTACGAGTATGTGGATGGGAAAGAAGAGTCTTGCTCTAACTGGATGAGGTGAGAACTGAACTCCAGAATCTGAATAGGTCAGCCTCCAGGGAGGTAATTTCGTTCCTCAGATTGACCTCTACCCCATCTGCTTTCCCAATTTTGATTTGCCATCTTCCTTTCTTTACCCAACAACCTCTTTATTATCTTGGGTCTGGGTGAAAAAAGTCCTGTGCTATTATAGAGTTTTGTGCATCTAGCCTGGAGGTATTGTAAGAAAGGTCCTGCTTTCCGCACCACTACCTCCAATCCCAAGTAAAGCAGTGAGAGATCCATAGTCGATTATGTGCTTTAAGTACAGAGAATAGTTTGGTGGCATGAGTAGGGCATGTGTAACATGAAGTGGCAAAGGTCCAGTAAGCTGAGACCTTTATGAAGAGTACTGAATGTCTGTGTGAGGAATTAGGATTTGCCATGGGGACCGACAAGGTTTTGTTTCATATCAGCCTTTCCCTTTCCCCACACGCCAACTGCAGGTATGTGAATTGTGCCCGGGAGGAGGAGGAACAGAACCTAGTGGCATTCCAGTATCAAAGACAAATCTTCTACCGAACCTGCCGAGTCATTCGGCCTGGCTGTGAGCTCCTTGTCTGGTACGGGGATGAGTACGGTCAAGAATTGGGCATCAAGTGGGGAAGCAAGTGGAAAAGGCCCCTCACAGGTATCACAGGTAAGCAGCAGGGGTCTTATTTTTGTGTCCTTTCTGCACAGGACCTTGGACCCAGAAGTTGATAAAGCATGAGTTATGTTAAACCAAAAGTAATAAGCATTTTCAGATTTCCTTACCCTAACAGAATAAAACCCAATTAATCCAGATTCTGTTAATTAGCAACAATGTGGAAAACATTTGATTTGAAGCATGGGGATGGAGAATCATGGACTCTAGATCTAGATTTCCTTCTCTTTAAGGAAACTCCCAATGTATAATTTCCTCCTCAAGTGGCAACTAGACTATGATTTACTTCTCAATTGTCTGACGATATTGAAAGGTTAAGGAGCAAACCAGGGGTAACATTTGAACCCATGTCTTCCTGACCACAAGATTAGCTGACATTTTTCATGTGATTTTTATTGATCCAAAATATATTAAAAAGAAAAAAATCTTTTTCATCTGAATTTTCCTCTTCATAGATGATCAGTATTCTTTCCAACTGACAGTCTAGGATCTTTATGTAAAAAGATTTTTATATTAAAGGTCAGCCCTCCAAGCTGCCATTTGTTCATTAACTTCATTTCACTTAAAGATTACTCAAAAGTTACCCAAGTTACATTCCTTCAGCTTTTATAAATCAATCTTTTTATCAAGTCAGATTGCTTTTCTCCCAAGCCTGTTCTTCATGGCCTATTATCCAATGATTCCCTTGCATACTCTCTTGGGCCCAGTCTCTTCCCCAGCCTTACTTTCTTATGTTTGGAGTCTATCCCTTTCTCTGTCTCTGAAAACTACTTGCTACAGTAAGCCCTCCCCAATCTCCTAGGGGCCTGTGCCTCTCCAATTTCTTTGCTTCCACCTTGTAGGTCATCCTCATGCCTGACTTCTCAGAATCTCAGTTTCTTGGTAGATGTTCTACCTTTGTGTTTGCGTTTTCAGTACCTAGAGGTTCGAGCATGTAGTAAGGACTTGTGAAAACACTTTATTGACTATGAATTAGTGAGATTTTAAGTATACAGATGTTAGAAATTATGGTCATATACCTATCAACAAACATGAATCCATATATCAAAAACCCAGTTTAATTGATTTTTCCATGCTATTGCATGGCTATAGCAGATGTTACCTGGGGATGCAAGGTGATCTCTCCCATACTGCACATGTAATCCAGCTGTTTGCACAACCTGATACTTCCTGTGGTGTGAATCTTAAGTACATAAACACCTCCAAATCAAGGCCACAGCCATGCAGTTTGAATACTTGATATTTCAGTGTTGCAGAACACTCTGATTTCAGCGTATACTTCCTTCACTACTGTAGATCATTGCCTGTCACTTTGATAGACAAGGCTCATTCTGAAGCCAATTTGGTTATAATCTTGGTTGGTCCAGGTTAGTGGCCCCCAACAAGCCCAAGGCTTAAGCTCTGCTGGCATAATCTGAGAAGCTCTAAAAAGGTAGACATCAGTCAGCTGGTACTAGAAGAATCATAGGAATAACTCGAATAGGATATTACTATTTACAAAGTATAATTTTCACTACCTTAATTTTGCAGATGAGGAAACTGAGGCTCAAGGTGACTAAGTGTTTGGCCAGGGCCAAACCGAGAGCCAGGACGTGTATGCAAGTCTTTTGCCTCTCGGACTTCAAAGCATTCTTTAATTCACAATTCTATTAAATATCTCATCTAGCCTGTTGGAACTAGAAGGTGCACTTAGCACTGCTTCGGTGCTGTTTGAATGTCTGAATTTAGCACCTCTTTGTAGAGTATCCCATTCATTATCCATAGGGGATCACTTTCATCACTGAAGAAATAGTACTTAACATGTGCCTTTGGATGAAGGAATTAGACATGCAGAGCTGCAAAATGACTAGGTCCTCTGGAACAGAGGTTTTCCTCAAAAAGTCATTCAGGTTGCCTTGTCTTAACCAACCAGAGCATAAATGTCACCTTTATCCAGACCGAGTTCCATTACAGTAGTTTAAATGAACTTTGCTGGGAGGAAGATACCGTTCCCCAAAACTAAGAGTTGTCATAGACTCAAGTAGCTCCTCAGTAAAAACAAACGTACTGACTCAGGGATTTCAGAAGCAAGGCATGTTTTCGAGACATTTGCCAGAAGCACAAGAGAATGGTAAGAGATGCGGGGGGGAAGGAGAGAGAGAAAAAAGGAGAGGCTCTGCAAACTGTCAGAGAGTGCAAAAGCTCTGGCCTGAAATGTTACTACTTCTTTAGAACAAGTCCAGGAATCCATCTTTGCCCTTCTTGCCCTTCAGACTTCTCCACTCATGCCTTCCTCAGTCAACAAGGGCTCAAACAGCCCTCTCAAGGATTCCTGGATTCAACCACAGGAAGTCATGGGCTGGGCGATCTCCATCCAGACCAGCTGCTTCCACCTGGTTACAGTTGTGTAAGTGACAAAGCAGAAACATCACGAAAAGAACACCCTAGCTCCTTGTGGGAGAAGATCAAGCAAGTGGATCTGGAGGAACCAGCCAGCCTTCCTCAGAGACAGCAAGTGAGAGAGAAGGAAAGCAACCTTGGGGAGTGGGATCTCAGCAGGATCCAAGGGGAGAGAGTGAAACTGACCTCATTGGCATTACAGGAGGAATCTCAAGAAGGGCTTGGGCAATACAAGTGTGGTGAAGGCAAGCAAAGATATAGCTCAAAGTCAGGCCTTATTAGACATAGGCAGCGGACACACTCAGGAGAAAAGCGTTATGTGTGCGAGGAGTGCAAGCGGGGATTTGCACGGAGGTCATACCTCAACATACACAGGCGGAGACACTCAGGACAGAAGCCTCATGTGTGTGAGGAGTGCAAGCGGGGATTTGCAGACAGGTCAACCCTCATCAGACACAGGTGGACACACTCAAAAGAGAAACCTTATATATGTGAGGTGTGCAAGCAAGGATTTACACAGAAGTCATATCTCATCAGACACAGGTGGAGACACTCAGGAGAGAAGCCTTATATGTGCGAAGAATGCAAGCAGGGATTTGTAGGCAGGTCGACCTTCATCAAACACAGGTGGAAACACTTAGGAGAGAAGCCTTACCTGTGCAAGGAGTGCAAGCAAGAATTTGTAGGCAGGTCAACCTTCATCGCACACAGGCGGACACACTCGGGAGAGAAGCCTTATGTGTGCGAGGAGTGTAAGCGAGGATTTACACAGAGGTCACATCTCATCACACACACCCGGATACACTCAGGAGAGAAGCCTTATGTGTGCAAGGAGTGCAAGCGAGGATTTACGCAGAGATCACATCTTATCACACACAAGCGGACACACTCAGGAGAGAAGCCTTATGTGTGTGAGGAGTGCAAGCAAAGATTTACACAGAGATCATACCTCAACACACACAGGTGGAGACATAGGCAAAGGAGTCTTTTGTGCATGAGGAGTGCAGGTGAGGATTTACAGAGAGATCACAGCTCATCACACACAGATGGACACACTCAGGAGAGAAGCCTTATGTGTGTGAGGAGTGCAAGGGAGGACTTAGACAGAGATCATATCTCAACACACACAGGTAGAAATATAGGGAAAGAGGAGCCTTATGTGTGTGAGGAGTGCAGGTGAGGATTTGTAGACAAGTCAGCCTTCATCCCATACAAGTGAACATGCTCAGGAGAGAAGCCAGTCAAAGATTTACCAAGGATTTAGACCTCAGTACATGCAGATAAACATACTAAAGAGTAACATCTTACACATGGCAAGCACCATGGGCAATAGTTCATTATTTTGCCAAATCTGATCACATATAAACAGTAACATCTTATCAATAGATAGCCTATATACTAGGTACACATATATGGAAGAAATGGGACCCCCCCCCCTTTCTGATCAGCCTGAGACAACATTCAAAAAGTCAGCCTAACCACTGCCCGGTCATTACTCTGAGAATGGGGCTTAGAGTAATTGAATAGGCACAAGGCTTCCAGAAATGAATATGAATAGTTAGGAAATAATCTGAAGTTCAGTTTGGAGAGATTATGCTCCTTCTTGTGTTTCTGTTTCATCCTGAGACAGCATTCAAATAACCACTGTCCAGTCATTACTCTGAGAATGGGGCAAAGAGTTAACTAATAGGCATAAGGCTTCTAGGAGATGAATTTGAATAGTTAGGAAATAATCTGAAATTCAGTTTGGAGAGATTATGCTCCTCGCTGTGTGTTAAGTGTTTTACTGCAATAAATTTTTCAAGTCTTTATGCCTTACCACTAAGAAAAAATGAAGGGGAGGAGGGGAAGGTTTTGTTGGGGGCTACAGGAATAAAAAGAAAAGCAAAGACAACTCTTAGTCTAGGCTCAATATCTCAATGGGACTTAGCTGAGGTGTTGATTCAATCTCGTAAATTTATTGAAGAAAACAATTCCATACATGGAGAAAGAAGGGAACTAGCCCATGGGAACTGGAGGGGTACCTGGGAAAAGATAAAATTGGAGAAGCCCCCAGACTTAACAAGGGGTCATTTGTAGAATTCGTGTTCCTGCTCGTCCTTTTTAATGACTGTTTTGTATGCCTTCTCAAAATCTTTGGCCAGGACAATATATCGATTTTCACGAACAGCTAACATTCCACCCTAGAAAAACAAAGAACCTGGAGTTAATACATATAGCTTCACACCCACATCTCAGACATGTAAATTTGAAGGGGTAAAGATGAAAATATTTTTTCTTTCTCTATACTCTCAGATCTGGAGAAGCCATGCTGACAGCTAAGAGATACCACAGTGCACAGGGCTCTGGGCTTGGAATCAGGAAGAGTTCATATAATCTTCACACACTTACTAGCTGCATGAATCTTACTTGTCACACTGTTGGCACTATATAAGTGCTCTATAAAAGGAAAGGGCAACTACCCCCTTTATCTTTGCCAAGAAAACCCCAATAGAATCAGAGAATCAGACATAATTAAAAAACAACTGAAGAAAAGCAACAAAAATGTTTACTCCCTTTCTACCTTGTCTTATTTTTGTATCCAACCCTGCCACACACAAAGTGTAGCAATTAACAAATGATTTTTGAATTAGTAAAATGAAGGAGAAAATGGGAAAAACTAGGGGTAGCTGACTAGACATATCTGTCAAGGCAAAATAAGGGTTTTGATGGAGAGAAAAGTAACTCACCTCTTGACAGATAGAATTAATATCAGCTCCAGAAATCTTATCTGGGCGAGCTACATCTGAAGGAAGAAGAGTCAAGGAAATGGTTCTCTGAAGAATAGAGGTGAGCAATTAGCTTCTGGTTGGGAAACTAGGGATTGCTCTTCATCTCTACACTCTTAGTAGAATCTAGGGGTACAGTGGCAAAAAGTCACTTACTTTTAGAAAGTAGGTGATTTTTTTTAACCATCAGGGATCAGGGTATAGGGTGCACAAGTAAAGGGGAAAATTTCCTCCCCATGTTTTTTCTTAGAACAGGATACAATCTTCCAGATCAACCTCTTCCGAGAGGTTCATCTTGCTGGTGATAGTAGAAAAAATTAATCTTTTCTGTCGACGGTCAGGCAATGGAAACTCAATCTTTCGGTCAAGCCGGCCAGGCCGGAGTAAAGCAGGATCCAGAGTATCTGCCCGGTTTGTGGCCATGATCACCTAGTATCGGAGAAGATATCTTGCCCCTTATCTTCCAGACTTCTCCCTTCCTCCCAAAAACCTTTTTGGTACTACTCTGGTACCACTGTTTCCCACCCAAGCTTCCAACCTTGACATTGACATTCTGATCAAATCCATCCATCTGATTCAAAAGCTCAAGAAGGATCCTCTGAACTTCTCGGTCAGCTGCAAAGAAGGTCCCAGTCAGTCCAAGAGCCCTCAATCCTTGACTCAAGTTTGGGTCCCAACTTTTGAGTCCAAGTTCACAGCCCTTCTTCCCTCTCAATCTCCAGCAGGTAGATTTACTCACCCCCAGTTTGGGCATCAAATCGCTTGGTGGCAATGGCATCAATCTCATCAATGAAAATGATGGCAGGTGCATTCTCTTTGGCCAAGCGGAAAACATCCCGGACCATTCTCGGTCCCTCCCCTAAGTACTTCTGCACGAATTCTGAACCCACGACTCTGATAAATGCAGCTGGGGGGTAAGAGGAGATGAAATCACACCTTTTCCTCCCAGAAGCCTAAGATCCCCATCTTCCCCCCTGTTCTCCTACCCTAGGAAAGGGAGGAACCAACTATTGCAGCTTCTGAAGAGGAGAAGGGGAATAAACACTGATGAAGGACCTATGTCTCAGGCATTGTGCCAAGGACTTTTCAAATATCTTGATCTGATGCTCACAAGAACCCTGTGAGGTGATGGTGATTATTATCCTCATTTTAAAGCTAAAGAAACTTGAGGCATATGGAAGTTTAGTGACTTGCATGGGTTGTACACTTAGTAAATATCTGGGGCTACATTTGAACTTAGGTCTTTTCTGACTCCAAGCTGGCTCTCCATGCACTATACAGCCCAGGTGGCCCTGAGAATATTAATAGAAAAGAAAAACCTAACAGCTGTATAACTCATGGGAATATTATATAAGAACAAAGTATTTCTCAAGCCTCTAAATGCCTCAGGTCCAGAACTGTTAAAATCTGGTTAAAGAAAGAAAAGAGAGGTGGTAGAGAGGAAACAGAAACTTAAAAAACTTCTATACTACCCACCTCTTCAACCCCAACACCCAGAACAGGGACCCAAAGGAATAGACAAGTCTAAGGGGTAAAATCAGATCCAAGAGCTATTGATCTATGGTTAGGCATTTCTCACCTGTCGTGTGATGAGCTACTGCCTTTGCCAACATAGTCTTTCCACAGCCTGGGGGCCCGTACATGAGGACCCCTCGTGGAGGGTCAATTCCAATCTGAAACCACAGGCAAAAGCAAGTTCAGGAGTCCAGCAAGGCTCCAAATGTTCCTTCCACATTCCCCTTATTTCTATTCCTTCTACTCACCTGCTTATAGAGTTCAAAGTGAGTCAGTGGGAGTTCCACAGCCTCCCTCACCTCTTGCTTCTGAATGTCCATGCCGCCAATATCAGCATACATGACATCAGGCTTCTGGTCTGGAGGGACACATGACCTTAAGGCCTGGCTCTGCGTAGTCAGGACTCTCACAGAACCAGGGAAACAACGCTTCCTCCTCACTGAGAGGAGAGTGGGGTCAGCTCTAGCCTAAGAGTGGGGAGAGGAGGCCTCTTCTCACCTGAGGTCAGCATCATGATGCTGCTATCAGCTTCTGGGGGCAGGACGTCCACCAGGGCGTTGCTGTGTTTGTGGAGGGCCACCGAAGCATTGGGTTTCAGCAGCTCCCTGTCGATGGTGCTGAGAATTCGGACGTAGTAATTAGAGCCTGGAGAGAAAGGGAAGGAGGCAGGGGCGGGGTTGAGGCCCCTCTGGGGGGCTCGAGCGCGGCTCCCCGGAGGGCCCGGCCAGCTGCACTCCAGCCCGAGGAGGGTGCTGGGTCCGGCTTACCGGTGGTGGAGCCCACAATAGCCGTGTTCTGGTCCACGGCTTCCAGAAACTGCCCAATGACCAGGGGGATGCTCTGGATGCGCTTCACTTCCTCCTGGGCGTGCAAAAACTCCTTCTTCAGGTTCTTCTGCTCGTCCTTGATGTACTCCTCCTGCACCTCCAGAAACTCCAGCTCCTGCTGCAGCTTCTGCGGGAACACCAAGGCGGAGCCGGCGGCTCAGCGCCCGACCCCGGGTCCTCCCCACCCCGGGGAGCGGCTGGGGTCCCCGCGCTCACCTTGTAGCGGCTGTACAGGTCCTCCAAGTCCTCGGGTTCGGGCCCCAGGAAGGACAGGCCGGTCTGGGGCCGGGAGATGGACAGAGCCGGCAGCTCATCCTGGGGACCGGGGAAGAGGAGCGAGGCCGGTCACCTGGGCTCTGGGCCCCAGAGCCCCCAGCCCGACTGCCACCGCCCACTCCCGCCCTCTACCCCGTTTTTCCCCGCTGAGGGGTCGCCGAACCCCCCCAATCCCGGACCTGCGCCTTCTCCACCAGAATGCCAATCTCCTCCATGGCAGGCGGGCCGAGTTTGGGCCTCCGCCGGAACTGCCTCAGTCATTGCTTCCGCCGCTGTTCCGTCACCGGAAGTCCGACCCCTCCGCAAGGGCCTGTGGGAACTGTAGTCCGCCCATCGCCACTCTTGGGACGAGCTTCCCCCGGGGAGCTGGGAATAGGTTCCTCCGTCGTCTCCGCCCCCCCCCTTCAGTCCGCCCGTCCTAGCTTTCCCCATGGGGTTTTGGGAGGTACAATCCGTGTCCTCCCTATCTCTCCTCACCCGCAATTCCCCCCGGAGTCAGCGGGAGGAGGCAAAGACCTATGAAAAAGGGCCGGGGCGTTGCGGGAGGGGATAAGACGATGGAAAGGCACACGTGAGACCCGGGACCTCCGAAGCCGCTTCGCTGACCGCTTGGGTAGCGTTTCGTAGCTGAGGGTCAGGAGCGGAAAGTGCAAGTTCGAATCCCTCTCTGGGCACTTTGTCATGAGATGACCACTAGGCAAATCCCGTAACTTCTCTGAGTTTCGGTTTCCTCCACGGGAGGATCAGAGGCGGCCTTTATTCTTCGCCCCGCCTCCGTGCTTCGGCCCCTCCCTCGTCGAGCTCGGAGTTCCAATCCTGTAGCCGTCCCAGTGTGTGACGAAAGGCGCTGCCCTTTGGCCTCGCACCCTTTCCCTCCTGGCAGAACGCAGCATACCCCGCCGACCCCGTTGGTTTTTGTTTTTTTTTTAATTTGAGAATTGGACCAGGAGGAAGCTTTCGCTCCACCCCAGCCCATGATCCTGGCGCGAGGCACTAGACCTTGCTCCCATCGAGATCATGGGCCTCCCCAATGTGCAACAGACCCGCCTCCACCCCCCCACCCCACCCCCCAGCCAGGTCCCTGCCCAGGGATCAGCTCTGTGCGCACCCTTCAGTGCCCCTCTCATGGAACCCTGGTGCCCTTCCCCTGGTCCTGATGGGTCACTACTAGTTACTGCTGACCCCAGGGGTCACTGCCAGTTACTGCTGATCCTACTGGGTCACCACCAATTTACTACCCCAGGGGTCACTGCTAATTGCCGATAACACCACTGGCTCATTGCTCCTTACTTCCAACCCTAAGGAGTTTCCACTTTGACTGGTCCTGGTGGTTTACTGTTTCCTCCCCCTTCCCTCTTGTGGACTCCTCCCCACTCCTTGTACTTTGAAGGTGAGGAGGCTTTCACCTCATTTATGAGCGTAATCCAGTTCAAGATATTTTTTTTCTCATCAGAGCAAGGACTTCAGACAAAGATCCGCTTTCATATTTAAAAGGAAATACACTTTAGAGGGTGCCTATTGTTCAGCCCCCTACTCGATCAGACACCCCTTTTCCAACCTGTCTCCGACAAGAGGTCATCCAGTGCAGGGGAGCCCGTGGCAGAAGAGGGTGGAGTGAAGGAGGGGTCACTTTTATTCAACCTAAATATGCTTTTATGTGCCTTGTGTTCTTGTATCTCGTCCTGCTCTTTGGGGCCAAGCAGAACGCGCCAAATCCCTTTCCTCAAAGTAGCAAGTCAGCTTCTTAAGTCCCGACCCTTCACCTAATTTTTTATCTCACAATCATAGCCATCTTCTTGGGGAGTCACTTCTCATATTTGTCTGCCTTTCTATTATCGGTCTTTACTGTTGTTTTATCCAAAATCATATTGCAAGATAACTTTTTTTAAAAAATTGCCTGAAGCAAAATGCATTTTTTACTTTTATTTCTCAAATTATGCTTATTGTTGGTTTTATGGTGAGGGGAGTAAATATAGAAATTTTTTCCCTATCCCCAGCAGCACCTCTACTTAAATTGGCAACAGGAACAGAAAGGCAGGTGTTAGAGCCTCCTGGTGGTGCTCAAGCCCTACTAAAATAGAGAAGCAAAGGTTCCTAACTTTGGCGGGGAGAGTTATCCCCTTTAATAACCCTTACTCAGTCTGAAAAGACATCACTTGTAGTGTTTGCCATGTATACCCACATAGGAAAGTTTTTTTTTTCATCAAAAAAGCCACTTTTTTTTTTTTTGGTACCATATGACAATATTTAGTACCATAAAATTGCCGAATGTTTTATCAGAACCCAGTCACAGATAGTTGGACTCTATTGTTCATCAGCCTACTGGCTTACTAAGCTACTGCTTAGGTAGCTAAGGAATATGGGGCAAAAAACCTATTTTCTATTGCTCCTTATTTGTCCTCTGAAAAAACACAAAACAATACAAAATAAAAAACATCAAACAAAAACAGCTACCTTTCCATCTGATACATATTGCCTTATCTGATTTACAAATACCTTGCTAAAAGGCATCCTGTCTGTTTACCTGGCTCCTCTTTATCTCTTTTGCAGGTTATCAGCCTGTTAGCTAAACCCCAAATTTTCAGTATATATAGCCTACCTGAACTATTTCTAATTTGCTAGGCTGACTTTAGAAGTTAGTCCATCTGCTCTAGTGTAAATAAACTCGCTTGTGGCTTTAAGAGAATCTCTGAATTTTTTCAAACTATGAACGATGACTTTCACACACTTCAGTCTTATTTCAGTTTGTACAAGATACTCATGGTCAGCCTCCATTTTGTTTCTTGCTTTCTATCTGATAAAGAAAAAACGGAGAATTCTGATTCACAGAGATTAGTTGTTAGAAATGGAGTCCACTTAGTAAGACTGGGAAATGCTTATCCAAGGGTTCCAATTTTGTAACTTTATTCATTAGCCATCAAATAAAAATATTTTCCTAGGCAAGCTTCTCATATTTCTATGGTAGAAACTTCAGGTCTAGGGTAATGATAAAAAGGCATTTACCAAAATGAATCTTGTCTCGCTACCTCTTCTTGCCATTCCTGTTCTCATAGAAATTCTCATCTTTTTTCTAACTTCAAGACACTTTTAAAGATTATACACATATTGTATGTCAGTCTGCCTTTAATGAAATTACAAGTTTAAAAAAGTATAAAATTTGTTGCCAGTTGTTGTTGCCAGAAAGGCCTGAAATTTCAATTTCCTAGAGTTCATAGCCATTCCCATGTAGATTTACATTCTCAGAAGCTCTCAAAGGTTGGGGAGGAAGGCTTTCAAGACATTCCTAAGAAATAAGAAGTTACAAAGTGAAAATCATGGAGTTGTAAGATAGATAAGCAGTAAGAATGATTTTTAAAAGGCCATTTAGTGCAAAGCTTCTTTTTTTTTAAATTTTTATTTAATAATAATTATATTGACAGAACCCATGCCAGGGTAATTTTTTTTTACAACATTATCCCTTGCACTCGTTTCTGTTCCCATTTTTCCCCTCCCTCCCTCCACCCCCTCCCCTAGATGGCAAGCAGTCCTATATATGTTGGATATGTAGTGCAAAGCTTCTTAAACTGAATCAAGACCCCTTATGGGGTTAGATAACTGAATGTGGAGATTGTGAAACTGTAGTTTGTTATCAGTGAATTTTGTATACATATTTTATATACCCTGCGTCACATTGAGTGAAAAGGGTCACAAATGGGAAAAGTTTAAGAAGCCCTGATCTCGTCCAATCCAGACCTGATGCCAAAATCTCTCCAACCTCTCTAACTAGTGGTTAACTGGGTTTACTAAAATATTAGCTACTATTTATATGACATCCCCAAAGTCTCAGTATATATTTTAAAGCTTTAATAGGTTTAAATTTTTATGGTTTACAAAGAGCTTTAAAAGTTAAGCACCCTGTCAATTTTCACATGTAGTGTCTGAGGCTGGTTTTGAATGCATGTTTTAGCTCCAGGTCCAGTGCCCTCAATCCACTGAATGAACAGAAATTACCTTCCTTCTTCCCGTGATCAAATTATAACGGTGTAGAAAAAATATATTCGGGTTTTTTTTCCCCATCTCCCTTTGTTTTTCTGGTATTAAAAAATAAATACTTCTTTTGTCTAAAAATCCCTTCCCAACTTTTTCCTATTTGAAAGTGTGCAGAAGGCCGACAACAAAAGACCTTTCTTAGGGAAACTGGCTAAGAGTCTAAGGGAAACAGACTTTGTGCCAAGTTATCTCTTGCCTGGTTGAGAATACTGGCTCTCTTTCACCAAGTGGCTACTGAGCATCTAAAAGCAGCCTCCTTTCTCATCCTGAGAAGTAATTGCCTTAAGAATTTACTTTTCTCTGTCTTAGAAAGGATTAGGATACTAAAATTGATGGATGAAAAGAATCCCTTTTCAATATCTTTGAGGGATGAACCAAGAGTGTTCATCTCAAACGATATTTCAACATACTGTGATTTTTCTTCTGCAAGAGTCTTATAAAATTAATCTCAGGTGATCTTAGGGAAAAGATCTGTTCAAAGGCTTGACTGGGGGAAAGGGGAGGGAAAACTATACTAGTTTGGACATCTCTGTGTCTAAACCAGAAACGAATTATTAGATTCATAGCAAATTGAAATTGTTTCTGGAGGATTTATGCTTAAATCTCAGAAGAGCATTAAAATTTTTTCTTTAATAGCAATAACATTTTGAAATATAAAATGCTTTTTAAATCAAACTTCTTTTTCTGGAGGAACAAGGAATTCTACACAGTAACTGAAAGTCTGAACTACTTTTTTAAGCTTGAAAGCCATGATCCAGGTGGCAACCTCCAGCCCGATACCTGTGGGAATGTGGGGGAAAGGGGCAAAGTCTTAGACACATAATGGGAGCGCTGTGGTTACTCTGGAGGTCTACACCATATATAGATAGAGAGTCCTATAATTTTAGATTTACATGTTGAGGGGACAGCTTCCAAAATGGCTAGTTAGAGGAGGTACAAAACCCAAGATCAATCTCCACCAAAAACCTGGGCAGCACAGAGATGAGAGATCTCAGATCACTTAGTTGGAGGTGACATCTCCCAAATGCTTTAAGGTCAGTCAGTCAGCTAATAAACTCTTCTTTAGTGCTTGTTATGTGCCTGGTACTAATTATAAATTAGTAGGAAAAATGCAAAATCAAACTCCCAGCTCTCAAGGAGCCTACAATCTACTAGCACCCAAAGGGAAGTTGAAGGGAGTGGAGAAAGGTATCTAAAGGAGGTAAGTGATAGATTCCAGTCCAAAGAAGTATAGCCAGATGGGAAATGAAGAGGCGCTTGTTCTGGAAGTCCTATTTGAGAGGAGCTCTTTATTTTGTCCTCTTCCTCTTCAAATCAGGGGAGGCAACACTATGGGAGTAGCAACTTTTTTTTTTTTTTAATACAAAAGAAGTCCCATTTTTGCATCTCTCAGCAACGCTTCTGTTTTCCAATTCCCAGGGATTCTAGGAGAGTGACTGACTAAATGGGATGGCAAAAATAAGATCAAAAGCTTATCTTTCTTAGCTCTACAGTATATGGATTTGTTATTGAAATTTTACAAATTTTAATTGTTTTTTTTTTGTAGCACATGTATATTTTTTTAATTTATATTTCTTTGTGAATCATGTTGGGAGAGAAAAATCTGAACAAAAAGGGGAAATGAACCATGAGAGGGAGAAAAAAAAGAAAAAGTGAATATAGCATGTATTGATTTACATTCAATCTCCATAGTTATTTTTCTGGATGCAAATGGTGTTTTCTCTCCAAAGTTTATTGGAATTGCCTTGGGTCGTTGAACCATTGAGAATTTCCAAGTCTTTCATTAGTTGATCATCATAACATTCTTGCTATTATTGTGTATAATGTTTTTTGGTTCTGCTTATTTCCCTCAGCATCAGTTCATGTAAATCTTACCAGGCCTTTCTAAAATCAGCTTGTTCATCATTTTTTATACAACAATAATAATTCATTACCTCCATATACCACAACTTATTCAACCATTCCCCAATTGATGGGCATCTACTCATTTTCTATTTCTTTGCTATAGGATATAATTTTTTTTAAAAACCTCCCTTTGGGCTTTGGAAATAAATATTGTTGTAATTTTTAGAAATGGGAAAAAAATCTCCACAATTTAGGGATATAAGGCAAAATAGCAATTAGCAACAAATTCCTTAAAGACAGAGAAAGCCATTAACATCACCTAACAGGGCTCTTTTTCTCTAAATAGTTTGACTGCAACCAAGGAAACTGACCTTGAAGCACATTCTTTTAGTTAAAAGATTAATACTTTGCTTTAATGAATCTGTTTTCTTTTGATACATTTGCAGAAAGCAGAATACATTATGAGAAAAGATTTTTTTTTTAATTTGCAAAAAAGTCCACGCTCCAACCCCCAAATCTCTCTGGTTTGGTTCATTGGTCCCATCTGTATACAACCCAGCAGGTCTTTAGTTCCCCCAAAGGGCAGACATACTTCTGCAAGTTACATGTTGTCTACTCACAGCTGTGACTTCTAAGCCCCCATTAATGTGATCCTGATTTAAATATATCAGTTTAGATGATCATGAAACATTTGCCACGCCTGAAGGCAAAAGTAGAAATAATCTCACTACACATTTCAATCTGGGCCACATCCTACCAACACACACCGTGGGCATGGGGGAATTTGGCACAAACTTACAGAGGCTTAACAGAAAGCTATGTAAGGAGTTACCCTGCTGTGAGAGACCTGTCTGAGCCTCTCCGCTCTCCTGCTGCTAGAACTGGGTTGCTACCTTTAGGCTCTTTTATGGTCTTTTAGTGACCATAGAGATGCTAAGCCTAAGGTCTTCAGGGACAGTCCAGCATTTCCCCACCTTTGCTGGGCAGTGGAGGCAACTTTAGCTCTCTCAGCCCACGGTTGTCAGCCTGAAATCTCCAGTACTACTCAGATCTCTCCATTCCGAGATACTTTCCCAAGTTAGGTCACATTATGTTATATGACATGATTTCTATTATATATGGCACTATAGAGAGAAGCTTAGTCTCCCCTTTCCTCAAACTAATCTTTAAATTCTATCTCCCATCTTTGTCTAACTCTGGTCTCAGTTCTAGGTTCTATTCTGTGAAATGACTTTGTGAAATACTCAAATTCACATTGGTTAATTAGTTAAAAGAATTTATAATTAAAAGACTTTGCTTTAAGGAATTTGTTTCCTCTTGATACATTTGCAGAAAGAATATATTCTTTATGAGAAAGGATTTTTTTTTTCAGTTTACAAAAAAATCACCAAGATGTTAGGTAACTTACAATCTTCTCTTAGCTGAAAAACTGTTCTAGTTATCCTGGCTTTGCCTTCCAAGTCTGAATAATAATGATAATAGTAACAATAATAATCATAATAAGCAAATAAGCTTCTGAGAAGTCACCTGGGCTATCTTTTTCTGACAGGCCATTCCGTCTCAGTTGTCTGCATCTACTTTCTGTCCAACAGTGAGAGACTACTTTTCTCCTCACAAAAATGTCTTTTCCTTTCTAATACATAAAAATGTCCAGTTAAGAAAATGCACATACACTTATGTGCATTATGCAAAGCAACATAATAGAGACGGTCCAAACAGAATGCATAGTAGTGGCCAGAGTAGTAAGTCCTAACTTCAAGGGCTTAACATCTTCAATGCTTAAAAGTGAAATTTTTCTACTTCTCTGGACTTTTTGAGGTTGTAAAGAACTAAAAACAAAACAGGACATTATTGGGAAATTGTGTGTGTGTCCCCACTAGCTATGGCATTTTATTTCCTTTTTCTTTTAAACTCCTTCAGAAAGTGCATTGGAATCCTACCAAAAGCCCCTCCTTTGTCTCTCCTTCCTTCTCTTACAATCTGGCTTCCACCCTCATCCTCCCACAGAAACTGCTGCCTGCAGAGGCACTCCCAATCTCTTCTTTGCCCAGTCCAACCCCATTTCTCAGGCCTCATCCTTCTGGATCTCCTTGGAGACCATCACTGGTTCTCTCCTCGTGGGTCTTCTCTCCTCTCTGGGT
Source organism: Antechinus flavipes (assembly GCF_016432865.1). NCBI lineage: Eukaryota > Metazoa > Chordata > Mammalia > Dasyuromorphia > Dasyuridae > Antechinus > Antechinus flavipes. The sequence goes on from NC_067400.1 coordinate 612,612,570, forward strand.
TATCCTGACACTACCCTCAATCAGTTCTCCCCCGTACCCACTCCCATCTAACCTTTACTCAGTTTCTTTTGCTGGATCATTGTTTTCATGTCCTCTATTTCTCTGAAAATAAAAATTATTGGGGAAGGAAAAACACAAATTATTAGATAATTGTAGAATGGCCTTGGTCAGCCTGGGTCACTAAATCAGCAGGAAAACTTATGGGTGAGATTGGTAATCGACTGTTTCCAATGATCTGTGGAAAATTGCATGAGAACAAGAGAGGTGTTGCAAAATTTAGAGGACAAATAATCCTGTTTCCCAAAACAGAACAAGGATGGAGTCCTGTAATTGTAGATCATGAGGGACTGGATTTTTATTCCTGACAACACCTAGCATGTACCTTTCTGAGAAAGGATGTGTGATTCAGTGTGGCTTTGCCAAGCCAGACTCACCTTATTGCCTTTCTGATGGAGTTATCAGGTCGGTGAATCAAGAGAACGTCAGAGACATACATCTCTATGATTCTATGATTCCAGATCATGACTTAAAATGAATGCAGGGGGTCTACGATTATCAGATGGGAACACTGGGAGCAAGATATCACATTCATGGAATGCTTCCCATTTTAGCTGGTCCCAGGCTGTGAGTCTTCTGTTTCATTCCTATTCTTTATGGGTGGCTGCCACTGCCACTGAGGAAAATGACAGATGACACAATCACTGAAGTGCTGCAGCAGATACCCTAGCAGAGCTAGGGCCATTTTTTAAATGTTAATTTTGCTTTGTTGGTTTTCTAAGCCAATAGGCAGAGACAGAAATACTTTCTTTTTATTATTATAGCTTTTTAGTTACAAGATATATGCATGGGTAATTTTTCAGTGTTGACCCTTGCAAAACCTTTTGTTCCAATTTTTCCCCTCCTTCCCTCCTTTCCCCCAGATGGCAGGTAGACCAATATATGTTAAATATGTTAAAGTATATGCTAAATACTATACACACACACACACATATATATACATGTCCATATTTTGTGCATGGTTTGCTGCACAAGAAGAATCGGACTTTGAAATAGTGTACAATTAACCTGAGAAGGAAATCAAAAATGCGGGTGGACAAAAATAGAGGGATTGGGAATTCTATGTAGTGGTTCATATTCATTTCCCAGAGTTCTTTCACTGGTTGTAGCTGGTTCAGTTCATTACTGCTCTATTGGAACTAATTTGGTTCATCTCATTGTTGAAGAGGACCATGTTCATCAGAATTGATCATTATATATTGTTGCTTAAGTATATAACAATCTCCTGACATCAGTTCTTGTCAGTCTCTCTGTATTCATCCTGCTGGTCATTTCTTACAGAACAATAATATTCCATAACATTCATATACCTCTAGGGCTATTGTTGAAGGTGCAAGATGGATGTACCACCAGAGGCAAAGACAATATGTTGTTAAATGGAACAGTGAGCTTGGTGACATGTCCAGATCTCTGGGTTCTCCCTTCAGAGGACACAGATTCTTCTTTTAATCCTCCCATGCCCTTCAGGTTAGAGAAGAAAAACTCAGTTCTCTGCTCATTTGGCATAAGTCTATCAGAAACACATTTATAAATTATCTAAATCTAAGCATAACTGCTTAGCAAAAAAGAATTCCAGATTTATGGTGGAAAGTGCCATCCACATCCAGAGAGAGAACTATGGAAACTGAATATAGATTAATGTATAGAATTTTCACCTTTGTTCTTGTTATTATTTGCTTGCTTGCTTTTTTTCTTGTTTTTTCCCTTTTGATTATATTTTTCAATATATGACAGCATGACAAATATGGAAATATGTTTAGAATTGCATATGTTTAACCTATATCAGATTGCTTGCTCTCTTGGGGAAGGGGAAAAGAGGGAGAATGAGTGAAAAATTTGGAATGCAAAGTTTTACAAAGGTGCATATTGAAAATTATCTTTGCACATACTGGGGAAAATAAAATACCATTTTAAAAAATAAAAAAATTTCACACCCAGATGAAAGAAAGAATTCCAAAAAGCAGAATTTCCCCCTGCTCACTGAATATCATCACCATTACCTTTACCACTTATAATTTTATAGTAGTCATGAAATAAATGCAAAATTCCAAAGTCAAGATTAAAGTTTAGATGAAGTTTTCAGCTTACTGAGTGCTGCTGCTCTTAGTTGTATTAGTCAAAGGATCTCCTATTCTTATCCTTATTCAGACACCATCCTAATTCTTTAATCAGAGAGATCAGAGTGTTGGGATTCATGCAGGTTATCTGCTGGTATTTTTGAAAGAATTCCTGACAGGCCAATCTCCAAATCAAGTAAAGACATTAAGATTAATTGGGGAGAGGATTATGGGAAGATGGTGGAATAGTTCAGTAAATTTCAAGCTCTTCAGATCTTCCTCACAAACAGAACAAATTTGTGCCTAAGGGTGAATATAGACTGATGAAAAATCAAGAAGACTTGAGACAGAACAGGAAGCTTTCTGGTATATAATCCAAGAAGACCCAAAAGAAAGAGCCCAGACTCCATATTAAACAGAGTGAAGTACAAACTCCTCCAGGGACAGCAAGTAGGAACCCCCTGGAGTTAGTTGGGCTTGACTGGAGCCTCTGCAGGAACCACAGAAAACTGTTACCTCCTAGACTGAGTGTAGGGGGGAAGACTGGGCAGATCTTGGCTAATTAGGAATGCCAGGCCCAGCTGTGCTGCAGAGATGCAACCCTAAGTGGAAGGAACCAGCACACCGGGAGTGCAGAAGCAGGGGGCAGGGATGCTGCTGGTTGCCGGCACTTTCAGGAGGGGGAATTAGAACAGAATGTGAAACATCTCTTTATTGTAAGCAGCACTCAGTATTGTATGATTTTGATTGTAGCTCCAGCATGTTTAAATTGTTTTTTTTTTTTTTTCCTATAGTCTGTTGGGGGAAGATGGGAATGAAAGGAAGGGAAAAAAATAAAGTAAAAAAAATACACAGCAGATAACAAAAAAACAACCTACAAAGAAGCAAAGAAAAGATGGACATTCATGAATGGAATTTCTTCTACTATTATATATATCCTTCCTGGAACACGAAATTTAATATTATATATTTTGAATCCTCCCCGATGTTCTGCTGGGCACATGACAATGTTCTGTTTTATTTTCCTTTTCTGTCTTTTTTCTATTTTTTTAAATAAACAGAATTTTTAAATTAAAAAAACTATCAAAAAATAAATGACATGACAGAAAAAAGATTAATTGAAAATCATGCACTCAGAAGGCACTGTGCTCCTTTTAGAAATTTACCAGGAGTTAGCAACTAACCAAAGCAAAACAATAATATTTATGGAATCTGATTACATCACAAGATGTGTAATTTTGAGGTTGCAGGAGGACTTTGATAACATGAGGGGTCCTACAGCCTGGAAGAACTGTGCATGTAGTTTCCCAGAATGCATACACAAAGGCCCACTTAGGAGGTATTAACATATGATATTATGATTAATCTAACTCCATCATAAGTTCACTCAAAGGACAGCAAAGCAGGATAGCACACAGGTGCCACGTCAGAGGAAAGATTTATGGAAGTTTGTTGTTCAATGTCCTGGCCTACATCCTAGTGGAGCTCCTCTCTTATTGGGTAATTTCTATGGCACGTCTAGACTTGATGGATGACAGAATTATAGACCATGTAGACCTGTACTTGCACCTGTCAGCTAGTGATGGAGGATTTCTCTGAAAAAGGGCAGGTTTGAGCTGGGGGAAATAATCAGAATTCTATCATTTCCCATCCTCCCCTCCCCCCCAAAAAAAAAGCTGGGACCCAAATTAATTTGGAAGAGAGACAAAGGTCTCATTTTCTGTAGCTTCTTCAGGCTGAAAGCCCATGGACCAGGGCCAAGAGGATAAGATGGAGAAAAATTGCCCCCAAGCCCTTGTTGAAGGGATGAGCAGCTACAACCACAAGCTTATGTGCCAGGCGATTCTCATCTTATAAGATCATTGAGGAATTAATAGAGGCCAGTCTGGAAGTGAGAAATTGAGTTACTAGATTTAGGAAACAAGGGCCAAAAATTGAAAGGAGGAAAATAATGAGAAAGGGGGTAAGCCCCCAAGAAGCCCAGGTGGAACAACCAGTCCCATGGGAGATCAGGTTCTTATGTAAATATTCTCCTTGCCTTCGCATGTATTTGATCAACTCTGAGTTCAACTTGATAGGAATTATTAATATACATAGAGCAGGAAGAATTAGTAACAGCACTGCCCCTCTCCAGAAGCTGGAAGCTAATCTAAGGCTACCGATTGTCTGGAACTCTATTGGCCAGAGAGTGAAGTTAAGAGACTCCCATAATTATTTTTACCTTCTGAATCCAATTCTCCCTGTGCAACAAGAGAACTGTTCGGTTCTGCACACATATATTGTACCTAGGATATATTGTGACCTATTTAACATGTATAGGACTACTTGCCATCTGGGGGAGGGGATGAAGGGAGGAAGGGGAAAAGTCGGAACAGAAGTGAATGCAAGGGATAATGCTGTAAAAAATTACCCTGGCATGAGTTCTGTCACTAAAAAGTTATAATTATTTAAAAAGAGAGAGAGAGAGAGAGAGAAAGAGAGAGAGAGAGAGAGACTCCCGTAGCTCCTACAGTGAGTGAGAGGCCTTATTGACCACATCCCCAAGCATCTGGGTGATATCATGACCAAGAAATAAAGTTACAAGAGCAAGAACAACTGCAAGTTCTCTAAGGTGGAAGGAACCTTGTCAAAGAGCCTCCACTTAAGCCGTAAGTGAGTGAGAAGTTTAGAAGCACTGGAAAAAAAAAGTGATGTCAACATTAAGATACCTCAAAGGACACTCCCCATAGGAAAGGCTGGATGTAAGGTACTGGGAAGTAAGAAGTGCTGAATTCGGTCTAATTTTTTCAGTCTTGCTCTTGCTGCATAGGAAAATGTAACCCTGTGAGCTACAGGCAGTTTGGTAGTTGTTAAGAGCAGTTCAGACTGCCTTATCCCAGGGCTGAGTTTAATTTTATGCTGGTAAGATCCCTAGCTACAAGCCTGTATGAAAGAGGTTCCCAGGAGAGGAGATGAAGGAGGTTGACTGGGTACAGAGGGGATCTAGAAGGTGTAAGAGATCCTATAAATACAATGAGTTAAATATTTAATGTTGGAATGCTTGTCATAAATTGCCTTAGTAAAATTGGGTGGTCCACTCAACAGTGACTCAAGAGTGGATCAAGAAAGGGAGTTGGGCATTTTTTTGACACTATTAACTAAGTCTACCATGAACTTTCATTAAGTTTTCCTTTAGAAATTGCTTAAGCCTTTGAGAAGGATGTTAACTAAAAAAAAATTTTGGATTGGGACAGAATACTTGTATTTCAGTCAGTCAATAGGCATTTACTAAGCATTTACTATGTTCCAAGCACTATGCTAAATGATAAGAATACAAAAAAAAAAAAAAAAAAAGGGCAAAAATATAATCACTTCCCTCAAGGAAACTACTCTAATTAAGGATTCAATATATAAATAACTTAGTACATACAAGATAATTTCAAAGGAGAAAGGTAATAGCAGTTGGGAACACCAGGAAAAACCTTCTGGAAAAGATAAGATTTGAGTTGGGTTTTTAGGGAAACTAAAAGGCAGAGATGAGAGGGAATGAATATTAGCAAAGGAGGCACAGAGATATGCTAAAAACAACAAACATGGCATTGTAGCTAGATCACCAAGTGCTTAGAGGGAAGTATTTTAAAAGACTGAAAATGTAGAAAGAGTTCTTTAGATGTCAAACAGAGAAATTTATATTTGATCCTGGAAGGAAATAGAAAGTATTAATGTTTGCTGACCAGGAGGTGACGTGGGCAGATCTCTGCTTTAGGAAAAGCACTTTGCCAGCCAAGTGGAGGATGTAATTTTTGCAGGGGTGAGGGGAGACTTGGGGCAGGGAAGCAAATAGTGATGAAAACTTGAAAACTAAGGGAGGTAGTTATGTGAATGAAGAGGAAAGGAGTGATGTGATGGTAGAAATTTCAAGATTTGGCAGCAGATTGTGGACATTTGGTGAGAATGAGGAGTCAAGAAAGACCTTTTGGTAGTGGTTCTAGGGTACTAGGAGATTTACACTGCCCTCAGCAAAAACAGCAAAGTTTTGAAGAAAGATGAGCTCCGTGGGAAACATGAAAAATCCTGTTTTGGACATATTGAGTGTGAGCTGCTTAAGATACAACCGATTTGCAATATCAAAAAGACATTACTGTATTGGGTAATGTTGGACTAGAGCTCAGGAGAATGGTTAGGACTGGATGTAAATAGCCATAGAAATCATCTGCCTAGAGATGATCATTGAATTCATGGGAATTGAAGAGACTAACAGTTATAGCATATAGAGCATATGGCATATATGGCATATAAAAAGAACAGGATAGAGCCTTGGAGGATACTTGTGGTAGGATGTGGGCTTGAACCTCCAAAATATATTGAGGTTCCAGGCTGGTATTGCAAGGTATCTAAAAGGAATTTGTAAACTTATATCTTCTCCAAATTAAGAGGCAAAGATTTTATTATTATGCCATTGATGGGCAAACTAAGTTCCAAAAGAGAATTAGCATTTAATCAGGGGAAAGATATAAGCTAAATTCCCTAGCAGAATTGACTATTACAGGGGAGATAGGAGCGGGGAGATACTTTAAGTTGGACTAAGTTCCTAATAAACTAGCTATCAATAAGAAGAAAGACACCATAAGGCAGGCAAAGTCCCTACAGAACTTGCTGTCCTAAGGCAGGAAATTCTTAATGAACCCACTATTACAAGGAGGAAGGAGGGAATGATGTACTGCTCTAAGATGGGCTAGGTCCTAATGAACTAACAACACCATAAGGCAAGCAGAGCTCCTGAGAAAACCCACAAGAACAAGGAGGAAAATGCCATAAGGCAGGCAAAAATCCTAGAGAACTCGCTACCATAAGACTGGCAATTCCTAATGAATCCACCATTGTGGTGCTTAGTAAGTTTCTAAAAGGAGTTAGCAAAGAAGTGGGTGCCAGTAGGTTCTTTTTTAGGAGAAAAATTACCTCAGGACTTGACATCTATAACTTGACCTTCTGATTGTATCAGTAACTGTGGTGTCATAATAATTATGTCAATGCAATGATTTCTATAAAAAATTCAACAAAGGCCACTTAAGGACAACACTTAAGGACAACTCAAGGGTTGATCAAATGGTTATTGTCTTTCCTTCTTGAAGAGGACCAAAATGACATCACTATGTTAGAGTCAAGTTATAGTGTGTCCCGTGGTGGCTGATCAGACCAATACAAGCTTGGAATGCTCTGCCATAGGTAGGGCACAAATAGTCCTTGTCAACATTCTCAACTTTGCGCATGTCATGTTTCTTCTGAGCTTTGCTCATAGAGCCAGCTCCTTCTCTGATAAGGGCACGCCATGCTGGGTGGTCCTGTGCCAGCATCTTCGGTGTTGTACAATCAGTTCTAAAGTTCTTGAAATACCTTGAGAGCGTCCTTGTATTGCTTTTTCTGACCACCTTGTGAGCGCTTCCCCTGTCTGAATTCTGAATAAACTAGTCTTTTTGGCAAGTGTACATTTGGCATTTGAACTATATGGTCAGTCCCATAGAGTTGTGCCCTCTGCACTAGAGTTGGAACACTTAGTTCAAGAAAGGACCTCAGTGTCTGGTACCTTATCCTGCCAGGAGATCTTCAGAACCTTCCTAAGACAATTTAAATGGAAGCGATTCAGCTTCCTGGCACAACGCTGGTAGACTGTCCAGGTTTCACAGCTATATAACACTGAGGTTAACACAAAGCTCTATATAGACTTTCAGTTTGGTAGTCAGTTTAATACCTCTCCTTTCCTATATATTTTTTGAAGCCTCCAAAACACTGAGCTAGCCCTGGCAATGTGTGTCAATCTTATTATCAATATGAACATCCCTGGAAAGTATACTGTCAAAGTAAGTGAACTTATCCATAGCATTCAGAACATCTCCATTTGCTGATAGTGCTCCACATGGATGGTGTGGTACTGGCTGCTGGAGTACCTCTGTTTTCTTGGTGTTAATTGTTAGGATAAAATGAGCACAGGTAGCAAAGAGTCCATCCATACTTTGTTGCATCTCAGCTTCAGAGAGTCCACTGAGTGTACAATCATCTGTACACTCTGTACATGCAAACAACAAAAAAAAATCATATACCGATATTCCTTCCACTTTAGTTTTCACTTGTAGACTTTCAAGATGAAAAATTTACTATCAGTGCAGGATCTGACTCTGATGCCACGTTTGTCCTTATTGAAGACATTTGAAAATATGGCTGAAATCTGGAACTATGCCCAAAAAGTTATCAAACTGTGCATACCCTTTGATCCAGCAGTGCTACTACTGGGCTTATACCCCAAAGAGATACTAAAGAAGGGAAAGGGATCTGTATGTGCCGAAATGTTTGTAGTGGCCAGAAACTGGAAATTGAATGGATGCCCATCAATTGGAGAATGATTGGGTAAATTGTGATATATGAACGTTATGGAATATTATTGTTCTGTAAGAAATGACCAGCAGGATAAATACAGAGAGGACTGGCAAGATTTACATGAACTGATGCTGAGTGAAATGAGCAGAACCAGGAGATCATTATATACTTCAACAACGATACTGTATGAGCATGTATTCTGAGGGAAGTGGATCTCTTTGACAAAGAGATCTAACTCAGTTCCAACTGATCAATAATGGACAGAAGTAGCTACACCCAAAGAAAGAACACTGGGAAATGAATGTAAACTGTTTGCATTTTTGTTTTTCTTCCCGGGTTATTTCTACCTTCTGAATCCAATTCTCCCTGTGCAACAAGAGAACTGTTCAGTTCTGCATACATATATTCTATCTAGGATATATTGCGACATATTTAACATATATAGAACTGCTTGCCACCCCGGGGAGGGGGTGGAGGGGAGGGGGAATAGGAACAGAAGTGAGTGCAAGGGATAATGTTGTAAAAAATTACCCTGGCATGGGTTCTGTCAATAAAAAGTTATTATTAAAAAAAATAACTGAAAACATCATGCTAAAAAAGCATGAGAGCAAGGATACAGCTTTGTTTTACTCCATTGGTGACTGGGAAAAGTGAGAGCATTGTTTCAGAGGCACTGTGAACTGGTCTCAAATTCAAAGAGCCTTCTTGAAAGAGCTCATAAAGGGTTTTTAAAAGTCAAATAAGAGAAGAAGAAAAATTGGAAAAAAATGAGATATATGCAAGAGAGAGTCAACAACTTTGAAAAGGAAGAGCAGAAATTGACAGAAAAAAACACAATTCTTTAAAAAATTTCAATTAACCAAATGCAAAAATAAAATTCATTAAAGAAAACAACACTTAAAAATTAGACTTAATCAAATAGAAAAAGAGATACAAAAGCTAACTGAAGAAAATCATACATTAAAAACTTGATTGGATTAAAAATCAGAATCCTACAATATCTTGTTTACAAGAAACTCATTCGAAACAGAAAGACACAAACAGAGTAAGAGTAAAAAAGCTGGAACAGAATATATTATGCTTCAGTAGAAACATACAAACAAGAAAGCAGGGGTAACAAGTTTGATCTCAGATAAAGCAAAAGCAAAAATAGATCTAATCAAAAGAGATAAGAAAGGAAGCTACATCCATTAAAGGGTATCATAGACAATGAAGAGGCACCGATACTAAACATACATGCACCAAGTGGTATAGCATACAAATTCTTAGAGAAGAAGTTAAATCAGTTATATAAGTAAGACAGCAAAACTATACTAGTGGGGAACCTCAACTTCCTCCTCTCAGAATCAGTTAACTCTAGACACAAAATAAACAAGAAAGAAATTAGAGAAGTTAATAGGCTCTTAGAAAAATTAGATATGACAAAGCTCTGAAAAAATTGAATGAGGATAGAAAGGAATATACCTTTTTCTCAGTGGTACATGGCACTGAGTTGTTGTATTAGATCATTAAAAACCCTCAAAATCAAATGCAAAAAGGCAGAAATAGTAAACAGATCTTTTTCAGATCATAGTGCCATAAAAATTACATTCAATAAAGGGCCAGGAAAAGATAAACCAAAAACCAACTGGAAATAAAGTAATATAATTCTAAAGAATGAGTGGGTCAAACAACAAATCATGAAAACAATAATTTCATTCAAGAGTGACAATAATGAAGCAACATACCAAAACTTATGGAATGTAGTCAAAGCAGTTCCTAAGTGAAATTTTATATCTCTAAATATTTACAAGAATAAAATAGAGAAATGGGGTACGCAATTTAAAAAGCTAGAAAAAGAAGAGATTAAAAGCCTCTGATTAAATACCAAATTAGAAATTCCAAAAATCAAAGGAAAGATTAATAAAATTGAAAGGAAGAAAACTATTAATCTAATTAATAAAACTAAGAACTGGTTTTATGGGGGGAAAAAGCCAGCAAAATACAAACCTTTGGTTAATTTAATTATAAAAATGAAATACAAAACAAATTGCCACCTTCAAAAATGAAAAAGTTGAACTAATCACCAATGAAAAGTTCAAAACAATAATTAGGAGTTATTATGCCCAATTGTTTGCCAATAAATCTGACAATCTAATTGAAATAAATGACTATTTGCAGACATATAAATTGCCCAGATTAACAGAAGATTAAATAAAATACTTAAATAACCCTATTTTAGAAGAAGAAATTTAAAAAGTCATTAATAACTCACTAAGAAAAAATCTTCAAGGCCAGATGGATTTACAAGTAAATTCTACTAAACATTTAAAGAACAATTAATACTATTTCCATCTTTTTTCCCTTCTGTTTTTTTTCTTTTTGTGATTTTCCCCTTTTGTTCTGATTTTTCTCTCTCTGATTCATATGGTAATATGTAAAAAAGGAACTTGAGCTTGCAAGCTCCTGTGTCCACGTGTTCTGTTGAACAAGAACCACTTCACAATGAGGCAGTGGCCGGAGACATCCAAAGGCCTGGGATTAGGCATGCTGGCAATCAGTAATCTCTGAGGGAGAGTTACAAGTGAGGATTGCCAGGCTCTGCAAGGGAAGGTTCAACAGCCTCGCTGAGAGACAGGAAAGCAGGATGTGTGATCATGCCCAGTGACACAGCTGTGCAAGCAGCTCAAGTATATAAGTTAGAGATCCAGAAGGGTGGATGTGGATAAAGTCTTACAGAAAATAAAACTAGATCCTATGAAAACAGGGCTTCAAGTGCCAGAGAGCATTCAAAAGGTCCTTTGAAAGGACGAGGAAGGACATCGGTAAGGTCCAACCTTAGTACTTTGGAGAGGGCAGAGATAGTTATGTCTTGCAGGTCCTGATGGAGAAGGCCACTGGATTTCAGAAAGACTGAATCATGAAATACCAATCACTTGGTCAACTTGAAATCATCTTAAACCTGAGCTTGACATTCCGTACCAGATGCTGCTGCTGCTGCTGCTGCTGCTGCCTACGAGTCATTCATTTCCCCTTTTCAGTCTGGACCCCATTGGGTAGGGCCACTTCTACGCCCCTTGTCAGCCTGAATTAGTTCCAGAAAATGAGACCTTCATCCCTTTGCCACAGATGAATCTGGGTCTGACTGACTGAGGTGGCCCCTTGTGGAAAACTTGGGGAAATTCATCTATAGCTCTGGTACCAACACCTAATCGAACATACTTCCTTTCTCATCCCCTTTATTGCATCTTTGTATTGTTACTTTTTCTACTTTAAGCCTATATTATTTTGTCATTTTTTTTCTAGCTCTCTAAAGTAATCTTTAGTAGTCTGATTTGTATGGTGCTGACTGAACAAACTAATTTAGATAGAATTGTTATTTTTATTTTACTGGCTTGGCCTATTCATGAGTAATTGATATAAAAAGTGTTTTGTAATTGTGTTTAAATAATTCTTTTGTTTGCCTTGGAAGGTAGAGTCCCAAGTTTTTATACTGTCTGCTGTTATTTTAAATGAAATGTCTCTATCTCTTGCTGCTATATTTTATTGGCAATATATAGAAATTTGCTGATATTTTATATCCTGCACTTTGCTAAAGTTGTTAATTATTTAAATTAGTTTTTAATTGATTTTCTAAGTATATCATCATATCATTTGCAAAGAGTGATAGTTTTATCATTCATTGGCTATTCTAATTCCTTCAATTTTTTTTCTTCTCATTGCTGTAGCTAACATTTCTAGAACAATATTAATAGTGGTGATAATGAATATCACCCATATGGTGATACTCATTGCTGATGGTTTTATAGAGATACTATTATAATTTTAAGGAAAGATCTGTTTATTCATATGCTCTCTAGTGGGTTTTTTTTTTTTTAAATAGAAGTAGTTGCTATATTTTTGTCAAAAGCTTTTTCTGCATCTAGCAAATAATGATGATTCTGTTGGTTTTGTTATTGATATGGTCAATTATGCTGATAGTTTTCTGTAACCTCCCTCCGAGGCTACTGATTGCCAGGGCCATACATACCAATCTTCTCCAGATACACATGGAGACCAGCTGATGTTAAAGTGCCAAACAGCCTTTCTTTATTGGTAATCTCAGCAGGGGTTAGCAGGAAGCAAGAGCAAGAGTATGTCTCTGCATCTCTGAATCTCTCTACATCTCTGTCTCTCTCTACTTCTCTCTGCATCCTTCGCCTATGGACTCAAAGCTGATTATTTATATTTACTGTCCTGTGGGATTACTCTACCCACCCTTGCTTAGCCCACTCAGCACTGCGTAGGTGGATCTGCAGAAGGGAGACACCTGGAGTTAGTGCTGCATCCTAAAAAAAAGATCTAGCAAGAGAACACACCCCTCTCCATGTCAAGGAACCTTTAACACCTGTAAGACACAACCTCCTGCCTCAGAGGCCAAGGCCTTTTTTACCTCCAGGATTCACTCTACCAGCTGACATGGCATACATGGCAATTCTCAGAAGGAAAGTCCCTAACACTTATAGCACCAAGAGCCATTCTCAGAGCTTATTAACCATTCCCTCATCATGGACATATTCTCCTCTCGACTTCTGTAAAACTTTTCTTATTTGGTTTTGCTACCATGGCTCATTGCTGCTTACCAGTATCTTTTGTTGGATTATCTTCTAGCCCCTAAATCACCGACCAACTTGAGCTACTGATCAACTGTCACCAATGGGAGGATGAGCATGAGGCCCTGAGAATGGTAGCACCCTGCAAACTGCTAGTCTTGCTTCCACTTCAGCCCTCACAACCGAAGGGACCAGACATCCCTATTAAATCTCAACCAGCTGCCATTTACAGGGCAAATGGGCAAATCTCGCTAAATATTATCTGGAACAGCAGGCTCCCTGGGAGAGAGGAAAGAGGCAACTTCTTTAGAAAAAAAGATCAAGATCAATTGTGATGGACTTGGCTCTTTTCAACAATGAAATGATTCAAGGCAATTCAATAGACTTGGGATGCAAAGTGCCATCTGCATCCAGAGAGAACTATGGAGACTGAATGTGGATCAAAGCATAATATTTTCACTTCTTTTGTTGTTTATTTGCTTGGTTTTTTTCCCTTTTGATCTTTTGATTTTTCTTCCTCAGCATGAGATACATGAAAATGTGAGAATTGTATGTCTTTAACCTATATCGAATTTCTTGCTGTCTTAGGAGGAGGGGAGACAGGGAGACAGGGAGAAAAATTTGGAATACAAGGTTTTGCAGAGATGAATGTTGAAAACTATTTATGCATGTATTTGGAAAAAAATAAAATATTATTGAAAATAAAATCAAACCATTACTTGACCTGGGCTAGAGAAAGCCCAGGATCATTAACCCAATAGCTTTTGGGATAGTTGTACCTACAACTATCACCCTTAGAAAGAAATGGAGATGCAGCCTGGTCACCACTCCTGAAGAGTTGCAGCCACAGCTATCAAAGACCCATAAAGATACATTCTTGTCACTAAAGTCTTTGGCTCTGTCAAATTGTTCAATATTGAAACAGATAAGATTTTTCCAGTGGAAATAACATTAATCAACAAACATCACCATCTGTTTGGGGCTGCATGCTAAGGTCCATGGCTGTGGTCTTCTTCTTTTTCTATAATATATGATGGTTCTCTGGGAGCAGGTTTCTCGGGGAGGATTTCTGGAGGCAGCCTTATTTTCGGTTCAAAGTAATAATCACTCCAAACGCAGCCAGGAGTTAAAATCCAGTCCTTTATTGTGTCCTTCAAAGTCTTGAGCTTGAGCCTCTACCTCCCTCCGAATGTCTCCAGCCAGCACAAAGGTGGAATATGGAATGAATCTGTCTCCGCCTCCGAGAGTGGGCTTCTGTGTTCTCTGTCCCTGAGAGCTTCTTGCTTATATGCTGTACACTGAGTACACACCAATTATTATATCACTGGGAAACCATTACTTGTTATAGGATTAAATCAATACTAAACTAGATTTAACCATTGTCTCAATTCCACTTAGTTGTAGAATTAAATCAATTTTAAACTATATTTGAACATTGTCTCCTCAATTCCATTTAGTGCCTTGTTTCAAGTTCTGGCCCATAACATCTCCTTGTAGGATCAGATCAATCATACTGAACCATGCTGAATTAGATAATTATTGTCTCTATCAATCCAATGACTTAATCCTTCATAAGGATTCCAACACATGGGACTTTTCCATTTGACTTGTAGCTGAAACCCCCATGTTTATTGTTCCTCTCATTAGAATGTGAACTCCTTGAGGGCAGGGACTTTATTTGCTAGTTATAATGCCATCACTTAGCATAGCATTTTGTACAGTAAGCACTTAATAAATGTGTGATTCATTAATTTTTTATTGATTCTTTAGAGTTTTCTAAGCAGTCCGTACTATCATCTACAAATATAGTTTCATCTCCTCTTAGTCAATGTTTATGTCTTTCATTTATTTCTCTTGTCTGATTGCTTTTGCTAGCATTTCTGGAATGGGAATCAAATAACAGTGAGAAGAGGAGGTCCCCTTACCTTACCCCTGACTGACTGAGAAAGCTTCAAGCATTTCTCCAATGCAATAATGCCAATTTTTAGTTTTTAGAACTATACTTATTATATGAAAATGATTCATGTTTCTATGTCTATGTTCTGTGTCTATGTTTTTAAGAGCTTTTTGCTTAACGCTAAAAGGAACAGGTACATCAACTGAAACAAAATATAATTTTACTTTTAAATAAAAACTTTCATCTTTGTATTTGTTTTCTTTGTCTTATGGATAAAAAAAAATGCAATCACTTGATACAACTTGGTCCTTTGAGGTTTTCTTAAATGTGGGTTCTAGTGTTAAATATTTTATTTAAATAAGTTTTTTCTGCATCTACCATAAAAGTATGGAATTGTTTTAATATGATTAGTTATGTTGTCTCCCTCCACCA
Organism: Antechinus flavipes; assembly: GCF_016432865.1. NCBI lineage: Eukaryota > Metazoa > Chordata > Mammalia > Dasyuromorphia > Dasyuridae > Antechinus > Antechinus flavipes. The sequence goes on from NC_067400.1 coordinate 612,627,935, forward strand.
TTGCATTCCTTGAGCAAATACAACTTGGCCATAAAGAATTACGTACTGTACAGAACTCAACTTCTTAAAGGGCCGTTCAGATCTATCAATTGCTGGGTAGAAAGCCCTGGGAAGGGTCCAAGACCTCGGAAGGGGTGGAGCCTCAGAAAGGGGCGGGGCCATAACCAGAATCAAAAGGCTCGCTCCACACAAGAGCCAGGTTCCTCCCTGCTTGGATCCGGGCCAGGTCTTCACCTTCGATCCGGCGCAGTCTGCCAGCTTCCCCGAGCATGCGCCCCGAGGAGGCAGCGTCGCCTGTGTGAGAGTCCCGAAGCGATTAAGACCACCTAGTGCCTCCCGCTCCAGGCTAAACTAGGCCTGCTTGCGCTTGCGCAGCTCTGTCAGCCAACAACTGCGCGCAGGCGTCCTGGTAAAGCCTGGCAAAGTCTGAGGAGGTTGCACAGCGCCTGCGTGTCCAGGAGCGGTCGGGGCCCGCACGTTCCTCCGTGCCAGGTCATGCGCCTGCGCGGGCAGAAAAGGCGGGAAGTATCAGTCTGGGGGAGCCCGCGTGAGGAAAGTAGGGAAAAGTGACGACCAAACTGTGAGGAGTACAAAGGGAACAAGAGGAAGACCCCATCAAACGTTCAGTTTCTTCCTTCTGGAGATTTTGAGCCAGGAAAGAGAAGAATAGCGTAAAATATGCCAGGTGAGAATGAATTTCGTGGGATTGTAAGGAAAAGCGGGAGGAGGGGGTGGGGGAGGAAGGATGATGTGTCTTCCGGTGAGAGGAAGGGGAGGAATTGGGGAGGGGCTCTGCCTGCCCATCTGTTGCATGGTCGTGTATTTAATACCTGGAACACTCTCCCTCCTCACCTCCACCTTTTAGGATCCTTGGCTTCCTCACAAGCCTTCTCTGTCAAGGGCTGCCTCCTTTCCTCCTTGAAAACTTTCTTGGTCCCTCCAGCTTTCCCCTCCTCCCGAAAATACTTTGCTGTTTTAGTTATACTGACACACGTGGTCGCTTTTTAATTCCTCCCCCCCCTTCTTTTAATAGTATTTTATTTTTTTCCAATTATATGTCAAGATATTTTCAACATTAATGTTTTCCCCTGAGGCAATTGGGGCTAAGTGACTTGCCCAGGGTCACACAGTCAGTTAGGAAGGATTAAGTGAGAGCAGATTTGAACTCAGGTCCTCCTGATTTCAGGTCTGGTGCTCTATCCACTGTGCCACCTCGTTGCCCCTTCAACATTAACTTTTATAAGATTTTTGAGTTCCATATTTTTCCCTCCTTCTTTTCCCTTTCCCCTCCCCAAAACAGCAAGTGATCTGATACAGATTATATATGTACAATCCTATTAAACATATTTGCACATTAGGTATGCTGTAAAAGAAGAAATGGAACAAAAGGGGGAAAACCACAAGAAAGGAAAAAAGTGAAAGTATGCTTCCATCTGCATTCAGACTCCATGTTCTGTATGTTATTTGAATGTGGATGGCATATTCCATCCCAAATCTATTAGAAATGGTCTTGAATCACTGTATTATTGAGAAGAACTCAGTCTATCATAGCTGATCATCACATAATCTTGCTGTTACTGTGTACAGTGTTCTCCTGGTTTGCTCACTTCACTGAACATCAGTTCATGTAAGTCTGTAAGTTTTCTGAAATCTGCCTGCTCATCATTTCTTATACAACATAATACTATTCCATCATATTCATATATGTAACATGACTTCCTTGAAAGCAGAGGCAGTTTCATTTTTACTTTTTTTGTTTTGTTTTGTTTTGGTCTTGGCAATTCTCTTCTGTTCCCCTAATGCGTTCTTCTTTATTGCATTCCTCACAGTGCAGTTCTGAACTTTCTCTTCTCTTCTCTTCTCAAGCCCCCCATTCCCACTAGTCTCTGCATCTGCCTTCTCAGATGAGAACCTCTTCCTATTTTAGTCCTATTATACTAAAATAGGAGCCTTTCTGTTCAAGTTCTCCATCTCAAAAGGCATTTTGTGGTTGTGAATTGTGGGCTTGCTCTCAGAATCTGAAATGGGAGAAAATTCTACAATCATTACTGCATGAGGAATACAGGTATTGGGGAAGGGTCTCACCATAGAATAGGATGGATTTTAGAGACAGTTCATATGATCTTCCTCTTCCCAGAAAGGAGTATATTTTGAGGGAGTTGTTAGGATTGGAGTGTCCATAAAATTTGAGGAAATCTGAAAAATAAGGGAGTAATATTAACTTTTGTAGAATATACTAAGATGTAAGTAGACTTCAATTAATTATGAGATCACCATAGAGTCATGGAAAGGTCCTTCAAGTCATTTTGGGGTCACATCACAGGTGTGGTGAATGACTGGGTTAATTTTTAAGAGTACTCTATGGAGAAAAGGTCCATAAATTGCAGGAGTTGCTGGATATTCTTAGATTTCTTCATGGGAACATTATGTCATTATTGAGCACTTAACTCATGGACTGAGATGTCAATAATTATGAATATGTATTAAAGAGCATGGGGCCCTTTTTTAGTAATCTCATCACAGAGGGAATGAGAGTAGCACAAATAATCACAGGATTTTACTGTAAACTGGGCAGCTACTAGCTTTTGTGGGATTACCACATGCTAGCTGGACAAATCCTTGTGGGATGCTCAATCCGAGGATGTCTGTAGGGTCATTATGGGATGACCTCATTGTAAGGGGGTCATATTACTGTGGGATTGCTAAAAAGGATAGGTGGGCCATATTTCAGTTTGTGGTCACCTTATTAGATTGGAAAGAGAAAAGTATTTTGAATCAGGGTTACTCAAGTGATATGTTACTTTAGAGAATTGTAAGGTCCCTTTAATAAGATAAGAAAGGCCAAAACTGATTGTGGTATTACTCCACAGTATTGCTTGTGGAGTGTGAAGAGCACAGGGAACTGACTTGCTGTAAGATTGTCCTAAAGGAATAATGGAAGAGGCTATAGTTTATGTGTTATATGTTATAAGTGATCTCAAGTTATTTTTGTAGTACCTTATTATAGAATTTGAAAGTTCAAAAGTATTCAAACCCATACTCAGAAGGAATCCTCACTAAAATATACCTGACAAGTGGTTGTCCATCCTCTGCTTCAGTACTTTCAGGTAGAGGAAATCTTTGGAACTCCTGAAATATTGAAGCCCACAGGTATTTTGGAGTCACCCTATTGGGGATGAGTGTTTATGAAGTCACCCTCAGATTAAATAGATTCTAAACAAGTCATTATAGGGGGAAGTACTTAACAGGTGCTCTGGGTGTACTACATCTTATTTGTGTTTGAAAACATAAAGAGAAATAACTACATGAATATTACAAGACATTCCAGTTGACTCTAAAAAGCAAAACTAAAAGAAGTGGGTGAAGTCTGTAAAGAAAATTTAGTTTTGGAAACTGAGTAGATGTCCATCAATTGGAGAATGGCTGAATAAATTGTGGTATATGAATATTATGGAATATTATTGTTTGGTAAGAAATGACCAACAGGATGATTTCAGAAAGGCCTGGAGAGACTTATATGAACTGATGCTGAGTGAAATGAGCAGGACCAGAAGATCATCATATACTTCAACAACAATACTATATGATGATCAATTCTGATGGACCTGACTATCTTCAGCAATGAGATGAACCAAATCTAGATCAAGAACTTTAGAAGTCAATTTTCTTGTCAGAGAAGGGAAATTTACTAGGCAGAATGACTGTAGATTAAGACCACCAAGCTGGAAAGTGAGAAGGGCAGGATTTTTTGGGTTCTGATGGCTCACAGTGAATGTAAATAGTAATTGTTTCTATTTTGGCCAGAAATCCTGAGGGTCTTCTCCTCCCAGCCTTATTTGTTGTTTATTTGGTTGATTTTTTGATTAGATAAAAGAGGCCATTCTCTATTTCATTTCTTACCTAACCAAAATCACTGAATGGACATTGCCTCAGACGAATTGAGACCTGGGAAAGATCTTAAGATAAGATCTTTCTTAGCCAGAGTCTCCTACTGCATCCAGGGCCATTTCCAGTAATCTGTATTTTGATACAAATAGGTCAGGAGGAAAGAGTGAGGCTGATGACTTTGCACACCCTTGCCTCACTTAAGTCCAATTCACTTGCAAGTCATGATATCTCTTTTTGGACATCATGTTCCTCTTTGAGAAGGTAGGATGAACAACAACAAACCACTACAAGGAAGAGACTGACTACTCTCAGGAGTTGGCAATTAGTGGGTGAGGCAATACAGCATGATTAATAGATAGAACTTTCTTGCCCTCTTGTGCTGTCTCAAATCCTTAAAATTCCTTACCTGTTGGTCTTCCTTTCTTCAGGTTGCAGAAAAAAAGAGGAATCTGCTTTTTACTAGGTAAAATCCTATACTGTTGATCCCATTCCCTCCTGTCTTCTCTGGGACCTTGTTCTAGCAATCATTCCCACTCTCTTATATGTTTTCATCTTCCATCTTCCCAGCTGGGAACCTGTCAACATGGTCAAGTTACTCTGGTCCTAAAATATCCTTCTATAATTGTGAATATATCCAGCCATTCTGGAGAACAATTTGGAACTATGCTCAAAAAGCTATCAAACTGTGCATACCCTTTGTCCTAATAGTGTTACCACTGGGCTTATATCCCAAAGAGATTTTAAAAAAGGGAAAGGGACCTGTATGTGCAAGAATGTTTGTGGCAGCCCTCTTTGTAGTGTCCAGAAAATGGAAACTGAGTGGATGCCTATCAATTGGAGAACGGCTGAATAAATTGTGGTATATGAATATTATGGAAGGGGCAGCTAGGTGGTGCAGTGGATAGAGCACCAGCCCTGAAGTCAGGAGGACCTGAGTTCAAATCTGGTCTCAGACACTGTCTAGCTGTGTGACCTGGGCAAGTCACTTAACCCCAATTGCCTCAGCAAAAATAAAAAAATAAAAAAAAATGAATATTATGGAATATTATTGTTCTGTAAGAAATAACCGGCAGGATGATTTCAGAAAGGCCTGGAGAGACTTACAGGAACTGATGCTGAGTGAAATGAGCAGGACCAGAAGATTATTATATACTTCAACAACAATACTATATGATGATCAATTCTAATGGACATGGCCCTCTTCAACAATGAGATGAACCAAATCAGTTCCAATAGAGCAATAATGAATTGAACCAGCTATACCCAAGGAAAGAATTCTGAGAGATGACTATGAACCACTACATCGAATTCCCAATCCCTCTATTTTTGTCTACCTGCATTTTTTATTTCCTTCACAGGCTAATTGTACACTATTTTAGAGTACGATTCTTTTTGTATAGCAAAATAACGGTTTGGACATGTATACATATATTGTATTTAACTTATACTTTAACATATTTAACATGTATTAGTCAACTTGTCATCTGGGGGAAGGGGTGGAGGAAAGGAGGGAAAAAGTTGGAACAAAAGGATTTGCAACTGTCAATGCTGAAAAATCACCTATGCATATATCTTGTAAATAAAAAGCTATAATAAAAAATAAAAAAAATGAATATTATGGAATATTATTGTTCTGTAAGAAATAACCGGCAGGATGATTTCAGAAAGGCCTGGAGAGACTTACAGGAACTGATGCTGAGTGAAATGAGCAGGACCAGAAGATTATTATATACTTCAACAACAATACTATATGATGATCAATTCTAATGGACATGGCCCTCTTCAACAATGAGATGAACCAAATCAGTTCCAATAGAGCAATAATGAATTGAACCAGCTATACCCAGGGAAAGAATTCTGAGACATGACTATGAACCACTACATCGAATTCCCAATCCCTCTATTTTTGTCTACCTGCATTTTTTATTTCCTTCACAGGCTAATTGTACACTATTTTAGAGTACGATTCTTTTTGTATAGCAAAATAACGGTTTGGACATGTATACATATATTGTATTTAACTTATACTTTAACATATTTAACATGTATTAGTCAACTTGTCATCTGGGGGAAGGGGTGGAGGAAAGGAGGGAAAAAGTTGGAACAAAAGGATTTGCAACTGTCAATGCTGAAAAATCACCTATGCATATATCTTGTAAATAAAAAGCTATAATAAAAAATAAAAAAATCCTTCTATCATATTTAGCTCCAATGTTCACTCATGTTACCACACTTCTTAAAAAAAAAAAATCATTGTCCCATTTCATCACTTCCTCAACCACTTGCAATCAACTCTTCACCTCATCACCTTACTAAAACTTCTTTCTCAGGGGTGGGCAAAAATCTAATTGCCAAATTCTTGACTTTGAAAAAAAATCAGAATCTTTGATCTCTGTAACATTTGACAGTAGATTAACCACCTTCTTTCCACTTGACAGCTGAGAAGCAATGTGACAATGATTCTCCTTCCTTTCTAACAAATCCTTTGTCTACTTTCCAGTCTTCTCACAGTAGCCTCAATTTATTTTTCTGCTTCATATAACTCCATTCTATAATTCATCTTCCAAATAGCTGCCAAAATGATACTTCTAAACACAAAACTGATCATGGTGATAAAAGTCCAGAATACTGGGTGTAATGGGCAGAGAGAAACTGAAGAATTGATAAAATTATTCTCTGGAGCCGGTAGGAAGAAGACTCTGATAATCAAGATCAGTTTATTTCCATGTTTCTACCCACTGGAGGTAATCCAGTCAGAAGTTCAAGTTATTTCAAGTTCTTGAGGCTAAATTCTTCCTATTAAAAACTTATAGCCCATGGTTTTATGGTCCACCACTGCATATTGTCTTGTGGTGTCTTTCCCATTCCCCTTCCCCTTCTCCCATGCCATGTGTGATATCTCCCCTAACTCCACTATACTTCCAACCCCACTTCTCCTCCTTATAGCTAACTAACTCTTTTAGGATGCAAAGTTCCTTTCAGGATTTAGCCTGCCAACTAAGGCCATTCCCTAACCTCATGGGGTGCTCTCTTTCGACTATGTAATTGTGAGTTCCTCTGAGGAACTTGTCTTTCATATGCTTTTCCACTCTATTTCATATTTACCATTCCTGGTTCTAGTGTATCCCTCCATTTTTTCTATAGCCCATTCCTTTAAATAAATTTACCTTTTTCCAAAGAGAATGACCATTGTGAATTCTTCACATGACTAAACTCTAACTTTCGGTGCCTGCCATCATTTGGAGCCAAACCCCACATCGTAGATTGTATCAATATCACTGATGAGGTAAAATAGGTGCCAGGAGTGGTAAATAGAAATAGATTTGAGAGAGCGTTTGATTGTAAAAAGAATATTATATAAGTTCACAACATGGAGCAAACATGGAGCTATCCATCACAGATCACAAAGTTTTGTTATTTATTGTATGAGTTAACAAGAGGAAAGATAAGTTCTCTAATAGAATCCACAATTAATCAGGAGGAAGAAGCCATTAAAAAGAAGATGCTGTGAGGTGGAAGAGAAAATCCCTCATAACAGGCTTAGTCCTGAAAAGAAGTTAGCAAGGAAAGGGGTGCTATTTATCTATGTGAATAGTTTCATTAACTCTTGGTCTCTTGGTCTCATTAGCTCAAGGAATTAAAATGCAGTCATACATGAATTAGCATTTTGCACTCCCGGGCACACAACTTTCAAATTCAATCTCAGTGGAGTGGACCAGGATCTGTGAAATAAGGTGAGGAACCAGGAAGGAGTTTAATACCTCAGAGGGAAGGATCAAGGAGGCATCAAGTGGAGTTTACCTGGCTGAATAGGTCCTAGACCAGTCTAAAGATAATGCTAATCAAGATCTGCCTTAACTATGCTAATAAGACAGTTTGGAAAAGTTTCCAAGATGGGTGTTTTACTGACAAGTGGAGAGAATAAGCTGGTTTTAGAATTCATATCATCACTTCCCTGCTTCTCTTCTCACTGTGACCCCCCATAAAAACACTCAAAAATCTTCACCAACCCTTTACTATTTCTCATTTATATAACTTGTGGTTTAGAACCTTCCTAAAACTAACTAAACTAAAAGTAAAACTAACTAAACTAAAACTAAAACCTAAGCTCACATTAATTGAATCCAATCTTGGGTGTTGACCACAAAAGATCATTATCTCTGGGAAAATCTCCAAGTATAGCTCAAGTCCAGGGTTGCACAAATGTAGTTAATGAGGTTCCTAGCTCCTATATAAATACTCTAGGTAATAAATGTTATTGTGTATAGGACAGCCTTTATTTTGCCCCACAGAAAGTGCATAGACAGTGCAAAAGATGCAGAAGGCTTCCTTCTCCTATGTTTATGTGGATAACATTAGTCAAAAGGCAAGTAGTCTATAAGCAGATATTAGAAACAGAGAAAGACCTCACATTGATTTTCCCACAAGAAACAATACTTGAGTTTGCATTAGGGAACCTATCTCATTCTTATGGATCACAGTGTCACATATAGTTTTCCCTAGATTTGGAGTGCCACTTTATTATTTGAATTCCTCCTAGAAGGCAAACCCTTTAGGATCTGCTAAGAAAATGGGTAGCTTTTCCCCCGCTAGACCAGCATTGTTAAAATAATTCACTGTGATGAGGGTGAGTTGTAAGATGGAGATCTCTTGCTTCCCCAAGGCCTACTTTTAAACTCTTAATATTCCTTTAACTTCAGAGATAACATAAGCAGTGCTTTTCTCAGGAGACATATTGCTAAGGAAAATCCTTTTTTTTTTTCCCTCTATAAGATCTGGTCACCAATTTCTCAAATTTAGAGTTGTTAAGACACCCCTTAAGTTTGGAGCTGACCAAAAAAATCTCTCTTTTCTAGCTACAGCTAGATTTTACAGTCATTCTGCCTAGTAAATTTCCCTTCTCTGACAAGAAAATTGACTTCTAGAGTTCTTGATTTAGAGACTACTCATAAGTTACTGTCTCCCAAAGACTACAATGGAAATCTCCCTTCTTTAACTAAAAGACTGGGTTCTGATATCATTCAGTCTCAAAACTAGAAATCTGCCTTTACACAGGAGGTTTGGGTTCAGAAATATTGTCTATAAACTCTGAGCTGAGTGGGCAAGTTCATGTCTATTTCTGTTAAGGACCATGCCTAAGTGAAAGGGTAGGTCAATTTTCTGAAAGCCTCCATAGCTGTGAATCATAACACTTGAAGGAGTTGCAAAGCAGCCTTTACTGACACAGGTTGTTGCTTGTGGATTGGGAATGAAATAAATTGGAGGCAGAGGGAATAGGAGAGAGGTCAGAGAATGCAACTGCCTCTCAGTGGAGAGGTCAGAAAACAGCAACTGCCTTTCAGGAGAGAGGTCAAAGAATGCAACTGCCTTTCAGTCTCCTTGTATCATCATCATCCTCTCACATGAAAAGATCCATTCTACAGGTCTGAGTTAGTCCTCCAGCAGCCACTAGCAAGTGGCTCCCATATCACAACATACTTCTCCAGGAACTCTCTCATTGCCCCTGCTGCTGCCATCTCTTGAGGAGGGAAAATCCAATTCTAGGATACCAGATTCTGACCTGTGCCCTAAAAGCTGGGGAGAAATACCTGCCATTTCGTCTCCAAAACAGTTCTTGTCATTCCCTTTTATTATGTTCCTGGCTTTTTTTTTATTTTTCTTAATGATATTTTATTTTTTCCCCAGTTCCATGTAAAAACCATTTTTAACACTTGTGTTTTTAAAATACTGAGTTTCAAATTTTCTCCATCCCTCTTCCCTTCCCTGAGACAGTAAGTGATAGATGGAATGGAGATCAATTTTCTGAAAGCCTCCATAGCTGTGAATCATAACACTTGAAGGAGTTGCAAAGCAACTGACACAGGTTGTTGCTTGTGGATTGGGAATGAAATAAATTGGAGGCAGAGGGAACAGGAGAGAGGTCAGAGAATGCAACTGCCTCTCAGTGGAGAGGTCAGAAAACAGCAACTGCCTTTCAGGAAAGAGGTCAAAGAATGCAACTGCCTTTCAGTCTCCTTGTATCATCATCATCCTCTCACATGAAAAGATCCATTCTACAGGTCTGAGTTAGTGCATGTGCAATCAGCAGCATTAAAAAAAAGTGAAAAAGAATATGTTTTAATCTGCATTCAGACTCCATTAGTTTTTTCCTCTGGATATGGATATTGTTTTTCATCATGAGTCCTTTGAAACTATCTTGAATGTTTGTATTGCTGAGAATAACTAAGTCATTCAGAGTTGAGCACCATATGATATTTCTGTTATTGTGTCCAGTATTCTTCTGGTTCCACTTACTTCACTCTATATCAGTTCATGTAAGTTTTCCCAAGTTTTTTTTTAAAAACCATCCTGATTATCATTTCTTATAACACAATAGTATTCCTTTTTTTAAAAAAATTAAAGCTTTTTATTTTCAAAACATATGCATGAATAATTTTTCAACATTGACCCTAGCAAAACTTTGTGTTCCAAATTTTCCTCTCCTCCCTATCCCTTCCCCTAGATGGCAGGTAATCCAATATATGTTATACATGTTGAAATATATGTCAAATTCAATATATGTATACATATTTATATAGTTATCTTGTTGCACAAGAAAAATCAGATGAAAAAGGAAAAAATGAGAAAGAAAACAAAATGCAAGTGAACAACAACAAAAGAAGTGAAAATGCTGTGTTGTGATCCACACTCGGTTCCCACAGTCCTCTATCTGGATGTAGATGGCTCTCTTCATCACAAGATCATTGGAATTGGCCTCAATCGTCTCATTTTTCTGATGACATCAATCAGAATTGATCATCTATAATCTTGTTGTGTATAGTGATCTCCTGGTTCTGCTCACTTTAGTCATCATCAGTTCATGTAAGTCTCTCCAGGCCTCTCTGTATTCATTCTCCTGGTCATTTCTTACAGAACAATAATGTTCTATAACATTCATATACCATAACATATTCAGCCATTCTCCAACTAATGGGCATCCACTCAGTTTCCAGTTTCTTGCCACTATGAAAAGGACTGCCACAAACATTTTTGCACATGTGGGTCCCTTTCCCTCCTTTAAGATCTCTTTGGATATAGGCCTAGTAGTAAGACTGCTAGGTCAACGAGTATGCACAGTTTGATAACTTTTTGAGCATAGTTTCAAATTGCTCTCCAGAATGGCTGGATCCATTCACAATTTCACCAACAATGTATTGTTGGTCCCAGTGTGGGACAAGACCATTGGCTCAATTAAATCACATAAATTAAGGAGACTTGTCAAGGCAAAAGCAGAAAGGAATTTTATTATGATCTCGAGAAAAAGGCTTTTCCTTCCCACAACCAGTTAGGCAAGGAGAGTCAAGGCCTAGTTAACAGCTGAGAATTATATAGGAGTTTGGGATAGCACTCCCTATAGGCTGGATCTTTGCCCTGATTAGGTAGGACAAGTGACCCCACATTCTAAATCATAAATGAGGAAAAACTTTCAATCCAACCACATCTCTAGGATTACTAAATTACCTTATATGGGAATTTCAGTGCCAAGATGACCCCAACTTAGTCTCACAAAGAAAAGGTCCCACTCTTTGTAAATCACATGATTTCTGGAGGAAAAAAACCTGGTCCTGAGGCACAGCTCATCTTCACTCAGTTTTTACAACACTGTCAATCTTGTGAGACAGCTTTCACAGTTCACTTCATTCACCAGTTTTCCCACATCCCCCTCAACATTCATTATTATCTTTTCCTGTCATCTTAATCAATCTGAGAGGTTTGTAGTGGTATCTCAGAGTTAATTTATATTTCTCTGATCAATAGTGATTTAAAGTATCACAATAGTATTCCATTATAATTATATATCACAACTTGTTCAGCCATTCCCCAATTAATGGACATCCCCTCAATTTTCAATTTTTGCCACCACAGCTGCTATAAATATTTTGTAGAGATAACTCTTTTTCCCTTTTTTTTCTGGATCTCTTTGGAACACAGATCTAGTAGTGATATTGCTGGGTCAAAGGGTATGCATAGTTTTATAGTCCTTTGGACATGGTTCCAAATTGCTCTCTAGAATGGTTGAATCAGTTCATAATTTCACCAACAATGCATCAATGTCCCAATTTTTTCACATCTCCAACATTTATCATTTTCCTTTTCTGTCATAGTCGCCAATCTGCTCCATGTGAGGTGGCACCTCAGAGTTGTTTTAATTTGTGTTTGTCTAATCAATAGTAATTTAGAGCATTAGAGAGTATGATCATAGATAACTTGGATTTCTTCTGAAAACTGCCTGTCTATAATCCTCTGACCATTTATCAACTGGGGAATGATTTGTATTCTTACAAATTTAACTCACTTTTCTATATATTTGAAAAATGAAGCCTTTATTAGAGATGCTTGTCATAAAAATCTTTGTGATATTTCTGCTTTTTTCCTAGTCTTGGCTGCATTGATTTTGTTTATGCAAAAACCTTTGAGTTTATATAATGAAAATTATCCACTTTATATCTTATAATGTTCTTTTTCACTTGTTTAGTCATAAGTTCTTTTCTTCTCCATAAATCTATTTCATGCTCCCCTAATATGCCTTTATGTCTAAATCATGTATCCATTTTATCTTGGTATATAGTGTGAGATGCTGATCTATGCTTAGTTTTTTCTGAACTGTTTTCCAGTTTTTCCCAGCAGTTTTTTTGTCAAAAAAAGTGAATTCTTGTTCCAAAAGTTGTTCAGTAAATCAAATCCTAAATTACTATGGTCATTTATTGCTGTTTCTTATGTACCTAATCTATTCCATTGATCCTTCACTCCACTTCTTAGCCAGTACCAGATTGTTGTGATGATTACCACTTTATAATAGTTTGACATCATCCTTCACATTTTTTAAAATTGATTCCCTTGATATACTTGACTTTCAGTTTTTCCAGATGAATTTTGTTACTGTTTTTTCTAGCTCTATTAAAACACATCTAGCTCTTAATAAATGCTTTCTGACTGCCAGAGAGCATTCTGTGTCCATGAACACAAACTGACTATGCTGTCCTCTGGATAGGGAAGACAGTAAATACACAGCACAAAAGTATCTAGATTTGGTTATTAGCAAGTATACCTCCCAGAGGCAAGAATCCAGTTCTCTACTGTAATGTTCTCTCTAAAATGAAATGTTCTCTGTTGAGGTTTTCTTGGGGTCTCTGGGAGCAGCCTTCGTTTCAGTTCAGTAATCACTCCAAATCCAAATCCTTTATTATCTCTCTCAAAGTTCTATCTCCTTCACTTGGGGCTGGGCTAGTTTTCTGGAGGCCTTCCGGAGTCTTGGTTTCAGTGGAGACGCAAAGGAGGAGAGCCTGCCACCAAGGCGGTGTGAGATGGGATGAATCTGTCTGAGTCCAAGGGCTTGTGCTTGTGCTCCAGCTTTCAGCTTCCAGCCTTCTGTCTGCTTGTCTCTCAATCTCTCAATCTCCCTGGCTGAGGCTTCTAGCTTATATGCCTCACATTGAGTACAAACCAATCATTATATCACTAGGAAACCATTACTTGTTATAGGATTAAATCAATACTAAACTAGATTTAACCATTGTCTCAATTCCACTTAGTGCTTTGTTTCAAGTTCTGGCCCATAACATCTCCTTGTAGGATTAAATCAATCATAGTGAACCATGCTAAATTAGATAACTATTGTCTCTTTTTTTTTATTTTAATTTAATTTTATTTAATAATAACTTTGTATTGACAGAATCCACGCCAAGGTAATTTTTTACAACATTATCCCTTGCACTCGCTTATGTTTCGATTTTTCCCCTCCCTCCCTCCACCCCCCCTCCAAGATGGCAAGCAGTCCTCTATATGTTAAATATGTTGGAGTATATCCTAGATACAATACATATTTGCAGAACCGAACAGTTCTCCTGTTGCACAGGGAGAATTGGATTCAGAAGGTAAAAATAACTCGGGAAGAAAATCAAAAATGCAAATAGTTCACATTCGTTTCCCAGTGTTCCTTCTTTGGGTGTAGCTGTTTCTGTCCATCATTTATCCATTGAAGATAACTATTGTCTCTATCAATTCCACTGACTTAGTACCCTGTAAGAATCCTTTGTTTCAAGTTCAGAGTTGGGGCCCATAACACTCTACCACTGGATAGAGAATGATGGCAATATCTTCTTGGTTTATCTTTCATTCTGACTCAGATTCATTTGCCTTTGAAGCCATATTGGTCTCACCTATAATTCTTTTATTCCAATCAGACTGTCTCTATTTCCTTCTTCTGCCTACTATGAAAGATGAATATTTCTCTCATATTTAATAACTAATTATTGTATTATGACCAAGGTTTTTTCCCTTTTCTACTTATCCAAAAATTAAGTAGTGTGAGAAATCTGTCTTAAAGATTTACTCAACCGAGAACCAGACAGTAAAAGAAACTTTGAGTTTAAGCTAATCTTGCTCATTGTGTTTACTCAAACAAGTTGATTCTCCCTATTATCAAGACAGGTAATATGGAAACTAATGTTTTGACCAAAATTTGAGTGACTTAAGTCATGTACCTCAAGATCTTTATTTTAAAATAACCCACTCCTGTCTTTATGTCACCCTTCAGGAATACCTTTTCTCCCATACAAATTATGCCTTCACCATCATTAGAGATCCTTGGCTTAAGAGAGACAGCCAAATGACCATCCTTTTATTAATAATTTGCTGGCCTGATTAATAAAATGATTACATTATCCAGAAACTGTCTCTCTCTATTTTAATCATCACACTGTTTAGTCAGATGCACTCTCTTGACTTTTGCCTCTTGGAATCCCTGGCTTCTTTGAAGACAAAGCTCACTTCTTCCAGAAGATAGCACTTTGTCCTCTCCCAGGAAATATTACTTTGTGCTGTTTGGAATACTTTCTATTTATTTTTCTCGTCTATGTGATGTCTCCTAGGAGGGTAGAAGCTTCTTGAAAGCAAAGATTTTCTTTAGGTCTTTGGAGCACCAGTGTCTTCTACATTGTAGCTATTTAATGAATAGTTATTACCATAGACCTCATCTTTCTCTACATTCACTCATTACCAACACTTCAGCTGTTGCCTGCATTTACTTTTGAGAATTCACTTCAAATGTCTACTTTTTTTCCCTGAGTTAATTGGGGTTAAATAACTTGCCCAGGGTCACACAGCTAGGAAGTGTTACTTGTCTGAGATCAGATTTGAACTCAGGTCCTCCTGACTTCAGGGCTAGAAAATGACTACTTTTGAAAACCCACTTCAAATGTTCTCCCTTGTGGGAAGTCTTTCCTTCTCTTTGTCAAACCTGCCTTCTTACCTCTTCCTATAGTATCTTACAAAGTCCTTGGGTTTGACATGCACTAGACTGTAAATTCCATGAATTTAGGAACTATATCATGGTGAGATTTTCTGTCTCCTACACAGTACGTAGTGCAGTGTTCTACATTTAATAGGGATTTAACAAATGTTTGCTGGATTGAATTTAATTGAAAATAATTTGGATTTGTAAAGAATATATACAGTTAGTTATTGTCATTAAAATATATATTTACGTAAATATATACTTACATATGTATACACAAGCATATGTAAATTTTTAAAATAACAGAAATATCTTTCTGTCTATATTCAGGCCAATATTAGTATAAATGTAGAGGCACAATGGATAAAATACTGGACTTGAAGTCAGGAAGATCTGAATTCAGATACTTCCTTTAATATTAACTGTGTGACCATGAAGTCACATAACTTCTCTGAGTCTCAGTTTCCTCATTTGTAAAATGGAGGTAACATCTAGTTCCTAACTCACAGGATTGTTATAAAGTTCAACTGAGATAGTGTTTAGGAAGTATTTTAGAATTTTAAAGTTCTATGGAAATGTCAGTTATTTGATACTATTATTAATAATCTCTCTGAGCATGATTTGTGGCTAGGAAAGACTGAAATTCATCATATGCTGTGGCTAATCCCCTAAATACTTAGGTTGTGAGTAATTTAAAGCTGATTCTCATATCCTAAACTCCTCCCATATCACCTGATTCCACTGACAGTCAACCTAGAGAACCATTAAGTAAGTTACTGGGGTGCTGCGTCTGAGGTCCTAATTTCCTGGACAAGATTGCAATTTGGAAATGAGAAATGTTCTCATTTCCTGTGACTAAAGGAAAAAACAAACAAGTAAGATATAATAATTAACCACAAGAATTGGGGAGAAAAAAACAGAGATATAAACAGACCCAGGAAGAGGGGAGGGATCCTGAGATAAAGTGACAAGTAACTGACCTGGAAACAAGGCCCATTGTTACCATGCAACCATAGCTTGGTGAGCCCCACCTGTGTGGCTGGATGGGGATTTCCGAGAATGGGACAAAACCCCATCTTGATAGGAAAGTGACCATGCAGTGATGCCCAAGGCAGGTAGCTTCTATTTCTTTTCCTTTTGGTTCCCAGGAAGCCTCTGTTATCATTATCCATTAACTAGACTCATGTCTGGTTACCTATCTGTCTTCCCAGGACCATAGCCTTTAAGCTCTTGTGTTTTCATCTTTAGGGAAGAATCTAGCTGGACTCTGTGGTCATCTGTCACAGTTATCTACATGAAGAAGGTGTCTTCTAGCTCAGTTGTCCTTGGGCCAGGGAGGATAGAAATAAAGGTACAGAAATAAAGGACCTTCTCAGAGGTCCCAATTTAATCCAAGAGAAGATGGTCCCTACCTTTAGGCTGCTAACATTTTGTCACTGATAATAATCACTTCTACTTGTGGCATGCATTAGAGTCTTCCATAATACTTCCATGTATAGTTTTTATTCTTTATTTATTTTTATTTAATATTCATATCACCTCTGTGAAGTAGACAAGGCCTGGAAACAGTATGGTTCAAAGGAAAAAATGTAGTCAGAAAAAATGGCATTGAATTTCAGTGCCCACATTTGTTGGCTCTGTTCCTAGAGCTGGCAAGCCTTGGATCTCAGGCAAAGGCCTAGAATTGACTCAGAGCCATAGAAGAAACAAGGCCTCAAGCAATGGCCTTGACACAAAGCAGAGGCATGTTTCATATGGGAAATATTTCCTAGAGGATCCTCATTGATCTGTGTCCTGCTTGAACACTATGCTCCTTCCTCAGAACCGTTGATGGCAGAGAGTCCCACTAATTTGGACCTATGGCCAGCAAATTTGCACTTCATGCTCCTTCTTTTCTCCCGTTGCCTGTACTCTTGGCCCCTTCATAAGCAACCACACTATTTCTCATCTCCTTCCTTCCTCATTACCCAACTGGGTATATATATTCCAATGCTCTGATCTGAACCCTCTTTCATTTTCTCATTATGTTTTCTTACCTGGTGAATTTCACTCCCATGACTTTAATGATCATCTCTATGTGTACAACTCTCAGATCCACATATCCAGCCCTTCACTTGCTTCCAAGTTCCAGAGCCACATCACCAGCTGCCTGTGAGGCACCTCAAAGTAGATGGCCCATAGACAGAAATTCAGCCTTCCTAAAACAGAACTCATGCTCTTTTCACCCAAACACTCCCCCTTTCCAGATTTCCCTGTTATGGTCAAAGGCACTACATCGCCCAGACTCACAAGCTCATTGTCATCCATCTCACTCTCACTCAGGCCATGTGTCAAATTTCAGGCCCAGAGCTTCATGCACTTTTAGCAGGGGTACTCAACTCAGATTAAAACAGGGGCCACTATATCTTGAAAGGATCCCTGCAGACTACACATTGACTTAGAAAACCACATATTGATATCCTTTGTTTTATTGTATCTTATTTGTTTAATATTTCCCAATATTCATTGTAATCTGGTCAGACCATGCTCAGGAGTTTTGTGGGCTGCATGTGTCCCAAGGTCCCATGTTTGACACCCTGCACTATGGTACAAGGCCACTCCAGTGGTAAAGTAGATAAAGCTCAAATCCTGCCTTAGATACTGCTTAGTTGTATGATCCTGACCAAGTCACTTCAACTTTGTTTCTCTCAGTTTTCTCATCTGTGAAATGGGGATCATAACAGTAACTAATTCCTAGAACTGTGAAGATCAAATATTTGTAAATATTTTGCGAAAATTTATACTATTTGTAAAGCTCTTAGCACAGTTCCTGGCACATAGTTGATATTAATAAATGCTTATTCTTTCTTTCTTCTTGATTTCCTTTGGAGTCATTCTTCATTCTTCTCTCTCCATTCCCAAATCAGGGCAAGTTTCATCATATTTCAGAAGACAGACGACCCTATTTCTACTCATATGCAAATACCCAACTAGTTCAGGCATTCATTATTTCTCATCTGTGTAACAAGAGTGGGTCCCATATCTGTAATGAGGCCTGTTCTTGTGTGGTTCAGAGGGAGAAGGATAAATATCTCTAGCTTCTTCACTGTTGTATCTTCTCCAAGGGAAATTTTCGTTCCTGTCAAGAGGAGACACAGGAAGCTAGGGCAGAAGCCACTCTGCTGTCCTCAGAAAGCATCCTGCTAAAAGAGTAAATATCTGTTCCTCTGAATATTGTTTATCTAAATGTCTATTATTGAGTTCTATCTAACTGCTGATCATTTTGTCATAATTATTAAGGTGATGGAGGGCTCTGAGGTCTATATCCAAGGCCTGACTCCTTTTCTACCATATACTAATTCCATGATGAACCTTATTTCCTGCTTGTAGGCAGTCACATATCTGGAATGTGCTCCCTGTTTTTTCCAGCCTTCAGAAACCCAATTCAGGTGCTGTTTCATCCATGAAACCTTTTCTTATACTCCTATTTGTTAGTGATTTCTCTTTTAAATTTTCCTCTTACTATAATTTTATGTGTTGCAACCCCATAGAACTACCTTGAGGCAAAGAACTGATTTTTTCTTCTCCCCTTCACCTAGGATATCAAGATGCTTAATAAATACTGGTTCAATTAAATTATAAATGTACAGAGAGAAGTCTTCTTTGCAAAAAAAAAAAAAGATCATATGCGGTAAACGGAATTACCCACTTCACACAAAGATGTATTTCCTAGTTAAAATAATTTTAAACAATCAGAATCATTTTATTAAGAAAATCCATATTGCATTTAAGTGTTTGTCCTGCAAAAAAAAAAATCTAGTTTTTATTTTTCATCAGTTCCATCTGTGCACAGAATTGCAAAGTAAGTGAAATTTGTTTTGGAACATCCTCCTCCTACCTTTCTGGTTTCTTTGAAAACATTTTGTTTCTCTTTTGTTTTTCCATCATGTACACTTCCCATAGCCTTTTCATTTCTCCCTTCAGATATCCATTCTTTATAATCAGTTCAGCAAAACTAACCAGGGTCATTCGAGTCCTCTATTATATGTAATAGTCAACATTCCTAGTCCCTCACCTCTTCAAAGAAGAGGGTTAAGAGAGAGACACATCCTCATATCTTCTTTGAATTCAAGCTTGGTTTTGTTCTATTTATTATCTTCTTGTAGTCGTTTTGCATGCTGTTTTGACTCTATTGCTTTCATTTTTACATATATGTATATATATACACACATATATATACATATATATATATATTCCCCTACTTTTCTGTTTTCATCATATTTGCTCTGTATTCTACAATAATATTCCATTATGTTCTCTGACTAAAATATTAATAGTGAACCTCATTTTTCAGATCATGCATGTGATGGCAGGTTGTCTTAAGGCTGTGGCAGGAAGCTTATCTTGGTTATGTGGGGGGAAATAATTCACTCTCCTTAGTAGTTTTATTAGGTCAGGAAAATGGAGCAACTGGAACTTTCTGTGGTAATAAAATTTTGTGAGAACAAAGCAAGACCCTATTGATGGGATAAGAGGCAATTAGATAGGGCAGTGGATAGAGGGTTGACCTGGAAGCAAAAAAACCTGAGTTCAAATCTGGCCCCAGATACTTGATAGCTGAGTGATTTTGGGCAAGTCACTTCCCAGCAGTCTGCCTCACCTGTAAAAAGGAGATCATAATAACACCTCCCTCCTGGGGCAGCTATGAAGATTAAATTTGTAAAGTGCTTAGCAAATCTTGAAGCACTGTAGGAATGCTAGCTATTCCTATTATTGGGAAAGCTGAAAACGTGTGGTATATGAATATAACTAAATGCCAAAATAATAACAAATAAGGAGAATTCAGAGAAACTGGGGAGATTCGTATAAATGGAAAGCAGAGGTAAGGAAGCAGAAATAGAAGGATAGTTAATACAATAATTTTCATAGCTGCCCCGGGAGGGAGGTGTTATTATGATCTCCTTTTTACAGGTGAGGCAGATTGCTGGGAAGTGACTTGCCCCAAATCACTCAGCTATCAAGTATCTGGGGCCAGATTTGAACTCAGGTTTTTTTGCTTCCAGGTCAACCCTCTATCCACTGCCCCATCTAATTGCCTCTTATCCCATCAATAGGGTCTTGCTTTGTCTAATAAGTAAAAACACTGGAGCTCTTAGAAGTGCAGAGACCTCTGTGACTTCTGAGAACTCATGTGGAAACTAGGAAGAGGTAATGGACACCTGTTGAGGACCATGCCTAAGTATGAAAGGACTGGTTAGTTCTCTGAAAGCTCCCACAGTTGTGAATCATAGTATCCTTGAAGGAATGATGAGGGACTTATGAAAAATGTCTACTCTGTCTACATTCCTACTTCTCCATTTGTCAGAAAGTTTGCCTCCATGACATCTCACAAGATTCAACACCTGCTATAGCATCTCACCTTTTACCATCCAGAGGGATAGGACAGAAAGACTTTGAAGTGCTATTTGCATTCCTCAGCATGCAGACTCAGATAACAGCCACTTCACAATATTGGACAAACTTAGTGACCATGGTGTGGGGGGAAAGTAATTGAGTTACCATAAAACAAAAAACAGAGAATTGTTAAGGACCATGCCTAAGTGTGAAGGGGCGGGTTGATTCTCTAAAAGCTCTCACAGCTGGGAATCATAACATACTTGAAGGAGTGGCAAATCAGCATTTACTGGTGCAGATGTTGCTTGGGAATTGGGAATAAAATAATTTGGAACCAAGAGGGAAGAGGCGAGAGGTCAGAGAATGCAACTGCCTCTCAGTCTCCTTGTATTGTTATCATCCTCTCACATGAAAGAATCTATTCTGTTGGTCAGAATTAGATCCTCAGCAGCCACTAGTAGGTGGATCCTGTAACATTCAGCAGTCTCTAGCAGGTCTGCACTTAACAAATGGCACCCAATGTGGGGCACAAGAAACACAAGAAACAAATAGCAGCGGTGCTTGAGAGCTGTTGGTGAGTAAGATCCTCCCAGAAGATTCCTTCAGTTACTTGTGGGGAAGGAAAGGGAGAAGAGACCTGATAAGGCTTTTTCAGTCAGGATAATTAAAATGGGCCAATACATCAAAGGGCTGAGCCAAGAAACTGATGAGAGACTTATGAAAAATGCCTGTTCTCACTACAATCCTACTTCTCCATTTGTCAGAAAGTTTGCCTCCATGACATCTCACAAGATTCAATACCTGCACACCCAGAGAAAGAACACTGGGAAATGAATATAAACTGCTTGCATTTTTGTTTTTCTTCTCGGGTTATTTATACCTTCTGAATTCAATTCTCCCTGTGCAACAAGAAAACTGTTCAGTTCTGCACACATATATTGTATCTAGGAAATACTGTAATTCATTCAACATGTAAAGGACTGCTTGGGGAAGGTGTGGAGGGAGAGAGGGGAAAAATCAGAACAGAAGTGAATGCAAGAGATAATGCTGTAAAAAATTACCCTGGCATGCGTTCTATCAATAAAAAGTTATTTTAAAAAAACACAATACTTTTGTTAAGAAAAAAAAAGCAAAAATAAACAAATAAAAAAAAAAGATTCAATACCTGCTATAACGTCTCATCCTGTAACCATCCTGAGGAAGAGGACAGAAAAGATTTTGACAATCCTGTTTGCTTCCTTAGCTTGTGGACTCAGATAACAGATACTGCTGCTACACAAACTTATTGACCATGCTGTTGTGGGGAAAATAATCATGTTCCCATAAAACAAAAAATGAGGAATTGTTGAGGACCATGCCTAAGTGTGAAGGGGCCAGTCAGTTCTCCAAAAATCCCCACAGCTGTGAATCATAACACCCTTGAAGGAGTTGCAAATCAGCTTTTATTGACACAGATGTTGCTTGTCGATTGGAAATGAAATAAATTGGAAGCAAGAGAAAAGAGGAGAGAGGTCAGAGAATGCAAATGCCTCTCAGTCTCCTTGTATCATTATCATTCTCTCACATGAAGGGATCTATTCTGTTGATCAGAATTAGCTCCCCAGCAGCCACTAGTAGGTGGCTCCTGTAACAAACACCAAAGTACAGAATGAGACATGCCTTCACAGGCATGGCCAATGTGTTGATTTGTTTTGCTTAACTGTGCTTTGTTGGGAAGAAAGTCTCAGATGGGGGAGGTAGGGTCAGGGAAGGAGTAACCTGGAATGATAGCACTTTTTTTAAGTAACAGTAAGGGAAAGACAGTGGGGCTGCTGAATGACATTCAGAATTATGATTAACAGAGTGATATTCTGCTAAATCTCAAATATCACCATTGAAACTGGAGTTTCTCATAAGAGCAAGAGGTTGATTTGCCCTTTCAAATTTAATAGATAATATCTATTCCAAGTAAATTTTTCAGATAAATTCTATTTCAGAATCATTGCAGAATTCACAAAATCTCCAAATTTCAGAGTTGGAAGAGAATTCAGCCACTCCCAAAGGAATTCCCACGACAACATGCCCAACAAGTCTGAAATCTTCAGCTTCTGTCAAAAGATTTCCAGTGAAGGGCAGCCCACCAACCACAACCAAAGACAACCCATTCCACTTTTGAATAGTTAAGATTCATAGGTCCTTAGATCTCAGATGGGGTGGTACCTCAGAAGGCATCAAGATCAACTCTGTCATTTATACAGGAGGAGGAAACTGAGGCCCCAGGAAGAAACGATTGATCTAAACTCCTAGGCAAGAAGTAGCTGAGGCAGGTTTGGAACTCAAATTCTCTTACTCCAAAGCCAGTACTCTTTCCACTGTACTGGATTGCTTGAAGAATCTTTTCATGCAACTTCCACTCATTTTTCCCACTTCTCTATCCTGGGTCAAACAGAAATATCTAGCACGTTTGTCTGTATGATTGGACATCCCTAATTCTTTCACCCAAAACTGAATACAACATGGTTCAAGACCCTTCATTGTTCTGGCTACTCTCCTGTGGATTCTCCACTAGTTGGGCACCCAGAACTGAATGGAACACTTCTAATGTGGTATGACCAGGGGCCAAGCACATCAGAATAATCATTCTTCATTCATAGAAGATCTGCCTTTTAATGCATCCTATGATTACAATAACTTTTTCTTCAGTTTACTGAAGAAGTCCTATTAGAAGCTTCCTGATCACATAGATGTAGTCTCAGATAACTCTCAAAAGTATCATGAAGTTTTGAAGATGATTATTGGCCTAGAATGGACTTTGTCACTTGTTCTAAAACCTGGCTCATTAAATTGAAAAAGATGCAGACCAGTTTGCCTCTAAGAGACAAGCTTTTCAGCCATAACAACTCACTCCTAGAGGAGTTGTAACTAGTGAGGAAATATCTCCATCATAGAAATCCTGGATCTTTGAAGTTCTAAGAGTATTTCTTTCTAAGGGAAACTCACCTTTGCTTCACATCCATATGTCACAGTGTTGAATGGTTGCAGAGTAAGTAAATAATCTAATTCAAAAGGGTAGTCTGAAGTAAGTGAGCTATAGACTATGTTTGATAAGGGACAGAGAGGGTGGAAAGTACATCCCAGGTTCTAGAGACAATTAGTGTAAAAGCAAATAGGAAGATGCAGTCAGTGTTCCTAGAATGGAGGATCCCCTGGAGGAATGGAAGAAGCTACTGAAATAAGAGAGATGATGTGGAACAGTGGGAAAGGGAAGTCAGTGGAGTAGTATTGAAGGTCAGGAAAAAAAGACCAGATGTAATGTGGCTGACATTTGGAAGCTATATGAGGTCCATTAACAATTATTCTCTGATCTAGACTATTCCATGTGTAAATTTAAATGGTTTAGATTGGATGTGATTCTTTCTTTTCTACTTCATTTTCGGTGAAACTCTATACTTCTTATTCAGAATCACAGAATTTCAGAACTACAATTTCAGACCACTTCTCTCCATGAACAGCAGATCCCAGGTTTCTTAAATGCAGAAGTTTCTCATTGTTACTTCTCGATTGAATTCAATTTTAAAAGTAGCTGTTAATCGCCTACTGTGTGCTGCTACAATGTTTGGTGCTAGGGATACAGAGAAAAAAAGGAAACAGCCCCTGCTCTCAAAGCACTTACATTCTGTATACAGATATAGAAATACAAAGTAAATTTAGTGGGATGTAGGGAGAGAGCAGTAACACTTGGGGAAGAGGTGGGGAGAATAAAGGTATTGCTTGAGAGATTGCTTGAGGGCCCTACAGGTGTTAAGGATTTCAGAAGATATAAATGAAGAGAGAGGATTCCAGGCATGGTGAACAGACTGTGCAAAGGCACAGAGATGGAACCTGGAATATTGTCTACCAGGAAAAGCAAAATAATGGTCCTGAAATCCTGGAGCTTTAGTCCTCAAGAAAAATCAGAAACATTTTTTTTCTTATTCACTAGGCAGTGTGGTATACAGTTAAAAAAAAAAATAGAGTACTGGGCTTGAAGTCAAAAAAGACCTGGATTCAAATCTTAGCTCCATACTTTCAAGATATGGAATAGCCTTGTGGGCAGATTATTAAACCTCAATTTATTCCTCTGTACAAGACTTGTGCAGGATCCCTACCTCACAGGGCATTTGTGAGGAGAATGCTCTGAAGACCTGAAGGAATTGTAAAATTGTGGCCATTATGAGTGATTTCCATCCCCCCTAAACTATTCTTCACCAATCCCATGATCGGGCTGTAAGTCCATAGCATGAAGGGAGTACTCCCTGCCTGCCAGGCTGTGACCTGGACATTGTGGGAGTTGAAGAGGAAGAAGACACAAATCTCACCTTTAGGAAGTTTCCAGTTTAATAGGACAGACATAGTACATATTGTGGAATGACTAAATAATATACGAGTGAAAATAGAACAACCTCAATTTGTTAATGGTGTTGTTTTCCAAATTTCTTTCTCCTTCAGGGAGCCTTTCTTAACTGTCTTTTCCAGTATTCCATGTCCTTTGACACCTTCCTTTTGGCTCTTTTATAGCCTTACTCAGCCTAATATTCCAAGTTTCTGGCCCCATTGGGTTCTGAAGCACCTAATGCCTAAAACTTGCTCAGCTCCAGGCCAGGCCCCAGTTCATGTACTAACATCCTGCAATCCAGCTGGGCTAACTTGGGGCCATTTAAACTCCCTACAGCAGCCTAATATTGTGGAGAAACCACTGGATTTGGGGTCAGAAAGTTGAAGGTTAAATCCCAGCCTAAAACTGTGTAACCTGAGAGAGTCATGGTGCCTCAATGCCTCCCTAAGACTTTTGGAAGCTAGAAATGGGTGAGGTCTGCATCAGGAGGAAGCTCCTGGTCCAAATATCAAAACTTTTATATATTCATACTGGTGTGGAGGTCAATTATCCTCTTTTCCATTTTTTTTTTTTTGTGTTATTAGAGCCACGTTTGTTCCTCTTCAAAAGGAAATTCAGTCAAAAGGTTTAAACTATCTCTGATGAGGGTAGCTGAGTGGTGCAGTGAATAGAGCACTAGCCTGGGAGTCAGGAGGATCCCAATTCAAATTTGGTCTCAAACACTTGCTACTTAATAGTTGTGTGACTCCAGGCAGGTCATTTAATCCCTATTGAGAGAGAGAGAGAGATAGAGAGAGAGAGCTGCTGAAAGATTTTTTCAAAAAGAAACACTCCTCCATGTCTGTGGCTCCCCATGTTTGAGCCCATGGTTAGATTGTAATACAAGGATTCCTGAGACCATGGCAAAATTGATTTTTTTTTTTCTGCTCTACCTTCCCTAACCTGTCCAACCTTGGCCCAAACACCAAGAATGAGTAATTACCTACTCTGTGTTAAAGTCAGAACTTGCTACCCCATCCCCTTTGCTCAAACCAGTGTCTCCTGTGTCCGTCTTAGAAGTGTCTCTACCACAGTGACCGAGAAGGGAGGTCCCTTGCTTGCGCAGTGCCTTCAGTCCATTTGCAACGGACCTGCGAACAGCTGAAGAAGAGAAGTAGAAAAGGAGGGGATCGAGGCCAGCATTGAGGGCACTGAACATCACAGCATACTTTCGCCACTTGGGGGGTGTGCCTTTAAAATATCCTACCACATGGGAGACGTTGTAAGGGCCGAAGCAGACCAGGAAATTGAGGAGAGTCACAATTGCTAAGCCCATAGCTCTACGTTGTCGCTGGGCCCCCACCTGTGGCTGGCCAACCATGAGACACACAAAGCGCCAGTAACAGAAGATGGTTACTGCCATGGGCAGCAGGAAGAGAACCAGAACCAGCTCCAGGCGGAACGGGAGAACCCATCTCAGCTGACTGGGAGTGAAATTATCATAGCATTCCGAGGCCGGCTGGCTACTATTCGTGTTATTTTCCGATCCTATGTACTCCACCACAATGACAATGCTGCAATGTCCAAAGGACAGGATCCAGGCCACCAAAGCGGCAGCTAGTCCGTATATAGGCTTCCGGGAGAGCTTGTACTGGACAGGAAAGGCCACCCCCAGGTAGCGCTCGATGCTGATGGCAGCCAGCAGCCATGTGCTGCAGTAGATGCTGCTGTAGAAGCCAAAACCGGTCAGGGCACAGACCTCCTTACTCAGGTGCCAGCGGAAGTCATTGGCAGCTTCAAAGATCTTGAAAGGTAGCAGCAAGAGCAGGAGAAGGTCTGCCAAAGTGAGACTGAGCAGGAGGATGTGAATCGGAGCAGGGTGAGGCTGCTTTACCCTTCGGACAAAGGCCCTGAGAGCCACGAGATTAGCAGGGAGGCCGATGAGAAAGATCATGGTATAGAAGGCAAGGAGCAAATAACTTTCTGTTGAATTTTCCATTCAGCTGGGGTGGAAAGGGACAAAATTAGGAGACACCCACTTAAACCTGGATCACCCAGTCTCCCATCCAGTCTCCCCTCCCAGGAATCTAGCTGTCAGCACTTGCCTGCTCACACCACCTGCCAGTGCCCCACAGAGTAATTATTGACTTTGCCTTGGGAGGGGTAGTGAGCTCTAGTTATTGCATTTGCTATCACATATCTCTGACTTCTAACAGGCGATCTCTCTTTGTCTTTCAGTCCTATCTGACAGTGCAGAAAGAAGCTCTTGTCATGTTCCACATCAAAAAATAAGAGTAGAGAACCAGGCCCCATTATGGAGAATTGGGTCACTTTCTGGGCTTGGATATGTGTTATGTAAAGCCAGAAATCCTGCAAGCAGCCTCTGGTTTTCTCCTGCAGATACTGCTTTGTTCCTTGGCTTCAGGCAGAGCTGTAACTACAAGAGGAAGACCTGGGCTTTGCCCCCAAAATGTATGGGGCACTGACAGCACTTGTAAGTCTTCACTATTCTAGAAACAACAGAATTTAACTCCTGGTTAATAAGAATTGGCAAGCTGAGCTGAACTGTTCTCCTCTCCTATTCTGTCCTAACTTCTCTCTTACTTAGGGGGAGTTTGTGCTACTTGCTCCAGATCTCCAGATTCCTAGTTCAGGTTCTGGCTCTAGAACATCTGTTCTCCTGGCCGATCTCTCTACCTTACATTCTGCTCTCTTTACAGAAAACAGATTTTCTTCCTCAGATCCCATTTCTATCTTAGCTTATCTCTGTATTTGTATGTTTGAGAGAAGCTGGTCCCAAGCTGGATAGGACTCGAGTGAGAAGGAGTAAAGGAGGTAGGAAAGGGTGAGTTAGCTAATCTAAATGTTCTCACTCTTCGGTTTGCCCTGTGACCTTTCATCAAAGGAGAGCACACAAGCTGTACCTGAGATAGGACAGTTTTTATTACTGCCTCTACTTCTAATTAAGAACCACTTAGGCTTTTTGGTGTCCAAACTAGCTGCTCAGTCCAACATCACCTTTGATCTCTCCCCTTTTATGGATTTCTTCCAGTTACTTCTGCAGGTCTGCTCCCTACTTCCACAGACTTTCCCCCTACATTGTCCCCCATCTCCATGCCTCATCCCCATATCCCATCTTTAGCAGAGTCCCCCGACATGACCACATCTTCAGCTATGATCCCAGCATCCCATTTCCAAGAGCACAAGTCATAGGAACCCGATTGCCTTGCCTTATCTTGTTGCCAGATGATGGCTTCTGGAATCAGCCTCAAGTGGGAGCCTTCCGTCTTCTAGGTCAAGACACAGAATTTTGAGAGCTGCTACCATCAATTTCATGCAGGAAGGAAAAAAGCAGGAAACCCAGCTGGCTGAGGCTTTTTATACCACGACTAATCACATGGTCAGAGAGAGGAAGATCAGTAGTAGAGCTATCTCCTCTAAGAACCCAAACCATGTTCTCCTACTTCTAGCCTCAATTCTCACAACAATCCTGTGAGGTAGAAGTTATTATCCTCATTTTACGGATGATAAGACTGAGATTAGCAAAGGTTAAATGATTTGTACAGGATCACACACATTCAAGAAAGAATTTGAACTCAATTCAAGTCTAATGTTCTCTCATGCTGATTGAATGATAGCTCCTTCAAGTGTTTGCCACTGGGAAAAATTCTCAAAGACTTTGGAAAAAATGCTCCTCTTCTCTCTTAGAACATTTTCTAAAAATGTCCTGCATGCATGTTTTATTATCCTCTTAGAAGTGTAGCTCTCAAGGAAGGGATTTTTGACCAAATGAGAGTTAGAGAACATTATGAAATGCAAAATGGTTAATTTTGATTGCATTAAATTTAAAATGTTTTGCACAAATAAAACCAATGCAACCAAGATTAGAAGAAAAGCAGAAAGATAGAAAATAATTTTTACAGGCAGTCTTTCTGATAAAGGCTTCATATCTCAAATATGTAGAGAACTGAGTCAAATTTATAAGAATGAAAGTCATTCCCCAGTTGATAAATGGTCAAGGGATATGAACAAGCAGTTTTCAGGTGAAAAAAAAATTAAAGCCATCTATAGTCATTTGAAAAAATACTCTAAATCACTATTGATTAGAGAAGTGCAAATTAAACTCAGAAGTTACTACTCAAACCTATCAATTTGGCTAAGATGACAGGAAAAAAATGATAAATGTTGTAGAAGATGTGGAGAAATTAGGATACTGATGCATTGTTAGTATAATTGTGAACTGGTCCATTCATTCTGAAGAACAATTTGGAACTATGCCCAAAAGGCAATCAAACTGAGGATATTCTTTTATCCAATAGTGCCACTACAAGAGTTGTATCTCAGATGATTTTTTTTAAAAAGGCGAAAAGGACTTACGTGTACAAAAATAATCACAGCACCTCTTTATTGGGGCAAAGAATTGGAAAATGAGAAAGTGCTCATCAATTGGGAAGTGAATGAACAAGTCATCATATATGAATATAATGGAATGCTATTTATTATACTGTAAGAAATGATGAGCAGATGGATTTCAAAAATCTGGAAAGACTTACATGAACTGATGTCAAGTGAGTGAGCAGAACCAGAAGAATATTATACATAGTAACAGCAACATTTTGCAATAATCAACTATGATTGATTTTGCTCTTCACAGATGTACAATGATCCAAGACAATTTCAAAAGACTAATGGCAGAAAATGCTATCCACATGGAGAGAAAGAAGTATGAATGTTCATTTAAGCACTATTTTCATTTTATTTTATTGGGGATTTTTTTGTGGCTTTTCCCTTTTATGTTTCTTTTCACAACATGACTAATGTGAATATATATTCCCATGATTACACATGAATAACCTATATCAAATTGCTTGCCATCTTGAGGAAAGGAGATGGGAAGGAGAAAGGAAAAAATTGAAACTCAAAATCATTTAAAAATGAATGTTAAATGCTATTTTTACATGTAATTAGAAAAAATTTATATGATTTTTAAAAAGAAGAAATTAAAATTTGAGCTGAAACTTTAAGGAAACTAGGAAAGCCATGAGGTAGAGTTAAAGAGAGGACACATTTCAGGAAAATGCTGGGAGTCAGGAAATGGAGTATAATGTTTGAAAAACAAAAAGGAGGCCAATGTTGCTTGAACCTTAAAGCAAATTAAAGGAGGTCAGTTATAATAAAGATAGAAAGGGAATAACTAATGAAGGCCTTTAAAAACCAAATGCAGAATTTAATATTTGATCCAGGAAGTAAGAGGGAACCAATGAAATTTATTGAATAGAGGATGACATGATCAAACTCATGATAGGAAGAGCATTTTGGGAGCTGAGTGGAAGATTTACTTAAAGGAAAAGATTCTTGAGGTAGAATGAGGTCCTGAACTAGGTTGGCAACTGGGTTAATGAAAATCTAAAGCATATGTATTCATTCATCCTCCATTAAGCAGACATTAATGATGCCCCAACATCATTTGAGTGAGGATATTCATATCCTTGAGAAGTTATCCCCAATGGCAGACCAATTCTTATTCCTATGGCCACACCTTCTACCCTTCCATGATTTTGTGTAGAATACATTCTCACCATCTATGCAGGTTACAGCTTCTTATGGCTAAATAAATAATCTTTGAGAACTTTAAAAAAAAAAAAAAAAAGCTTGTTTTCCTCTCCTTTCCCTTCTTTCCTGTCCTTAGGCTTTATTTTCTTCTCACACGTGATTACAATCTACATATATATGTATATATGTATACTTTTGTGAGTATATCTATATGTATGTATGTATACTTTCCATTATGACATCCTTTCTGAGATTTGTAGGAGCAGTTTATGCCTAATCACCCTAAAAATTCTTGAAAGTTATGGAATCATAGATTTTTAGCACTCAACTTTGGAGGTCATGTAAGATTCCATGGAACAAATAACAATCTGTGGCCCAAGGAGTCTCAGACTCTGATCTCGCTTGGACTGGGTTTGATCTCAGTAGCTGAACTAAAAGTTTATTCTTTTTTTTTTTTTCATTATGTTCCCCACATAGCATTTGCTCTGAGAAATCTCTGACTAGTTCACGTCTTTAGTTTTCTAAATGTGGATAACAGGATTTCCAGCTTCTGAATAAGCATTCAAGGTAACAAATGCATAGCAAGTAGAGGATAACCTTTATTTCACTCCACCAAAAATAATTATTTAAGGAAAAAAAGGCAAAAGTTTACAGAAACCTACAAATGGATAAAAAATATATATGTGAAGCACATAGAGTAGTTTATAAGCAATAAATGCAATTATCTTCCCTTTATGGTAGGTCTCAACTTTTCCACCAAGGCCCTAGAAACCTTCAAGGAAACCAAAAGTGGAATTAAACATGAGGTTGCCAGTAGGACAGCAGCCAGAGTCCTAAAAAGTTTCTCCCAGACTCGTAGTGCCACCCTGTGGTTTCAACTTCCCCAGAAGGCAAACATATTTTGCGATTGTTGGACAAGCATACCTGAACTATCTAAATAACTAATAGTGGGGAAGTAAAGTATAAGTCTTCTGCTCCACCATGTTTAGCCTCTTATTAATCCTTCAGCTATGAAGCCAGTGGACAATCTTCTTGTTCTAAGAGGCATTCTAATTAGTAACAATTTTATCTTTCTCTAAAAGACTAGATTCCCAAAATCTCAAACTTAGGGTTACTCAAGAGATAATCTCCCAGGCTGATGGTGTCCAAGAAACCTCCCTTTTATGACTAAAAGACCAGATGATGAGACTACTATTACTAGGAAATAAAAATCCCACTTCCTCCATAGAAGAGAAGGGTGTCCATGAACACCCTAAAGAACATGTAGTGATTAATGCTTCTACCCCAGAGCAGCCATTTATGGGTGCTAGGGTGGTCCCCTTTCCCAGGATATAGATCCACTTTTGGCTCTGCTGCTATCTCAGGACCTTGAAGGTAAGGGGAAAAGGAACCCCAAAAGGGCCGATCAGTTCTGTTGACTTACTTTTGTAATACCCCAATCAACAAGTATTTATTAATGTTTAGCATAATGCCTTGTATATGTTAATGTTTACTGAATTAATGAAATATATTCTAGTCAGTAGGGATACAAAGGAAAAAATTTCACTGCCCTCAAAAAGCTTACATTTTACTGAGGGAACAGCATAAATACACATATAAGTAAACTGCAAGATACAGACAGGGTAATTTATTTGGATGAGGTGAGCACTAGTAGCTGGATGGAGCAGGGCAGGGGTGTGAACAGGACAAATCTTGAACTGATCACGGAAAGCACCTAAGGATTCTAAGAGGTGGAAGTAAGGAGGAAGAGCATCTAAAGACTCGGAGATAAGACATGTATGAGTTTAATAGGAGTGTACTAGCAAATGTTGAACAACCAATTCTGCACAAATTCAGGAAACTTACCCAAAAATGTTTACTTTACATTACTAACATTTTATCAATTGTGTCCTTAAATCTAGACAATTACTAAAGTCATAAATCAAGCCAAAATTTGTAGCAGGTATATAAATGTGAATATTAGAAAATTTAAATATCTTTTTTGAGTCAATACAAACTGATTCTGGTATAGCGCTGCATGTGAGTAATGCAAGAAAGTCAGTTTATCTGGACCATAGAATGAATGGAAAATATATAGTGAGATTAAAAAACGGGGTTAAAGGCAAAATTGTGCAGGATTTAAAATGCCAAACAGAAGAATTTGTATTTGACCCTACAGGCCATTGAGAGTCACCAAAGTTTATTTGAATAGAGTAATGCTGTAGGAATACTAATTTGGTAGATTATGGGACAACAAAAGTCCTAGCCAGCTCATTCATTTTGGGGGCAGACACAATCACTAAAATCATCCTCCAGAAGGTGCTGAAAGATCCCTACAAAATAACCAATTCTCCTTGGAATAGTTCCAGTCATTGTGACTCATTTGGGAGTCTTGTTCTCATCAAGTTGTCAAAGTCTCCTATGGGAAGAAGCATGGCCATCAAAGAGTCTAAGCAAACAAATTAACTGTCTAATCCCAATCAGATTGATTTGGGACTGGCCTTTGACCTCACAGTAATCATGAGAAATAGTAATAATTAGGAACTCCAATAATGTTTGGGAGAAATGAAATGAGGTTTGGTTTGGTTTTTATAATAAAATCAAAATTCTAGAGGACAAAAAAAAAGTGGAATTAAAAACATCCATGAAGACAATATAACCCATAGCATAGGATCTGACATGACATTTTAGTAGCTACCAAAGTTTCTAAGCTCTTACCAATGTATTATCAAGATATATAAACTCTTCACCATGACACTAAAAACTTCTAAACATAAAATATTTACTTAATGATAAGGTAAAAGCAAAAATAATCACAAAGTGTAGTCATTAGGAAGCAAAAGCAAGAGTTATTAAATATCACAGTTATTCAACAAAATAAAAGTTGGAATAATCAAAACATTACAATTCATCCCTTTACACACATATAAATGGAAGGAGATGGCACATACTTAAGACACACACTTAAACAGTAAGTACATGAGTCATGAGAAAATCCATATTCCAGGGACAACACAGAAGTCTGAACTATAAGTCTTGATATTGTTGATCTTTCAGGAACAATCTACACCACACAAAGGCACTGATCTACTAATTGCTCCCATTTTTGTCTTCACTGCAATTCCACTGGACAAAGCTGCCTGTCTTCTGCTTTGAAACTGATAAACGTGTTTAGCTCGCAGCCATCGTTAATAGGGTTCTGAGAAAGTGGTAATATTTTGGTAAAGAAAAAAATTAATTTATTCAGTGACAAGTAGTTCCCTTAAACTAAAGTATTACAAAATTTCTCAGATCTACAAATAGTAGGAGATTTTGCTATGTGAGGCAAGTAGTGGCACAGCAGATAGAGCACTGAGCCTGATTTCAAATCCAGCCTCAGACAACTGTGTGACTCTGAGAAAATCATTTAATCCTGTTAGCCTCAGTTGCTTCATCTGTAAAATGAGCTGGAGGATGAAATGACAAACTACATTAGTATCTTTGCCAAGAAAATCCCAAATGGGGTCATAAAGAACAGAACACAACCAAAAATGACAACCACCATTGCTTTGTTCAGTCAGCTCACAGCCAAATTTTTTGCAGCAAAGTCAATGGAAAACCTATCTTTGCTTCTTTCTTCCCCTCAGAGTTGACAATAGAGATCAGGGAAACATTCCTGGGAAGCTTATTCTCTCTCGGGTTATTTGTTGTTGGCACTAAAAAGTCAAAGAAGCTCATTCAGGAATAGGATTCATTTCTCTTCTAATTCACAGTAAGAACTTTATAGCCTTCTCCAGCCTCTATTCCAAAGAGAAGGGTCTCAGAAAAAACAGCTGCAAAGTCTTCCTGTCATTTCAGACCTGAAAGATTCTAGATCTAGATACAAACAGTTTTTCTCATAGATTTCTATGCCATCTTTTTATTTATTTTTAAAATTTAACAAAAATCTAAATTCTCTCCCTCCCACTTCCCCCACCCAATCCCTCATTTTAAAATGAAGGGAGAAAAATACCTTCTAACAGTATGCATAATTAAGCAAAATAAATTCTAGTATTACCCATTTCCAAAAGTCAGATTTCAATCTGCACCCAAAGTCACCATCTCTCAATCAGGAGATGGACATACTTCATCATTAATCCTCTGGAATCATGGTTGGTCAAACTTCTAAAGTTGTCTATACAGTGTCCTTTTTGCTGTGCAAATTTAGGGCAGAATTTGGCTTCATTGTACCCAGAAATAGGAGTATGGGTCAGAATGTTTTATTGATACAGTCAAGCACAGAATTGGAAGTGACAGACAAATGCTATCAATTCTGTCAGGGAGAAAGTTACATGAGGCCTCTCTCACTACCATCTTGCTTTGGGACAGCATGTGGGTCAGAAGCCAGGATCCAAAGTAGAATACTGGATTTCTAACAGAAGATCCACAATAGTAGTGGGGTGATGTGATCAAAGAACATGGACCAATAGCAAAAAGAGAGGATGGCTAATGATTGAGGAGGCCTACTCAGGATAAAGAAAATAGAATTATAACTGTGCCACATAAGCATGCTTGTGAGAGGATTTCAAAAGTGGGTTTTTGCCAGAGCTAAGGGCAGTTATACCTTAGGAGTAGCAGCATTGTGTAGCAAGAGCCAGGAATGGGAGAGTAGGATCAAAGATTCCTCTGGCTATTCATTGTAATTCTATAAATCATTCTCCTGGTTCTACTCACCTCATTCTTAATCTGTTCAGACAAAACTTCTCAGGTTTATCTGAAATTGTCTTTTCATAATTTCTTATGGCATGATAGTATTCTATTACATTCATTTGCTTTAATTTGTTTAGCTATTCCCCAGTTGATGGGTAATCCTTTAATTTCTAGTTAATTTTGTAGTTTTGTAGTTTTTTGTAGTTTGTAGTTCACTACAAAAAGAGTATAATTTTTTTTTTTTACATATGGATCCATTTCTTCTTCCTTTGATCTCATTGGACAGTAGAACAGTGAGTCCTAAAGTGTCTATAATCTAGTAACTTTTGAGGCATCATTCTAAATTGTTTCCATAATGGCTATCCCAATTCACAGTTTCAATAATACTTCATTAATATGCTTATTTTCCCACAGTCCTTCCAATACCTGTCATTTGTGCTAGCAAAGAATTGGAAAATGAGTAGAAGCCCATCAATTGGGGAATGGCTGAATAATCTATGGTATATGAAGTATAGAATATTATGTTCTATAAAAAAAGATGAACAAGCTGATTTTAGAAAGGCCTGGAATGATTTACATGAACTGATGCTTAACAAGCAGAACCAAGAATACATTGTACATAGTAACAACAAGAATCATCAAATATCAAAGATTTGGTTCTTCTTAGTGATTCAGTGATCCAAGGATAGAAGATACCATCTGCATCCAGAGAAAGAGCCATGGAGATTGAATGTAAATCAGCACATGTCATGTTCACTTCTTTTTTCTGTGTTTTTTTTCTCTCCCTCGGTTTTTCTCTTTTGTTTTTATTTTTCTCTCCCAAAATGATTCATAAAGAAATATGTATTAAAACAAACAAATAAACAAAAGGGGGGAACAAAAGAAATTTGCGTTTCTTTAATTAGTAATGATTTCAAGCATTTTTTCATATGACTACTGAAAACTTGAATTTCTTCTTTGGAAAAGTACCTGTTCATAGCCTTTGATTATTTATGAACTGATGGATAATTCTCATAAATTTGAATATATTCATATAGATATAAAGGAGATCTTTATCAGAGAAACTTATTGCACAAATTTTTCCCCCTTACCTTCTTCCCTTCTAATTTTACTTCCATGTAGTTTTTGTTTATACAAAAAATTAAAATTTTATATAGAAAAATTGTTTATTTTATCTTCTTTGACCCTCTATCCTTTGTTTAATCATATTCATAGATCTAAAAGGTGATTTCTTCCTTGTTTCTCTAATTTATGATAGCACTCTTTGTGTAATACTATCACTTCCTCAAACTAAATTTTTTGCACTTTCTCATTTATAAACTTCAAAACTCTAAAGTAGTCACATGTCAGGGATCTCATGAGCCACAATGCCCTGATAGCCATCATTGTTTGACTCTCAAGCAGTTCTATCTGAGGAATATTTCTCTAGCTTGTCCTCAGAATAGTCTGTTTCTCATCAATATTTTTGTGAAGACAGTTTCATCACAAGTTGATTATTTCAATTCTCTTTATGAAAATATTTTTGTCCCTCTTAGAAACAAAATTGTTGATATGTAAAAAAAATTTATATGTAATATCTTACAGCCAAAATCAAAAGCTTAGAAAAGTATAAAAAATAAGATATCTAATATCAAACCTGGAAAATAGATTGAGGAAAGATAATATAAGAATAATCAATCTTCCTAAAAACCATGATCAAATTAAAAAGCCTGATCATAATATTTTAAGAAAAGTGCCCAGATCTATAAAAACTAGAGATCAAAGCTAAAAATAGAAAGAATCCACTAATCTCTCCTGAAAGAAACACCAAATTGAAAACATCTAGGAATATGATAGCTAGATCAGTTCAATTCAATTCAATTGATACAATTTAATTCAGTGTAAGGGAATAGTAAGGAGCTGATATAATCTTTATTGTGGTGTGATACTTTACAATAGAAGAAACCCACCTTATGGTTTGGAGCTTGCTCAAATACTCTATAGATGGCTCCAATCTGCTGATCACATGATTAGAGAAGAGTCTTTTTAATTGTGCATCCAAACTTAGGAAAAACCAAAGGCCAGAGGATGGTCCTGGCTGGCTAGTATCTTCTGAAAAAACTGCTATATTCGAGGGAAATTAGCACATAAAAAGCAGAAAGAAAGGTAGTAATGGTCCCTACTTGGGGGCAAGACTGCTAGGGAGGAGATAAAAGAAATCCTGAGAAAGAAATGGTGGTTCTGGTCTGGGACTCACCAATTGGAGAAGAATGCCCCAGGGCAGGGTCAATCCAGACTGCTGATTAGGAGGTAGAAAATTCTACAGAGTGAGAAGTAGTGTAAGAAACAGCAATGGAGATTTATTTGCCTACTGACCGTGCCATATTTGGAACAGAATTTGTAGAAATTGCACTGAGTTTGCACTCATTCTCCCCAGAGTCTGAATTAAGATAAGGGAAAGTGTGCCCAAGATGTTGGGGAGAAATGTTCATAAATTCAGTGTCCATCCTATCTTTGAAATAAATATCTAATTTATATTAATTGGCTAAATGGAACTGAGGGCTAATAGCTGATGGTTAAGGGGAGGAACAGGCTTCCTACTGAGATGGCTGCTTAAACAGGAGGCAGGCTGTTTAGCTCTCCCACACCAATGTCAGCAAAATCTGGATATTCACACCAGACTGAATAGTAATTAATTCAATGGCCATAAGTTACTTCTGCCATCACAGAACAACACAAAAAGTCAGCCACAAGTACGTGGCTAATATCCAGAGGGGGCATCTTAGAAAGGTGAACACTAGCATTACCTAGAGGCAAGATGTAAGGCAGCAAGAGATATCTCATTGGCTGCCATGAATCTCTCTTGAGTGTCCAGAAAGCCCCACAATAGGAACTTTGGAGGTTCTGGGGCAAGGCAGTAGGCATCAGGTAGAGAGCATCATAGTGTCACAAAGTTCAAGCTTTTAGGAAGCTGGTGATACAGTGGATGGAGTACTGGGCCTGGAGTCAGGAAGGCCCGAGTTCAAGTGTGACTTGAGAAATTTACTTGATGTGTGATCTTGAGTTATAGCTCCTAGGAAGAATGTAGCAATTTCTGACAAATCCTAAGGTTACCTGGCTTTGGAAGTGCAGCAAACAGTGCTGACTGTCGGAGTACAATCTGTTGGTCAGTAAGCCATAGAATTCAATGATGGCTGCTGCTCCACCTCTATTCAATACTCTTTAAGAAGCCATAGAATTTAACAACAGGTACAAGCACTCTTCAGTTGTACCTCTAAGCCATAAAATATGCTAATTTTTGTGAGTTGAACCTGATTTTTATTTCTCTTTTCTATAAAATTGTCTTCTTGCTTTTGACTCTGTGAAAAATTTCCTTGGAACTTAGCCCTCTGTCAAGCAGCTGTAATAAATATTTTAATACTTATTTGGAGTCAAATTGAGTTTGTGAATTCTTTCACCATACCTGGGGACCCTAATATTGTTGGAGTGTCTTCTGTCTCAATAACTTTAAACAATTACACATTTTCTGTAAAATGGGGATAATGTTACTCTCATTTATGGAATTGCTACCTGTGTAAATTCCAGTAGAATGCAAATTACTTAAGGTCAGAGACTTCTTCCATTTTATCTTTGTATTTGTACATAGCCACTCTATGCTGGCACCAACAGCTATGTCTGGCATTTCATTCATAATAAATTATTACTGATGAAGTAATGATTTTGGAATCGTTCTCCTACAGCAATTATGGCAACACGACCCTTTCAGGTTCTAAGAGTTCAGAAGTGTTTTCTCTACTGCTTGAGCCCCCATTCCAGTTTGTGCTCCTACAGTATTTTTTATTTTACTTTTTATTTTGAACCTTATTAGACACACAAAAAAGCATTTCTTTACACAAAACAGAATTAAAAAGAAAATTCTATATGGAACTATGAATTTCCATTTCTTATTTTTTTTAAGTAGATATAAATTCTACCTGTTACTTTCAAAAGTATCCTGCTTATTTGTGCTTCCTTCTGAAGTCCTTTTGGTTGTCTTCGATGCATTTCATTTATTTATTTATTTATTTTGCTGAGGAGTCACACAGCTAGAAGTGTTAAGTGTCTGAGATCCAGATTTGCCAGAGTACTCTGAATCTCTGTCATTTCTTACAGCTAAATACTATTTCATTATATGCATAAACCACAACTTGTCAAGTTATTATCTAATTGAGACACTTGTATTATTTTCAGTTCTTATCTACAAGAAATGTGACAATTTTTTTTTGTATGTGTAACAGTTACACAGACCAACCACTCATATATAGGTCAAACTTCAGTCCACTACTTGACTTGGTAACATATTCATTCTCATTATGCTGAGCTCAAGATAATCCAAGAATAACTTCATATGTTTCTTCATTAATTATTCAATGATAACCTTTTTATCAACAATAAACCAATTACATTGGAGGTTTTAGCACAGTCTAATCAATGTTGTTTATTTAATAAGCTAGAGAAATTACTTTTCCCATAAGCAATTGCTCATTATCTCTATATAGCAAAACCTCTAATCTCCTAGGATTAAATAAATATTGAAGTTACTGGCTACTCAATTCATTAATGATGCAATCATTAATAAGGAAATCTAAAATTATGTTTTAGCTGTGAGAATAAGTCAGTCAGTTACCTCTAGCGTTCATTGTATCTTGATTTCCCATTTAACCCTAATAACAACACTGATTAGTATCCCCATTTTACAGATAAGGAAACTAAGGCTAATAAAAGTTATAACGTTTTCAGGGTCACAAAGCAAAAGTCTAAAGTAGGATTTGAAACCAGGTTTATTTGATTTTTTACTCTTAGTCAAAAACTCTATCCACTGAGCCACCTAGCTGAGAATGTTTTATAAGAATTCTCCATATGAGATAAATCAATATAGTTTCATCAAGAAATAAGATTTCTTATCTACACCATTTAGATAGAAGAAGAAGCCAAAAGAGAAGAGCCAAAACAAAGAAAGAAATTTACAGACCAATCTCCCTAATGGATACTGATGCAAAATTTTTAAATAAAATATTAGCAAAGAGATTATAACAACTTCTCAGCAAAATAATATACTACAACCAACTGGGATTTATACCAGGGATGCAGGGCTGGTTCAATATAAGAAAAACTATTGGTATAATTGACCATATCAACAACAAAACTAACAGAAATCATACAATAATCTCAATAGATGCAGAAAAAGCTTTTGACAAAATACAGTGTCAATTCCAATTAAAAACACTAGAAAGAACAGGAATAAATCATGTTTTCCTTAAAATGATAAGCATCATCTCTCTGAAACCACCAGGTAGCATTATTTGTAATGGGAAGTGTAATGTCCGAGTTAGCTTTCTGGAGATTCTCCGGAAGGGCCTTGGTCACTGACAGTCTGCCAGTCACAACCATCTCCCCCACTTAGTGCAGGAGGCAGGAGAGCCACCAGGAGGATGGTCAAAGATAGAATGTCTATCTTCCAGTCTTTTTTATCCCTTATATAACTTATTGTAATTACATCATTATAGCATACTGATTATGTGTGAACTAGAGAACCATTACATCACCCATACTAAGTACTAAGTATATATGTGAACCAGAGAATCATTATCTCATCAGTTCCACTGAGTTAACACCTCGTTTCAAGCATACTTCTCCAGAGTTTCAGTGTTCTACAGGGGAGAAGCTAGATGCATTTCCAGTAAGATCAGGAGTGAAACATGGATATCCATTATCACTACTATTATTCAATATTGTACTAGAAATGTTGATTTCAGCAATAAGAAAAGAAAAAGAAATCAAAGGAATTAAGAGTAAGCAATGAGGGAGTAGGCAATGAGGAGATAAAACGATCACATTTTGCAGATGATGGTATACTTAGAAAACCTAGAGAATCATCCAAAAATCTACTTGAAACAATTAACAGCTTTAGCAAAATTGCAGGATATAAAATAAACCAACACAAATCATCAGAATTTCTATATATTACTAATGAAGCACAGCAGCAAGAAATAGAAATTCTATTTAAAATAACTGCACACAAAATAAAATATTTGGTTGTCTACCTACCAATACCAACCAAGGAATATGAACACAATTATAAAGCACTTCACACGAAAGTCAGATCTAAACAAATGGAAACATATCAATTGCTCATAGACTGAGCTAAATAAAAATGACAATTCTATCTAAATTAGTCTACTTGTTCAGTGCCATACCAAACTGTCAAAGATTATTTTATAAAGCTAGAAAAAATAATAACAAAATTCATCTGTAAGAACAAAAGGTCAAGAATATCAAGAGAATTAATGAAAAAAAATAGCAGTATCAGACCTAAAGCACTAAAGCAGCAGTCATCAAAACCATATGATACTGGCTAAGAAAGTGATGCCTCAGTGGAATAGGTTAGATACCTACGCCACAGTAATCAATAACTATGGTAATCTAGTGTTTGATAAGCCCCCAAACTCCAGATTCTGGGATAAGAACTTCGTAATTCACAAAAATTGCTGGGAAAACTGGAAAATAATGTTAGAAACTTGGCATAGACCTACAACTCACATCCCATACCAAAATAAGGTACCTAATTTAAGCATAAAGGATGATACTGTAAGCAAATGAGGAGAGCAAGGGATAGTTTACCTATCACATCTTTGGAGAAGGGAGGAATTTATGGCCAAAAAAGAACTAGAGAACATAATGAAATGCAAAGTGGACAACTTTGATTACATTAAATTTTAAAGTTTTTTCACAAATATAAACAATATAATCAATATTAGAAAGGAAGCAGAAATCTGGGGAGGAAATTTTATAGCCAGTGTTTCTGATAAAAGCCTCATTTCTAAAATATACAAATAACCGAGTCAAATTTATAAAAATACAAGTCATTTCTCAATTGATAAATGGTCAAAGAATGTGAATAGACAAGTTTGAGATAAAGAAATTAAAGTCATAGTCATGTGAAAAATACTCTAAGTCACTATTGAGTAGAGATATGCAAATTAAAACAACTGAGAGACCACCTCATACTTCTCAAATTAGCTAAGATGACAGAAAAAGAATGACTGTTGAATAATGCATTGTTGCATTGTGTCAGTGGAGTTGTAAAATGATCCAACCATTCTGGAGAGCATTTGGAGCTATACTCAAAGGGCTATAAAACTGTACATACCTTGTGATCCAGCAGTGCCACTACTGGGTCTCTATTTCAAAGAAATCACAACAAAGGAAATGTGCAAAAATTGTTCTAAACAGGGGCAGCTAGGTAGTGCAGTGGATAGAGCACTAGCCTTGAAATCAGGAGGACATGAGTTCAAATGTGATTTCAGACACTTAACGTTTCCTAGCTGGGTGACCATGGGCAAGTCACTAAACCCCAATTGCCTCAGGAAAAAAAAAAAAGTTCTAAGCAGCTCTTTTTATGTGGTAAAGAATTGGAAAATGAGTAGATGCACATCAATTGGGGAATGGCATGTGTGAGCTATTAGTTTGTGCCTCATTTTTGTCAGAAAACTGTTTTCCAGTTTTCCCAACAATTTTTCGCAATGCTGAGTTCTTTCCCCATTATCTAGGATCTTTGAGTTTATAAAACTGAATTACTATGTTCATTTGCTAGTGTATATTATGTACCTCATCTATTCCATTGACTCTCTTTCCACTACTCTCTTATCCCAATTTTGATAATTTCTGCTTTTTGATATAGTTCAAATCAAAAAATTAATTTAATTCATTATTTCTTGAAGCAAAAAGACAGTTCCCTCCCTAAGGAGCTTAGAGTCTAATAGGGGAACCAATATGCAAACAAATATATACAAAGCAAGCTATGGATAAAATAAATAGGGAAAAATTACAAGAGGGAACATCAGAATTCAGAGTTCAGAAAACCTTTCCTGTAAAAGGTGAAATTTTAGTTGGGACTTAAAGGAA
This sequence comes from Antechinus flavipes, assembly GCF_016432865.1. Classification (NCBI taxonomy): domain Eukaryota; kingdom Metazoa; phylum Chordata; class Mammalia; order Dasyuromorphia; family Dasyuridae; genus Antechinus; species Antechinus flavipes. The sequence continues at coordinate 612,670,927 of NC_067400.1, forward strand.
GCCAAGGGGGTCTGTAATCAGAGCAGAGGAGGGACAGTTCCAGGAATGGGGGACAGCCAGAGAGAATGCCTGAAGGCAATAGATAGGAATCTTGTTCACGGGGGAGTCAGGAAGCCAGATCACTGAATGAAAGAGTAGGATTGGAGAATAAGATATGAAAAGCCTGGAAAGGTAGGAGGAAAGAAGTGATAGGAGCCCCTGGCAGTTTGGGGTGGTGAGAGATGAGATACAGTCAGAAAATCAGGCTTTAGGAAAATCATCTTAGTGATTAAATGGAGGGTAGACTTCAGTGAGGAGAAGCTGGAGGCAGACAGATGTACCTGCAGCTATTGCAGTGATCCAGTTGTGAGGTGATGAGAGCCTGTACCAGAATGGAGAAAGCATCAGCGGAGAGAAGGGGCAGATGAGGGATGATACAGAGTATTAATAAGTATTGGCAACAACTTGGATATGGGTGGGATGAGAGTAAGGGGTCCAGGATGCCTCCTGGGCTATGAGCCTGAGGAACTAGAAGGAGGATGGTGTCCTCTACAGTGAGAAGGAAGTGTAGAGGTGGAGAAGGTTTAGGGGGAAAGGTAATGATCTTTATGACCCTTCGTGGGATTTCCTTGACAGAGGTATGGGAGTGCTTTGCCATTTCCTTTTCCAGTTTATTTGAAAGTTGAAGAAACTGAGGCAAACAAGGTGAAATGACTTTCCCAGAGTCACACAGTAATAGCTGAGGTCAGATTTGAACTAAAAAAATGAGTTTTCCTGACTCCAGGCCAGGCACTCTGTCCACTGTGATAAGCCTTAGCTGCCCATGCCAGGCGATATCAGGAGTCAAAACTAGGGAGAGCAGCAGATGCAAAAAGAAGTGGAAGAACAAAAGGTCAAGAATATCAAGAGAATTAATGAAAAAAATTTCTGTCCTCTGTATAGGAAGCCTTTAGGATGAATTTGGTCCTCCACCCTCTAGTCCTCTAATCATATCATAGAAAAGAGGCTGAGGAAGGCTGTGTCCATCAAGGCTAGTTAAATTAGGGGAGATGAGCTGCTCTTGGGAGAGACATGAAACTCTATGGGGCTGAAACCAGGCAGAGCATCCCATGCAAAATGGAGTAAGTCTTGATCCAACTGAACTTTTGTTCTTCCGGATGAACTTTATTATTGTTTTCTATCTCTATTTACTGAATAAGTAAATTAATTTAGATAGCATTATCAATTTGGTTCAGCCTATTCATGAGCAATTAATATTTCTCTGATTAACGTGGAGTGTTTTGTAATTGTGATCATATAGTTCCTCTGTGTCTTGGCCAATGGATTCCCAAGTATTTTATGCTATCTGCAGTTATTTTAAATGGAATTGCTCTTTCTATATTTTCTAGCTGATATGTGTGTGTATGTGTGAAGATATAGATAGATAGATACATACAGATGTATATATGTGTACATGTATGTGCATATGCCAATGATTTGTATAGGTGTAGTTTATGTTCTACATTTTATATTTTGCTGATAAAATGCATCTTTGTTTCACCTCTGATCTTATTGGAAAAATTTCTAGTTGATCCCCATTACAGATAATGCTTGCTCTTGGTTTTAGATAGGTATTACTTATCATTTTAGGAAAAGTTCCATTTATTCTGGTGCTTTCTGATGTTTTTAATATGAATTTTATCAAAAAACCTTTTCTATATCTATTGAGGTAATCATATTTTTTGTTGTTTTTGTTATCGATATGTTCAATTATGCTGATAGTTTTCTTGTTACTGAACCAGCCCTGCATTCCTAGTAGAAATCCAGCTTATGTGTAAAGTATATGATCTTTGTGATATATTGATGTAAACTATTTGCTGGTATTTTTTTTTGCATCAATATTCAATATGAAAATTGGCTTATATGTATTTTCTCTTTTTTCCCCTCTAAGTTTAGGTATCAAAACCATATTTGTGTAACAGATATAAATTTGACAGGACTTCAATTATTTTTTTTAATGGCTTACATGTAATATTGCAATTAATTGGGTTTTTATTTAATTTCTTTTATTAAATGTTAAACTTCAAATTGTTTCCCTCCCTCCTTCCTTCATATCTTGCACCCTTCCCACTTACATTTGACATAGATTTATAAATATATGTAAAGCCATACTATTCCTATTTCTATCTATCAGTTCTTTCTCTGGAGGTGGATTGTATCTTCCTTTGTAATTGATTTGAGTATAATATTCAAAATGACTTGCTTGTTCAAATATTGCTGTTACTGAATCCAATTTTCTCTTGGTTCTGCTCTTTTCACTTTTCATTATTTCATACAAGTATTTTCTAAAATCAGCCAGCCCATTTCTTACAATGCAGTACAATTCCATCACAATCATATTTCACAACTTATTCATGCATTTCTAATTGATGGACAGCTACTGATACCTGTTCTTTGCTACTACAAAGAGATCTGTTGTAAATATTTTAGAACATTTGTAAAACTCACTTTTACATTGCAAATACTTTTTAAAAAAGGATATTTTCTTGGATCTATCATTGTGCAGTTTAAGCAAAAGAATATGGTGTCTGTATATGAAGATCATATAGCGTCCTCCAAAATCTATAAAGAAATTAGGAGGGATGGATGGTTGGGGAAGCAAAGGGTAAGGGAAGAAGACAAGGGAGGGATCCATAGATTGGGTGAGATTAAGTAATAGGAAGGCAAGTTAGGAGTATATTTAAAGCAGAGTCAACAGGAATAGGAAAGATGTGTGTGTATCTATGTATGGTGATGTGTGTGTGTGTATATATCTACATATGTATAAATATATCTTTTTCTAACTATAGCTTCCTTAGGGTGGTAGGGGAAATTAAAGGGGGAACAGTTTACAAGGAAGTAAAGAAAAGATCAATATGCTTTCTTACTCTGGTATTTGCTGTTATATATCTTGAGTCCTGCCTGATATTCTGCTGGTCACATGACAATGTTCTATTTTGTTTTATATCCCATTTCTGTTTTTCTTTATTTTTATTCTGTTTCTTTAAATAAAATAAATTTGAAAACTGAAAAAGAAAATTTAACACGAGAGCCAAAATACGAGATTAATTTCAAGGAACTTAATATAGACAAATTGTTTAGTTTTTTACATGTAAATGTATATCATATGTTTAAGATTAACATCAATAATTGGGTAGGTCAGAAGAAAGATTTATACAAATGAGGTACAGAGGAAGAATAGACCAAAGGCATTAGAAGGGAGAGGAGGTCTTGTAGTTCTGAAAACCTGCTCACATGAGAAATGAGGCAACATTACATATGTACCATAAAGAGTATAACACTCTCCAAAATCTATAAAGAAATAAAGGGGAAGGGATGAGTGGAAGGGGAAGCAAAGGATAGGGAAAGAAAACAAGAAAGGAATGCATGGAAAAAATTTTATATCTAAGGATTCTGATAAAGGTCTCATTTCTAAAATATATGGAGGATGAATCAAATTTATAAGAATTGAATCCATTTTCCAATTGATAAATGATCAAAGGTTATGAACAGATAATTTTCAGATGAGCTAGAGTAGCTTGGTGAAAATCATACCAGTCAGGTTCATTACTGAGAGATGACCTATATTATGGATTGGAAAAACTATGAAAAGGGGTGAGAGGATTGGTTATTACTGTGACAGAAAAGGTGCAGAGAAAAGATCTTGTAGAAGCCCCTTTATCCCCACATCAGATTGTTTGCTATCTTGGAGAGGCGGAAGATAAAGGAGAAAAAGGAGAAAAAATTTCAGAATTTTACAAAAATGAATGTTAAAATGTTAAAAATCATCTTTACATGTAATTGAAAAATTAAAATGCTATTAAATGAAAAAGAAAAAAGAATATCTTTATCCATAAACTGAAACTATTTGGGCAAGATCATCAGTCTTGAGAAAAGAACTTGTTATGAAATCAGCTTAATGAGAATTTACAAGTGTGCTTGTAATATTAGAAGTGATTTTTAATGATTAGTCTTTATAACCAGATGAGTCAGCTCAAGAAGAAAAACTTAAGTATATAGGAGTTCTGGTAAACTTTATTGCTTATTGCAACTCAATGAGAGCAAAAATAATTGTATCTAGACCTACACCGTGATTAAGAAAACTTACTATTTTAAGTAAAATATTCTGGGACTATAATTGATACGGTTTTGAGTTTTTAATGCAATATGGTTGTCTGATGAATCATTAAATCAGTAATCCACCATTCAAGAGCTATGCCACAAGCTACTCAGAGAGATGTGATCCATAACTATTAAAGATAGAGGTCTATATCTGAGAAAAGGCTAAGAGGACGAACTTGGAGTAGCCAAAGATAGGGTCCTTTTGACTCAGTTCCTTCCCACCACCCACCATATCCCCATTGTATTACATCCTTTTGAACAGTAATGTTTCCCACCTGGTTACTCCTGAGTCTGACTATGAGACAGAATTGTTACTACATGATTGGTTGTCAACTATGACTTTTACCGAAGTCAAACAGGACTAAGAGTGATTTATCCTGCTCTACTGAGTCATTAAGGACCAGTTTAATGTTGTTATAATCATCTCCCTATTGTTTCCTTTTATAGCAAATTTCTATGACCGGAGCAAGTGGTCAGTAGAAGATATGAGCACAATGTAAGTATATAAGATTTTTACTGTTTTCAGTATAAATGTATATGCATTCCATATCCCAAACAAATAAGTAAATTAGTACTTACTTAATCATATTAATCATCTGCCTGCTAATACTTACACAGTCTTATGTGAGATTAAATCCCTGAGGGGCAGCTAAGTGGCAGTGGATAGAGTACCAGCCCTGTTGTCAGGAGGAACTGAGTTCAAATCTGTTCTCAGACACTTCCTAGTTGTGTGACCCTGGGCAAGTCACTTAACCCTAATTGCTTCAACAATATATATATATAATCCCTGAAACATTCTTTCAGAATGCTATGGGAATAATTGAATAAAGGTTTAAAAAAAAAGCTTGTGAAACAAAGATATGAATCTATTAATATAAAAAGTTAAAGTTAGAAACTTCTATTTTATTTTAAGGAATAGAATTTCAGTAACATCAGTCATCTTAATGGAGAGTAATGTTTTTCTAATATCTATTCCATTTGAATATGATTAATAACTGAACATATTGTAAGCAATTCGATTGATACACACTGTTTTCTGTATGAGTCTTTTGTTACAATTGGAATAAAGTCAGCCTATTGTAGGCAAATTCATTGAATCTAGAGGTGGAAGGCTTCTATCTACCAAGAGTGATATCACCTATTTTTTCATATATAGTTTTAGATCTTCAGTAGCAACAGATCTTCCTAAAGAAATTGGAATTATTTCAAGTGAAAAAATTTGAGAAAGCAGTAAGATCAGACCTTCCTGTATGTCAAATATAAGTGATTTTATGGGGATATAGAAAAACCTAAAATCTCTGAAGTTTCAAGTGAACTAGGGATTCCTAAATTGCCTTTTATCTCTATTGTTAATAAAGTCAGAATTATAAGTTTGCTCTGGTTTTCATCACATGAAGTAGTTATTGGAGAACAACAGTTTGAGAAACTATAGTTATTTGTATTGAGATCTGTTTTGCAAAGGTTTTAGTGAGAAAATCTAAGGCATTTCTACAAGTAACCGGGTACCAAGGAAGCAAGCCTACTGAATAGGTGCCCCTGAAAACAAGACATTTTGTAGAATCCCCCAGAGGCCAGACAGCTTACTTGGAACATCTAAAATCCAAGATGAAATGTGTTGATTAGATAGAGATTGGGAGTGGGTTGAGAGTCATTAATGGTACTTCTTTGGCTTTTTACTTTACTGTACCTGTATACTTAGTTCTTAGTCAATCTTGTTGTCCTTATATTACCTCATCAGGAAAAATTGTCACAAGTCTACTAATTACATAAAGGGGAAATTGAGAAAATCAAACTATTCTAATCCCATTGTAATTGATTCTATTCTCTGTTATGTCCAACCCATGTTTCTTTATTTCAAACTTAGTTAAGTTCAGAACTTCAGTTTTCCCATTAATCACCAAATGCCATTGATTCTTCCTTTGTCTCCTTAAGGTTGGGATGAAGGAAAATTGTAATAGGCATGTGAAATAATTCATTTGGACCTCTACTCTATTCCAATCAATGTTAATCAACTTGATAGAATCATGTCAAAGTTCTGTATATAAGGCAGCAGAGCTGTAAACTCTCAGATTCTAAGTTCACTCACTTAATTATAAAAAGTGAACTGGAGGCCCTCCACCTTTGTTTTTCCTTGTTATTGTGACAAAGTCCAATGTGGCTGAGGTGACAACTATATAGAAAGTCTCCCAAAGTATTTTTGTACTTTCAGACCAATCATTTGTCCAATAGAAGAGGTTACTATCTTATGAGTATTTAGATCACTGACTGTGATATCTTATACCTTTTTCTCCTGCCTAACCTAAGGAGAACCCTGTCCACCTTATGTGGAGATATTCCTTGATTTATCCATTTTGTGACCCTGTTGACATTTTTTTTTAATAATTTTTTATTGATAGAACGCATACCAGGGTAATTTTTTACAGCATTATCCCTTGCATTCACTTCTGTTCCGATTTTTCCCCTCCCTCCCTCCACCCCTTCCCCAAGATGGCAAGCAGTCCTTTACATGTTGAATGGGTTGCAGTATATCCTAGATACAATATGTGTGTGCAGAACCGAATAGTTTTCTTGTTGCACAGGGAGAATTGAATTCAGAAGGTATAAATAACCCGGGAAGAAAAACAAAAATGCAAGCAGTTTATATTCATTTCCCAGTGTTCTTTCTCTGGGTGTAGCTGCTTCTGTCCATCTTTGATCAATTAAGGCTCTCTTTATCGAAGAGATCCACTTCCATCAGAATACATCCTCAAACAGTATCGTTGTTGAGGTATATAATGATCTCCCGGTTCTGCTCATTTCACTCAGCATCAGTTCATGTATTGACTTATTATTTTGCTCATTCAATGGAATTATTCTGTATGTGGTATAGCCGTTCTTGAATAACTGGAAATTTAACTCTATAAAAATAGGGCCCTGGAAGAAGGAGGACTCTTAGAACATGAGGAAGATCTGAGTTCCATTTCATTAGTGGGGACCATGTACCCTTTAATAAAGTGTCATTGACGCAAAATGCTGTCTCAGTCTCTTATTTTTTCAATAAGTTTTTTATTTTCAAAACATATGCATGGATAATTTTTCAACATTAACCTTTGCAAAACCTTGCGTTCTAATTCCCCCCCCCCCAGCAGATATGGCAAGTAATCAAATATGTTAAAGGTGGTAACAATATATGTTAAATCTAATATATGCATACCTTTTTATATAATTATCATGATGCACAAGAAAAATCATCAAAAAGGAAAAAATGAGAAAGAAAACAAAATGCAAGCAAACAACAACAAAAAGAGTGAAAATGCTATGTTGTGATCCACACTTAGTTCCCACAGTCCTCTCTCTGGGTACAGATGGCTCTCTTCATCACAAGATCATTGGAACTGGCCTGGATTATCTCACTGTTGAAAAGAGCCACGTCCATCAGAATTGACCATCATAGTGGTTATTTAGCATCAGTTCCTGTAAATTTCTCTAGGGCTTTCTGAAATCATCCTGCTGATCATTTCTTATAGAACAATAACATTCCATAACATTCATTTACCACAATTTATTCAGCCATTCTCCAATTGATGGGCAGCCGCTCAGTTTCCAGTTTCTTGACACTACAAAAAGGGCTGCCACAAACATTCTTGCACATGTGGGTTCCTTTCCCTTCTTTAAGATCTCTTTGGGATATAAGCCCAGTACTAACACTGCTGGGTCAAAGGGTATGCACAGTTTGATAGCCCTTTGAGCATAGTTCCAGATTGCTCTCCAGAATGGCTGGCTCCATTCACAGTTCCACCAACAATGTATCAGTGTCCCAGTTTTCCCACATCCCCTCCAATATTCGTTATTATCTTTTCCTGTCATCTTAGTCAATCTGAGAAATGTGTAGTCGTATTTCAGAGTTGTCTTAATTTGCATTTCTCTGATTAATAGTGAGTTGGAACACCTTTTCATATGACTAGAAATGGTTTTACTTTCTTCATCTAAAAATTGTCTGTTCATTGACCATTTATCTTAGATAATGGCTTGAATTCTTATAAATGAGTCAATTCTCTATATTTTAGAAATGAGGCTTTTATCAGCACCTTTGAATGTAAAAATGTTTTCTCAGTTTATTGCTTCCCTTCTTATCTTGTCTGCATTAGTTTTGCTTATACAAAAGCTTTTTAACTTAATATAATCAAAATTATCTATTTGTGTTCAATAATGAGCTTCAGTTCTTCTTTGGCCACAAATTCCTTCCTCCTCCACAGATCTGTGATTCTGTCTGTCAATAAAAGTATTGTAGATGGAAAAATATTAATCCCCACATAGGAATATGACCTCCAGTCTTAGCAAAAGAAGCTCCAATGATCCCATGAGCAAAGTTGCATCCCTAAAGTCTGGTCTTCTTTGTTCTATTTCTATATCATACCTAGCCTGGCTTGGGTCAGTGTCAGGATCCACAATATTACCTTGTCCTGCTGCTGCCTCTTGTGAACATACTCCCTTAACCAACTCAATTAACCTAATTAACCCTAATAAAACCTACCAATAACCTGGTATGAGTGTTTCGGGCCAGAACTCTGAACTTGAAACAAAGGATTCTTATAAGGTACTAAGTCAGTGGAATTGATAGAGACAGTACTTATCTAGTTCAGCATGGTTCAGTACGATAAATTTAATCCTACAACAAATAATGGTTTCCTAGTGATATAATGATTTGTTTATATAGAGCATATAAATTAGGAGCCTTAGCCAGGATTCAATTCGGAGAGATTCAGAGAGCAGAGAAGGAGGCAGGACCTCAAGCTCTGGGAACCAAGGAGAGAGATAGGCCTCTAAGAGAGCTAATTGGGCTCTAGGAAAGGACACAAAACTTTGAAGGAGACAATAAAGGATTTGCATTTTAACACCTGGCTGTTCTTGTGGTGATTACTGAACTGAAAGGAAGGCTGCCTCCAGAGACCCCAAGGAAACTGAAACAGAGAACATTACAAATGAGCCCCTCTTACTTTAGTATCTCACGATTCTCTGAGAGTATGTCACCCTATAATTGGCATAATGAGGACAGATCTGCCCCCCTCTACAGATAGTGCTCAGCAAAAATGTTCACTACACTCTGCCATCTTGGCTTTCCCTCCCTCCCCAATAACATATGTGTGTGTGTTTATATTTTAAATAAAATAAAATATAAGGGAGGCTTTGATCACATATCTAGGAAAGAGCTGAGAGACCAAATTCAGCTCCCTCTTTTTATAAAACCCCAGACAGTTTAAATGATTTTCCTAAGATTCACATAGTGTTCTCATGAGAAGAGAATTTTAATCCAGAACTTTGAACTTCATAATTAATTTAATGAGTTGAACTCAATCAGCCTGATGAGATGATAGGATTCCAACTTTTGTCTAAGCTGGAAGAATGTGAAAATAGCTCACCTCCTCACCTTATACACACATTAGTTCCCAGTGACTCAAAGAGCCTCTATGATTTTGGTGACTGAGAATGATGGGCAGGTTCAGACCCACCCCAAATCAGGATCAATAAAAATATACACAACTTTTTTGCTCTCCATTATCTTTCTTCTCCTTTCTCTTCTTGCCCTCTTCCCAGAGTGCAGCAAGATGGGGATTTCCTTTTTCCACCTCAGGCCCAGAAACAAAAACTGAGAACATAAGAGGAGAAACCTGAGAAAGGAATTCTTGGACACCTAGCTCCTGGCTATCTTTTTTTACTTATTTATATTCCTGCGCCTAGGTCTGGAATTATAGATCATTTTCCCCATTTGGGAAATGACCCAGATTTGGAAGTTTTCAAGTCCTAGTATCTGGAAATTGGCCTCCCAGCCCTGTTTGTAGTGGCTAGAAGCTGGAAAATGAATGGATGCCCATCAATTAGAGAATGGTTGAGTAAATTGTGGTATATGAATGTTATGGAATATTATTGTTCTGTAAGGAATGACCAGCAGGATGAATACAGAGAGGACTGGCGAGGCTTACATGAACTGATGCTGAGTGAAATGAGCAAAACCAGGAGATCATTATATACCTCAACAATGATACTGTTTGAGGATGTATTCTGATGGAAGTGGATCTCTTCGATAAAGAGAGCCTTAATTGATCAAAGATGGACAGAAGCAGCTACACTCAGAGAAAGAACACTGGGAAATGAATATAAACTGCTTGCATTTTTGTTTTTCTTCCCGGGTTATTTATACCTTCTGAATTCAATTCTCCCTGTGCAACAAGAAAACCGTTCGGTTCTGCACACATATATTGTATCTAGGATATACTGCAACCCATTCAACATGTAAAGGACTGCTTGCCATCTGGGGGAAGGGGTGGAGGGAGGGAGGGGAAAATCGGAACAGAAGTGAATGCAAGGGATAATGCTGTAAAAAATTACCCTGGCATGCGTTCTATCAATAAAAAGTTATTAAAAAAAAAAAAAGGAAATTGGCCTCCAAGAGGGAAATTTCCTCAATAGCAGCTTTCTGGGGCAACCGTTGCCCTAACAGCCAAAGGATGAAAGCTTATGGAAAGGGAAAGAGAGAGCACATGGTATTGGGAGAGATGCCATGTTGTGGTCCACACTTGTAACACCAATAATGATGTTACAAGATCAATGTCTCCCAGGGGTAAAATTTCTTAATATTTTTATTTGAACTTTTGAGTTTTAAATCTATCCCTCTCTCCCCTCCCTGATCCCTTAGGTGGTAAGCAATCAGATATAAGTTACACATGTGCAATCATGTGAAATGTTTCACTATTGGTCATTTTATATAAGAAGACTCAAATAAAAAAAATTGAAAGAAAGTTTTTAAAAATAGCATGGTTCAGTTTGTATTCACTCAATATCAGTTCTTTTTCTGGAGGCAGATTGTATGCTTCATCATTAGTGCTTTGAGGCTGGCTTGGATCATTGTATTGCGGAGAATAGCCGTGTCATTTGCAGTTGATCATCATACGATATGGCTATTCCTGTGTAATGATCTGGTTCTGCTCACTTCACTGGGCATCAGTTCATGTAACTCTTTCCAGGTTTTTCTGAAATCATGTTGCTTATCATTTTCTTGTAGCACAAAAATCTTCCATTACAATCATATACCACAGCTAATTGAGCCACTCCCTAACTAATGGCTATCCCTTTGATTTCCAACTCTTAGCCACCACAAAAAGAACTGCTGTGAATATTTTTTGTGCAAATAGTTTCTTTACCCTTTTGTGGATGTCTTTGGGATATAGACCAAAGAGAATGCACAACTTCATAGCCCTTTGGGTGGAGTTCCCAAATTGCTCTCCAGAGTGATTGGATCAACACAACTCCTCTCACAGTGCTCTGCCCTCCCAATTTCTCACAACCCCTCCAACATCCAGCATTTTCCGTTTTTGTCATATTAACCGCTCTATGGTGTGAGATGGTACCTCTTTTAGTTTTAATTAGCATTTCTCTAATCAATAGTGATTTGGAGCATTTTTTTATATAACTTTGATTTCTTTATCTGAAAACTACCTCCAAACTCCAACTTTTAAGAATGAAAGTTGCTTAAAAATGGAATAGTTTGCCTATATACATCATGGTTTCCTTTCTCAAAGAAGAGATTGCATGTCCACTCTGAGGAACATAGTATAGTGGAGATTTCTTCTTAGGTAAAGATTAAACTGATCTGAAATTCTGTAATTTTTAATTCTATTGCAAAAGATATACCACATTCTCTGTGGAATAAGGGTGCTGTCTAAATCCTAGGTCCCTTATTGTAAAGGGTAGAATTGTGAAAGAGTATACTTGAAAGAAGGTGTTAATTCAGTGGAATTGATAAAACAATAATTATCTAGTTTAGCGTGGTGATTAATAGTTCTCTAGTTCAGTGTGATTGATTTAATCTTACAACAAGGTGTTAACTCAGTGGGATTAAGATAATGGTTCTCTAGTTTACATGTACTTAGTACTTAATATAGTTCTACAAGATTGATACCTATGATGATGTAATTATAATAGAGTATGTAAGAGCCAATAAGGACAGGGAGAGAGACGTTCCATCTCCCACCATCGTGGTGGCTGTCCTGTCCTCCTGCTTTCTCCACTAAAACGAAGGCTGGTCCAGAAATCTCCAGAAAGCTAACTGGGACCCTACATCTTATGATGAAAAAATGCTATTCGAAAAAAAAAAGAAAAGAAAAAATGCTATTCGTTCCCAGAGAAAGAACCGATGCAGTCTGAATATAGGTCAAAGCATACTTTTAAATTTTCTTTATTTTTTCTCAGTGGGTTTTTTTGGGTCTGTGTTTTTGTTTACAATATGACTAACGTGGAAATATGTTTTGCATGATTTCATTGCATAATCTATATCAAATTGCTTGCCTTTTCAATGGAGGGACAGGAAGGAAGGGAATTTGGAACTCAAAACATTAAAAACAAATATTAAAAATTGTTTTTATGTTTTATGTAATTGGAGGGAAGTGAAAGACTAAATGGAAAAATAAACAAATAAAGTTACAGAAAAGTTATTAAAGGAGGTTAAATAAATAAAACCTAGGTTGCTGCCTAGAGAGAGTTCTGGGGGGGAAAAGTCTCTCCTCACCTCCTTTTCTGGAGTCCTTGCTGAAGAGAATAGGACTGAGGCTAGAAGTTTGGGAGATCTGCTAGGAGGCAGGAGCTAGTGGAGCATCCCAGAGCAAACCCTGCCCCTCCTCCCCAGGGGGAGTTGAGGTTCAGACCTCAGTGAATAGGTCTTTCTTCTTGAAGCTGCCTCGTGGATAATGATGACGGAACCGGATGCGGTTTCCTTGACCATAAGGAAATGTCCTGTCTGTATCTGAGGCGGATGGGGACTGAAGTTCCTGAACCTGATTGATGTGATTGGGGGAGGCGGGGGGAGGCCTGCAGAGTCCAAGGCCTTCCCCATCCCCGCTTTTTCCCAGTTCTTGAGGTCCTTGAACTGGACACTCTCAGTCAGATGCAAGGATGCTGGTGGAACTGGAAAGGGGCCAAGTGGGCAAAAGGGAGGAGAACTCTGGGATGATGTTGTTGTCTCGGATAAGCCCAGCACTTTGCTGGCTTTGTCTTTGTTATCTCTCTCTCAGCCTTTCCTGGGTATTTACTTTAACTCTTTTTCCTCATTGACTTTGGGCCCAGATCAACTCTAGTCATTTATCAGTTACTGATGGAGACCCACCCTGGGTGTGGGGAGGGAGCAGCTCTCAGAGGCCCGAACTCCCCAGGGAGGAGAGGTCAGGGCACCCACCTCAGCCAGTGGGTAATAAGTGGGGAGGAGCCCCTGGAGCAGCAGCTGCCAAGGCGTTGTACAGCATTGCCCTGCCTTACCAGTTGGGCTCGGGCCAGACGCCATGATTGGCAGCCCCTTCCCACTCTGTGGTTCATAATTCTCTTTTCTCCATCTCATCTCTGTTCCCAGGAACGTGGATTGGGGAGTTCCGATAGAAGGAAGAGGGGGTTTAGAACAAGCAAGACCAGTTCTGCTAGTCACAAATGGAAGTGGTGGGCTTAAAAACCCCCTCCTGGGGGCAGTTTAAACCTGATAGAACTAGCAAGAGCGATCCAGGAACCAGGGACTAGCTGCCTACAATCTCTGCCTGCGTCCCAGCTTAGGGCAGACTTGTCCATCCTAGGGTCTGAGTGCTGAGGTTGGGAAGGGGACCCCAAAAGTCTGGGATCACAGACCGGTGTCTGAGGTGTCTCAAAAGAATTTGCAGACTTGAATTCATCTCCTTAGGCAAGGGGCAAAGTTGATTGTAATAGTAACGCCATTACAAAGCAGACTGAATTCTAAGAGAATTCAGCAGAGAAACAGGAGCAAGGAGACACATCTCTGCAGCTTTCAATCATTGATAAGCTATTTCTATGGCTCATGGGTAGGAAGGAGGAGTGGGCTCCAATTTGGTTCTCCCTGACCCACTGACTATCCATCTGCCAGTCAGCAGTGAATTGGGGAGCAGAGTATCCAGAGGCCAGAAGCCATCAAACAGATGGGGTGTGGAAGTTTCCTGAGGCAGACTCCAAAGCCAGAAGAGCTAAAATTGCTGACTAATTGCCAGAACAGAAGCCCCTGTAAAATCAAGGGACCACCTATTACATCATGGGAAAAATCCAGATCTGGAAACTCTAACTAGAATTAGGGGGTGGGGAACAGGGAGACAGCTTGGCTATCACTTCACAGGCCATAACGCAAAGCCATTGGGCCAAAATCTGCCCCTAGTCAGGAGTCCCAGGACTTAGAGTTTCCTATCCCAAGCCCCTCACTTCTCAGAGAGGTCACTCCCCTAGGATCAAAGGCCAGATTTGACAGGGTCTCCCGATCCCAAGCCCAGAAGCCCCCTGGAGTTAGCCCCAGGCCATGATGGATCAGTCCCGGAGCCCCAACCTCTCCAAAGATGCTGGCATATTGGGGGGGGATGAATAGAGAAAAGCTGTGGGTGCTCCGCCTCTGGCTGGGGCATCTGGGTAGAGCACGTGCTCTGACAGAACTCCTCAGGGGCAGCCTGAGCAGTGAGCCCCAGGCCTCATCCCAAAGTGAGCCATGCCGGTGTGAGCAGCGCCAGAGGCGAGGGGCCACCCCCACTCCATTCAGTTCAGTCCAACTCTAATTAACAAGCATTTGGGGGCTGGATGCTGGGGGTGTGAGACAAGAATCAAGTAGCTCGTACCCTTGGAGGGCTTACGGAGGAGGGAATGGGGAGAGGGGAAAGGACAGGAGGTCCCAAGACTGAGCCCCAGCTGAAGACTAAGACTTGGGAAAGTGCCAGGACCCGGATATAGGTGTTGGTATTGTTGCTGGCAGAAACCAGAGGAACCTTGTGTTGGGGAAAAGGGCGGAGGGCCAGCGGGTAAACAGGGGCCCACCACCCACCCTCAGCCTTCCTCCTCAGCCCAGGGCCCACCTAGCTCCCATCTGGCACCCTGGTCTCAGGGCACCTCAGCCTCCATCCCCCAGCTGTCTACCGCAGGCTTAGATACAGCTTCGCTGCCTTCTCGGGGAGCTCCCCTATCCTCCCAGCCCCAATTCCTCGACTCCATCTTCCCTAGGACCAAGGTGTGGGACTTGCCCCTCCCTCCAAGCCCTTCCTCACTCCCAACCTTCCCAAGATGGCCCCTCTTCGCCCTCCCACCGGCCCACCTCAGCCCCTGCCCTGGACTTCCCCTCCATCCCAGAATTTGTGCTCACCCCGCCCCAGCACCCCCTCCAGGAAATTGGCACCCTGTGGGCCCAGCTGACCCAAGGTGTGGTCCCAAGCTCCCTTATAAAACCCGCTCGATGGGGCTGCTCTGGAGCTCCTGGGACCTGAAGGTGAGCTGGTCCTGCCCCACCCCAGAGCCCGGCCTTCGGCTCTCAGCAGGGCTGCGGACATCCCCCTCTCCGGGTCTCCCCTCCTCCGGGGCCCTCCTGGGGTCCCAGCCCAGGCCTCCCCTTGCCCGGTCCTGCCTCCATCCCTCCCACCCCAGAAGCTGGCTTAGACGGGCCCAGCCCCCCAGGGACAGTGTTCTCCAGGCACAAAAGACTTTCCTTCTCCCTTACAGAGATGGGGGCCCAGAAGAGCTGGTGGCCAATCTGGGCTGGAGTCAGCTTCTTGCTGGGTGAGTATAAGCCCGGACTCCTGGGACGTCCGTGGCTCCTCTCCTCCCGGGCTCCCAGGGCTGCCGTCGCCCGCCATTACTGTCCGCCTAGAACCCGCGCTGGCTCTTTGTGAGGTTGCCTAGTTGAGAGCCACGCTCCCCTTTCTCTGCCTCCCTTTCTCTCATGGAGTGCTCCTCGGCCTCCCCCCAGTCTCTGCCCTGGGGAAACTGAGGCACGGGGTGTCACCTCCATGAGCATTTGGCAACCACAGGATGGCGAAAGGCAGAAGGAAGGAGAGAGCGCTGGGGAGGGGGAGGATTCGTGAGCTGCCTGTGCTCAAAGTCTGGAAGACCCAAGGAGAGACTTTTATCCCCGCTTCTCCCCTGGCTTGTGATTGGGCCCGAGCTCTGGAAATACCCATCTTGCAGCTGGGCAGCGGAGAGCCCTTCGCCGGCCCCCTCGGGGGGGTGTGACTGGCATGGGGAGAGAGCTTGGTGATAACTTTCACAGGGCGGGGAGAGGGATTAGAAAGTGGGGGAGGGAGAGCAGAGGGGGAAGAGCTGGGGGCCCGGTGCCCGAGAGGGGGAGGCCAGCAGAATCAGGGGCCTCCGAGTGGGAACCCCAGCAAGCACCGGCTGAGACGGGAAGAGAGAGGGGTTGGGTAAGAGTTGGACACCTTCTGTGTCATTGCATAGACACGTGTGGGCAGATACATACGTGTACACTGTGTACATGTGTGTATATATGATGCATGCTGTGGGTGCTTATACACTTGCATAAATGAATACACACACATGCTTAAATATATATGCCCCCATGGAACACATTTATTCACATGTTACAAATGCAGTAGACATGCTCATATACATGTAGATGTGGCACATTTGTGCACATGTTTAATATGTTTATATCCATGGACCATGTGTTTATATGTATGTAGCTATAGCATGTGTGATATATTGATATGCTATATATGAACGTGTAGTGTGCACACTATACACACAACATATGTGCACATACATGTGTATATGACGTGTATATGTGCACACTGTGGTCTATATTTTATACACGTGTGTATGAATACACACATGTGTTTAGATGTCTCCATATCACGCTGGGAGCGATATATTTCTATATGTAAGTAAAATTTACATAGGCTTCTAGGCACATGTATGCACACTGGGTATGATCTATCTGTGTGCATCTGTCCATAATGTGAATCTGTATTAGGAACATATTTGTCAACACGTTTCGCTGCCTATGTTTGCACACTGTGTGGTGCATCTGTG
This sequence comes from Antechinus flavipes, assembly GCF_016432865.1. Taxonomy (NCBI): domain Eukaryota; kingdom Metazoa; phylum Chordata; class Mammalia; order Dasyuromorphia; family Dasyuridae; genus Antechinus; species Antechinus flavipes. The sequence goes on from NC_067400.1 coordinate 612,687,868, forward strand.
TGCATGGGGGTACGAATGTTTATTGCAGGGTGTGGGTGCGCTGTGCTGACATGTTTAAATACATGTGTGTTTGTGTACATGTGTGCATTGTGTGTGTTATAGTTCGGTACAAATGTACATGCGTGCGTTTGTGTATGTATTTGTATATAAATGACACGGCTGTATCAGAGGCATAGACGCTGCATGGAGACATGCACCCTGGGTAATATTTATATGCACGTGTACAAGTAGACCTAGAGTGTGCATTTGCCCATATTGTGTAGCATGCACAGAGAGGAGCTGGAGCCTTTCTGGGGAGCGAACGAGGGAATGCACAGAGGAAAGGCCAGGGGGCCTAGGGCAGAGCCCGGGGACGTGCTCATGCACACCGTGCAAAGGGTAAAGCCCTGAACTCCCCAAAAGCCAGGGAGAGTCAGCACCAGCCAGCCCTGGGGAGGTCGTTGGCGAATCTTAGAGAAAGTAGCTGTGATTCATTGGCCGGGAGAGGTGAGATGGAGAAATGGAGGCACGGGGTGGACAGCTTTCCCCGGGCTCTCAGCTGCAAAAGGGAGAGAGACCCAGGATGACAAACAATAAGCACCTCCTCTCCCCCACCCTGCAAAAAAGTCCTTGCACGCAATAGCCCAATTCTGTTGTCAGTCTCCTGGCATTTATTAAGCACCTATTGTATACCAGGCACTGGGATAAGTGCCAGGGATATAAAAATAGGAAAAAAAATCCCTGCCTTTGGGGAGCCCACAGTCTAATGGAGGAGAAAACATGGAAGCAATTCTGAACAAACACATTATAGCAAGGATAAATAGTAAGAAAGCAACAGACTGGGAAAGGCTTCCTAGAGAAGTTCGGATTTTAGGGGGAGTTTGAGGGAAGCCTTCAGAGGGAGGTGAGGAAGGCAAGCATTTGGCCTTGAGAAGGCAAGAGAGACACGGGATGGAAGGAGGAATAGGGAGGGAAGGAAAGCTAAGAGGCCCGGAAAAGTGGGAAGGGACAAGGGCATGAGGGGCTTTAAGGGTTAGAGCATTTTATATTTAATGCTGGAACCAGGGGAGGTTAGTAAACGGTGGTGGGGAGGGGGGAGACCTGAATTTTAAAAGATTTGATCACCAAAGAAAGGATGGATGGGAATAAGAAGACATTGGAAGAGGCAGCCGCCATCCTAGCAGCTACTGCAGCCGTCCAGGAGTGAGATGATGAGGGCCGGTACCCAAGCAGGGGCAGTAGCAGAGAAGGGGACTTTTCAAGAGCTTTAGAAGTGGCAGGATTTGGCCACAGAGAGGGTACAAAAGGTGAGAGACGGACGCTATTACTTAGGTTGTAAGCCTGAAGGATTTGGGAGGGGGAAGAAGAGTATTACCCCCTACAGTAATAAGGTAGCAAGGGGGTCAGCTTCAGAGATAAAATAACACGGGGGGTTCTGGATGCTTAATTTAAGGCATCCAGGAGACATGCGGCTCCAGGCAGGTGGAGATTTGAGACTGGATGGTCCTCCTCAGCCTCTCCCCATGGGTGACCCCAACCTCTCTCCCACTCCCTAGGGCTGGCTCCCAGGGCCTCTGAAGGGTGGGTAAGCGCGGCTGGCTGGGAATTCCTCACTGCCTTCCTGCAAAATGATGACCCTGGCTACAGCTCAGCCCACCTCCACCTCCTTCTCTCCAGCCTTACCAGCAGCCCCGCCACTGTCACCATTCTAAGCCAGGTGACTAAGACCTCAGAGACTGTCACCGTGGGTACAGGACAGACGGTTACGGTCAATGTCAGCAGTGCGGCTGAAATGACCAGCAGTGCGACTGCCCCCCGAGCCATTGTCGTCCGCTCGGACCAGGCTATCATGGTCCAGGCGGTCAGCGCCAAGCCAAACTCGGCCGAACTGACCTTAGTTTACCCCATCGACATTCTGGGCACTGAGTACTTCGTGCTCACCCCTCCAGGGACCTCGGCTAAGAATGTCAAAGAGTTTGCGGTGGTGGCTGGGGCCTCCGGGGCCTCCGTCACCGTCCAGCTGAAAGGCTCGGCCACTTTCCAGGGCCGGTTCCACCCGGCGGGCAGTACCCTGGCGCTGGAGCTGGGGCCCTATGCCGTGGCGCAGGTACAGAGCTCGGCCGACCTCTCTGGCTCTCGGGTGGTGGCCAGCCGCCCGGTGGCCGTGCTCTCCGGCCATAGCTGTGTCCAGAAGCACACCTCCTGCAATCACGTGGTGGAGCAGCTGCTGCCCCGGGCTCACTGGGGAACCTCTTACGTGGTCCCTGCCGTGTCCTCCCAGGCTCGCTACGACATGGCTTATATAGTGGCTGGCGAGACCACACGGCTGACTTTCAGGCACGGGGGCTCTTCTGGCTCTCGGGGGCTCCAGGCTGGCGAGGTAATGGAATTCGATATCCGCCCGTCCTACCCCCTCTACCTCTCAGCCAGTGCCGGGATCCAGGTCCTGCTCTTCGGGACAGGGGCCGAGCGAGGGTCAGTGACCTACGGCCCCTTCCTGGCCTTGGTCCCTCCGGTGGATAGCTACTGCTCATCCTACGTGATCAGTGGGGTGCCTGGGACCGAAGGCATCGCCCTCCTGGTGGCAAAGACAGACGCCGTGGGAGGCGTTACTATGGACGGCCAGACTCTGGGGCCAAAGATCACGTGGGCAGCTGTGCCCGGCAGTGAGTTCTCCTATGCAGAGATGAGTCTTGGGACAGATGGCGGGAGACACAGTGTTGAGGCTGGAAGTCCCTTTGGGCTGCTGACTCTTGGGCTGGCTCCTTCTGTGGGGCTTGGGATGGCAGCTGCATGTGGCCAGGGTGAGTGACGGGAGGAGGTGGCGGCAGTGGGAAGGGGTCAGACCCATCGGCCATCCTCAGCCTCATCCACGTGTCCCTTTGACTTTCCTCATCACCAGCAAGGAGGCTTCTAGGCGGTACATTTTTTAGTTCATCAGAGTGCTCTACAGACCACTAGGACAGAAGGAGAAAATAGATGAGCAATTTAACAAGCAGATCAGAAGTCCGGCAGACGGATGTGGCCTAATAGTAACAGGAGATCTCATTTTATAGACATTTACAAAAGCAGCTTCTTCTTGTTGTCTTAATTAGATTCTTTACAAGGTAGAGAGAAACCAATAAGGCAGAATTCTATATTGGACTGGACGTTTAGCTAGTGCCGGGATAGAAAACTGACCATTGCATCCTGGAATTTGTGATAGAAAAAGAAAAAAAAGTCATTTTGTTTTATTTTATTACATTTTTAAATTTAAATTTTTGTTTAAATCTCGTATTTTCCCAATATATCTTTTTAACCAGAGAGCAATCCCTTGTGACACAGAATGAAATAAGAAGGGGAAAAAAGATAAGCAAAAGTGACTTGTCATCCAAGTCAGAAAACATACGTAGTGTAGTGTTCCATATCCATCATTCCCCACCCTGGACTTTAAGGGAGATTTCAAAGCGTCCAGAGGAAGAATACATAGAGGATGAAGATTGACCCTATAAGAATGGGAGCGTCATAATTAAGAATAAGTTATGAGTGATGAGAAGAGCTAAAAAAAAGTTATTTAAAAAGGTTTTGGAATTTTTTTTAAAGCTAAATTTAGGAAAAGGTAAAAGGTAAAAACTTCTGCCTGAGATGGAGAGGAATTAGAGAGATTAAATTCTCATCTCAGTTCTTTTTTTTGCCACCAAGTCTTAGAGTAGAAAGCAAATATGAGAAATGGCCAGTTGGGATTCAATACCCCCGATAAGCAATGAGCTTAGCAGGGAGCGCCCAACTGCCCCCTGGGAGTCTGAGCCACCGTGGCAGATGAATGTGCCCCTGGGTGATCGAGTGGCAATGGGAGGGCTGACCCGTGGTCAGCCATCTCTGAAAGACCGTGCCCTTGGATGTGCTCAGACCTGGATGAACGGCATTTTCTATTAACGAATGAGTCTCAGCTGGGGAGGGCTGGGGGGGGTGGGTAGATAGCCCATGTTTGGTCTCATTTTGTTTTAATGTTCTATCAGTGGCTAGTATGAAAGCATGAATAGTCTTATCAAATGTATCAAATGATCACATCACAGTAGCAGTCAGGAATTAACAAAGGATGAATTATTAAAAATTAACAAAAGAATCCCATTAATGGGAGTCAAGGTAATATTAATTTGGGGGTCTAAGAAATTTCCACCTAAGTACAACAAGGTCAAGATCTGGTTAGATTGCAGTTTGTTTGGAAAACAAAAAAAAGAGCCGAGGGTTTAAGTAGACCGCATCTCAATGTGAGACAGGGCAGCTGGAGAGGTTGGGCTTCCCTCACGGGGTAGAGGGAATTGAGTAAGAGCACCGTTAAAGGGGGTAAATGTAGAGACTCGGCCTTGGGACTAAAAGCCCCTCAGGAGTACAAGAGGGCGAAGATCTGGGAAGAACGTGCTTTTTCTAAGCAAGAGCTGGGGGCTTTCGCACTCAAGTCCAACGTGAGTTGCCAGGAAAAGGTCCCAGAGAGAAGCAAAGCTGCTAAGGATGAGGAGCTCCTCCTCTTCCCTTTAAACCCCGACTGTGGAATAGTGGTGGGTCCTGGGCGCCGTCTGTGGGAATTACACTGACAATCTGGAGCGGGTCCAGAGGAGGGCCGACAGGATGGGGAGGGGTCTCTGGTCCGAAAGAGGACCCCTAACTAAACTATAAGTTTCACAGCAGGAACTGTTCGTGGTTCGCTTCTGTCGTCCCCAGCCTTAGTACCTTTGTGCCTGGCACACAACTGATGCTTAATTAATGCCTGTAGAACTAATGTAATCTTTCCCAACAGTTTCTTGCTTCACTCCTCAGCTGCCCTTCCCATTTCTTCTCCCCGAGTTCTCTCCCCTGTACCCTCCATCCGCTCACCAGCCCTTCCTCCGCAAGGGCTACCTCTCCGCCTCTCCCCCACCCGTAACTGCTGTTATTTTTCTCTCTTCCCAGTCCCCCTGCCCACCGCGGACGCATCCTGCTCTGGGGTCAAATGTGGGCCCCAGGAGCGCTGTCAGATGGTGGCTGGCAAGCCCACGTGTGTGGCCGCCTCCAGCGCCACGTGCTGGGCCCAGGGCGACCCCCACTACACGACCTTCGACGGCCGCCGCTACGACTTCATGGGCACGTGCTCCTACACGCTGTCCGAGCTCTGCGGCTTTGACTACTCCCTGCCCTCCTTCAGTGTGGAGACCAAGAACGAGCATCGGAACAGCAAGAAGGTGTCCTCCGTGAGCCTGGTGACCATCAGCGCTTACAGCCAGGTGGTCTCCCTGGCTCGAGGGGAGCACGGCTTTGCCCGGGTGAGCTGGGCACTGGGATGAGGGCCCTGCCAGCCACGCCGGCCGGGGCCCACCCCTTGAATCCCACCCTTGGGCAACTCGGGAACAAAGGCGGGATCTCGGATCTAGAGGAGGAAAGGATTTCGGAATGCATCCAGCCCAGAAAAGCAAACCCCGTCCAGAGAAAATAAAGCCACGTGCCCAAGGTCTCCCGGGCAGCAAATGCTAGAACCCGGTCTCAGCCACGCCCAGTAGGGCCGGAGCCCCTGTTCGGGGGTGGGGGGACATGATCCTGTCCTTGGGAAGCCCTTCCTCTACCCCCCTGAGCTCCTAATTCCCAGAGGGACCGTTTCAGGAGAGGGGAGGAGTCGTTCTGGGGGCTCTGAAGGGGAAGAGGGCACCCGTGGAGCTGACCGACCCTGCTTCCTCCGCAGATCAACAACCAGAAGTCTCGGCTGCCGGTGTCCCTGCACGACGGGAAGCTGAAGGTGTTCCAGAGCGGGACCCAGGGGGTGATCGAGATGGACTTTGGGCTTCGCATCACCTACAACTGGGACTGCCGGCTGAGCCTGACCCTACCATCCCGCTTCCAGAACGAGGTCTGCGGGCTCTGTGGGAACTACAACGGGGACCCCGCAGACGACTTCCTCAAGCAGGACGAGACCCTGGCCGCCGACGCCGTGGAGTTCGCCGAGAGCTGGAAGCTCGACGACGGTGACCAGTTCTGCTCCAACGACTGCCAGGGAGGCTGCCCCAGCTGCACCCCCGGGCAGAACCAGCACTACGAAGGCGACAAGGTCTGCGGGATGCTGAGCCTGGCGACGGGCCCCTTCGCCCTCTGCCATGGCGTCCTGGACCCCCAGAGCTTCCTGAAGGACTGCGTCTACGACCTGTGCGCCAACAACGGTGACCGGCCCAGCCTGTGCCGCGCCCTCGACTCCTACGCCACGGCCTGTAGGGAGCAAGGGGTCACCATCCGGGACTGGCGGACCGCTGCTGGCTGCCGTGAGTGTCTGGGGAGGGGGACAGAGGCCCCGGGGAGGAGGAGTGGTGGGAAAAGCCCTGCGGGCCCCAGCACGGCTGGGTGTCCCAGCTGCTTCTGTCCTTCCCCTGCCTGGTGCGGACCGTGGGGGCGGGCACAGGGGGGCAGCACAGCCGGCCCGGGCGCTGGGCTGCTAACGCCCCTCTGCCTTCCCCACAGCCATGACCTGCCCTCCCAACAGCCAGTACTCCCCCTGCAGCAGCGCCTGCCCCGCCTCCTGCTTCGGGGACTTGGCCCCCGCTGACTGCGACTCCCGGCCCTGTGTGGAGGGCTGCGTGTGCAAGAAGGGCTTCCTGCTGAGCGGGGACGCCTGTGTGCCCAGCGCGTCCTGCGGCTGCCAGCACCAGGGCCTCATGCTGGCCCCCGGGGAGGCGGTCTGGGGCGATGAGCTGTGCCGCGAGCGCTGCGTGTGCAACGGGAAGACGCAGCAGGTGGAATGCAAGAACACGGGGGGCTGCCCGGCGGGAGAGCGCTGCCGGGTGCAGGGTGGGCTCCAGGGCTGCTACCCAGACCGCTTCGGGACGTGCCAGGCCTCCGGGGACCCCCACTACATCAGCTTCGACGGGCGGCGCTTTGACTTCATGGGCACCTGCGTCTACCTGCTGGCGGGCTCCTGCGGCCAGGACGCGGCCCTGCCCTCCTTCCGGGTCCTGGTGGAGAACGAGCACAGGGGCAGCCAGACCATGTCCTACACCAGGGCCGTGCGCGTCCAGACCCGCGGCGTGGAGGTTGCCGTCCGCAGGGAGCACCCCGGCCGGGTCCTGGTGAGTGCAGGGGCTCCGGGGGGCGGCCGGGCCGAGCAGGAGGGGGCAGTGCAGCGGGAGGGACCGGTCACTCAGAGGCCCGACACCCTCGGGGGGGCTTGCAGGCCACTTTGGTCACTCTCGCGCCTCCCACGGGCACCGGGGGTTACCGAAGGCCCCCTCGGCCCCCGATGACCCTGCGTCCCTCCGCCTGCCTGCAGGTGGACGGTGTGCTGCAGTACCTGCCCCACCAAGCGGCCGGGGGCCAGGTGCAGATTTTCCAGAGCGGGTACGACGCCGTGATCCGCACCGACTTTGGCCTGACCGTCTCCTACGACTGGAACGCCCGCGCCAAGGTCAAGGTTCCCGTCAGCTACGCCAACGCCCTGTGCGGCCTCTGCGGCAACTTCAACGAGGACCCCAAGGACGACTTCGCCCTGCGGGACGGCTCCCTGGCCGCCGACGCCTTGGCCTTCGGCCAGAACTGGCAGGAGGAGGCCCTCCCCGGCTGCGGGGCTGGGAGTCCGGGCGAGTGCCCACAGCTGGACACCCTGTTAGCGCAGCAGGCGCAGAGCAAGAAGGAGTGCGGGCTCCTGAAGGACCCGGCGGGGCCCTTCCGCGACTGCCAGGCCAAGGTGGACCCCGACAGCTTCTTCCGGGACTGCGTATATGACCGGTGCCTGCTGCCCGGCCAGCCCGACGCGGGCTGCGATAACCTGGCTGCCTACGTGGCCGCTTGCCACGCCGCCGGGGCCACCGTCCACCCCTGGAGGACTGACCACTTCTGCCGTGAGTAACAGCTCTGGGGGGCCGGGGCCCAGGTGGGGGAGGGGGAGGGTCCTGGGGGGAAAGAAGAGTCCTAGAGATCGGGCTTCAGGCCCCGCCTCGGACACTCGGCCCCATCACTAGTTTCCTGGGCTCAGGGATGGTCCCCAAGGGAGAGATGAGCCCCCGGTCCCCGGAGAGACCCCTCCCCGCCAGGGCCCAGGTGACCCCCTCCTTCCTCCCCCAGCCGCGGCGTGCCCCGCCCACAGCCACTACGAGGAGTGCTCCCGGGGCTGCCCCGCATCCTGCAGCGACATCTCTGTGCCCGGGGGCTGCGGCTCCGAGTGCCGCGAGGGCTGCGTGTGCGACGAGGGCTTCGCTCTAAGCGGGCAGGACTGCGTGCCCCTGGCCCAGTGCGGCTGCCTCTTCCGCGGCGTGTACTACAGCCTGGGCCAGTCCTTCTACCCGGGCCCCGGCTGCGACTCCCTGTGCCAGTGCGGGGAGGGTGGTGTGGTCACCTGCTCGCCCTCCGCCTGCGGCCCCCACGAGGACTGCCAGGTGGCCGGCGGCGCCCTGGGCTGCGTGGTCGTGGGCTCGGCCACCTGCTCGGCCTCCGGGGACCCCCACTACACCTCCTTTGACGGGCGCAAGTTTGACTTCATGGGCACCTGTGTCTACACCCTGGTGCGCACCTGCGGCTCTCAGAGCGGCCTGGAGGGCTTCGAGGTCCTGGTGGAGAATGTGGCCTGGGGCAGCGGGGCGGTCAGCGTCACTCGGGTGGTGACCGTCCGCGTGGCCGACGTCTCCTTGGTGCTGGAGCAGCACCAGTGGAAGGTCAAGGTGAGGGTCACCCGGAGAGGGCGGGCGGGGGGGGGGGGAGCGGCCCTCGAGGATTCTGGGCCGTCCCGCAAGAGGGGGGAGGCCGGAGGTGGGAGGCCAGCCCTGAGGCCCCTGCATCAACTATTACTTCTACCCAAAAAGGGCTCATTAAATCTTATTTCTTATCATTTATAGTCTCCATGACACTTGTCTTGCTCATCATAAATTAAAGACCTCGAATAACTTCTAAAACTACTAAAATAGTAATAAACAAAATTCACCCCTCCCTCCCTCTCCCAGGTGGACGGCGTGGCCCTGAACTTCCCCGTGGTCCTGTCCGGGGGCCATGTCCGAGCCTACCAGCACGGGGCGGAGGCTGTGATCGAGACTGACTTTGGCCTGCGGGTGGCCTACGACCTCGTCTACTCCGTCCGGGTCACCGTCCCCGGCAACTACCACAGCAAGCTCTGCGGCCTGTGCGGGAACTACAACGGGAAGCCCGAGGACGACTTCCAGAAACCCGACGGCCAGCTGGCCAGCAACCCCGCGGCCTTCGGGGACTCGTGGGAGACGGCCGTGCCCGGCTCCCCCTGCCGCCCCGTCTGCGACCCCGACTGCCCCAGCCCGCCCCAGTGCCGGCCCGAGCTGGCCGAGACCTACGGACAGGAGCGCTTCTGCGGCTTCCTCACCAGCCCCCAGGGGCCCCTGGCCGCCTGCCACGCCCTGGTCAGTCCCGGGGGCTACTTCGACGACTGCGTCTTCGACCTCTGCCTGGGCGGGGGCAGCCAGGACATCCTGTGCAACAGCATCCACGCCTACGTGGCCGCCTGCCAGGCCGCGGGGGGCACCGTCCAGCCCTGGAGGAGCGACAAGTTCTGTCGTGAGTGACCCGCGGGGGGCGGTGGCAGCCTGAGGGGCGGGGTGGGAGCGCTAAGGATGGGGGGACGAGGGACAAACGGGGACTGAGGGGCAGAGGGGACAAGGGAAAGAGGGACCGAGGGGACAGAGGGACAGAGGGGGACGGGGGGACAGAGGGACAGAGGGACAGGGGAAAGAGGGACAGAGGGACAGAGGGACAGAGGGACAGAGGGACAGGGGGACAGAGGGACAGAGGGACAGGGGGACAGAGGGACAGAGGGACAGGGGGACAGAGGGACAGAGGGACAGAGGGACAGGGGGACAGAGGACAGAGGGGACAAGGGAAAGAGGGACCAAGGGGACAGAGGGACAGGGGGACAGAGGGACAGAGGGACAGAGGGACAGGGGGACAGAGGGACAGAGGGACAGAGGGACAGAGAGACAGAGGGGGCCTGGGGGACAGAGGGGGACGGGGGGCTGGGGGACAGAGAGGTGACAGGAGAATTGGGGGGGCCAGAGCCCTGTCTTTTCACTCCTCGGCCATCTGGGACACATTGGGTGGCTCCCCTCCTGCCCTCACCCCTCGCCTATCCCCTTCCACCCCCAGCCCTGAAGTGCCCCCCCAACAGTCACTACGAGCTGTGTGCCGACACCTGCTCCCTGGGCTGCGCGGCCCTGAGCGCGCCCCCCAACTGCCCCGGCACCTGCTCCGAGGGCTGCCAGTGCGACGTGGGCTTCGTCTCCGACGGCCGGGCCTGCATCCCCCTGCAGGACTGCGGCTGCTACGTGGACGGCAGATACTACGAGGTGCGTCCCCCGCTCACGGGCCCCCGCCCCCCGGACCCTGCTCCGCTGTCTCCCGCCGCCTCTGACCCGAGGGGGCTGGGCAAGGCCCAGGCTGGGGGTGAAACGCCCGTTCCCTTCTCCCTCGCAGCCCAACCAGCCCGTGCTGCTCCACAACTGCAGCCAGCAGTGCACGTGCCGCCCCGGGCAGGGCCTGCAGTGCCAGGACCACAAGTGCGGCGCCGGGCAGGCGTGTGAGCCCTCAGACGGCCTCCTGAGCTGTGTGACCAAAGGTGAGCCTGGGGCCGGGAGGGAGGGAGGGAGGCCCCGCGGGGCAGAGGCGCTTGGCTCCTGGGGGCCGGGAAGGGACCCCAGGGACTGGGCCGAGGGCCCCGGGGGCAGGGGCTGAGTGGTTAAAGGGAAGAGAGACCTGGGGCCTCTGCAGAGAGGGCCCGAGGGTCTCAGCCCCCCCCCCCGGTCTCCTTTGTGCCCCCCAGACCCGTGCCAGGCTGTGACCTGCCTGGAACAGGAGACGTGCCAAGTGCAGAACGGCCAGGGCGTCTGCGTCCCCAACTACCAGGCCACCTGCTGGCTGTGGGGGGACCCCCACTACCACTCCTTCGACGGCCGAGACTTTGACTTCCAGGGCACCTGCTCCTACGTGCTGGCGGCCCTGTGTGGGGGGCCCTCGAGTCTCCCCGCCTTTACAGTCACCACCAAGAACGAGAACAGGGGGAATCCCTCCGTGTCCTACGTGCGCCTCGTCACCGTCACAGCCCACGGGACCAACATCTCTGTGCACAAGGGCGAGGCCGGCCGAGTGCGGGTGAGGGCCCGGGAGCCTCTGGGCGGGGGCAGCGGGGGCTCGGGGCCACAGCAGATGGAGCCTGCGCCCGGGGCTCGCTTTTGGGCCTGCGCAGCCGTGCCCTCATGGGCAAATCACAAGGTCCCCCCCGAGCCTTGGTCCCCCCATCTATCAAATGGGGATAATTATTCCTCAGGCATTTGTTTTGTTTGGGGTTTTTTCCATTCCATTTTCTTTATTTTTTCCTTACTTTTTAATTAAAGTTTTTGTTTCTAATACAAACACGGATAATTTTCAACACTCACCTCACGACACCCATGTCCTGATTTTTCCCTCCCTTGCTCCACCCCCTCCCCCAGGCGGCAAATGACCCAGCATAGGTTAACCGTGTTTCCACAAATCTCATGCCAGGGAACTGCTGGGAGGTTCAGACTGAGGGCCGGGCAGAGGCGTCAGCCCTCCTCGGGGGGGTCTCTGGCTGAGTGGGAGGAAGCCCCCGGGGTCCTAGATTTGGGGAAAGGAGACTCACCGAGCTGCAGGGAGAGGCTGAGAAGGGAGAACTTGAACTCAAGCCCAGCCCTCGGTCTCTCCCCAGTCCTTGGGTAGGGAGGGCGGGTGCGGGAGGCTCTGGGCCACCTTGGCCTGATGCCGCCCCCGGCTGTGCCCTTTGTCCCCCAGGTCAACGGCGTGCTGACCACTCTTCCGGTGAGTGAGGCCGGAGGGCGCCTGGTGGTGTCCCAGGGCCCCGGCCTGGCCGTGCTGGACACCGACTTTGGCCTCCGGGTCACCTACGACTGGAACTGGCGCGTGGAGGTGACCCTGCCCAGCAGCTACCACGGGGCTGTGTGCGGCCTGTGCGGGAACCTGGACAAGGACCCCGCCAACGACATGGCCTTCCCCAATGGGACCCTGGCTTCCTCCATTCCCAGCTGGGGCGGCAGCTGGCGGGTGCCCGAGTGGGACCCTTTCTGCTGGGACGAGTGCCACGGGAACTGCCCCATGTGCGAGGAGGACAAGAAAGAGCAATACGGGGGCCCCGACTTCTGTGGGCCCCTGGCCCCCGGCGCGGGGGGCCCCTTCTCGGCCTGCCACGCCCACATCAAGCCCGACCCCTTCTTCACCGGCTGCGTCCTGGACGTCTGCCTTGGAGGCGGCTCTCAGGACATCCTGTGCCCGGCCCTGGCCTCCTATGCAGCCGCCTGCCAGGCTGCTGGCATCGCCATCGGGGAGTGGAGGACCCAAGCCAAATGCCGTGAGTCTGGGGAGACGCTGCCCGGGGGGGGGGGGAGGAGACGCTGCCCGGGGGGGGGGAGGAGACACAGCCCGGTGGGGGGGAGATGCTGCCTGGGGGTCCCCGCAGCCAGCCCCTCTCCCTGCGGCTCTACCTCTCACCCAGACTCTGCCACTTCCGTCTCTTACAGCGTACCCTTGTGGGCCAAACAGTCACTACGAGCTGTGTGGGCCAGCCTGCCCGCCCAGCTGCCCGGGGCCAGACCCCGCCCCGCCGTGCTCCGGAAAGTGCTCCGAGGGATGCCAGTGCGACGACGGCTTCATCCTCAGCGGCAGCGTCTGCGTGGCCCGCGAGGGTGGCTGCGGGTGCTGGGCCAACGGCACCTACCACGAGCCCGGGGCCGAGTTCTGGGCTGATGCCAGCTGCTCCTCCCTGTGCCGCTGCGAGCCCGGCCAAGGCCAGCTGCTGTGCTCCCCGGCCAGCTGTGGGCCCGGCCAGGAGTGCGCCCTCCTCGCCACCGGCCTCCACGGCTGCCGCCCCCTCAGCACCGCCACGTGCCAGGCGTCCGGCGACCCCCATTACGTGACCCTGGATGGGAGGCTCTTCAACTTCCAGGGCTCCTGTGAGTACCTGCTGAGCGGCACCTGCACCGACCCCCAGCCCGGAACGGAGACCTTCTTCGTGACCGTGGCCAACGCCCCCCGTGGGAACAAGGCCGTCACCTACACCCGGGACGTCACTCTGCACATCTACGACCACAGCTTCTCCCTGGGCAGCTCCTTCCCCCGCAAGCTGAAGGTCAGTCAGAGGGCTCCGGAGGCGCCTGGGGGGGCTCGTGGGACGCCCACACCCACCGGCTGAACTCTCCTACCCTCCCCCGGGGGCCCAGAGACTTTTATCCAAAACAGCCCCGACATCAGAATGCCCCCAGAGGGATGGGGGGAGGGGGGCACTCGATGTCATCGCTCTAAAACCTCCTGGACCAGCTCGGCAAGCCCTTAGAGTTAGTGGTCAGAGACCCCGAGGGTTAATCACCTGCCCCTGGTCAGCCGGCAGCGGCCGGTCTAACAGCAGCCTCTCCATCAGGGGCTGGACCATAAGGAGTCACAAGTGAGCAGATAGCGATCCGAGGGGGGAAGCGGGGGGGGGGAGAAGGGCGGGAGGGGAGACAATCTCACTGACTCAGGCCCAGAAGGGGGGGCGGGGAACCGTCATGGAGGGGCCCCTTGCGCTGAGCCTTGGTGGATGAAAGAAGAGGTGAGCCGTCCATCCCAGCCAAGGACCCCACCGCGTAGAAAGGAAGGCAGAAGGGAGCAGCCCCCACAGACCGCGCCCTAGTTTGTCAGCTGCCCCCACCGGCCCAAGGGGAGGCCATCCTCCTTTCTCAGGCCCCTTCCTGCCCTTTCCCCTAGGTGGACGACCAGCTGGTGGCCCTGCCCTTCCGGCTGGACACGCGTCTCCAGGCGTACCTCAGCGGCGCGAGCGTGGTGATAGAAACGGTTTTCGGCCTGACTCTGACCTTTAACGGGGACAGCCTGGTGCGGCTGCAGGTCCCGGCTCCGTACGCAGGCGCTCTGTGCGGCCTCTGCGGGGACTATAACGGGGACCCCGCCAACGACCTCACCCCCAAGGGCGGCCAGCCGGGCAGTGATCCCGTGGCCTTCGGCAACAGCTGGAAGGTGGGCGGCGGTCCGGACTGTGGCGTCTGTCCTCCCAGCGAGTGCCCGGACAGCTGCAGCGAGCAGGAGCAGGCCCAGTTTGGGGGCCCGGAGGCCTGTGGGCTGATTTCGGCAGCCCAAGGACCCCTCGCCGCCTGCCACAGCCTGGTGGATCCCACCCCCTACTTCAAAAACTGCCTACTGGACGCCTGCCACGCCCAGGGTCATCCCAGCGGCCTCTGTCCTGCCTTGGCCGCCTACGTGGCCGCCTGCCAGGCTGCGGGGGCCCAGCTGAATGAGTGGAGGCGACCAGACTTCTGCCGTAAGAGCTCCTGCCGCCACCCCCCATCCCCCAGCCACTTTTCCTTCCCCATTCACTTCTGCCCCTGCTTCCCCCCCACTCTTCAAATCCCCTGATCTCCCCCATCTGCATCGGTCACCCTAACCCTCCCTCCCCCCTGCATCAGTCACCTCTCCCCTTCCCCTTCTCCCGCTCTTCCCTCCCTCTTATTCCCCCTCCTCTAACCATCTTCTTCCCCCCCCAGCCTTTTCCTGCCCTGCCAACAGCCACTACCAGCTGTGCAGTGACTCCTGCCCGCGGAGCTGCCCGGACCTCTCGCCCCCGCCGGGCTGCGTGCCCGCCTGCCGTGAGGGCTGCGTGTGTGACGCGGGCTTCGTTCTCAGCGGGGACGCCTGCGTGCCCGTGGGCCAGTGCGGCTGCCTCCACGAGGGCCGCTACTACCCACTGGGGCAGACCTTCTTCCCGGGCGCGGTCTGCGAGCGGCGCTGTGAGTGCGGCCCCGGCGGCAAGGTCACCTGCCAGGAGGGCTCCCCCTGCGGGCCCCACGAGGAGTGCCGTCTGGAGGGCGGCATCCAGGCCTGCTACCCCACGGGCTGCGGCCGCTGCACGGTGTCCAGCAGCATCCACTACGTGACCTTCGACGGCCGCGTCTTTGACCTCCACGGCTCCTGCTCCTATGTGCTCACCCGAGTGTGCCAGCCCCTGCCCGGCTACGAGGACTTCGCCATCGTCCTGGAGAAGGGCGCCGATGGAGACCTGGAGCACGTGCTGGTGACCGTGGGAGACCGGACGGTGGGCCTGGGCCGAGGCCTGAAGGTAGGGGCCGCCCAGCTGGCGGAGCCCAGGCTCGGGGCAGGGGGGAGGGAGGAGACTCAGAGAGCGTGGGCGCCCGGGGATGGGCGTGTGGCGGCCCCGACGTGAGTGCAGATCCCGCGGTCACCTTCAAGCCTGGTACGGCCCCCCAGGAGGAGGTCGGCCTAAATGCTTCCCTGCCCTGACCCGGGGCCTGGGCCGCAGGGAGCATCATCCTACCCAGGAGCACCTGGGGCCAGAGCGTTATCCGGGGGCAGGGGGGACCCTGAGGGGGCAGCAGGGCTGATGCCCCTCCCGGGAACCTGTGCCCACAGATCACCGTGGATGGGGAGCTGGTGGCGCTGCCCGTGGCCGCCGGCTCGCTGAGGCTGACCCCGGAGGGCCGCAACGTGATCCTGCAGACCACACAGGGGCTGCGGCTCCTCTTCGACGGCGATGCCCACTTGCTGCTGTCCGTGCCCAGCCCGTACCACGGCCACCTCTGCGGCCTCTGCGGGGACTTCAACAGCAACTGGAACGACGACTTCCGGCTGCCCGGGGGCAGCCTGACCTCGGACGTGGACACCTTCGGGGCGGCCTGGCGCGTGCCCAGCTCCCCCGGGGACCGGCCCTGTGGCGAGGGGGCGGGGGCGGGCTGCTGCCCCGTTTGTTCTGCGGAGGAGACCGCCCCCTACGAGAGCCTTCAGGCCTGCGGGCGGCTCCGTGACCCCCAGGGCCCCTTTGCCGCCTGCCACGCTGTGCTCAGCCCTTCCGAATACTTCCGCCAGTGCGTGTACGACATGTGCGCCAGCCGCGGCAACGCCAGCTCCCTGTGCCGCAGCCTGGGCACCTACACTGCGGACTGCCAGGCTTCTGGGGTCACTCTGAAGCCGTGGAGGAGCGATAAATTCTGTCGTGAGTGACCGTGGCCGGAGGACTGGAGCGGAGGGAGGGAGGGAGGGAGGGCCAGGCAGCTCCTGGGTGAGGCAGGGGGCTGCCCCCCCCCCAAAAAAAAAGCCCTTCTCTTTCTATGTGAAAATCACAAATAATGTCCTTATAACGTGTAAGGAGCTGAGGCCCTGCAGCCGTATGTCTGAAAAGGCTCCAGGGCTTTCAGTGGACCACAAGCTCAATGAATAGCAGTGATGGGGCGGGCCAAAAACACTCTCGGGGTCCCACAGGGGAGACGGGAGGAAAACCTGGGCCCCCGGCCCTCACCTGCCCCCCTTTTCTCCCCCCCAGCACTCAGCTGCCCGGCTCACGGGCACTACTCAGGCTGCGTTCACGGGTGCCAGGCCTCCTGCGCCGGGCTCTCTGGCCTAGGGGGCTGCACCCCCCGCTGCTTCGAGGGCTGTGCCTGTGACCACGGGTTCCTGCTCTCCCAGGGCGCCTGCGTGCCCATCCAGGCCTGTGGCTGTGTCCACCAGGATAGCTACCTCCCGGTAAGGGGTCGGGGCAGGAGGGAGCCAGGGCACCCCGGGGGGCACCAGACACCCTGAGGAGCACAGGGCACCCCAGGGAGAAACAGGACACCCTGAGGGGCACAGAAAGATAAAGGACACCCCAAGGGCACAGGACACCTCAAGGGGCACAGAGGGGCACAGGGCACCCTGGGGGAAGCCACACTTAATCTGAGCCCCCTTTCCACCTGCTGACAGGCCAACTCAACCTTGGTGAATGCGGACTGCTCCCAGCAGTGTACCTGCTCCCTGGGAGGCAAGCTGAGCTGCCAGGCCATGAGCTGCCCCGCAGGCAGCATGTGCCAGCTCCAGGGAGGCTCCAGGGGCTGCAAGGGCCCCATCGGCGTCTGCTCCCTCTCCAGCAGTCTCAACACCTTTGACGGGCTGGAGGTCCCGGCCGGCGCCGCCGGCATTTACGAGCTCTCGGCCCTCTGCTCCAAGGCCAGCGCGGGCGACTCGTGGTTCCGCGTGCTGGCCGACTTCCGGGCGTGCGGGAACGCCTCCGCGAGGGTGAGCCGGGCCCACCTCTTCTTCCCGGACGGCCTGGTCACCCTGACGGCGACTGGACAAGTGTGGGTGAGCACCCGCCCCTGCGCGGCCCCGCGCCCTTCCTGGCCCGGCCCCACGCGCGCTCCAGGGGCGCTGGGTCTCGGCTTCTCAGCCCCCTTTTGTCTCCCCCGCCTCAGGTGAACGGACAGCGGGCGACCCTCCCGGCCGAGGTGCTGAGCTCGGTGTCGGTGCGTTCGGCCGCCGACAGGTCGCTCCAAGTGCGCCAGGAGCGCGGGGTGCGCGTCTGGCTCAGCCCGGCTGGGGAGCTGCACGTGACGGTGGACGAGGCCCAGGCGGGCAAGCTGTGCGGCGCCTGCGGGAACTTTGATGGGGACCAAAGCAACGACGGGAAGGACTCGGGCACCCTGCGGGGCTGGGAGGCCCAGGACTTATCGCCGTGGTGAGGCCTCGGGATGTGGGATCCGGGGCCCCAGGGGAGCGGGGCTGGGGGAGCCCGGAAAGGGCCGGACTTGGCTTGGGGGGCCGAGGGCAGGCCTGGACCCGCTCCCTCTCTTCTAGCTCCGCGTGACCCACGGACCCGCCTCTGCTGGGACGCCTCCGCATCGGCGCTGGGACGCCGGCGCCCTCCTGTGATGGCTCTGTGGCCCCCCGGAGGGAGGGGGCGGGGCGACAGACCCCCCCCCCATTAGTCAATGAGACCATTTCTGAGAAATGTTAATAAATGGTTAAATACCGTCTGGAACAAGTCTGCGCCTCGTGTGTTCCGTTCCCTAGGGCACCGCATGCGCCTCGTGGTCCTCACCCGGGCCGGGCAGTCCGGGGGGGGGGGGGGGGGGGGGGGGGGGGGGGGAGCGCTGTCGGGCACACTCCCGTCCCAGGGCCCTCCTGCCCCGTGGGCTCCGCTTTCCCCTCCCCCTGCCTTGGAGGAGAGGGAGGGACTCTGGGAAACCGCGGCCAGTTCTGTGTCACCTCCCATTAACTTCCCCGGGAGCTGAGATTCCCACGCACAGCTCGGCCTTGTCCCCCAAGTCCCGGGCCCTCCGTGGCGGAAAGACGCCGCACCCGCTGCTTCCGACTAGAGGCCCGCTCAGACGCTGGGGGTGCGGCTGGGATTGGGGCCGGGCACTAAGTGTTAGCGGGCGCAGAGGAGGCCAGAACCCGGACCCATAACAGCGGCCCACCAGACCGCGAGAACCGACCGGAGGGAATCCCAGAAGGGGGCGAGGAAGGTCTCGGGTAGTGGGCCTGTAGCTGGAACCGGAAGGAAGTGAGGAACGACAGGGCGTGGAGATGGGGGAGGGGGGAGACAACTGGAGGCAGGAAATCCAGCCCGTAAAACCGTCCGGAGCCCGGTGGGGCGCCTTGTGCCCGCGCCTCTGCGGGGAGGAGGGGGCTTGTGGAGGCCGTGGCAGCTTCTGAAGGCCTGGAGGCGATAAGGACCCCCGGCTGGTTCTTGAGGAGGAGAGTTCGGAGTCAAACCCCCGCCTGAGGAAAGTCCTTCAATAGCTGAGTGGGAATCATTCTAGAAAACAAGGCCGGGAAGTTAGCTCTGGAGTCAGGAGGTTCAAATGTGCTCTCCAGGCACTTGACACTTACTGTGTGACCTTAGGTGAGTCACTGAATCTTGATTGCGAGAGAGAAAGGAAGGGAGGGAGAGAGGGAGGGAGGAAGGAAGGAAGGAAGGAAGGAAGGAAGGGGGGAGGAAAGGAGAGAGGCAGGAGGGAGGGAAAAGAGAGAAGAAAGAGAGGGAGGGAAGGGGAGGAGAGAGGGAGGGAGGAAGGAAGGAAGGAAGGAAGGAAGGGGGGAGGAAAGGAGAGAGGCGGGAGGGAGGGAAAAGAGAGAAGAAAGAGAGGGAGGGAAGGAGAGAGAGGGGAGGGAGGGAAAAGAAAGAAGGAAGGGAGCGGGGAGGAAAGGAGGGAGGGAAGGGGAGGAGAGAGGAGGGAGGGAGGGAAAAGAAAGAAGGAAAGGAAGGAGGAAGGAAAGCCAAGATGATGACTATATTTTCCATGGCTTGGAAAGAACAGATAAGCATCAATAATAATAGAGTTTGAAGGCTCACAAAGCATTTTTACATACACTAGTTCATCTGGCATTTATTATATACTTAAATAATTTGAACAAGAGGACAAACACTCCCAAGATGGCCAGAAAAAGGTGACACAAGGACACTCTCGAGGTCTCTTTCCAGAATTTCACAATTGATTGTATGACACAGGAGACACAGGCACAAGACTGTGCTCTATGAGCAAAGTACAATTGAATTAGCCCAAAGAAAACTCGAGATGCACAAAATTGAGAGCTAACCCACATGAAGGGACGCTTTCTGCCCGACCTGTGGCGGCACTCTGCTCCCAGATTGGTCTGATCAGCCACAGTCGCACTCGCGGTAACGCAACCCAAACACAACCATGTCATTTTGTCCTCTTCGAGAATGAAGGACGACAACAACCACTTAAGTAATTATTGTGTTACTGAAGAAAATCCAGCAGCTTTTAAATGTCACCCAGACACCGCTGGCTGTGGGGGATTACTAAAATAATCTACACAAATAATTTTAGCTCATGTTTGACTAAAATCAAAATGTGTCATTCGGTTTAAAATTCCTTCAAATGGCAACTGATCGGTTGTTCTTGAATTCGTTTCACGTTGAAGTTGGAGATGTTTCAGGAAGCCAGGTCTTTGAGAACTAGAGCAGATACTGCCGCCCCTTTTAATGTCATACCCGAAGATTATTCAGCCTCGTGGGCACAGGATCCATGTGACGGCGCAGCCAGCAGCTAGAGCCACAAGTCAGCCGTGCTACGGGACTCTGCCAATTGGCTGACGGTCACAGCCGCAGATCACTCCCCCGTGGAAACGGGTCCCAGGGGCCCCAACGCCAACTTGACCTTCCTTGGGCACACGGTATATTACATAATCGCCGGGCCACAGCCCTGTCAGTCAGAGCAAATTCACCAAGACTGAGCTCACTTGTATTGATATTGGTTTTAGCTTTTTTTTCCATTAAAAAAAAAAGTGAATGTGTTGATGTGGAATTGAACTAAAAATATTCAATAATGTTGACCACCACCTTGTGGCTCCCTTTTTGACTCTTTCCTGGACTGGGAAGATCCTACAATTTGGAAAACGATGCTTTATGGGGAATAAAAGGAGGTGGGAGTGTGGAAAAGAGGTTGTAAATCCCATCTGAAACTGAAGTGATGTATGAACCCTTTAATTTTTTTTTGAAAACCTAGTTCTGAGGTGAAATGTTCTTATCTCTCAACGCTGAACAATCTGGTTTCAGAAACACATTTTGTTCGATTTATTTGTCTCCTTCCCCCCAACTGGAGTTTTCTGCCTAGAGATACAGTACCTACAAGCCCCTTAAGCCCAAAGGGCCCACCCTGCAAGGAGTCAAAGCAATTCATTCATTCATGATTCATAAACTCCGTATCTCCATCTTTTTGCCGCACCAAATCTCTTCCCACAACTTCAATCTGCTTAGTTATGACTCAGGCTCCTGTTAAAGGGAACTCAGATTCAACTCTGACTCTCTTTAGGAAAACTAATGTAGCAGGGTGTCACGTGGGGCTCAGAGGGAGGCAAGGATAGGCATCTCTAGTGTCCCTTTCCCCCATCCTTCTCCAGGAGAGACTTGTAATCCTACAAGAATTCGGGGCCAGAGGCTGACCACTCTGTTCTTCTAAGAGAGAGGGGATACTGGGCAGGAATTAGATCTCTCTGCTCCCTTCAATGTTATTAGTCTAAACTGCAGGGCCCTCAAACTACAGTCCGCAGGCCAGACGCAGCAGCTGAGGACACTTATCCCCTTCACCCAGGGCTATGAAGTTTCTTTATTTAAAGGCCCACAAAACAAAGTTTTTGTTTTTACTAGAGTCCGGCCCTCCAACAGTCTGAGGGACAGTGAACTGGCCCCTATTTTAAAAGTTTGAGGACCCCTGGTCTAAAGGATGCAATCTTTAGGGTCAAGCTAATCTCCTGATCCCTATTCATTACTGGGGAAAGTGAGAGCCCACACTTTATATCCAACTCTTGATCCCCTTCCTGTCAAACACTAGGCCTATAGTACAAATAGTAAATAAATCCATTTATCCAACCCAATAATGAAATAGAAATCAGAGAAAGCATATGCATGAGAACATGTCATTTTAAAGATTGAAGAAGCTCTCCCATGAGAAACAAGGTAATTCAGCTCAACTAACAGAGAATCCCAGATCTCACCCAAAAGGAAAAATGTCTTGAATTCCCTAGAATACAAAATTGTGGATCGGGACAAAATAGAGACTGCCAACCTTTCTTATGATGGCTTCTTCCCAGAGTCTTTCTCTCCCTTTAGCTACTTGAAGAGAGGTTAGAATGACCCAACTTCTTTCTCAGAGGTGGAACCAGAACCCAAACACACTAAAGAGTGATGTCTTTTGTCTCTTGGATTCACCAATTCTACCTTGCCCCTCACAGTGCATTAACTTCTACTGATGAGGAAAGGATCTTATTAGGTTTAAGACTCAGGTTACATTCATAAAATACAATAATCCATAAGTCTCTAACATTACTCTCATCAGTGAAATGACCAACCAAAATTCTAGAGGGCTGATGATGAAATAGGTTACCCACTTCCTGATAGAAGTGATGGACTCAAGATGCACAATGAGATACACAGTGTATTATTTTTCAACACAGCCAATTTGTTTTGTTTGACTATGCACATTTATTATAAGAGTTTTTTTTTTTTTTAATTTGGGGATAGTGAGTAAAAATTAAAATATTTTTTGAAAGATTCTATCTTAGGAGACAAGATGGCAAAGTAAAGATGGGGGCACATCCCGGTCTCTCCCAGACTCCTCCAAAAACCTTTAAATAATTACTTTAAACAATTTTAGAGTGTCAGAACCCACAAAGAGATGGAGTGGAACAATTTTGCAGCTGAAGACAGCTAAGAAAGTCAGATCAGGGAAGGTCTTTTGTACTAGAGTGGAACTGATGCTCAGCTATCCTGGTCTCAGCAAACCAGGAATTGGCCTGGGGTCTCTAAGTCAGTGGTGGCAGTTGGGGCAATCCAGACCAGCTCAGCAATACCAAAGACTTAGAAAGTTGTAAAAAAAAAAAAAGTATCACACTACTATGTGAGGGGAGCTCCAGCAAACCAGGAACGGTCCTTGGGAACCACTGAATTAGCAAGGTTAGTGGAAGTAGCAACAGCTTTCAGAGGTCTACTTTAACAAAGAGTTACGAGTCAAGTAACAGGCTGGGAGCAAACAACAGAAAAAGATTCTGACCATAGAAATTTACTATGGTGACAACAAAGATCAAAACACCCACACAGAAGAAGATAACAAAATCAAAGGTCCTACATCCAAAGCCTCCAAGAAAAATAAGAATTGGATATGGAAGAGCTCAAAAAGGACTTGTGAAAATCAAGCAAAAGAGACAGAAAGAGAAGGAAAAGCGGAAGAGAAATGAGAGTGATACAAAAGGAAATACAGAAAGTCAAAGAGGAGAAATATGCTTTAAGAAACAAATAGGCCAAATGGGAAAAGAAGTACTAAAGCTCACTGAGAAAAAAATTCCTTAAAAATTACAATTAAGCAAGTGGAAGCTAATGACATTATAAGAAATCAAGAAACAAGAAAATAAAACCAAAGGAATGAAGAAATAGAAAACAATGTGAAATATTTCATTGGGAAAAAAAAACAACTGACTGACCTCTATAATAGATCCAAGAGAGATCATTTTAAAATGATTGATATATCTGAAAACCATCTTCAAAAAAAAAAAATTATCAAGGAAAACTGTCCTAGTATTCTAAAAACAGAAAGTAAAATCAAAATTGAAAAAAAAAAATACATCAATCATTTCCTGTAAGATATCTCAAGATAAAAACTCCCAGGAATATCATAGCCAAATTCCAGAACTCCCAGGTCAAGGAGAAAATATTGCAGGCCGCCAGAAAGAAACAATTCCAATGGAGCCACAGTCAGTATAATACAGGATTTAGCATCAATAAACGATCAGAGGGCTTGGGATATAATATTCTAGAAAACAATGGAGCTAGGATTACAACCAAGAATCACCTATCCAGAAAAATGAGTATCCTAGAAGGGAAAAGGTGGATAGTCAATGAAATAGAGGACTTTCAAGCATTTGTGACAAAAAGACTAGAGCTGAATTGAAATTTTGACTTTCAAATATAGGATTCAGAATAATCATAAGGGGGTAATTAGAAAAGGAAAATCCTAAGGGACTTCATAAGGTTTATCTATTTACATTCCTACATGGGAGAATGATACTTAAAACTCACAAGAATTTTCTCATTAAGGCAGTTAAGAGGAGTATATATAGACAGAGGGTAAAGGTGTGAATTGAATATAAAGAGATAGTCTAAAAAACTAAAGGAGTGAGAGGAATAAACTGATAGAAAGGAGAAGGGAGAAGTGGAATAACATAAATAATCTGCTATAAAAGAGATAATAAAAAGTTTTTAGAGTGGAAAGAGCAGCAGAGGAGGAGGAGTGAGTGAATCTTACTGTCATTTGAACTGGCTCAAAGAGAAAACATATATGTTCAATATGGGTATAGAAATCTCCCCTACCCTGCAAAAACATAGGAAGGGAAAAGGTTAGGAGTAGGAGGGAGGGGGATAGAAGAGAAGATAAATTGGGAAAAAGGTGATCAGAAGCAAAACACTTTTGAGGAGGAACAGGGTGAAAGGAAAGTGATAACAGACTAAATAATGTAAGTGGGGGGAACACAGCAATAATAATTGTGAAAAGAATTTTTAAAGCAAGTTTTTCAAATGAAGGCTTCATTTATCAAATATAAAAGGAATAGGGTCAAATATTTTTTAAGTCATTCCCCAATTAATAAATGATCAAAAGATATAATCTGTGCCCAAAGAGCTATTAAAATCATATATACCCTTTGATCGAACAATATGACTAACAGACATGTAAACCAAAAGAGATTTTTTTTAAAGAAAAGGATCTGTAAGTACAAAAATATTTATAGCAGCTCTCTTTTCTCAGTGCAGAGAATTGGAAATTTAGGGGATGCCTATCAACGGGGAAATGGCTGAATAAATTGTGGCATATGTGGTGATCTTCTTTTTAAAATAAGTAGGATAGTTCTCTCTGGGGGAGAGGGTGCAGATTTCTCGAGGAAAGTTTCTCGGGGGAGATTTTTTTGGAGGCAGCCTTAGTATCAGTTCAGATCAATAATTACTCCAAATGCAGCCAGGTGATAAAAGTTCAGATGTTTTATTGCCTCCAATATAGCCCGGTTAGCTTAGAGCCCTCCAAATGTCTCCAAATCCAAAGGTTCTGTCCTTCAGCCTCTGCCTCTGCTTTCTTCAGCATCCAGCCAGCTCCACTCGTCATGTAATTCTGGTGAAATCTCGACTCGTAGCTTCTTCCTCTGAAAACTCTTCTGCCATGAGCCAGCCAAGTGGGAAAATATTCTCTCTTGCTTCGGAGAGAGGGCTTCTGGTGTAATTCAGCCGAAATCTCCCAGAGTGCTCTGTGTCTGCACCAGAGTGCTCCTCTCCAACCCAGCTGAACTCTCTTCTGCAACGAGCCAGCCAAGTGGAATATATTCTGGAATAGATTTCTCTTCACTAGCCTTATATAAGACTCTTCTGAGAGAATGAGATTATGGGTTTTCTCCCATAGTGCTCTCTGGCCCTAAGAGCTTTAAGGGAGGTGTGAATTCACAAAGTTACAAAGTTTACTTTGTGAATCTGGCATACTTATGAACTCTGATGAGTAAAGGTGTAAACACAAGCATTGTACTAATTAGTTCTACTTAGTACCTTGTTTCAGGTTCTGGCCCAAAACATCTTCTTGTAAGATCAGATCAATAATCTTATCAACTCTAATGAGTTAGCAATTTGTAAGGATTCCAACAATGAAATACTCTTGTTCTGTAAGAAATGAAGAGCAGGATGCTCTCAGAAAAACCTGAAAAGTCCTCCATGAGCTCATGCAAAGTGAAATGTACTGTATACAAAGTAACAGCAATGTTACTTTGGGATGGTCAGCTGTGAATGACTTTGCTATTTTCAGCAGTACAATGATCCACAACTATTCTGAAGGACTTATGAAAAATGCTCTCCGTGCCCAGAGAAAGAATTTATTGTGTCTGAATGCAGATTAAAGCAGGCTTTTTTAAACTTTATTTTTCTTGGAGATTTTTTTTTGGTGGGGAGGGAGATGTATGTTTTCTTTTGTAACATAACTTTTATGGAAATGTTTGGCATAATTTCACAGGTACTTTCTTAATGTGGGGAAGTAGGAAGGAAAGGAGAGAATCTGGAATCGGCCAGTACTACCATTCATCAAACAGAAACAGTTTCAAAGAACAGAGATGTGCTTTGAATTTTGGGGAGTAATGAATAGGTTTGCAGTACATGAGAAGTGACACAACAGGAAAGAAGAAAAGATCTGGACACTAATAGCGAGGATTTGGCTTCTCTTCTGGCTGTTATTCTTAAGGTTTCAGATTTCCCAATTATCATACAAGCAACAGGAAGCAAAGAGATGATACCACTGAGTTGACGTGGACTTCCATATGAGTTTAGCCAGTGTCTCATTGACATTCAACAGAATCTCAGACCATCCAGACTGATCCAAGACCTGAAGCTGGCACAAGGAGAGCCTTGTGTTGGTGAACTGTGAAGACAGACCCCTGTCGCACTGTTCTTTAACTGTTTTCCCCTGATAGAGCTGTACCCTTCTACTTTTTCCATTATCTATGGGCATGAATAGTTTGGAAGTTTCTCCAATGACTTGAAGACTTAAAGACAAATAGAAGAATATTTGGGGACATGGTTTTAGGTGGATGGCTCCATTTGTGGTTGGAATTGTTCACTCATTTCAGTCGTGTTGACTCTTCATGAAACCATTTGGGGTTTTCTTGGCAAAGATACTGGAGTGATTTGCCATTTCCTTCTCCAACTCCTTTTATAGATGAGGAACTGAAGCAAACAGGGTTAAGTGACTTGCCAACAAGAGTCATCTAGCTAGTAAGTGTCCGAGGCTGGATTTGAACTCATGAAGATGAGAGTGGCTGATTCCAAATCCAGCTTTTCATATAGTTTAATTTTTTCCCTTCCATTTTTTGCTATGTCCAATAAATTAGGCGATCACCATTTGCAGAATAATTCAGTTCTGTGAATGGAATTTGAGGAGTGGGGGAATCATAACTAGAGGCACTCTTGTAGATATGTATTTTTTAAAAAATATGTTGGCCAAGATATCACTTCGTCCTCTAGATCAGTAGTTCTCAAAATATGGCCTGCAGATTCCTCAAAACAGCCCAAGGCTTTTTCAGGGAATCCATGAGGTCAAAACTAATTTTTATTTTTTATGACAGCTTTTTATTTTTCAAAATGCATGCAACGTGTTTTTCATTCATTGCAAAACCTTGTGTTCCAAATTTTTCTCCCTCTCTCTCTACCACCCTCCTCCCCTAGACAGTAAGTAATCCAATACACATTAAGTACGTGCAATTCTTCTAAACAGACTTCCACATTTACCATACTGCACAAGAAAAATCAGATCAAAAGTGAAAGAAAATGAGAAAGAAAAAAACAAGCAAGTAAACAATAAAAATGGTGAAAATGCTATGTTATGATCCACATTCAGTTCCCATAGTCCTGTCTCTGGATGCAGATGGCATTTTCCATCCTGAGGCTATTGGAATTACCTTGAATCACCTCATTTTGAAAAGAGTCAAGTCCATCAGAACTGATCATCATATAACTTTGTTGCCTTGTATGATGATCTCCTGCTTCTGCTCATTTCCCTTAGCATCAGTACATGTAAGTCTCTCCAGGCCTCTCTGAAACAAAACTATTTCTATAATAATATTGTTATTTACCTATTCAAAAATATGTCCCTTTTCCGACTGCTTACCTGGATGAGGTCAAATTTTCTTCCTCCCTTTCAACCAAAATGAAATATCACAAAAGCCTGAATGTGGCTGAAATAGAAATACAGCTGTCTCCTATTAAAAAGCTTTGCAAATAAATATACACATACTTATATGTAAAAGAATTCAACCTTCTCCCTAAATTTTTTGGAAAATGTTTGCTAGAAATATCATTTCTAACAGCGTGGAATAGGTTTATTACTGTACTCTCTGGACTTCATATACCTGCCCCCTCCCCTACTTTTCAACTTTCTCCTTTTAACTCCTTAGATGGATAATAAATATGAGACACGCGGCTTTTCTTTAGAGAGAGAGAAGCAATGTGGGAACTGTTCTGGAATGCGCGCAGCGGCCGGGCTGTCAGACAATCGTCCCGCAAAGACACGAACGTAACGTTCCGCTGCAATGACGTTCTGCTGAGATTTCATCCAAGACGGTCCTTGTCTGCTCAACAGAAGTGGAGTATCTCCCAACACTTTGGGGGGAGGGGGGAGGGAGAGGGGCTCCCATGGAGGCCTCACTGGGCGGACAGGGTTAGGGTGCATCCAGTTGAGATGGGAGTAGAAAGTAAGTTCCCTGAGGGCCTCCATTTTGTCTTTGTCTCCCAATGTCTAACACAGTGCCTGGTATACTGTAGTCGCTAAATATATGATCGTGAAACGTAACTGAATCCAGCATGTTTATCACGGGATCTGGCTGGTACCAGAGGAGGAAGGACAGGCAGGGAGCGAACGAAACCGCCATCTGGCGACCGTCCGACACACTGCGGTAGCAGACAACTCGAACATTCACAAGGCCACGAGCCACTTCCGGACGCATTCACGCCGTCTCCTAGGAGACTGACTGATTTCCCTTTCCCACCATGAGTGGTGAGCGCATGTGTGAAAAGAGCAACTACAAAAACTACATTTCCCATCAGGGTGCTCCGCTTCCAGTGGAGCGACTGACGTCATGACGCCCTACGCATACTCCCTGCCCCTTTTTCCTTTCCCCACCTTCTCGATCCCGGAAATATTGCGGCCGCGGCCTGGGACGTCGTAGGACTACTTTTCCCAGGATTCCACCATCCTCGCCGAGCTGACGTAGACGGACAACTCGGGAGGAGGGCACAAAAGGAAACGTACTGGGTAAACCTAGATTGCGCAGGCGAAAGAAGACTGGCCTCTGGCGCTCCTACGTATAGGCGTGTATGCGTACTGCGTGCGTACGCCCACGACTCAGCGCACGCCAATCCCCTCTTGCCTCCCTAGCAGGTAGTCAGGGGTGTTGAAGGCTCCGTGGAGCGTGGGAGCCGCGTGTCCGCTGGCGGCCACCGTACGGGCCGACCCCGCTGCCGCTTCCGCTTCCTTCGCAAAGCGAGCCGCGTGCCATGAAGCCAGGTGAGCGCGAGACCGGGCCCGGGAGCAGAGGCGAGACCGGGGCTCGGCCTGGTCAGCGAGCACAGACTTTGGTGTCCTGCCTGTGACTCGGGTTTCCTTTTCTGTAGCAAGAGGGCCGGGGGTGGAATTCTACCTGTGGCCGCCGGCTCTCACTCCAGCAGCCCCTGCTACATTATTTCCTTTTAAAAACCACACCACCACCCCCTCCCCGGGGAAGGGGGGGGGGGGGCGGCTCTATTATCCCTGCCTTGTGAACTAGGAAACAGACGGGCCGCCGAGAAGGAAGTGACCTGGGGTTACAACTACTTCTGGGGCAGGGTTTGAATTCGGGTCTCGCCACTTCCGGCGTTCTCCCCCTAGAGCTCCTGGGCTTGGGGCTGTTACGACCCTCGAAGAGGTGGAAGCCGGCAGTTTACCCCCTTAGGGCTGGGCCCCGAGACCCTTTCTCGCGGGGGCTTCCTGCCTCCTTTCTGGGGCATGGGAGCCTTCGTAGGGGGTGAGTCGAGCCCGCAAGTGGACTGACAGCACTTTGGGAGATGAGGGAGGCTCCCGTGTCCGTTACCTGAAATGAGGGGGCACAGAATCTTCCCCAGAATACTCAGCCTGGGGCTTTTCTTCTGCCTCCACAGGATTCAGCCCCCGAGGTGGGGGCCGGGGTGGATTCAGAGGGCGAGGGAGAGGCGGTGACAGAGGAGGCTTCGGGGGCCGAGGTGGCTTCGGAGGCCGTGGCCGTGGCGGCTTTGGAGATCGCGGAGGCCGAGGAGGGGGCCGAGGTGAGTGGAGGTCGTGGGGCTCACGGGGCTGACAGGGGAGGGCAGGCAAAGAATGAGTCCTCACTTCTGCTCTGCCTCCTGCAGGTGGCTTCCATTCCCCCGGAGGTCGGGGCAGAGGCACCCCCCGGGGCCGAGGCCGGGGCGGTAGAGGTGGCTTCCAAGGAGGGAAGAAAGTGACTGTGGAACCTCATCGACATGAGGGTGAGTGAGGCCCCGGGTGGCGCCGTCCTTGGGCTCTGGTACCGTCCAGGGGCGGGTGGTCACCCCGGGCCTTACTCTTGCAGGAGTGTTTATTTGTCGAGGAAAGGAGGATGCCCTGGTCACGAAGAACATGGTACCCGGGGAGTCTGTGTATGGCGAGAAGAGAATCACCGTGGAGGTGGGAGCTCCCTACGATGGGGGGGAGGTGGGCCTGGAGACAGTGGGATGGGGGGAGTGCGGGGCTGACCCTTGCTTTCTCACCCCTCAGGACGGTGAGGTGAAGATGGAGTACCGGGCTTGGAATCCTTTCCGCTCCAAGCTGGCCGCAGCCATCCTGGGGGGTGTGGATCAGATCCACATCCGACCTGGGGCCAAAGTGCTCTACTTGGGAGCAGCTTCAGGCACCACAGTCTCTCACGTCTCTGACATCGTGGGTCCTGTGAGTCTCCGGGGTACCTCCCCACTTTTTGGGAGGGGGGAGGAGCTGCCTTTGAACATAGGGTAAGGGGTGTGAGGGTGGGCTTGCTCTGGGAACAGCCCTGTTTTTTGCCACCTAGGAAGGTCTGGTTTATGCTGTGGAGTTTTCTCATCGATCAGGCCGAGACCTCATCAATGTGGCCAAGAAGAGGACGAATATCATTCCCGTCATCGAGGATGCACGACACCCCCACAAGTACCGGATGCTCATTGGTGAGGGCCTGGCATGGGGCCCTAATGTAGTGGGCACTGATTTAGTGGCTGAGGAAGCCGACATTGGGGGCAGAACTGATCAGCCCTGGGTCACAGAAGGTCCTGAGTTCAGATCCCACCTCTAGACACCACTTGTCAAGCAGTTTATACACATCTTAAAGCCCCATGAAAACGCTGCTGGGGGTTGGGTGGGCACCTGTCCTCAAGAGTCTGGTCAAGGGAATCCCTTGAGGTTGGATCTGGATCTGCAGGCTGCTGGGTTGAATGGGGGGAGGAAGAAGAAATGAGATGAGGAATAACCTCCTTAGGCCAACCCTCTGTGCTGCCCTTCCTCTCCTCTGCCTTCAGGGATGGTGGATGTGATTTTTGCCGATGTGGCCCAGCCAGACCAGTCCCGAATTGTGGCTCTCAATGCCCATAACTTCCTGCGCAATGGTGGACACTTTGTGATCTCCATTAAGGTATAGTGCCCTGGCCAAATTCATGACTTGGGGATATTGGGGGAGGAGGCTCCTGAGGGCTGGACAGAGGGACACATCCTTCTCATGACCATGAAACTTCTCCCAGGCCAACTGCATAGACTCCACAGCCTCTCCTGAAGCTGTGTTCGCCTCAGAAGTCAAGAAAATGCAGCAAGAAAACATGAAGCCCCAGGAACAGCTCACTTTGGAGCCTTATGAGCGAGATCACGCAGTGGTGGTGGGCGTGTACAGGTGAGCCTTGGGGGGGGGGGCCTTTGGCTTAGGGGATATCCTTGGAAGAGAGTAGTTCATGGAAACTAGAGGTCTCTTTGATTTGGGGGAGGGGTCCTTGACTTGGAGGGGTTTCACTGGAGGAAATGATCCTTGGGCTCAGCAAAGGCTGTGGGCTTCCCCAGGGGATTGGTTTCCACTGGAGGGCATCCCCAGGTGCTACCTGGGTTCTGAGCTCATCTTTCTCCCCACAGGCCTCCCCCCAAGCAGAAAGAAGTAGCTGCCAAGTAGCTGTCTGCCTCCGTCCTGTCCTGCCCCCCCCCCTTTTTTTCTACTCTAGCTGTTTTGTCAGATCTTTGTATTTTCTATTAAAAGGTGTGATCCCATGTGACTGCTGGATTCTCAAAGGGTTAAGGTGGGAGGTGGGGAGGATGGAGAAGCTCGCGCCTGCGCGCTAAGGCGAGCTGCTGACGCTCGCCCTGTTGTTACCCGGAGAGGTCGGGCGTCGACCTCTGCGACGCATGCTTGGTCTCGCTGTCTTCGGCGAGCCCTGGGTGGGTTCTTACCTGTGTTGTGCGCATGTGTCTTGAGAAGCTGGCGCAGGCGCAGCGAGTGGCAGCCTGCTGCCCGAGTCACGTGTCAGGGGAGGATGGGAGGGGGCAGGGGGCGGAGTCCAGGCCGGGGGGGCCGGTTTGTTGTGGTCGCCATTTTGCTGGTTGCATTACTGGGTAATTGGGGACCCCGGGCCGCTGCCGATCTGACTGGAGCCACCCGCCCGCGCTGCCGCCGCCGCCGCCGCCAGCGTTCCCGCGCGGGGATGAGCCCGGGGCGCTGAGCCGCCACCGCCTGCCCCTTGCGTTCCGCTCCGCCCCTCCCCCTACGGCCCGGCACCCCCGCCCACAGGTAACGGCCGCGCGCGCGCCCGCCGGGGCTGGGGGAGGGGAGGGAGCGCGTGCCCGTCCGCGCCAGCCCATCAGTCCTCCGGCGCGCTGCCCTCCACCCCCGCGCCGAACGTTAGCCCCGGGGAGGGGGGAAGCGCGGGACGCCCGTTACGGCCGCCCCTCCCTGGGCGGCGGGGTGGGGCGGAGCGGGAGCGCGCGCTGTCCCGGGGCCCGGCGGGGTGGGGGAGGGGCGCCGGGCCGGACCAGGTGCCGGGGGGGAGGGGAGGGGAGGGGGCGGGGCCGCTATTTATAGCCGGGTTCCTGGAAGGGGCCGGCCCCGGGGGAGCGCGGCGCGGGCCGGGGCGGGGTCGGGCAGCCGGGCCGGGGGCGGAGCCGCGGTCTCTCCGGCCCCCTCCCCCCGTTCCCCTAGCTCTCCCGCTCTTTGTTTGGGCAAGAGCCGGCGCGGGCCCCCACCCGCCGCATCGCGGTCGCTTGGCAACAGCGGGCCGGCTCCCCGCCATTGGCCGGCGCGCTGAGCCCCTCGGGCCAATGGCAGGCCTGTTGCCATGGCAGGGGTCATGTTGCAGCCGCCTCGTGTGCGCCGCGGGGAGCGGGAGCCCGAGCCCGGGAGGCGGGAGGCGGGGCGGGGCGGGAGCCGGAGCGGGCGCCCCTCGAGCTCAGCGCCTCCTCCCCCCTCCCCCGCCGAGGGGGGCTAGGGGAGGGGGGGCCCGGGCCGGGCCGGGCCGGGCTGGTGGGGTGCTATGGGCGTCGGAGGAGAGGCTTCTCTGGCCCCCGGTGCGAGCCCAGGCTTCCTTGTGAGACAGGCCGGGCTGGAAGTTGGGGGGAGGCCAGTCCTAGGCCCAGGCCAGCAGCTGTAGGGTTAACCCCATCCTCCCTTCCGTCCCCCGCCCTCCTCTCCCCCTTCCACCTGCTCAGCTCCCCCCTCCAGGCAACCTCGGCTGACCCCCCTCCCCCTCCCAGCGGCTGCTGCTGTCACCCAGCGGACGGGACAGGACAGGGCAGGGCAGGGGCTGGGGGACGCCTAGGGGCCTAGGGCCTGGCCAGGCAGCTCGCATTCGAGCACCCGTCCACTTCTGTTCCCCCTCGGGGCTCCCACCCTCCCTGCCTGACATGCTGACTGCCCGACTGCCAGACTGGGGACCCCGCCGGCCACCCGCCCGTGGCTCCCGACAGCCCCCCAGCGTGGGTATGAGAGAGGGAGGGGCGCAACCGCAGGGGGACTCCCCGGTGTCAGATGAGACCCCCCCCCATACCTCCATGCGGCCAGGAGCTCCCTTCCCTTTGTGCTCCCTCCCCCATGCAGAGTGGCTATCAGCTGGCGAGGGGGGACCAGGAAATTGGGGGAGTTCGAGCCTTTCTTCTGTTGTTGGGGGGTTGGGGGAAAGGGCTGTCCCAGGATCCTGACCCTTCCTGGCTACAGTCCCTCATATTCCTCCTCAGCTGCCTTTGCTCTTCTGTCTGTCCCTTCTGTCTGTTCTGTATCACTGATCCCCTCCCCCTGCCCCCCCCATCCCATTTCTTCTCTGTCCTATATCACTGATCTCCTCTCTGCACCCATCCTCCATTCTCTCCTCTGCCCCTCTGTCTGTCCTGTGTCCTGTCCCCCTCATCCCACATCTCCTGTCTGTCTGTCCTGTGTCATTGATCCCCTCCCCTCCCTATCTCTTCAGTCTGTCCTGTGTCACTGATCCTCTCCTCCCTGTGCCCATCCCCCATCCCATCTCGCCTCTGTTCTGTGTCACTGATCCCCTCCCCCCCTGCTGCCCAGGCCCCCCATCCCATCTCCTCTCCTCCCCCTCCTCCAGGTCCCGGCGGTGCTGGTGGCAGCAGCTGTGGTGCAGGATGCGAGAAGTCGCCCCCCAGCCGGGCTCCTGCTCCGGGCCTTGCTTCCCTTCGGCCCTCTGAGCCGGACATGGCCGCCCCTCCCAGCCATGGTCCTTTCTCCGGCTTTCCAGCCCCCCAGGAGCATACACAGGTATCGCCTACCCCAGCTCCTGGGGGGGAGGGGTGGGCAGGGGCAGGAGAACAGGCCTGAGGTGGAAGGGTCTGGGGGTCGAGTGACCAGACAGAGGTGGAGAATCTGGGTCAGGAAATGGAAATCATGGTTGAAGATCTGAGGGTCACAGACAGACCCTTTGAGGTCATCTCCTGGAGGAGGCAGCTGGAGCCTGGAGAGGGTTGTCCCAGCTCACATTGGGGGGAAGTGGCTGAGCTGGGATTTGGGCCCAGGGCCTCCGGCTCCAGCTTCAGTCATCAGACATGGAGAATCTGTGGGAAAAAGGAGCCGGAAAAAGGACAAAGTCATGGAGAGAGCTTCTGATTTCCCTTTTGTAAATTGGGTCAGAGCTCACGATTGTCCTGTTCTGGCACAGTGGAAGCTGGGAGTGGGAGGGGCGGAGGAGAGGTCAGGGGTGGGAGGGCCCGGCCCTGACGTGCCCTGTGTCCCCCCCCAGGTGGTGCCAGATGTCCGGCTGCTCCAGCGACGGCTCCCGCTGGCCTTTCGGGATGCCACCTCCGCCCCGCTCCGGAAACTCTCTGTGGACCTTATCAAGACCTACAAGCACATTAATGAGGTGGGCTGGGCCCCGGGCAGGGGCCGGCAGTGACTTCGGGGGAGGGGGTGTCTCCCAACAACGTCTTCACCACACTCCCCCCTCCCCAGGTGTACTACGCCAAGAAGAAGCGTCGGGCGCAGCAGGGACCCCCCGAGGACGCGAGCACAAAGAAAGAGAGGAAGGTTCTGAACCACGGCTACGACGACGACAACCACGACTACATTGTGCGAAGCGGGGAGCGGTGGCTGGAGCGCTATGAGATCGACTCGCTCATCGGGAAGGGCTCCTTTGGGCAGGTGAGGACTGAGGGAGGAGCCTCCTTTGGGGACCCGCGCCCCCACGCGCTGGGCCCGGCTGCCTCTGGTTATCGCCGCCTCCCCAGCTTGTGGCCAGCGGGATCTCCTCGCTTTAGGACCCATTCTGGGCCCCGATGGCCTCATCCACCCTGGCTCTTGTCCCTCCCAGGTGGTGAAGGCCTATGACCACCAGGCCCAGGAGCTGGTGGCCATCAAGATCATCAAGAACAAGAAGGCGTTTCTGAACCAGGCGCAGATTGAGCTGCGGCTGCTGGAGCTGATGAACCAGCACGACACGGAGATGAAGTATTACATCGGTGAGCCTGGGAGGGGGGCGAGCGGGCGGGGGCGGGGGTCAGAGGCCAGGGTCCGAGCCGCCACCACCTGCCCCTCTCCCTTCCCCCTCAGTGCATTTGAAACGACACTTCATGTTCCGGAACCACCTGTGCCTGGTCTTCGAGCTCCTGTCCTACAACCTGTACGATCTGCTGCGCAACACGCACTTCCGGGGCGTCTCGCTGAACCTGACCCGGAAGCTGGCCCAGCAGCTCTGCACGGCCCTGCTCTTCTGGCCACCCCCGAGCTCAGCATCATCCACTGCGACCTCAAGCCCGAGAACATCCTGCTGTGCAACCCCAAGCGCAGCGCCATCAAAATCGTCGACTTCGGCAGCTCCTGTCAGCTGGGCCAGCGGGTACGCGGCGGCGGAGAGGGGGGGCTCCCGGGCTGGGGGTGCGGAGGGGCAGGGGGAGTCCTGACCCCACCTCCTTTGTCCCCAGATCTACCAGTACATCCAGAGCCGCTTCTACCGCTCCCCTGAGGTGCTCCTGGGGACCCCGTACGATCTGGCCATCGACATGTGGTCTTTAGGCTGTATCCTCGTGGAGATGCACACGGGAGAGCCCCTCTTCAGCGGCTCCAATGAGGTGAGAGGCTCGGACTGCGGGGTGCAGGGGCTGGGCTGGGGACCCCAGGCGGAGGAGGCGGGACTGACGGCTCCACGCCTCTCCGTGGCCCAGGTGGACCAGATGAACAGGATTGTGGAAGTGCTGGGACTGCCCCCAGCCCCCATGCTGGAACAGGCACCCAAAGCTAGGAAGTACTTCGACCGGTTGCCTGGAGGGGGCTGGACCCTGCGGAGGAGCAAAGACCTCAGGAAGGTGAGCCATCCCGCGCCCCAGCACCCGTCCCCGCACCCTCCCTCTCTCCCCTCCTCCCTCCGTCTCTCCCCTTCCTCCCGTCGCTCCGGCCGCCCCTTCCTTCACGCTGCTCACCCCCGTGACTGCTCTGCTCCTCCTCCCTAGGAGTACCAGGGCCCCGGCACGCGGCGGCTGCAGGAGGTGCTGGGTGTGCAGACAGGCGGCCCCGGGGGCCGGCGGGCAGGCGAGCCCGGCCATAGCACAGCCGACTACCTCCGCTTCCAGGACCTGGTGCTGCGCATGCTGGAGTACGAGCCGGCCGCCCGCATCAGCCCCCTGGGGGCCCTGCAGCACGGCTTCTTCCGCCGGACGGCCGACGAGGCGACCAACACGGGGCCCTCGGGGAGCAGCACCTCCACCTCGCCTTCTCCGGCCCCCGACGCCTCCCACTCCTCCAGCGCGGCCAGCTCTGTCTCCAGCTCTGGTGAGGAGGGCGCCGGGGCCCCCAGCGGGGCTGGGGGGAGGCAGCCCACACACCTGGGGTGGAAGTGCTCGGTCCTTGGGCGTCCTGAGCATCGGGCTTCCCTGCGAATCCGGCCCGTGACCTTGAACCGAAGGGTCGCCCTTCTCTCCCTTGGCACACGGGGAAAGGGCGTTCTGCCAACCTGCTCTTTCCTACTTTTAGGTGGTTCAAGCGGATCGTCCAATGACAACCGAAGCTATCGATACAGCAACCGGTACTGTGGGGGCCCGGGGCCCCCGGTGACGGACTGCGAGATGCACAGCCCCCAGGTATGGGCCAGGGCCGGGACAGAAGGGGAGGGGGCTCTGTCCTAGCGGCCCATTACAGGATGTGCCTTTCTTCCCCGACAGGTCCCACCTTCCCAGCCGCTGCGCCCTTGGGCAGGGGGAGATGTGGCCCACAAGCCTCCCCCGGGCCCCGCCCCAGCCTCTTCTTCCTCCTCTTTCCACGGGGCCGGTGGCCGGCCTTCGGCCCAGGCTGGCTCTTCTTCATCCTCTTCACCGCCTCCCCCTGAGCTGATGGACGTGAGCCTTGGAGGCGGCCCTCTGCTGCCCCCACCTGCTCCACAGGACTGTGCCCCACTCCGCCCCGCTCCCCCTCTCCAGCACCCGGCCGCTTCGGCCTTCCGGACTCGGACCACAGGGGGGGGCGGCCCCAGGGGCGGGGGCCGGCCGCCGATCCCCCCACCTGAGGACCCGGCCCTAGGCCCCCGCCTGGGCCTCTGTGGTGTCCCCCAGAGTACGGCCGCCAGCTCGTGATCCCCTGCCCCCCTGGGGCCCCCCGAAGCCATACCCCTTCCCCCTTGGGGCCCCTGGGCTCATGCCTTCCCTCCCCCAGCCTTCCTCCCCTCTCAACTGGAATTGCTGCTACCCAGTGGGGGGGAGGGGGGGCACCTGCACTGACCTGACTGGGGGCTGGGGCCGAGAAGAGGAGGGGGTATGACCCCTGCCCCCCTTGTCCCCCCATGGACTGGCTCCTCGGCCCTGCTGGCCCCTTTGTTTTCTATTTATTGTACCAAAGACTGGCAGCCCTGGGGTGGCTCCCCTGCTCTCCACCCTGGGGCTGGGGGGGGTGGGGTGGGGAGGCATCCGCAGGAGTCTGGGGCGCCCTGTGCTGTACCCAAGTAAAGAGCTTTCTCACACGCCCGACAGCTCCTTTGCAGGGTCGCTCGTGCACTCCCTCCCCAGAGCAGACACTGGAACCCCAGAGGGGCAGAGATGGGAATAGTGGGAGACAGAAACGGCCCACCGGAAGTCACGGGGAGACTTCACCAGCCCGGGCATGGATGTGGACAGGGAGACTTGGCTGTCCCAGTAGGGACTATCCTGGTCTGCAAGGTGCCAGGGGAGAGCACCACCTTATGTGCTCCGGCACCCCATGCATTCATCCCCAGAGGGAGGGAGGCCAGGCCTGCTGGTCACCCCCCCAGAGCCCTAGCCACACTCTCCTGCAGCTGCTTCAGGCTTCTTGTGGCAATGGCGAGGTGGAATGCCGTCCCTCAGCTCCCAGGCTGGTGTGCCAGGCAGGACGGCCCGTGAAGGTGCCCTGGTGCCTCGGCTCCCCATTGTCCTCACTGCCAGTAATGACCTTGGGCTGGGGGGGGAGAGAGGGAAACGGGAATGGTATCTCAGGTAAGTGTCCTGCCTTTTCTCCCCCTTGCCCAGGCTTTGATGGGGGGAGGTTTTCTCCGAGGTCGGTGAGAGTTAGAGTAATTGGAGCTTTAGGGACTTGGAGAAGGTGCTCCCCCAGCCTCGGGCCTAGTCTAGAGGCAGGCAGGGGCTGGGTTGCTAGCACCCCCCTTACCCAGAGGCCTTTGCGCTGCTGCCGCTCGGGGGCATGAAGACCGTGGGGCTTCACTTTTTTAAGAACTTCTTATCTGGGGGAGGGGGGGATGCCATTCTGCAGTAAAGGGCATACCCTTCGAGAGGGGAAAGCCACAGTCCCAAGCCACAAGGCTAAAGAGGGTAGGGACGGGCCCTGCTCTAGCGCCAGCCAATCAGAAATCCGTCTCGCGTGAGGTCGGGGTGTTCCCGGCGTCCTCTTGGAGTCTCCGAAGGACAGAGCCAATCAATTCTCCGCCTTCTCAAAGCTGACCAATTGCCAGGCCAGGAAGGGGGGGGGGTGAGGGAAAGTGAGGCTAGGGAGGGATTGGTTGCTGCAGGCCGAGTAGTCGTGGATTGGCTGGAACAGCCACCCTCCTGCGGGGTGGGAGCGATGGGACCTCGCCCCCGGCTGCCCGCCCCTCCCTGCGCTCGGGGCTTCCCGGCTACCCCGCTCGTGCTCGGAAAGGCCCGGAAATCCCGGGGAGAGCCCTGAGCCGGAACTACCGCCTCCCCCCAAATGGGGAGACCCGGGCCCACGACGCGACGCCGCGGGGGGCCTGGGCGTGCCCCAGCTTCCCCATTTATAAAATGGGCGGGCATCTTAGAGGCCGCCTCCCGCGGGGTGGGGGGGAGAGGGAACGAAGATCCGATCTCTGTAGCGTCTTCGGGCTTCCGTTGCTGGCTCCACCGGGGCCGCAGTTTGAAGTGTCCGGGTTCAAACCGTTCCCTGTGCCTCAGTTTCCCCATGTGTGCGTGAATGGAATTCCTTCCCAGGCCCCCCCTCCCCTCCGAGTCGGGATTGCACCACACACACCCCTGTTCGCCTCCCCGCCCCCA
This sequence comes from Antechinus flavipes, assembly GCF_016432865.1. Taxonomy (NCBI): domain Eukaryota; kingdom Metazoa; phylum Chordata; class Mammalia; order Dasyuromorphia; family Dasyuridae; genus Antechinus; species Antechinus flavipes. The sequence continues at coordinate 612,726,609 of NC_067400.1, forward strand.
CCTGCCGGCTCTTGAGGTGCAGGAACGCACCGCGACATCCGGAGCCAGTGTTTGAAACCGCATCCAACCCCAGCAGAGCGTTTCCTGAGAACAGGCTCCGGGGCGCGTCCGCATGGCCCCGCCGCCCGCTGCGGAGCCATCCTGGGGAGCTCCAGGGCAACAATGCCGGCTGAAGGCTACAGTGCTGCGGCGGGGCCGGGAGGGGGGAAGAAGGATCAAACGCCTCCGCTTAAAACGGACGCACGAGCCCTGCCGAGGAACCCAAACGATTGTCGTGTCCGGGAGCATTTCCCTGGATCCGGAGATCCGGGGACGGGGAGCGGCCTTCCTCGCTGCTCCTCTGGCAGCAGGTCGGCCGCGGCCCGGGGACTTTCCAAGGCGCTTGCCTGCACCTGGTGCTTTCCTTCGAGCCATTCTGCTCCGGGCTCTCTCTACCCGGTATATCCAAGGTGTTCCCAACCCTCTCGTCATTTTTTGTGGCCAAAAAAAAAAAAAAAAAATCCCATTACAATTCCCATTCCACAATTTGTCTTCAAGTGTTTTGAGAGAAAGTTAAGGTTTTTTTCCCACCCCCACCCCCACCCCCCCAGCCTGCCTTTAATCTCTCTGGATCAGTAAATTTGTTTTTTGTGGGGACAATTCTCCCATCAAGTTGTCGTTTGTTTGTATAGCGGCTTTGATTTTTCTCCCCCAAACTGTTCAGCCGTCCACTGTCCATTTCAGATAAGAGAAAGCTTCATCTGAGGCCCTTCCATGTTTGTGCGCTCTTCGCTCATTCACACAAGAGAAAAAACCATGCTCCATCCCCTTCTTCCTCCTACACTTGCCTTTCCCCCTTCCCCCACTTATCCTTCTCTTCCAAGTCCCACATCAGAACTATTCTGCCCCTCCAGGACCTCTCTTCCTCAATTACCTCAATAGCGGTTGAAAACATCAAGGTTTTAATGTAAAGGGACACTTGTTTCCTCTCTCATTAGACAGTTAACACTAGATCATCACACAGCCCCCTCAGATTAATCAGATTTTTACAATGGAGCTCTGGATGGGGCGGCCATTCCTGGGAGATTTCCTTTTGGAGTGTCTTGGAGGAGATGATGGGTGGATTCTTTCTAGCTTCGCTTTGCACTCTGGTTCTGAAAAAATCTAGGCAATTTTCCCACTGATGATTTCTTGAAAATCTATGGTTTGTTTTTTTTTTTTTTTTTTTTTAAATCATGGTTTTCAGGACTCCAATGATTCTTAGGTATCTCTACTTATTTTTCTATTTTTTTTTTAATAGCTGGACTGGGTTAAGTTATTGGGGCAGAGAGAGACTAGAAGAGTTCAAGACCCAGGTCATTTTATCAGACAAAAAGAATCTCCTTTTTTCTGAGCTGGAAGAATAAGGTACAAACACAAATAATTGATAAAACATTAAGTACTTTCTGTGTGCCTGGAACTGTTCTAAGACTGGGGATATAAAAAGAGGCAAAAGACATTTCCTGTCCTCATGGAACTTGGGGGGGAAGAGGGGTGCGGCAATTAGGGTTAAGTGACTTGCCCAGGGTCACACAGCCAGAACATGTTAAGTGTCTTAAGGGTAGATTTGAACTCGGGTCTTCCTGACTTTAGGGCTGGTGCTCTATCCACTGCACCCCCTAGCTGCCCTGGAACTTATATTCCAATGGGAGGGAGGGGACAACATGCAAACACATTTATTCAAAGCACTCTACTGTATAAACAAAATTATTAACAGAGGGGAAGGCACTAGAATTAAGAGGCCTTGGGAAAGGCTGAACTTTATAAAAAAAAAAAAAAAAAAGCCAGAGGCAGAGATGAGGAGAGAAGGCATTCTAGGGTTGGGCAATGGCCAGAGTCAACATGATTGTATCTTGTTTATGGAACAGCCAAGAATCAACAGAGACTTGGGGTAGGAAAAGTAGATGTAAGAATCAGTACAGAGATGGTAATTAAATCCACGGGAGCTGATGAGATTGACAGGTGCAGTTGTTTGTCCTTAGTTCCTGAAGAGGACCAGGACGTTAGGAGCCAGAACAAAGGAGTAAATTGAATTTCCGGGATTGTGCAAAGTCACCAGCCTCACTTTCTCACTTTCTCCTCTGGAGCCATGTGGGGATGCAGGTGGCTCTCTCCATCACAAGCCCATTGAAAGTGGCCCCAATCATCTCATTGCTGGAGAGGGCCACGTCCATCAGAATGGATCCTCATATAGTATTGTTGTTGTTGAAGTGTATAACGATCTCCTGGTCCTGCTCACATCACTCAGCATCAGTTCGTGTAAGTCTCTCCAGGTCTCTCTGAAATCCTCCTGCTGGTCGTTTCTTACAGAACATTAATATTCCATGACATTCATATACCACAATTTATTCAGCCGTTCCCTGATGGACATCCACTCAGTTTCCAGTTTCTGGCCACTACAAACAGAGCTGCCACAAACATTCGTGCACATGTGGGTCTTTTTTTCCTTTTTTTATGATCTCTTTGGGATATAGGCCCAGTAGACACACTGCTGGGTCAAAGGGTATGCACAGTTTGATAAAAATGCGCACACACACGTGGAAGGTTGCATTATTTTTAGTCACCAACAAATGTGCAAGCCAGTCAACAAATACATTTGTATATATATGTATATATATTTTAATACACATTTCTTTATTAATTATGTTGGGAGAGAAAAATCAGAACAAGTGGAAAACAGAAAGAAAAAGGAAAAAGTGAATATAGCGTGTTCAACAAATATTTTTTAAGAGCCTACTAAGTGCCAGGCAGCTAGATGGTGCAGTGGACAGAGCCCCAGGGCCGAAGTCAGGAAGATTCTTTCCTGGGTTCAAGTCTGACCAGACACTCACTAGCTGTGTGATCCTGGGCAAGTTACTTCACCCTGTCTGCCTCAGTTTCCTCATCTGTAAAATGAGCTGAAGAAGGAAATGGCAAAGCCTTCCTGTATCTCCTCCAAGAAAATCCCAAATGGGGTCATGAAGAATTGAACACGAACGAACAATCGTATTTGCCAGGCACTGGACTAAGTCCTGGGGCTACAGAAAAAGGCAAGAAACCACCTCTTAAACAGCTCACAGTATAGTGAGGGAGATAGGAAAAGGACTACCATGGGGAGCAAGGATACAATGAGATATATTGGGGAGGCACTTTCTGATGTGATTGTATCATTGTTCATTTTCATAAGCAAAGGCAAACTGGGACATGAACCTGTCCCCCGGTTCCAGGTCACCTCCCTCACCCCAGCTTGTTATCACTGTCCCTCTACTGATTTTCCTAGTTTAAAAGAAAACTGAAAAGTATAAAACGAACCCCCAGAGCTTTTTGGTGTTTGTTGAATAAATGGCCTTTCTGTGTGGCCTAAAATGTGGGCATAAAGATTTAGGGAAGGCATTAGATGGCCACCATAAGTTGGGGTGCTCAGCCCTTCTCACCAAAGGGACCCAACCGTGTAGCATCAAAAGGAATGGCCTTTGATTTCCAACCTTCTGCCTGAGCTAAAGCTCTGAGAACAAAGTCAAGAAAGTTCTGTCGATCCTAAAGATCCCTACTTTTATTTTTAAGAAGAGCTGGGGCATTTCCATGGGGCGGTCCTGTAATTCTGTAGCATAACAAGACCTTAAGGGCCAGCAATTTCAGCACACTGGCCACACACGTTCCTAATTAACACTGTCATTTAAATTTGTACTCACTCCCCTAAGAACACTGTGGGGCCCAAGTAATAAGGGGAAGAGGACAGGGCTTCCTGTCCCCAATTCTTTCTGGGGCGTTTGAGTGATAAATGACTTTTCTGAGAACTAAGTAAGTCTACAGGCCGATTCATGGGAAGAACAGTGGTGGGGGCTTGTGAGCTACAATAGCATCAGGGGGTTCTCCCTTCAAGCTGAGAGAGGCCCCCAATTTGTAAGCGCAAATCCAAGTTGGGAGAGTCCTGCTGAAGAGCTGTGTGTATAATGTGGTTCCCCTCAGAGGAATAAGCTTCCAAAGGGAGAGACTCTTTCATTCTGGCTTGATAGCCCCAATACCCAAAAAAGTCTTAGTAGGCGTCCTATAATAATGCCAGTAACTCACGTTGGCTTGGAAATGGAGCCGGCCCAGCTCTGCGTTGGCTTCTTGGTGAAGATTCATCGCCAGTTATCTAAGCCACGTCGTGGTCTAGAAAGCAGAGTCCAGGATCACGGCCTGACCTTGGGCTCGCGGGAGATAATTTGGTACAAAGAAGAATTCTGTTATCCCTTGTATGGGCAGCAGCCCAAGTTGGTGCTGGGAACCACAGAGAGCTGCTACCCTCGGGCTGGGGAGACTGTGGAGATTTCACCTGAAGAAAAGATGTATGATAGGGGGATGAGGGGGGGCAGCTTTCCGTATCCATATTCTATTGGACTAAAGAGTCAGAAAGACCCAAATTCAAATCCACTCCTGCCCTCTCCTAGCTCTGTGACAAGTTACTTTCTCTCCGTTTGGTGGGTGGTGGGAGCCTTTAATCCCACTTATAAAATGGAATTAATAATACTGTAGTACCACAAGAGGTCGCATATGGTAAGCACGCTGCAAACTTTGAAAAGCTAGATAAATGTCAGTATTATAATTACATAGTGTTGTTGGTCAATCATCACTCAGTAATATGGAGTTTTCCTGGAAGAGATAATGGAGTGGTTTGTTATTGCTTTCTCCGGTTCATTTTACAGATAAGGAAACTGAGGCAGAAAAGGTTAAATGACTTGCCCAGTGTCACACCGCTGGTGTCTGAGGCTGGATTTGGACTCGAGTCCTCCTGATTCCAGGGCCAGTACCCTTGGCCACCCAGCTGCCCCAATTATTACCAAGTACCCAGACTCACCCTCCGGGATGAGACAGAAGTGGAGGGTGCAGCTTAAAAGGGAGAAAGCAGCCAAGGGAACTTTCCCAAGACAGACACTCATGAAAACTACTAGCTGGGGACAGAAAGAGTGAGGTCTCTGTGCAGAGGAAGAAGGAGGGGGAGGAAAGGGGAGAGGGGGGAGAGGTAGAGAAGGACAGAGAGGAGAAGAAGAGAGAGAGAGAAAGGAGGGGAGGGAAGAAAGGTAGAAGAAAAGGAACAAGAAGAAAAAAAGAGGAGGGGGAGAAGAAGAAGAACAAGAAGAGAGGAAGAAAAAGAGGAGGAGAAGGAGAAGAGGAAGAGGAAGAGGAGGAGGAGGAGGAAAAGGGACATAGTTACAACCTCCCTTCTCAAAACCCCATTTGAAGGAGACAGAGAGGATTCTTTTAGGTCTCCTCCAAAGCAAACTCACTGCCCAAATCACTGTAAACCATAAAAGGGCTGAGATAGTCCTGTCTCTACTCTCCAGTTGCACACATCTCCACCCCCCCCCCAAAAACTGGATACCCGGGCCTCCTGGGCACCTCCCCCCTTCCCACAGAGGCATTTATCTCTTTGTTTTGTCCTGTGTCTTTTTGTTCCAATCTGGCCTCCTACATTTGTTTCTTTTCTCCCTGGGCCATTTAGCTGGCCACACAAAAGCCCATTAAGGCAGCAGCTGGGTCCCCAGCTCCTTCTGCCAGTCCTGCCGGGAGCCGCCTCCTCTGGGGACCCTGGGGAGCCGCTATTCTGCCAGACCCCATCTGTCCAGAGCCGTCTGACCTCACGCGGTTCTCCGGGTCCTAGTCTCTGTTAATGCCATTTAAAAATGGGTTCCTCGTAAGTGTGATCATGAACAGCCTTTTGGGGGGGATCAGGACCCGGGACTTCAGAGGTCTGGCCGGAAACTCCCCAAGCAATGAACTCTTATACTGTATTTTTAAAATTCAAATTGTCTGAGGGTACTGTCCCTGTAGACAGATTTGTCTCAGGATGATTCCGGCCTTGAAGTCCTCCCCCTGAGCTAATATATGGAAAGTACTAGAGTAATAGCACTTGTTACTCTACCTCAGAGGTAATCAGTGAGTGTACTGGGAAATATTTTACACCCAGCTCTCCAAAAAAAAAAAAAAAAAGATACATACAAGATATATTTTAAAATTTAATCTGCGTTGGATGAATACAGAGAGGCTTGGAGAGACCTACATGGACTGATGCTAAGTGAGATGAGCAGAACCAGGAGATCATTATACACTTCGACAACGATATTGTATGAGGATGTATTCTGATGGAAGTGGATTTCTTTGACAAAGAGACCTAACTCAGTTTCAATGGATAAATGATGGACAGAAGCAGCTACACCCAAAGAAAGAACACTGGGAAATGAATGTGAACTATCTGCATTTTTGATTTTCTTCCCGAGTTATTTTTACCTTCTGAATCCAATTCTCCCTGTGCAACAAGAGAACTGTTTGATTCTGCACACATATATTGTATCTAGGATATACTGCAACATATTTAACATATATAGGACTGCTTGCCATCTTGAGGGGGGTGTGGAGGGAGGGAGGGGAAAAAACGAAACACAAGCGAGTGCAAGGGATAATGTTGTAAAAAAATTATCCTGGCATGGATTCTGTCAATACAAAGTTATTATTAAATAAAATTAAATTTAAAAAAATAAAAATAAAAGAATACCTGAAGAGCTAAAATCAAAAAAAAAAAAAAAAGAAAGAAAGAAAGAAAGAAAAAAAAATTTAATCTGCGTTACTAACATTTTCTGTCACTTTAAACTCATATAATCAACAAATCCATAAATCAAATCTTCATTTGTGGTCATCGATAATTTCCGCAGTGTAAATGCTCACACTGAAAATTTAACAATCAGCTCTGGAAAACCAATAGGAGCTAGCGCCAATATACCGCTGACTTGCAGCCAGTTTTCTTAATACACAAATTCAGGGCCGGCTGTATCTCTAAGGCATAGCTGGTGAAAATTACAGTGTCCTGAAATTCATATGAATTTCAGCTGTGTTTATAGTGCCTTCTCTCCCCCCAAAATTATCTTATCTTTAACTACTTTGTATATATTGGTACTTACTTTATTATTTTTTCTATTTTTTTTTTTTAACTGAGGCATTTGGGACTAAGTGACTCGTCCAGGGTCACACAACTAGGACATGTTAAATGTCTGAGGCCAGATTTGAACTCAGGTCCTCCTGACTTCAGGGCTGGTGCTCTATCCATTGTGCCACCTAACTGCCCCTTATTCACTTTATTTTTTAGGCCACATATATTCTATTATGTTCTCCAGCAATAGGATATAAGCCCCTTATAAGTAGAGACTTATTTCCTTCCTTGGACCTCCAGCCCCAGCACCTAGCACAATGCTTGGCACACAGTAGGTACTTAATAAATGTTGAGTGATAGAATGATCCACCACCAAGAAACTGAACTTCAGGACAACCAATTATCTGTGGTTAGCTATTATATACCTATATTACTTTTAATAATGTTTTATTTTCCCCAAACACATGCAAAGATGATTTTTGAAAATTCACTTTTGCAAAACCTTGTATTCCAAATTTTTCTCCACGTCTCCCATCATCCCCCTTCCCCAAGCCATCTGATATAGATTTAACATGTGCAATTCTAAATGTATTTCCACATTCATCTATCTACCTCTATTGGGGTGGTCTGGGCCAGGCCTTATCATAAGCTCATATATTCTTGGCCTTTTTCCAATCCAGTCACGGAAAACTTTGAGAATCTGGCTTTGCTACTACATGATAACAGAAAGTCTTCCAGTTGACTATTGTCCCAAAATTATTCGAGAGTTGCTGAGTAAGAACACTGGGGAATATAGAATGTACAGTAGTTCCTTTTCCCCAGGAAAGCTGGCCAGAGAGGACAAAGGGCCTTTCTCCCATTCATCTCAAGGACTGCGAACCTCTCTCTGTCTCCTTGAATTTATTCTTTCCTGATATGAAGCAGCTGAGAATTCCAAGACTGATGTATCCAAGAGCCAATCTTGTGCATTCAGGTGATCCAGAGATCTCATGGTAACAGAGTCTCCTGAAGCTGCCAATAGTTGTGCAGTTATTTCAATAATACCTGATTTTTTGTGATGCTGCCATGTTCCAGGCATTAGGCTTAGAGCCGGGCATACAGAGGTTAAAAAGGAACAGTACTGATCTTTAAGGAACCTCTGGTATCTTGGGGGAAAGGACCTCAGCGGGCACCTCGTCATGAACTATGGGTAGGACCTTTCTGAGACACCCGAGGGACAGGAGGGTGGATGGGAGATGTTGCAGGAGACGATTGGGCAAAAGCTCCCATGTCAAAAGCTGCTCACCATTTGCCTTCATTTTTGCTTTGTCTAATAGAGTGTGTATCTGCAATTAATTGAATATCGATTCTATAAGAACATTGATTGAAAGGGAAAGTTCAAATGGGGGGTGAATTCTTGGTTTAAAAAAAAAAGTTCGAGCAATAGTTCATTACTCCCCAGTCTAAAATAAGAGCGCTGCCATTATAGCAGTAGGCAGGGTCAGGGAATGGCAATGACCCGAGTGCCCTTTCGGGGGTCTGCTTTAGGGAAAGGATATTCCAGAGCAACTCTGGTGGGCCCCCTCTGTGGGTCAGTTGAGCATGCTACCACCTTCTGGGCAACTCAGATATAGCACTCCCTTTCGGAGAACGTTCATAAAGTGGTACCCTACCTACCTTCCCGTAGCTTTAAAAATCGTGGTTCAAAAGCCAAAAGGAGCTGCTTGTTCAACGGCACTGTCACGTGGTTACTTATGATTCAACAAATGTTACACGCAGCCTACACCTCTCTCTTATTGGTTAAATGTTTTATTTAATTCATGGCCTCGCGGTGTGGCCAACAGAAGAGTACCCGACGGGAAGGCCGGTGGTCAGGAGCTGAGGATTGTAATTGGTGGTTGTCCTTTGTTCTCAGAGAGGACCAAAATGACATCACTACGACAGGGTCAAAGTATCTGTGGTTATCAGACCGATAGGAGCCCAGGAGGTTCTACCACAGAACTGGCCACCAGTCCATGTGAACCTTTGGAGCGGAGATGGCTCTAGATTTGAGCATCTCATATTTATTTTGAGCTTTTATAATTCTGTTTTGCTCAAAGAGCACAACGCTTCCGTTAATGGGGGGCACGTTGTGCTGGGTGGTCCTGAGCTAGCATCTCCCATGTCTCACGTTGATTCCAAAGTTCTTAAGAGCTTGAGGATGTCTTCCTCTCACTTTTGGCCTCCATTGAGGGCTTGCCTTGTATGAGTGAGTTCCCCATAAAGGAACCTTCATATGGCATTTGGACGGTGTGGCCAGTCCAGCGGAGCTCTGCTGTAGAGTCGGAACACTTGGCAGTCCAGCTCAAGAAAGGAGCTCTGTGTCTTATCCTGCCAGGAGATCTTCAGAAGACAGTTCAAAGGGAAACGATTCGGTTTCCTGGCGGTTTCCTGGTGTGGCGCTGGTAAACTGCCCAGGTGTCACAAGTCCAACAACGAGGTCGGCCCGATGGCCCTGAAGACCTTCAATTTGATCATCATCTAATATCTTTCCTCTTCCATACTTTCCTTTGGAGCTTCCCAAACACTGAGTTAGCTCTGGAAATGTATGGTTCAAACTCATCAACAGGGATGTTCGCCCCTGGAAAGTAAATGAACTTGTCTACAGCATTTGTTGTCTGTAATTGATGGCTGAACATGCAGACGGTGTGATGGAGAACCTGTGTTTTTTTAATGTTAACTGTTGGACCAAAATTAGCACAAGTAACAGAGAATCAATCTGTGACATTAAAAAAGTTCCAAGAGACACAGTTTCTGGTTAATTAATCATTTTATTAATAAATTAATTAAAATAAATTAATAAAAAATATGCTAGCATATCATCAATAAAATGGATCAGTGACTCTCAAATTCCAAAGACAAATCCTGCTAGTGGGCTCACAGTTAATATGTCTATTCCTTATGGTGTCAAACAACTACTGTTAACAATTAATGAGAGAAAATGAATATTACAAGAAGAGGCAGATCTATTCTAATGAGCATGGGGGCATATAACTTTGATTCTGTCATTTTCCTTCTAAATCGCCCAAGCTGGGCAAGCTAATCAAAGAATCGATCCCTTCCCAAACCTATGGACTTCCCCTTCTAGATGGAGTCTGAACTAAGGGAGGAAAAAGTTAATTCAATCTCATTATCAATAGCGTCCTTCAGTCTTTGAAGGACTGAACAATCTACAGGCCTCTTTTTAAAAATCCTGGTTCTAATAAGTGGGAGAAATAATCATTTTTCTTAAACCATTCTTTGTTGCATCTCAGCCTGAGAGACTGCATGAAGTACTCTGTCATGTGGGTTTTAAAAGCTGACCCCAAAATCATATAGTTTGAAAGTCATGAATTTTTTGTTTCTATTTGTTGTTTAGTCGTTTTTCAATGGTGGCTGACTCTTTATGATCCTTTTTTGGAGTTTTCTTGGCAAAGGTACTGGAGTGGTTTGCCATTTTCTTCTCCAGTTCCTTTTACAGGTGAAGAAACTGAGGCAGATAGGGTTAAGTGATTTGCCTAGTGTCTGAGACTAGATTTAAATTCGAAGTGCTGTCTACTCTGCCACCTCTCTGCCCCCAAAAGGGACATCTTCTTGGCCATCTTGGCCATCTAATTAATTCACATCCAAGAGGGATTCCTTACTCTAAGAGGTCTGACAAGTGGCCATCCAATCTTTGCTTTTCCACCTCATGCAGAGGAAATCCATCCCACTTCCCACCTCAAAGCTGTATTGGGGAATCCCAATGTAGTGGGAGGCTGTGTAGGCTACATTGTTTCCAACATGAACTACTCTCCAGAGGCACCTTCCCCCCCTTACTCTTGAGAAGATGTTTTGAACCCCTTGTAACATATACATTTATCCCTATTAAATTTAACGTTAGCCAATTAAGTCCAGCATTCTTACCTTGTAAGAACTTCCTCTGGCCCATACAGTCAGTCAGCCATCCCTTCTCTTTAATCAGCTTTAATCAATCAGAAAATTTTATTAGGCTACTAGAATTGTTTTCCTCCAAGTCATTTGTGACAATGTTAGAAAGCTTAGGAACAAGCACAAATTCTCCAACTAGATGAAGGTCACCACTTAGATAAAGAGCTGGCTTTAGAGTCTGGAAATCTGCTTTAAATTCTAACTCTCTGGACTTCAATTGACCTCATCTATAAAATGAGATAATTGGACTCCCTTGCAGCTCTAAATCTTTAACCTGATGGTCCAAGTTGACCTCAAATCATTAATTTTTGGAGTTTGGAATTTAACTAGCTTCTAATCCATTTAACAGTACTATAATCTAGCCAACATTGTTCATCTTGTCTACAAAAAAAAAAAAAAAAGTAGAGATTTTGTCAACTTTGGATTTTGTTTTTTTTTTTTTTTTTTTTTTTTTTGCTAATTTAAAATATTAGAAGCCAAGAAATTAGGCTTCAGACTGGTAGAGAAAATAGGGGGTGATGTGAAAACCAAAAAAATTGAAGTTGGTTCTAGAGATGCATTGAGTAAAAACTGAAATAATTTGGAGGTTACTGTAGAGGGCCAGCACTCTGGAGACATAGACTTGAAACAAGGTGTTAACTCGGTGTGACTGATGAGATGATGGTTCTCTAGTTTACATATACTTAGTACTTAGTATGGTTCTCTAGTTCACACATATTCAGTATGCCATAATGATGTCATTACAAAAAGGTAAGAAAGGGCTGGAAATGGAACCTTCCATCTTTGACCAGCCTCCTGGTGGCTTTCCTGCCTCCTTCACTTCTCCACCCAAAGACCAAGGACTTGGGCTGATCCCAAGGAAAAGCTAGCCCGGACATTACAGATGACGCTGGGGAATATCCATGAATTATACAGAGTTAAAGAGCCTGTGGTGACAAAAAAATATTTAGAGCAGCACATTTGTGTAACAAAAAAATTGTCAACAAAGTAGGCGGCCATCAATTGGTGAACAAATTCTGATAGGAGAATGCAATGTATTTTTGTTCTGTAAGAAGTCGGGAAAGGGATCTATTCCGAGAAACCAGGGGTGACTTGTATGAAATGATGCAGAGGGAAATGACAACTAGGAGAACAAAATGTATGTGATAACAACATGCTAAAGGAAAACTACTTTAAAGGGACTAACAATTCTGATCAATGCAAGGACTATTCACAATTGCAAAAGACCCACAAGGAATAAACGGTTTCCATCTCTTGACAGAGAAGTAGAAGTTACAGATGTAGAATGAGACACATTTTCAGCCATGACCAATATGTAGATTTGTTTTGCTTGACTATACCTATTTTAATCAAAGGCTTTGTTTTCTTTGGGTTTTCTTTTCTGCTCCTTTTCTTGGGAGGAAGGTATGAGCATAAGGAGATCTTCCAAGGAAGGGCCATGATAATGATGAAGAAAAGAAGAAAAAGAGCCAATAAAAGACTTAAAAACTATAGAAAGGAGAAGGAATCTGGTATAACCAAAATAAATGAACATATATATTTTAAAAAATAAACCACCATAGAGATCAATGTTTTCATTTTCTTTATATGTGGGACATTTGTCGCTTTCATAATTTAGGATTAGGGTAAAATGACTGGTCTTTTCAATGTTCCCTCTGAGTTCATCACAACCCAGAGCTTCATTTACACACTCAAGCACACAACGTATTGGACAATGTCTCATGTTTTGTGACCTAAGATGCATGTGTTATGCCCTGAATGTCCCAAAGAGATGTGAGGTTTTGAAAACCATTCACTCTCCTGGAAGAGAGAGAAATAGAGAGGAGAGAGAGAGATAGAGACAGAGACAGAGACAGAGAGACAGAGACAGAGACAGACAGAGAGATAGAGAAACAGACAGAGACAGAGACAGAGATAGAGACACAGAGACAGAGACAGAGAGAATGGGATAAGAAGAGGAAAATTCTGTTGTCTAGGACTAGGAAGGTGAGGCACCTCATCTTAGTCAGTCCTGAGCTGGGTCCCAAGCGTCCCTCCTGAACATTGCTCCTTACCTCTAAAAGCATCAGTGCTGGACTACCTGTAGGATTACTGACAGCTGAGCCTTTCTTTCTGCTCCTGCTGGGTTGAGTCCCACTAGGCTGGATCCTAAAGGTCCCCCCCAATCCTCCGAGCCTCAGAGTTGTATTGATCAGATACAAACATTTGCATAATCTCTGGGCTCCACTCTTGGAATCCAGGGGATTCAATCTACTGACCTCTCAAAATACTCAAGATCATAGTTATCTCCTATACCTAAAAGAAACAAATAAAATCAAGGCAAAGAGCTAAGACCCACCTTCATGGGCCACATGTCGGAAAGGATCCAAGGCTTTTCTTCTCATAGCTTTTTCTTTCGTCCTTCATCAGGTTATTCTTCAGTCTCCCCTATATGGCAAATTGGGAGTATGTCTGCTCATAGGCCTGGGATCCTTGGCCAGGCCATTACACTTATAATGTAAGGTTTAAAACAAAGAAATATTCCAGATAGATCCAGAAACATCCCCCGACTTAGATCAATTTTGAATCTAGTTACAATTTTCTCCCTTTCCCTCCCCCATCTAAGTCTGCCCAGTCTGGCAGAGTGGTCCGGAGAGGGGATGTCCCTCAGAGAGACCTTTCAGAGACCCCCGGGGCAGTGGGTTAGGTAGAGGCCACATTGTACATCGCCCTTCCTTGCTGGTTACTGAATAATAACCATAATAATAATAATTGCTCCTCTTTCCCAATCCAGGATAAGCAGCCAAGGGACACCGTGCCTTTCCACGGGTGTAAGGAAGTTGCTACCCAAGCCTGTGGTAGTTGTTTTAGAATAGCAGGCGTCCCAAGCATCATATGGGACACCAGGGTGAGACCCACAAAGCCTCCAAGTGTTAACCTCCCACTGTTAGAGCGGGTTAAGGTTGGCTAAGTCCTTGCTCTCATTTGACCCTGCCAAGGGCCTTGTGAAGGAGTTGTGATCATCATCCCTATTGTAGGAGGAGGAATATCCACTCAACTCACTTCCCAGGTGGACGGGGCTCGTTCTTTTCCCTGAAAGACATTGAAATTGTCTTTTATACTTCATTGATTCAGAGAACCAAAGGCTCGGGCCGTGGGCAGATCATAGTTATCTCCTGTACTTAAAAGAAACAAATAAAATCAAGGCAAAGAGCTAAGACCCCAAATATCTGTTTGCCTGAATGCAAAAAGGAAATCTCCTTGGACTAACTGGTAGGGGGACAGCAAGAATTTCACCTCATTCAACATTTGATCTAAATTACCAAGGAATTGGTTTAGTTTTGCTCCGTTGCTGTTGTTTTTCCTTCCAGACCAACGACATCACAGGATAATGGCCAAATAGGGGAAGAATTGAATTTAAGTGAGAGCACAAGGTCATCAAACTCACTCTCTCTTCCTGAGTCATCAAATTCCAGTCATAAAACGAAAATCAGGGTGACTGCAGTGGATTGCTTTGACCTCTGACCAAGCTCTAAGCACTACTTCCTGGCCATTGGAACAAATTCTTTCATCCGTCCGTTGAGGAGAAGTCTTCCTATGCTTAGGGTAGATTCTCCCTAACTCACTGTGTGAATGTGGAAGGGGAGAGGGACAGAATGAAAACGAGAGCGGTGGGCTGTCCATCAGCCTTGTGGAGGGCCGGCCCAGGGCTCCCATTTTGCCCTCCCTTCACCCCCAGCCTTCTTTATTATTCAGTCTCTCTTGGACTGACTTTTGGCTGGCAGACCTCCCGGCCCAGAGTGGGCCGGGCTGCTTGGGGAGCTCCTGGGCCTCCCTCACCGGAGGATCCCTTGTTGAAGACATCACAGCAAGGATGAAGGAAGAGTGATCTTGAGTCCAGCTTCCGAGCCTACAGATTATTGTTCTCAATGAGCATCTACCCCTTCTACAGACTCATGAAGAATGAACTTTGGAGGGAGACTTTGTGAGCAGCTCTGGGGATTCCTCATTTTGTAGACTTCTCCTCCCTCTTCTCAGATTTATTCACTTAAATTTATGCCTCCTGGCCAGCCCCCACACCACATGCTGCCTTTTCCTTCCCCTCTCATTATTTGTGTCAGCCAGTGATTTCAGTCTTGTCCAACTCTTCACAACCCCATTTGGCTCTTTCTTGGCAAAGATACCGTAATGATTTGCCATTTTCTTCTCCAGCTCATTTTACAGATGAGGAAACTGAGGCAAACAGCGAGAAGTACCCAGAGTCATACAGCTAGTAAGCATCTAGGGTAGGATCTGAATTCAGGTCGGATCTTCCTCAGTCTAGCTCTAGCACTCTACCCACTGAGACACCTGGTTATCTATTTTATCTACCAGCTATTTCCTTTGCCACCCTTCATCCTTCCCAGTTCATTTAATTCTTCATCAAGAATATGTCCATGGAGAAGGAAAGTGTTACCCAAATGCTATCCTTCCTGAGGTTCATCTTGACTGTTCCCCCATATTCCCTTTGAAATCAAAAGATGTGACAGACCTCTTCCTATCATAATTTCACCAAAAATGGGCAGGGAGGATGGACCTGTCAGTATGCACAGGACAGAAAATTCTTCATCCAGCCTCAATCCCCCTTTTTATCGTGCTGGCTCCCAATGTGAATTTTGTTTGTTTGTTTGTTTCTCGGCGGTTAGAAAGGCGTTTTACCTTTCTAAGATCCAGAACTAGAAGAGACACAATCCAAGACCTAGAACTGGAAGAGACACAATCCAATCCATCACTTCCATTTTTGCATGACCCATTGCCCAGTTTGACTCAAACAGGGCCGTGTCCCCACAGGAATAGGGCTGCAACTGCTGCTCGGGACGCAGTTTTGGGGGAAGCCACCAGGAGGAGGCAGATACCAATGAGAAGCACCTGCAAGTCAGAGAAGTGCCCAGGTGGGATGACAAGGGCATCTCGGGCAGCCCAGCTCTTCCCACTCCCCCCCACCCATCCTGGCCATCCCCCCAGGCTGGGAGGCCAGTGATTCCACCTCTCCCAGCAACATCAGACCCCTGGCTTGTCTGTCTCACAGGGCATAGGATGGGATCTCCATGGTAGAAAGAAAAGGCAGCACACACAGGGACCTAAGTGAGGAGTGGGAGTTGTCATTTGTAACAGACCAAAGAGACCAAAGAGAAGCTCTTCTCAAGAGCAGCACCCATCAAGGCTTCAGGGGTGTTCACCAGGGAGCTGGGACATTTCCCAGGGATCCCCCTGGCTGATCCTGATTTTAATTTAAATTGAATTTCTTTTTCTAGATCTTTCTCTTGAACTTTATTGGTATTATTTTTTAAAATGCGGATAATATGTGTGAGTTTGTTTTATATCTTGCAACTTGGCTAAAGATATTCAGTTTTTTAGTTGATTCTCTAGGGTTCTCTGTACGTAAACCATCATCTGTCCCTTAAGGAGGTGATTTTGTTTCTTCTTTGTGTATTCTTAACCTCTCTGTTTCTTCTTTTTAAAAAATACTTTATATAAAGCTTTTTATTTTTAAAACACATATAGCTAGGTGGTGCAGTGGACAGAGCACCAACCCTGAAGTCAGGAGGACCCAATTTCAAATCTGACCTCAGACACTTAACCCTTCCTAGCTGTGACCCTGGGCAAGTCACTTAACCCTAATTGCCTCAACCAAAAAAAGAAAAAAGAACAAAACACATGCATAGATAGTTTTCCACATTCCCCCTTGCAAAACCTTGTGTTCCAATTTTTTTCTCCCTCCCTTTCCCCATCCCCTAGACGGCAAATAATTCAATGTATGTTAAACATGTGCAGTCCTTCTATACATATTTCCACAATTATCATGCTGCAAATTCTTGTCTTATTGCTATAGCTAGCATGTTGAATGATAATATTCCTACTTTATTTCCATCTTATTATAAAAGCTTTTAGTTTATTTCCATTACAGATAATGTTGGCTCTTGATTTTATTTATGTTAAAGCTGAATTTGTTCTTATATTTCCTAGTATTTGTAACAGAAATGGGTTATTGTAGTTTCTCCAAAGCTTTTAATGCATTTGATAGAACCAATTTTTGGATTTCATTATTAATACAGTCAATAGTATGACAATAATAATATGTTGATAGTTTTCTTAATATATAGCCATCCCTGCACTTCTGGTATAAATCCATCCTGGCCACGAAGCATCATCTTTGGGATAAGTTGCCGTCTCCTGGCTGGTCAGCTTTACCATCAGCCTCCTTACCCCATCTCGGGTGGCTCCCGCTCAGCTCCTCCTTCTAAAGGAGCAGAAGACTCCAAGGTCATCCATGACATCTGGTGACCATCACCAGCCATGGTGACGTTTGTCTTGCCACTGGGCTTCCACGAAGAGAGAAGCTGATGACTCCTTACAACTCTGCCTCGTTTAAACACAATATTCTCAAAAGTCAAGACAATATCCCATGATGTCATCAGTCTTCTTCATAAATGAAAGATGGCCAACAGAAGAAACTCAGATCTGGGGAGGTTAGGAAATACCAAACTGGCAAGATTCTCGTCACCTTGAATGACTAATTATTATGATAAATTGTGAGAAGACTTGCTAACTCTTCAATCTCTGTAAGAATGAGTTATTATAATTATGAGCATAAAAATGTGAGTCAGACTTTCTGATCGCATGTCCCCTGCCCCTCTTCACTCAGCCAGGCAGCCTGGATAATGAACTTGGTACAGTTTCCCCCCAAAGTTAAAACAAAAAGCCCCAGCCCTTTCTTTAATGCTCTTAACTGAAATGGATCCTTGTCTCCCACCCATCCCTGCCCTGCTCCCCAGGTCCCAGGTACGTTTTTCCCTGTGGCTTCAATAAAGATTCCGACATTGCCAATCAATTCACGTCCACTGGAGCCAACATGTGTCAACACACAGCTACACAAAAATAAAAATGGATGAATAAAGAGCGGCTGAAATTTTGCCCTTTTCTAGAAAGCGATGAGTAAACACAGTAGTCGGAAAGAGTGTTTAGGGGAGAAATTAGACAGAGGTGTGTTGTGGACTGGTGAGAGGCTTTCAAGAACTGTCACCCCTCATTGGCCCCGTTTCACCAGGTGAGTGGATGGCAATCCTGGCGATGGAGCTTGAACATCAGCAGCTGTGAAGGTGGCCTAGATTGGTGCACTCACTGAGATGCGATACTGAAGACGTTTTAATGTATCTAGGCAGTCTTGTGCAATAATGAGGGCAGGAGAGTTCATTCTCAAAATAAGGAGGCTTCCTTCTTCCCTAGGATTGTGTGTCTGTGTGTGTGTGTGTGTGTGTGTGTGTGTGATTGTGATTGAGTGAGATTATGTGAGTGTGTATGTAATTGTGTGTATGTGTGTGATTGTGTATGAATGTGTATGATTGTGTGTGGGGGAGTGAGTGATTGTGTGTGTGTGTGAATGTGATTGTGAGTGTGATTGTGTGTGAGATTATGTGAGTGTGTGTGTGATTGTGTGTATGTGTGTGATTGTGTATGAATGAGTGAGTGTGATTGTGTGTGTGGGAGTGAGTGATTGTGTGAGTGTGTGTGTGTAACCAAAAATAAATTCTCACCCTCTCTGCCGATCTCCCTCATGTTTCTCTCCTAACAATGATGATCGTGAGTAGAGTTGATTGGGTGTTTGTGTCTAGAATTATGGGCTTCTGGGAGTGTCTGGGATTTGTAGGAGTTTGTATGTCTCATTCATTTTGTCAACTTGCATTTATTATCCAGTTGCACTCATGAAAGGAGAAAAGGAAAATTGATCAGCAGTTAATAAGAGAATAATAAGTGAGCTTTTTCTAATGAGTCTGGGGGCCATCACTGTGATCATATCCCAGCATTCTCAGATCATTCCACTGCCAGTAATCTATTAAAAAAAAAAAGGATCTATTCTCTACCCAGTCCTACTAGAACATAGTAAGAATTCTACCTAAAGGGGCAGCTAGGTGGCGCAGTGGATAGAGCACCAGCCCCGAAGTCTGGAGAACCTGAGTTCAACTATGATCCCAGACATTTAACACTTCTAGCTGTGTGACCCTGGGCAAGTCACCTGACCCCAATTGCCTCAACAAAAGAACAAATTTAAAAAATTCCACCCAGATAAGATGAAGCAGAGGGGGGTGGGTGTGTGTGTGTGTGTGTGAAATTTTAGACAGTCAGAAATTTCCTTAAGAAACTGAGTTTTGAATAAGAAAGCAAAAGTAAGGCCATAAAATTGGTTAATATAATAAGAAAAGAGCTCTTCTTTTAAAATATAAACACAATGGTTATTTGGTTTTTGTTTTGCTTTTTACCAAATGGAATATAACATGTGGCTAGGTATAGCCTTTCAGTGCCATGAGGCTTTAATTAACCCTATTCAGAGCGGTGGGTGGTGGCCTTTTCCCAACTGACTCACATGTGTGATTGTGCTAATTGGCTCTAGTATACTCAGGATGATGCTAGCCCTGCCTTTATTATTTGCTTGGAGAAGCCATGATTTGGTTTACCTGCTATGAAGATGGTCAAAGCCCTATCTGGATGGATTCCCGCCCTCTGGGCTTCCTCTACCACCTTAATCTCATCACAGCTCTCCAGGACTGGGGGCTGGGAAATTCCTTTCCAGGGTTGGCTCTCTCTCTCTTGAGTTCACTTCTTTGTTGTCAAGGATCCTACATTTTGAAGCTTCTAATGGCCTTGAGTGACTGTGAATCTGGGTTCATGCCGTCTCAACTGCCTTTGCCCTCTTGATTGTGTCTCTAATTATCTTAAATTAATTCTGTGATTGCTAGAAGTGTTTATTTCTTAGAAAATAGCTGGTTCTTGATGCCATGGCTAATTCTAAGGAAGAGAAAATTCCCAAATCCACTCAATTCCCATGCTCCCTTCATTCTCCCTTGACTCATCCCTAACTATCCAATGAGAGGGTCATGACATTGATTTATCATCCACAAGTCTTCCACTTCCGTAGTCATGAATTCAAGCTTTACCTATTCCTTATGATACCAAACCAATTTTCATTCTCCCTCGATTTTTTTGCAGACCACAGCTCTTACAACATCTCGGCATTCTTCTTGCTTCTCTCTTTTGGCCCCTAGAATCAGGGGCCTAAATTCAATTCAAATCTAAACTGTCCTCTAGTCTCAAATTAGAATTAACCAAATAAAAGCTAATAATTCCATGATACAATGAAAAATATTAAAAAAACAAAATCAAAGGAGTGAAAAAATAAAGGCTGTAAGATCTCATAGCAAAAAAGAATGATCTATAAAACAAAAAGAATAGAAATTATTTAAGAATTATCAGGTGGTCTGAAAATCATGAGTTAAAAAGACTTGGACAATCTATTTCAAGAAATCCTAACAATTAATGGCCGAGATCTCTTGGGCAGCTAGGTGGCGCCATAGTGGATAGAATGTTGGACCTGAACTCCGGAAGACTTATTTTCCTAAGTTCAAATATGACTTCAGATACTTACTGGGCAAGCCACAAAATCCTGTCTGCCTCAGTTTTCTCATTGCTAAAACGAACAAAATGGCAAACTACTCCATTATCTCTGCCAAGAAAACCCAAATGGGATCTTTGATCCAAGAGACAGGTGGCCAATTGACCAACCTTTTATTGAAATGCCGGCATTTTTAAAATGATTAAATTACCCAGAAATTATTTGTTTCAAGCATTACCTCAAACTTTTGTTAATACCACAGTTATGAAAAACCATGAAGGGATTTTGCACTCCATATTCTTGACAAAAAAAATCCTCCATGTATCTTCAATCCATTTGGAGAGTTCTCTGTTAGTGATTTTCTTTTGTAAAAGATAAGCATCTTGGCCGATGAAACCATTCAATGATTTTTATTCATTGTCTTGCAGCCAGGTGTCCCAAAACGGGCACCAACGTCAGATTTTTTATACCCCATCCCCGAAACACAAGTACCTCCCCTGACTCTTCATTGGCTGGGGACTACAGAGGTTACAATCAACCCAGAGTACCTAATTCCCCCACAGTGGGGACTCTGAGTGCAAGCCCCCACCCCTGATTATATTTCCCATTCCCCACATTTCAGTAACCCCTAGCTCTTATTTTCTTTTACTTTTATTTGGATGTGTATATATCCCTTTTGCATCTAATAGCATGTTTCTCATTCTAATTTATGGCCTCCCTTTATACATTTCCTTTCCTTTGTTCCACATCAGCCTAACATTTAGGTTTCATTTCTTAAGAGTTGTTTCATTTCTCTCATTTAAGTTTCATTTCTCTGATTTATTTTTTCCCATAACTCTATGGAAACTAAACCCTCACTCATTCAATTCTCATCTTTTACCACTAATTAAATTTTATTCAAGTAAGTTTATATGTCCACTGTCTATCTTTTTCTTTAATGCTACAGCTCTCTAATTTTCACTCTTCTCACTAGCAGAGCATTCACTTGCACAGACCACACGTCCACTGTGTATCTTTTTCTTTAATGCTACAGCTCTCTAATTTTCACTCTTCTCACTAGCAGAGCATTCACTTGCACAGACCACAAGGACAGAGTTTGCAAGCAAATGAAATTCCCAAAGAGGGCTGCTTTGAAAAGAAGTTCTTCCCTAAAATTGAGTTTTGGGGTGTCAGCAGAAATGTGGGAAGCTGTCGAAGGAATTTTGGGGTCCATTTTGAGACTCCTGTCTCGCCATTTCAGTTCTTTTTTTTTTTTAAGAGTTAATAAGCAGGTGTGGTCCAAAATTTTTTTGTAGATAAAACTTTCATTAAGAGCCCTGGGTTGATAAGAGGACTCAATGAAATAGGCAAGCTGTGAGGGTTCCAACTCTTGTAAAAACTATGAATTTTAAGGAACAAATGAGGATTGAGTATGGTTAAAATTCTTAGGGTTTCAGGCAGAGATGTGTCAAGGAAATTAGGTCAAATATAGAATTGATTGAATGTGATGATGTGGTCATAAGAATTAGACAGGGTCAATTTAAAAAAAGTTCTCTCAAGAACATAGTTTTCATCTCAACTTTTGATTTCTGTATGTTTTTGTCTGTTTTGTCTTTGTCTTTAGGATATGACCTTCATGGAAAGGGTTCTGTATGTGCAAGAATGTTTGTGGCAGCCCTCTTTGTAGTGGCCAGAAACTGGAAACTGAATAGATGCCCATCAATTGGAGAATGGCTGAATAAATTGTGGCATATGAATATTATGGAATATTATTGTTCTATGAGAAATGACCAACAGGATGACTTCAGAAAGGCCTGAAGAGACTTACACGAACTGATGCTGAGTGAAACGAGTAGGGCCAGGAGATCAATATATACTTCAAAAACAACACTATAGCTGATCAATTCTGACGGACCTGGCCATCCTCAGCAATGAGATGAACCAAATCAGTTCCAATAGAGCAGTAATGAACTGAACCAGCTACGCCCAGCAAAAGAACTCTGGGAGATGACTAAGAACCATTACATTGAATTCCCAATCCCTCTATTTTTCCCCGCCTGCATTTTTTGATTTCCTTCACAGGCTAATTGTACAATATTTCAGAGTCCGATTCTTTTTGTACAGCAAAATAACGGTTGGTCATGTATACTTATATTGTATCTAATTTATACTTTACTATATTTAACATCTATTGGTCATCCTGCCATCTGGGGGAGAGGGTAGGGGAAAGGAGGGGAAAAAATGGAACAAGAGATTTGGCAATTGTCAATGCCGTAAAGTTACCCATACATATAACCTGTAAATAAAAGGCTATTAAAATAAATTTAAAAATTTTTTTTAAAAAGGATATAATCTTCATTTGCTGAGAATGGGGTGGAGGTGGGGGAGATGAGGATGACTAAAAAAGCAGGGTGAGGCTCGCCTAGGCTATAATATTTAGAAAGGGGTAATTTTAATTTTGACTGTAAGTTCACAGTTGTAAAAGTAGAATCAGAGATCTCTGTAAAAATGCCAAGTTTTTTTTTTCTTTCGATTTGGCAGTGGATAAAGATGTAGACCAAGCAGCCAGAAGATTGCAAGGGTTGATTAGGGAAAGTTAAGAAAAGGGATTTTTAAAAGAAAAGATAAGGGTAAGTTAAGTTAGAAAAGGGAATCTGAAGCATGAGGAGTCAGACATGATTAAACAATAACAAATAAAACTTATATTCAATAAAAGGCCAGTGAAGAAATGCCTAAAAATTAGTTCGAGACTAGATAAAGTAAGCCCATAGAATTGGTGGGTCAAAAAATGAGTCAAAGAAACATTCGATAATTTCTTTAAAAATAATAACAATGAGACAAATACCAAAATTCATGAATTGAAACCAAACTAGTCCTTACACATGTAAACAATTTCAGCAATAAAAGAGCAAATTAACAAATTGGGCATGAAACTAAAAAACAAACAAACAAGTATCAAAATGAACAAATTGCAACACACAAATTAAATACCAAAATAAAAATCCTGAAAATAGAAGAGGTTATTAGCAAAACTGAAAGCAAAGAAAAATTCATTTAACAAATAAATCTTGGAACTAGTTTTTTAATCAACAAAATGGATAAACCTTGATTAAAATAAAGAAAACAAATCGCCAGTATCAAAAGTGAAAAAAAAATTCACAAGGAATGGGAAAAATTCATATGATAATAAAATCGAACATTTAATTGAAATGAATTAATATGTACAAAAATATAAAATCCAGATAAATAGAATAAAAATAAAGGACTTAACACAGACTTTTAAAATAGTATTTTATTTTTCCAAATACATGTAAAGATAGTTTTCAAAACATTTTTTGTAAAACTTTTTAACCCAGGTGTAAAAAGAAGAAAGAAAAGAACAAGCCATAAGTGATATCCCAATAGAAAAAACTTCTGGACTAGATCAATTTACACTTGAATCCTATCAAACATTTAAGAGTTCTTCATAACCACTGACCATTTCTTGGTTACCCACAACAGCTCTTTCTGATCCTTTAAAAACCTTTGTTTGACCCTACCATGTCCTCATCTTATATCTTGCTTTCCCAGCCAAACTTCGTGTGGTTTTGAATAGAACTGGAGGAAATGACAAAAATGGATAGACTGATCCCACTACAAATTTACTTTTTAATCTGAGCTGGACCCTCCCTGCTCCATAGCAATTATTCTACTCCTCCCTGACTGACTACACTACTCTCCATAGTAGATGCTCTGATCCTCTGTCTCTCTTCAGATTTCTCATGGCAACCCACCTTATACTTTTCTACACACGAAAGCCATCTTGAAGCCATCTGGCATGAGTTCTTTCTTCTTCCTCCTCGTTTCACATCACTCTGACATCTTCCTCCATCATACCCCCTTCACTCTTGTTTCTGATGGAAAGATAGTCCTTCTTGCAAACCCTTCTCCAGCAGTCTTTGACCTCATCCACTTCTTTGTCAGATGGCCTCTATTATCATTCCCGCTTTCTCTTTTATCTTCAATTTTTCCCTATTTGTTAGATCTTTTCCTATTGCCTAACTGCTCTGCATTCTGGTTTCTAATCTTTTCTTCAGGCTCAACCTCTCTGTGACATTTGTCTCTCCTGATCACCTTCCTCTCATAGTCTCTCTTCCCTTTGTCACAATGGTTTTCCATTAGTCTGACTGTTCTCCATCTCCCTTTGCTGGTTCTACATCCTGCTCATGCTTTTGGGTGAGAAATGTATTCTTTTTATTTAGATTTTTTAGGGGATGGATTATTAATCAAATTAAAAGAAAAACTATTATAAAAGATAACTCTGATAGCATAAACCTAGAGGGGGGGAAATTCTGCCCCCACAAAAAAATTAACAAGCCTGAGATAAGGAAAAAAGTGGAAGAATGAAGAAAAAAATTGTATTAAATTTCTCTGGAGAGATTTTATATATATATATCAAACAATTAACATATAAAACAATTCCCAAATAGTGTTAGCATTAAAGATAATGAATAAATGGCTCTCCAAATAAGAATTACAAACTAACAGCCACATGAAAGAATACCCCAGATCGCCAAGAAGAGAAGGCAAATTAAAAGAGCCCTAAGGTTTCACCTCACACTCTGTAAATTAATAAAATGATAAAAGATGTGACTTGCCATTGTTAAAGAGTTTGGGGAAGAGAGGTGTGCCAGTGCATTGCTGGTGGTGTTGTGAATTAGTATGACCATTTTGAGAAGCAATTTGGGATTATGCAAATAAACTGACTAAAATGTTCATACCATTTGACCCAGAGATCTCATTCTTAGCTTTAAACCCCAAGAAAGCCACTGATAAGAGGAAAATGTACACATACGCCAAAATGCTTAGAGTAACACTTTCTGTAATAGGAATTGGAAACAGGAAATTCCAATTGATTGGAGAATAGCTAAACAAATCATGGTGTATGACTCTAATAGAATATTACTATGCTATAAGAAATGGAAAATGTGATTAACATAAAGAAACGTGGAAAGACCTGTGTGAATTGATATGGTAAAAAAAGTAAATAGAACCAAGAAAAAAAATTGTATGAAGTGAATGCAACAATGTAAATGAAAAGAACAACTACACAAATGTACGTATACAAAAATCAAAAGTATATGTAAAATTATAAAGAACTAGCGTGGCTCTAAAAAAGAGAAATTTACCCTTTTACAGAGTCAGGAGATCCACAAGTGTTACACATTGCATATATATATTCAGGTTTTTTCAATATATTGTTCAGTTGTGTTGATCCCCCACCATTTTTTTTTTTGTTTGTTTTAAAAAAATACTATTTCTTATATGGAATGACCATCTGAGAGTAAAGAGAGGGATATTTGAAAAAACCATAGTCATGTAAAGAAACAAAATACATCAAAAAAAAAATTAAAAACAAGTAAGAGAACTAGAGGAGAAAATGGGAAAAGAAATTTAAAATTTGAAAGAAAGATTTGAGAAAAGAATCAAAAGCTTGAAATAATAGGTACAACCCCCTTCTTTTTTGAGAACAAACCCCATGGAAAGTAGAATTAAGCAAATATAAGCCAATGACTTCATGATACAAAAAATACTAAAACAAAGTCAAAAGATTGAGGGGGAAATAGAACGAAATGTGAAGTATCTCCCAGAAAAAATAAATGTTAAGAAAAAATGGAGGCAACTAGATGGTCCAGTGGTTACAGTGCTAAGCCTGAAGTCAGGAAGACATCAAATTTGACCTTGGACCTTATTACTGTGTGACTTCTTGTAAGTTATTTAACATCTGCCTGCTTCAGTTTCTACAACTATAAAAATTGGAATAATAATAGCACCTCTATCGCAGGATTTTTGTGGGAGGAATTGGTGAAATAATATCTCTAAATTACCTGTTACATAGTTGGCATTATGTAAATGTTAACTGTTTTTTAATTTATATTTTGTTCAGATTTATTTAGACTAAAGGGGCTAAATTGAGGTTTCCTATTCATACTTTTTACTACTTCTTTCTATAATTCATTAATCTTTTCCTTTAAGTACTTAGACATTATGCCATTTGGTGAATATATGTTTAATATTGATAATAACACATTATTTACAGTACTATTCAGCACAATGTCATATCCCTGTTTATTTTCTTTAGCTTCTTTTTTTGCTGTTTTGTCTGAGAACATATTAACACCTCTGCCCCTTATTTTAACTGTAGCTTTCTTGTTTCAAGTGTCTTTATTTTATCCTCTTACAGTCTATGTGTCGGTTTTTACCATTCCCGTACAGAATTATGACTGTTCATTTTGTATTTTCTTCCATCTTATTGTCTTCTGCTTTTTTTGTTTGTTTGTTTGTTTGTTTGTTTGTTTCCCATTCCCTCATAAAGAAGAGGACGCTAGGGGACAAGGAGTGAACTCTGTACTTGTACTCACATTTCTGTTACCTTGTCCCATTTCTCTTTATTTCGCTGGAATAACTAACCATTTTGGAAAATTGGAACGATGCCCCAGAAGCTGTAAACTATGTATATACTTCAGCCCAGCAGTATAGCTACTAGATCTATACCCTCAATGAGATAAAAGAAAGAGATAAAAATAGCTCTTTGTGGGTAGAAAAAGAAGCCTTTGGAAACCAAAGGCTTGCCCATCAGCTGGAAAATGGCTGAATAAGTTACAGTATGAAAATATGATGAAATACTATATGTTATAAAGCTAAAGAAAGAGAAAGCTTCAGGAAAACATGGGGAAACTTGCATGAAATGATGGAAAATAAAATGAGCAGAACCAGGAGAACAATTTATACAATAATAACAATATAGCAAAGATAATCAGCTTTGAAAGACTTAGGAATGTTTTGTATCTAATTAAATGATAGAATCACAAGAGATAAAATGAATAATTTTGATTTAGTAAATTAAAGAGATTTTGCACAAACAAAACTAATTCAGCCAAAATTAAAAGAAAAGCAAGAAACTGAGGGGAGAGCACATTTTTACAACAAATTTCTCTAACAAAGGTCTTGCTTCTTCAATATGTGGGAAATGGAGCCAAATTTGTACAAATAAGAGCCATTCTCCAATTGTCAAAGAATACGAACAGGCAATCTTCCGAAGATGAAACTAGTGCTATCAACAGTTGTATGAAAAATACTCCAAATTACAATTAGAAAAATGCAAATTAAAACAATTCTGAAATATCACCTCATACCCATCAGATTGGCTAACATGACAGAAAAAGGGAAAGGTATGCTAATGTACTTGGGATGAATTGATCCAAACATTCTGAAGACTATAAAGACTATAAAACTATATATATTCTTTGACCCAGCAATACTTCTACTGGATCTATATCCCAAAGAGATGAAAGAAAGGGGGAAATCGTTCTAGCAGTTCCTTTTATGGTAGCAAAACTTAAAATTGAGGGAATGTGCATCAATTAGGATTGTCTAAATAAGATTATGATGAAATACTATTGTGCAATAAGAAATGACGGAGATGGTTTCAGAAAAACCTGGGGATACTTATGTGAGTTAATGCAAGTGAAGTGAACAGAAAGAGTAGAACACTATACACAGTAACAGCAATATTGTACAATGATCAACTGTGAGAGACTTAGAAACTCTGACCAATACAATGATCCATGACAATTCAAAAGAATTCGTGATGAAAAATGTTATACAACTACCTCCAGATATAAAGCTGATAGACTCATGATGCACACTAACGTATATATTTTTTCTTTATTTTTTGACATGAATAATGCGAGAATTTGTTTTACTTGATTAGGCACATTAATAACATTTTGATTTTTTTTGTCTTCTCAATGGGAAGGAAAAGGAGACGAGTTTGCAACTGAAAATAAAATTTAACTTTAAATATAATGAATTAAAATGCATTTTGAGGTTAAAAATACAGAAGCAAAGACAGTCCTCAATCCCAAGAAGCTTACATTCAAATGAGGAAAGTAAAGGGTGAAGGGATGGTAAAAATGGAGAAGCACTTTGGTCTGAGTTTATTATTGTTTTTTTTGGTGATGTTTCTCTTTTTTTATATTTTATTTTATTTTATAATAACTTTATATTGACAGAATCCATGTCAGGGTAATTTTTTTTACAACATTATCCCTTGCACTCACTTCTGTTCCGATTTTTCCCCTCCCTCCCTCCACCTCCTCCCCTAGATGGCAAGCAGTTCTATATATGTTAGATATGTTGCAATATATCCTAGATACAATATATGAAGCACTTTGGTCTGGAAAGTTACTGAATTGCTGAGTAGGGCTATACAGGAATAAGTTGACACACCCCATCCAAGGACATTGACAGAATTGGTTTGATTCTTGGTTCCAGATCTGGCAAGAGAAAGTGCAGAACACTGGATTTGGAAGAACTAGGCTACAATTTCAACCTTTTCCCCTTTTTTTCCCTGCATATCCCCAGCCTAGTCTTTTACTTCCGGGGTTCAGTTACAATACTTAATTCAATTACAATATTTATTTAGCATTTGCGTTGCACTAGATTTTGTGGGAGGCATAAGGGATACAAAAATTAAACCAAGGTCCCTTTATACAAGTGCCACCTCCTCTGTGAAGCCTTCCCTGGGCCTCTCCCTCAGGTGAAAGTTACAGAATCGAGGATCCATCCAAGACGTAAGAGACCATGAGTGCAATCTCCTCCTTTTAGAGGGGAGAATCACAAAGGTAACTTGCCCACGGTCACCTAAGGATGGGATTTGAACCTGAGTCTTGAATTTAGGGGTCAGTTAAAGGGCTCAGTGGATAAAGTGCCAAGTCTGGACTTCCAAGGACCTGAGTTCAAAACCAGCCTCAGACACTCACTATGTGACTGTGGGCCAGTCACTTCACTCTATTTGCCTCAGATTCCCCATCTGTAAAATGAACAGGAGGTAGAGGTTAGTATAGATGGAAAAGGAAATGGCCAATCCCTCCATTATCCAGTTTTCTTGCCAAGAAAACTTCAAATGGGGAACATGATTGAACTTGAATCCAAGACTAGTACTTTTTCTACTGTGCCCCATGACCCCTCTCTCATGAAATTTCAATTTCTCTTAACGCATTGATTAGACTTCATCCCACTCTCTCATATCCATTTGAGTGCTAGAGTCTGCTCCTGCCTGGATCTGGAATCAGAAAGTGCAATCAGAGTGCAATGGCAGAGTGTTTTGTATGTATTGCATTACATTGAGAAAGAACATGGCCAAACAGAACAGCTTCCTGCTCCTGCCCCTGCTCCTGCTCCTGCTCCCTCTCTTACTCTCACAGATCCATCCTCAAAATATGACACCCAAAACCAAATGTAAAAGATCAGTGAGCACTACCACAACCATGCAAGTGGAAGTCAACTAGATACCTTTCATTCTCCCTTCTATGTGTCTAGTGTTGAGAGTCAGTCAACAGCAATGTTTCCCTCATCCAGGATCTTGAGCTCTCCAAAATGACTGCATCTACTGGTTAATGTGGCACAGAAACAAAACCAAGAGTCAACGCCATGACCCCACCCACTTTATTGGAAAACCTTAAATTTATTGGCACATTGGTTCTAGAGAAGATCTCAGACTGATTTCTTACATATTGAATAATCTGAGAAGAATCTGCATGACTTCAAGGCAATGAATGACAGTGGATTTAACTCAGTGTTGAAACCAGTTGGAACTTCTCTTTTATGGCAGATCATTCATTCCATTCCACCTCTTCTTTTCCCTTCCTCACACGATATTTCTTGCTCACCTCCAAAATCGAAACTCCTACATCCAAAACTTCCAAAAAACAAAAAATAAATAAGAATTGGCCTCAGGCCATGGAAGGGCTCAAAAGGAATTTTGAAAATCAAGTAAGACAAGTAGAGGAAAAATTGGGAAGAGAAATGAGTAATGCAAAAAGAAATACAAAAAGCCAAAAGAGGAGAAGAATGCTTTAAAAAACAAATTTAGCTAAATGGGAAAGGAGATAGAAAAGCTCACTGAGGAAAATAATTCATTAAAAATTAAAATTGAGCAAATGGAAGCTGATAATCTTATGAGAAATCAAGAAACAATAAAATAAAAGCTAAAAAATAAAGAAATAGAACACAATGTGAAATATCTCAATGGAAAAACAACTGATCTGGAAAATAGTTAAATGATTGCTCTACCTAAAAACCATAATCAGAAAAAGAGCCTGGACAGCATCATGAAGGAAATTATCAAGGAAACCTGTCCTAATAGTTTAGGACCAGAAAGTAAAATAAAAATCGAAAGAATCTACTAATCACCTCCTGAAAGAGATCCCAAAATAAAAAAAAAAAACCAGGAATATTACAGCCAAATTCCAGAATTCCCTGGTCAAGGAGAAAATATTGCAAGTATCTGGAAAGAAACAATGCAAATATAGTAGAACCACAGATATGTTAACACAAAATTTAGCAGCTTCCACAGTAAAGAATCAGAGACCTTGGACTATGATATTCCAGTGACCAATGCAACTAGATTACAACAAGAATCAACTACCCAGCAAAAATGAATATAATATTTCAGAGGAAAAGGTGAGCATTTGATGAAATAGATGACTTTCAAGCATTCCTGATGAAAAGAACAGAGCTGAATAGAAAATTTGACTTCCAAATATAGGACTTAGGAGAAGCAAAAGGGAAAATCAGAAAAAGGAAACCATAAGGGACTTAATAAAATTAATCTGTATATATTCCTACATGGGAGGATGATACTCATAACTTGTGAGAACTTTCTCATTATCAGCACAGTTAGTTTATATAGATTGAGGACACAGATATGAGTTGAAAACGAAGGGAAAATATCTAAAAAAAATTAAGGGGTGAATGAGAAATGTAGTGGGAGAAAGGGAAAGGAAGAGGTGGAATGGAATGGATTATCTGCCATAAAAGAGGGAAGAAAAAGCTTTTACAGTGGCAAGAAAAGGGGGAAGGGAAGAGGAATGGATGATTCCTCTCATCAGAATTGGCCCAAAAAGGAAAAAACATATACAGCAAATATGAAATCTATCTTACTCTTTTGGAAAGTAGAAGGGGAAGGAAATATGAGAAGAGGGGAAGGAAATATGAGAAGAGGTGAGGGGGCAGAAGAGAGAGCATATTGGGGGAGAGGAAGGTCAAAGGCAAACCACTTTTGAGGGACAGGATGAAAGGAGGAATAGGATGAACAGGGAGAAATACAGTTAGCAATAGTAATTCTGAAAAGAATTTTGAAGCAAGTTTCTTTGATAAAAGCCTCATTTCTCAAATATATAGGGGATTGAGTCAAATTTATTTGTAAAAAAAAGCCATTCCTCAACTGATAAATTATCAAAAGATATATGAACTTTGCCCAAATGGTTATGACATTTGCATATGCTTTGATCTAACAATTAGTACTAGGTATGAATCCCAAAAGAGATTTTTTAAAAAGTAAAAAGACTTATATGTATTAAAATATTTGTAGTAGTTCTTTTCTCAGGGCAAAGAATTAGAAATTCTCAGAGTAAAAGAAATCCATCAATTGGGGAACGGCTGAATAGATTATGGTATGTGATTATGATGGAATATTATTCGATAAGAAATGGTGTGCAGTATGATCTCAGAAAAAAACCTGAAAAATCCTCCATGAACTCATAGTGCAAAATAATAGCAATGTTGTGGGATGATCAGTTGTGAATGACTGCTAATTCTCAGCAATACAATGATTCAAGACTACTCTGAAGAACTTAAAAAGAAAAATGCTACCATTCTCAAAGAACTGGTTGTATCTGAGTCCAGATAGAATACATTTTTTTTCCCCAAGTACCTTTTGAAAAGATTGCATACTTTTTTTACTTCATTTTTCTTGAGGGTTTTTTTTTTTTGGTGGGGTGAAGGGAGAGCTATTTTTTTTCCGCATGACATTTATGGAAATGTTTTCTGTAACGTCACATGTGCCTTCTCCATTGGGCAGGAGAGAGGAAAGAAGAAAATCTGGATCTCAAAGTTTTAAAAACGAATGTTTATATGTAACCCAGGAAAATTAAAAAAAAATTTTAAATAAGGTATCACTATTCTCATAAGATCTAAATTCTTCTGAGTCTTTGGGCTCAACATAGCATTTAAATTGTTATACCGCAAATGACATGTGGCAGAGTAATGATGGGTTACAACCTTCTCTCAATGAAAGTAGAGTAAATCTGGTTTTCACAATATTCTGTAGAAACTAGATATTCCCATTACGCCCCCAACCAACAAAATGTTAGATTTCATCGGCTACTTTGCTTTCCTTAATTCCAAAGATCTTTGAAGTTTGCAGCCTCTTAAATGACTTTTTTCTTAACTTATTCCAATTACATGTAAAGAGAGTTTTCAACATTCATTTTTGTGAGATTTTTGAGCTCCAAAAAAAAAATGTTTCCATCTCTTCCTTCCCCCGACCCAAGACAGCAAGCAATTTAGGTTACACGTGTACAGTCATGTCAAACATATTTTCCACATTAAGTTGTGAGAGAAGATTGAGTAACTTTCAAATAATGGTACAGCTCAAATAATTACCAGTTTTGATGATCGTTTCAAAACAAGCTGATTGTTTCAAAATCTCAAAATGCCAAACAAGATAAATTGAGTTTGGGGAACTTAAGGATTGGGAGCTTCATTGCATCATTTTAAGTTCACAAGACTTTTGTTCTATTTTTGTAATTTTCTGTTTAATCTTTGGGATGTTTAACAGATCAGAATGGTCACCATCTCAGAGAGGAAGAAGAAAAGGAAAAAATTTGGAATTTAAAACTTTTTTAAACGTTTAAAAATGTTTTTACATATAATTGGGGAAATATATATATATATATTTTGCACTCATAGTGCAAAATATATATATATATTTCCCCAATTATATGTAATATATATATATATATATTTTACCTCTGTGAATCAGAGGAACTTACAACTGAGACTTGCCATCTAATATTTTTTAGATACTAGAATCTTGGGACGAAGAATAACAAGCCTGATCCATTTTGCAGCAGAATAGTCCTTTGAATGTTTGAGGACAGCTCTCACTTCCCCATACCGGCCTCCAAGTTTTCTCTTGTTCAGGCTAAATATGCCCAATCCCTTTCAAGCAAGAATCTACTGGTAGATATTTAACAACTGCCTCTCCAAAAGAAAAAAAAAAAAAAACACACAAGACACACTTTTAAGTTTAATTTGTATTATTAATGTTGCCTCCAGCACTTTAAGTCTAGACTATCAATAAAATGATAAATTAAGCTCTAATTTGTAGCATTTGCCAACTTCCGAGGTTTAAGTGCTGCCAATTTAATTAACTGCAATGATGAGCTGACTCCAGTCTAGTCTTGCTTCATTTGGGTACTGAGAGACTGGCAATGGGAACACAAAAATGGGAATTCCTCGGCCTTCCAGAGTGTAGCCAATGCCAAGGGCCAAGATTCTGAGGGCCCTTCGTGTGGGCCCCTAGATTAGTAAATTAGAACAGGGCCTGCCGATGGACTTTTGGAAACCAAGTGCTCTGTGACAGCCAACAAAAACCAGGCAGGACAACTGAGGAGATTCCCGGGGAAGAAATCCAAGAACAGTCCCAGCTGGGGGGATAAGGGAGGGCAGAAGTGGCCTAAGCCAGATTAAAATGAAATTGGGAAATAGCTAATAAAATAAAATAAAAAATACAATGATACATAATGTTAAAATATGGTTTTCTAAGACAATATGAAGCCTCCATGGATCCTGGGATGGTTTCTATATGAGATTGTGACCAATTGGCCAGAATGTCCCCTAGAAAGAGGGCTCACACTCCATCCGTTTGTTATCGTTGTACAATCATGTGGGACTTTTCACAATCACATTTGGGGTTTTCTGCCCAGAGTCCTGGGGTGGTCGGCCATTTTCCTTTTCCAGCTCATTTTACAGATGAGGAAACTGAGGCAAACGGGATGAAGTGACTTACCCAGAGTCACACAGTTAGTAAGTGTCTAAGGTCAGAATTTGAATTCCAAGCCAAAAAAAAAAAAAAAAGAAAAAATGGCTCTACTTACTTAGTCATCTAACTGCCTAGAAAAATGGTGTTTCCTGGCCACAGAAGAAGGGAAGAACCTAATTCCTTTAGCTATCATTACTATCATTCTTATTATCCCCATTTTGTAGTTAATCATAGAAAATTTGTAAATCTTTACCTTACATTGGATTATGGCACAAGTGAATGAAAATGACGGCCTTTTGTAACTGACTCCAAGGATGGGGTGGAAGTACTTGGCCTTTAGGCTGCCTGCCCCTGGGCCCATCGTCCTCCTGTGCAGCGCCCCGGGGTCCGAGGCAGCAGGAGGAGCGTTGTGTCAGGGCCAGGCTCCCAGAGCCTCCCACGAGGATACCTGCGTCCTCCAGCCTTCGCCCCCATAAAGCACCTTTCCTGCTTAGAGCTTCCAAGCCCAGCTCTCCTAAATCTCACAGGATTAACAACTGTAAGGAGCCAGAGGGTCTAACCCCTTTGTTATACAGACAGGGAAACTGAGGCTCCGGGAGGAAATCGCCAGGCCCACAGTAAGAGGCCGGAGCTGGGATCCCTGAACGCCACGTCCTGTTCCCCTTCCGCGTACATCCCGTACTGCCTCTCTCCCCGCTTTAAATAAAGACAGACAGAAGGTAAAAGGCGCACACTTGTTACATCTCTCCCCCACGGTGCCCAGCAGCCATCAAGGAAGGACCCAGCTTCTGAGGTATTTTCCATCTTTCCTGTCATTAAGCTGGAGCCGGGAGGGGGGGGGGGGGGGGAAGGACTTGAGAGGAGGAAGATGGAAAAAGATAACCTGATAGGAAGTTGAGCAGGAGATAACATTCCCAGGCTCCTCTCACCCCTGTTCCCCAGGGTTCGAGTCCTGTGGGGTTGGGTGGGGGGAGCCTTCCATCCTCATCTTCATCTGTTCAGCTGTGAAGTTACAAGTCTTTCAGCACTTCCTGGATCTGAGCCACGACTTTGACCAGTTTGGGCTCATTGAAGTAACCATCCAGAAACCCATCTCCTCCCTGGGAAAGCAAGAGGAACAGCCTCCTGAAAGCTCCCCCAGATCGGCCTTCCCCGGCCTCAGCCCCCCACCCCCAGCCCTCCCACTGCTTCCGCCGGGAATAAAAAATAATCCTAAAAACTCCCATTTAAAATTCGTAAAGCATTTACCCCCTAGCAGCACCGGGGAATTAGTATAGTATCATCTCCGTTTTCCAAATTAGGAAATCGAGTCCGGGAGATGTGAAGGGCTTGTCTTGGGTCACGCTTTGTGGCCCAGCTGGAAAGTCAAACCCGCGCCCTTTGACTCCCGAGCCAGAGACTTTCCAGATCCAGTCTCACCTTTTTAGAATGCACCAGCTTGCCCGCCACAAAGACCTCAAAATCCTCACAGGGCTGGGGTAACTGCTCTTCCACCTAAGTCAGAGACGGGGACGGGGCTCAGGGCTGCAGTGCCCCCCCCCCAGCTGCCCGTGGTGTGCCCGACAGACCCCCACCACGGAGGGAAGGGGATGGCCTCCGCCAGCCTGGGAGGGGTCTACTCACAAAGACAAGGCGTGAGGGGAAAATTTCATTCAGCTGCTTCTTCAGTCTCTTGAACTAGAAATGGGGAAGAGGGATCAGCGGGAGAGGGGGGGAGCCTCTGCCTCCTCCAAAGGGCCTCAGATAGGATCTTCTTCTCCCCCTCCTCCACTCCCCCCACCCATTTCCCAGGAGAAAACTCACTCACCCGAAAATGGTAACTTCAGGAGTTGCTGGAACAGATGCAGAGACAGATTCAAAGACATAAAGGCAGACTCAGACAGGAGAGTCCCCGCGCAAAGATACAGCCAAGGGGGGCAGAGATGTTCCCCAGGTTGGGGGAGAAGAGACACAGATAGACGGGAAACACCCGAGATGGAGGAGAAAGAAAGAAGAAATAGACATTGATAGAAAGAGCAGGAATATGGACAGAGACAGAGACAGAGAGACAGAGACAGAGACAGAGAGACAGAGACAGAGACAGAGAGACAGAGACAGAGACAGAGAGACAGAGACAGAGAAAAAGACAAAGAGAGAGAGAGAGAGAGAGAGAGAAGAGAGAGAGAGAGAGAGAGAGAGAGAGAGAGAGAGAGAGAGAGAAAAAGATAGAAAGAGATACACACACACAGAGAGACAGAGAGACAGACAGACAGAGAGACAGACAGAGAAAGAGAGACAGAGAGATAGAGAGACAGAGAAGGAAAAAGACAGGCAGAGATAAAGTTATCAATAAACAATAAATCAAAAAATCAGACTCATTTATATGTCACCCTTTCCCCCGTTTAATAAATAGAGACCAGTTACTTTATAGATTTGCAATCATTATAAATATATTATTGGATTCAACCTTTACAACAACCCAGTGAAGTGTGAAACAGATGCTAGTGTTAAACTCCTCATTCTCAAAAAGGGGAAACTGAGTCTCTGAGAACTTGTTAACGAGATAGCGTAGGCAGCGAGAGTCGGGAAGGGGATTCCAGCTCCCCACGCTCAGCATTACCCCGCCCCTACACACACACACAGACACACACATACACACACATACACACACACATACACACACACGGACACACACACGGACACACACACACAGACACACACAGAGAGACACACACACACAGACACACACACAGACACACACAGACACACACACACGGACACACACACGGACACACACACACACACACAGACACACACAGAGAGACACACACACACAGACACACACAGACACACACAGACACACACACACGGACACACACACATACACACACAGAGACACACACAGAGACACACACAGAGAGACACACACACACAGACACACACACACACACACACCCGCACTGCCTCTGCTCAGAGAATCCCAGCCCCGGCCGGCGAGCCAAGCGCGCCCGCACCCGTCCCTGCCCGGAGAAAGTCCCTCCTGACCCGGGACTGGAACTTTGCCTCGCGCTGAGCCCCGGGTGGGGACCCTGAGGCAGAGAGAGGAATAAGGAGCGCGGGGGAGTCCGAGAGAGGGGCCAAGGGCTCTAGCGCATCTTCCTCCGCCCCGCGGGACACGGGGAGCCCCCTGCGCCTGCCCGCAGTTCGGCCCCCGGCTGGGAGGCGGGGCCGGAGCCTCGTTTACCCGAAAGCCACCCGGATCTGGATTTGAGCGAGCGGTTCGGGTTCGCTGAGGGGGGGGCCCGGGCCTCCGGGCTTGCAGGGATCGGTTTCCATGGCCCCGGGGGACGGCGTCGCCCTTCTGACAGCGCCCGCCCGCCCCGCCGCCTCCGTTCCGACTCGGGATTCGCTCACAAGAGGGAACGGTTCCATCTCTGTTCGGCTGCACTCGCCGCCCCAAGGGAGCTGGAGGGGGCTCCCGGCCAGTCCCGCCCGCCAAGGGGACCCCTCCAGCCCGCTGGGAATCACGGGACCGCGGACGGGGAATTAAGAGGGACTTCGGCCCATTATTTTGGAGGTTAAGAAAGAGACCTCAAAGGGGACAAATCCTCGCGGGAGGCTCTCCAGGTAATACCTGCCGGGGGCTGGACCGCGACCCAAGCCCCAGGATGCCCTTCTACAGTATTACTTTGACTCAGGACTCCCCCTCCCCCAATTCTCTGTGTTCTCTATCTCTCTCGGTATCAGTCTTTCTCTCTCTCTCGGTGTCTCTGTCTCTGTCTGTATCTTTGCCTCTCTCATTTCCCTCCTCCAAGATGGTCTCAGAATCCCCAATCTCCAAACAGCAGCTAGGCAGAGGAGGGAGAAGGGATTAAAGACTGTGGAAGCTGGGAATGGCAAAGGATTTTTAAGGATATTTCATAAGAACCCTATAAAACCATTTATTATTATTAGAATCCAAATGAATCCTCTCTTCCTCAAACCTGGATGCAGCCATTGGAGGAGGGGAGTTTTGGACCCTTGGAGCCCAAACTAGAACCCAAGCTTTCTGGAAAGACTGGAGATGAGGAATAAAGGAAGCATCAGGGGAAGTGGGGGGAACTTTTAGCAGATGGCCTGTTCTCCCTCCATGTCTGGGTGGTCCTGCCTCAAACCCCCTTGCATAGAGCTACAGTCAGTGTCAGGGGCTGAAGAAAACCTCAGGCCCGCTTTCTGGCCTCCTGCCTTTGGCCCACCTTTTCCAGGACGCTGCCGCCCCACACCCCCCGAGATTCTCCAGAACCAGTGTGGCGGCAAGGGGATGGTGTTGGGATTTCTAAATCTTCTGTCCCCCTTTCTCCCATTTCCCACTGAGTGCCATTAGTCTCCACCTCTCCCAAGCCCGGACCGAGAAGTCTGCCCTAGCGGGATCCTGGGGCCACGACCAATAAATAAATACTGAGTAGAATAAAAATCATTCACATATGAATCCGGAGAGATGAGGAAGGGGAACTGTTGTAAATATTCTTTTTACACAAGTCAGAGCGGGAGGTGAGGTCCTTGACTCCCCCCAATCCAGAACTCCTGAGTTGATCGGGAAGAGGCGCCCCGAAGTGGGCTATCAGGGCAGCTCCCTTTCTCCAGGTGACTTTTCCTGCCTGCTGCAGGCCTCGGTTTCCTCCTCCCTTGAGTGTGCCGGGAGGAAGAGGGGAAATGTCTGCACAAACAGCAGCAGCGGAATAAATATGTTAATGTCTCTGTCTACGAGGAATCTTGAGTGTGAAGTCCATGGAAAGGTTGAGTCAGACCTAGAACAAAATGAGAAGCCTGGAGCGGTCGTGGAGGAGACCCCGGCTTGTGTCCTCCCCCTCCTGAACCACCCATTTTCCAAAGGAGGAGAAAAAGAGCTTCAGCCTTTTCCCCTTCTTCCCCCGCCCCAGACAAGTAAAAGGGGGAAACCAGAGGCTGAGGGCAGCTAGGAGAGAATCGGAGGGTGGAGTCTCGAAGGGAGGGAAATGGGAGGACACTGACCTCTCTGCCACAGAGGGAGCAGTCTGGGATGACGTAAATGGGTCGGGGATCTCTGTCCTCGGGAAAGCACCAATCTTCAGCCCTGACGGGGAAGAAAATGGGGTTGGAGGGAGGAGGGCCCCAGGCTCACCCCGCGACTGAGAAGGCGCCCTCAGAAATTGTGGGATAACTCCCTGGAAGCTCGAAGGGGCCCTTCAAGCCCCGGATCCACTTCCTCCTAACCCCGCAAGCCTTTTCTTTCCCCTAATCCTCTAACCCGATGCCCAGCTGTTCCCCGGCCCAGCAAAGAAACCCGACGGGAGAACTAAGCGATGGGCCCCGCCCCACCCGTCCGAGAGAATGGGCGGAAGGGGAGAAGACTTAGTCACCTCATCCCCGACGGGTACTCCAGCAGTCGCTGCGTCCGCTCGCACTTGGGCGCTTTCAAGTTGCCGGGACCCTGAAAAAGGGGCGCCGAGGAGCCGCCGTCGTGAGCCCGGAGATTGTTGAGTGCGTCCGCTGGAGGCGGGGGTGGCGGGACGGGGTCCGGGGAGGAAGGAAGGGGCCGCGCCCCCGGACTCCGCCGCCGGGCCCGGGCTCTGACCAGGAGGGCGGCGCCTCCCGCCACGATAGCCAGCAGTAGCACCAGAGCGAAGGGAAGCCCCAAGGCGGGGGGCAGGGGCACGTGCCTGCGTCGGGCCGCCTCTGGGGGCCCGTGGTGGGGTCCGGGCGGGGGCGGGGCGGGAGCAGGCGGGAGCTCCGAGCCCTCTCCGTCCGCCGGTCCGGGATTCACGGGGAACTCACAGCGCGCGCCCATGTAGCCCGGCGCACAGGAGCAGACGTGGCCGGAGAAGTGCGCGTAGCAGCGGCCACCGTGCGCGCAAGGCTGGGGATCGCAGGGGTCTGCGCGCTCCCGACAGTCGCGGCCCCCAAAGCCCAGCGTGCACGAGCAGCGGAAGCTGTGCGCGCCGTCCACGCACGTGCCCCCGTTGGCGCAGGGCCGTCCGGCGCAGTCGTCCAGGTCGCGCTCACAGCGCGGGCCCCCGTAGCCGGGCCTGCACCGGCACAGCACGGCCCGGCCCAGGTCCAGGCAAACGCCACCTGCCAGGGAAAAAGCCCCGCGCGTCACGGCCCCTGCTCGGCCCGGCGGAGCCTCCTCAGCCCGGCCGTCCCTTAGGGCGCCACGCTGGAGAAGCCCAGATCTCACACCGGGAGACTGGGATCCGAGTGGGAGAGACCTCCGAGGGCGCGCGGTCCCTTCTCCTCAGCATGATTTTCTCTTCCAGATCCCGTCCCTCTCTGCCCTCCTTTCCCGCCTCCAGCTACGCCCCCTCGATCCCCCGTCGCTGCTCACGGCTTGGTCTTCCCCAACCCTGCTCTCCCTCTCCCTCCTCTTGGCTCCCCAATAAAGGAAAGAGCGAAGGACTCTGGTTTCTAGGTCCTTCTGCCGCTGCCCCTGGCCTCCTGGTCCCTTTGCCCCAGACCTCCCGCCCACGGCGCAATGGGAAGATTTGAAGGGCCTGGATTCGAGTCCAAACCACCCCTGACCTTCGGAAACTGACTCAACTCAAGCTCTCGGGGCCTGTTTTTTCCCTCTGACTTCTCATGGGACCAAATCGTTTCCAGTTTTAAGCCTATCTATCACCCAGGTATCTTTGGGCCTCAGTTTCCACTTTATTAGACGAGAGTAATGGGCTGCACCATCTTGAAGACTCACCGTTGCGACAAGGCTGGAGGCTGCAGCGATCCATCTTCTTCTCACAGTTGGACCCATGGAAGCCTGGTGGGCAGCGGCAGGTGTAACCAGCAGGGGTTCCGCCATCCACACAGGTGCCCCCATTGAAGCAGGGCCCATCAGCGCACGTCATCCCGATGACCTCACATCGTTTCCCATAGAAGCCCCGTGGACATGTACATTCGAAGTCCCCGGCCACCTCCTGGAAGCGGAAGGGGTGGGGGTGAAATCTTGGCCCTGCTACCTATTATTATCTTCCCTCTTCTGAGTCTCAGTTTCCTCATCTGTAAAATGAGGGGACTGAATAGATCCCTAATTGATCCCTTGTCCATTGCCCACCCAAGGGCATCTCCCTGTTTCCCTCCCGTCCTCCTTCATTCATCTTCCACATTTCTACCAGAAAAATCTTCCTAAAGCACAGCTCTGGTACTGAATGGCTCTTCTCTGCTCAGAAAACTTCAGGGACTTCCTCTTGCCTCTAGGATAACTCCTCAACCTGGCACTTCCCTCTCTTCCTAAGCTGAGATGCTGCTCCTTGAGGCATCTTTCTAAATATTTCCTTTTATGGAGTTTCCTTCTAGATGCTGCCCTTCATGGTATCTTTCTAGATACTTAAGAAATTCGGGACTCAAAACCAACTGAACTTGTGACTTTTCCCTAAACTCGAAGTCGCATCCCACCTCCACCTGGGAATTCGCTTCCGATTCTCACCTCTCCAGGTCTGTCTTGTCTTCTGTCAAGTCTCAGCTGAGGTATTGCCAGCTGCTTTAAATCCTCCCCAGCCCACTTCCCACTCCCCTTCCTTGCTAGTGCTTCCCTCCTGCTCCACCTCTCTCCAGGTGACTTATTCCTATACCTTTTCCCTCCCGTGTAAACCCCTCAAGGGACTTTAATTTTTGTCTTTGTCTTCCCAGAGCATAGCACAGTGACCTGCATCCTGTGGGTGCTCACAGTGACTTGGATCCTGTGGGTGCTGAATTAAACTGAGTCTAAGCACCATTCCTATTCTTAGCCCTGGGATGCCCTACTTGTGTCCTCAGGTTGATTCGTCCAATTTCCCTCCCATTTTATAGATGAGTAAACTGAGACTCAAAGGAAGATGAAGGAACTCTCCCCCTTTCTCTGGCCCTCAACTCCCAAGGTCTTTCAGTCCTGTTCTCTGAACTTTGCCTCCTGCATATATCCCTTCCTCTCCATGCTCATGGCCTTCATCCCAATTCCAAGGCCTGGACCCAGATCCAGCACAATTCTAGATAATCAGAGGACTGAGCGACAATTTGCTGATGGATTGACATCAGGGATCATCATGATGACATAAAAAGTGTCCTGGATTCCAGTTAGGCAAACTGGATTCAGGTCCTGATTCTCCCACTAACAGGCAGGTGACCTCTCTGAGCCTCAGTTTCCCCAGCTGTCAAATGGGAGTACCGATCCATGTAATAGATGGACTGTCAGGAGGCAGGACTTTAAGGTTCCCAAAACACTTTCTGCACGCTGTCCTGTATGAAGTATTATCCTTATCCCCATTTAAGAGACAGAGAAGCTAAGGTTGTTAAGGGAAAAGCCACTTGCTATTCACACGGCTAGCAAGTATCAGAGACCATATTTGAACTTAGGTGTTCCCGATTAATTCCAGTACGCCGTGCTGTCCCGCACGTTGTAACCTTAATGTTCTCTAAAGCCTCAATTTTAGAGCATATGGGAAAGGGACACGGGAAGGTCAGAGGGAAGGTCAGAGGTCAGGAGAGCAGGGCTCATACTAACACTGCAGCTGCCACCGTTGGTACACGGGTGCTCGTCGCACAGGCCAGCTGGGAAGAGGCACCGGCGGCTGGAGAATCCTGGGAGGTTGGAGCAGGTGGCCCCGTTGGCACATGGCTGGAGGCTGGAGCAGTCGCCGCCGCTGGGGGCCCGGATGGTGCAGAGGGGGCCGGTCCAGCCTTGGTAGCAGTGGCATTCAGCAGGTCGCTCACAGTAACCGTGCGCAGCGCTGCAGCCTGACTGACAAACGGCTGGAGGGGGAAAGGGGCCCAGTAGGAAGAGGGAGCAAAAGGAGGGAGGAGGCAGAGGGATGGCCAGAGACAAGAGCGGAAAGGCATGAAGGTTTGGAGCAGAAATATTGGGCAAGTGGGGGGAGGAGAAAAAGAGAGAATCAGTCTGGGGAGGGGGAAGGGTTAAACCCCAAACTCGAGGTGTTGGGGGCTGAAAGTCCACATCATTCCGGGGGGGAAAGAGAATAGGGCTTGTCCCTTAGCGGGAGGTAGGGTCCCGGGCCCCGCCCCCTTCCCCTGGTTCGCTCACGCCGGGCGCACGTGCTCCTCAGCCCGGTGCGCACCCCCCTCCCCCGCCACCGAGCCAGCCCTCTCACTCACGCCGGGCACACATGTCTCCAGTCCAGCCGTCCATGCAGACGCGCTCCCCGTTGGCGCCGCAATGGAAATGGCCCAGGGGGTCGTCCCGAGGGCGGCACAGGCGGGCACAGGCGGGACCGTAGTAGTGAGGCTCGCAGCGGACCCGGTAGGAGAAGAGCAGCTCCCAGCCCCCGGCCTGCCGGGCATCCCGGGCCCAGGGTCCGCCCACCGCCAACCTGTGCCGCCCAGCCAGCCGACTCAGCAGACTCCGATCGGGACCTGCCAGCAGAGGGGCACGGTGACGGGGACCTGCGGCCTCGGCCAGCCCCATCTGTGCCCCGAGGCTGGCCGCGGGCCTCCCCCCTCGCAGATTTGGGAGCTCTCCAGAACCCAGCCCCTCCCCCCAGAAAGAGTCCCCATAAATCAGCTCCATAAGAAACCTCGAAATAACCGCCCCGCCCACCTCCCACCTGGAACCCCGTAGTATCAGCCCTGCCCAGTCCCACCATCCTCCCAGCTGCGATTCGAGACCGCAGGGTCCCGGGAGGCTCTTCGAAGCAGACGCAATCTCTGACCCGGCGGCTTGGAGCCACAGAACTCCCTATTAGGGCGCAGACCTGCCGCCCCCTCCTCCTGCTCGGTCCCTCTCCCACAGGGAAACTTCTAGATACCCAGTTCCCCCGCCCCTCGGAGATCGTAGGCCACGCCCCCTATCGAGGCCGGAGGGTCCCTGCCCCGCTCCTTGCTCTTTGGTCTCCCCCGCCCCCGCCCGCGCGCTCCCCATCCCACCCAAGGGCCTCACCTGGAAGCTTCTCCCCCGACTCTTCCTTGCTCCTGGATTCAAGTTCCTCCCTCCAGGACTCGATGATTAGCGAGAAAGTCCCCTGGAGGAGAAGGGCAGAAGGGACGGGGGGAGGGGGAGAGAGTGTTAGCAGCGGGGCAAGGGGCATTCGAGGAGGCGAAAAATGATGGTGTGAGAGAAGGGAGCTTTCCTAGTTAACGGGGAGAGAGGCGTTGGCGCGAGGGGAGAAAGGGTCCCCAAAAGTTTTAAAAAGAGAGCAGAATGCTGGGGAGACATGAG
Source organism: Antechinus flavipes (assembly GCF_016432865.1). NCBI lineage: Eukaryota > Metazoa > Chordata > Mammalia > Dasyuromorphia > Dasyuridae > Antechinus > Antechinus flavipes. Next base: position 612,770,830 of record NC_067400.1, read on the forward strand.
CCTGAAGGAAGAAGGCGCTGCTTGGGGGAGAGAGGATCTTAGGGTCCCGGGGTCAGCAGCGAGGGTCAGGGGGGCGCTGACCTGGAAATGGGGAGAAGAGGCTGTGTCTGCTCGTCCCCAAGGAAACAGGAGCCCATGAGGAAAGGAGCCCCGGGACTGGGCAGCGGGGGCTTCCCGGATACCAATCTATCGGGACAGGGGCCGTTTCTGGCGGGGGGAGGGGGGGGATGAGGAGGGGAGGTTTGGGAATGGAGGTCCCTCAGAGTTTCAGAATTAGAGTCTGGGGAGGAACGGGGGTCCGTCCTGCAGGACCGCAGCATCTTGGGAGATGGGAGTCTCCGAGTTCTGGGGATGGGCTTCGTCCAGCGTCTGGGGAAGGCGGCTCCATGGGATGGGAGACCCGGGGAGGACATTCCTGGACACCTGAGGGCGGGACTTCTGTGGAACTGGGCGGGAGGGGGGGACCAGGGGCGCTGGTGGGAGCTGATATGGAGATCTTTATATGGTGAATGGGGGGGGGAGCGGAATCTAGGTCCTAAGGCTCTTGGGGAGCGGGAATTCTCTCGGTTCAGAGGACTCCTCACCGGCCAGGCGGTACGGAAGGGCACACGGATGAGGCCGTCAACCAGGGAGAGCTGCGGTCCGGGATCGGTGGGGTCCTCGGAGTTCGGGGCCTCCGGAGAAACGAGCGCCGCTCCCAGGACACACGGCAGCTCTGGGCTCCGATCTGGCAGCGCCGGTTTCAGGCAGACACGAAAGACGAGACGGCAGGAACCCTGAGGGCCACACGGGGAGTTCGGGGTGCCCGGGGACCCTGGGTCGGGCCGGAAAGAGTGGATTTGCAGTTCGAAGACCCCGGCGCAGCGGACCTTAGGGAGTAACAGAGGGATAAGAGGTCAGAGTCCCAAGAATCCCCCCTTCTGCCCCAGTATCCTGCCAGCTCTTCTCCCCTGGGGCCACCCCATGCCCCCACCTTGCAAAGGCAGAGCAGAGAGACCAGCGCGGCCAGGAGCCCGGCGGTCAGCGGCCGCCTCGAGGCCATGGCGCAGGGTCTGGAGGCACCCGAGGCTTGGAGAGCTTTATAACTCGAGGCGAGGCCCCGCCCCCAAGGAGACCCCGACCCAGCTCCGGGGGAGGGAGAAATGCGAGTGTGAGAGAGACTGAAACAGAGAGAACAGCGACGGGGGGGGGGGGGGGGACACAGAAGGAGGGAGAGACAGAGAGAGCACAGAGAGGGAGGGACAGAACAGAGAGGGAGGGAGAGACAGAGACATAGAGACAGAGAGGAGGGGGACACAGAGGGAGGGGGAGAGAGAGAGAGGACAGAAAGGAAGGGAGAGAGAACACAAGAGAGGGAGGGAGAGACAGAGAGAGGGAGAGACGGAGGGAGGGAGAAACAGAGCACAGAGAGGGCGGGAGAGAGAGAACACAGGGAGGGAGAAAGAGAGACAGAAAACAGAGAGGGAGGGAGAAAGACAGAGAGGACAGAGGGAGGGGGAGACGGAGGAGGGAGAAAGACACAGAAAACAGGCAGAGAGGGATGGGGAGACACACACAGAGACAGACAGAGATAGAGACAGAGGGAGGGGAGAGACAGCCAGAGATGGTCTGGTTGTCTCTCCGTGTAACAGGCGGGTGTACTTGTGGGATCCCTTAGGCTTCGCCAGCTGGGTTACTGTGGGTTCCCGGGTCTCCCCGGTCATTGCTCCCCGGGTACCCGAGTCTCTGCTTTCGCCCCAAGAGCCCCGGGCCGCGGTTGAGCGGACACCTCCTCCCTCCTCTCCCTCCTCCCCCCTCCCCTCCTCTCCCTCCTCCCCTTAACGCCGCTGGTGTCCGCAGAGGTGGCAATGTGGGCGTGTTCAAGGGGACCGCTGGAAGCCGGGGAGAAGGGCCGGGAGAAGAGGGCCCGGGGTGGGCAAGCAGGGGAGAATCGCAACTGGAGGGGAGTGCCCACATCGGAGAGCGCGGGACTCTCAGGAACCTGCACCGGTCTTTGTGACCACGTGCGGGACGGGGGGCCTGCGGGTGGGGGTCTGTGCCCGGGGCCCTTTGTCTAGGCGCAGGGAGCAGCGTTTCCCCCCAACTCCCTCTCCCGGCCTCTCCTCCTCGCTGGGGCAGTCTCTGGGTCTCTCTGGGCAGCGTTGGGGTGGGGGGCAGGGCGGCGCGGAAGGGAGCAGAGGCAGCCTGTCACCAGGCTGGGGCTTACCAGCTGTATGTAAATCCGGCCATCTGCCTCCCAGGCTGCCCACGCCGAGCCAGCCCCTCCTTTCCCGGAGGCCCCCCTTCTTTCTTCGGTCTCCCCCCCTCTGGCTTTATGACTTGGGGGGAGGGGTGTTTCCATTTGCTCCAGAGGAGGTGTGAGCAGCAAACGGACAGGAAATGTCCCGGCATTACGGCGGCAGGCACCTGGGAACCAGCTGGCCCGAGAGGGCGCTGACCCAAGCCAGCTCGGGCTCCTCGGGCACATCCCGAGCTGATCGGACCCCAAACTTCTCTTCGCAGCCTTCCACACTCTCCCCTCCTGCTCATGACTGCACATTCACCTCTTAGGGTCTCAGGGAGGGATCTCGGGAACGTCCGGCTTCAGGGCGCCCACCGCTCAGCTCAGCCGGAGAACTGGCTTCTCTAGGGGCTCCTCCAGCGCCCCAGTTCCCTGCCTCCTTGGGCAGCCCGCCCCACAGTGTGTCCACAAGTAGGCAGCCCTTTCTTACAAGACACTGAATGCGGCGTCCTCCAAGTGGCCCTAATTGACTCTGGGGATCCTTTCCCAGAACCCCTTGCAGGTTCTGGGAGACTGTAGCCATGTCCCTCCAAGTCAACATTCCTCAAGCTAGAAGTCTTCCCATTCCCTAGGTCTGCCGTCCACCTGCGGGAATCGGGATATTTCTAGTCAACTCTTCCCCCTCCCCCACCAAGTCTCTCCTCTTTCCAAAGTTTCTAGCTTAGGGGGGGTGAGTAGAACCAGGAGAACACTGTGCACTGCAACAAGGTCATGGGGGGATCAATTCTGATGGACGGGGCTCTCTTCAACAGCGAGGTGATTCTGGCCAGTTCCCTTGGACTTGTGATGGGGAGAGCCGTCTGCACCCACGGAGAGGACTGTGGGAACTGAGTGTGGATCGCAACAAAGTGGTTTTTGTTGTTTGCTTTTTTTCTTTTTAATCTGATTTTTCTTGTGCAGCGTGGCAAGTGTGGAAATATGTATGTGGAAACATATATTGGATTATTTGCTATCTAAGAGGGAAGAGGAGGAAGAAGGGAGGGAAAAAAATTGGAATACAAGACTTTGCAAGGGTGAATATTGAAAACTATGCATATATTTTGAAAAGAAAAGGCTAAAAAATAGTTTCCTACTTATTGCTTTGTCTAGAGCTCTCTGTTCCTTAATTTCTCTCCATCTTCCCATCTCTTGAGCCCTATTTCCTCAGTTCAGTCCATGTCTTTGTTTTCTTTTTTCTTTCATTCTTTTCGACTTCACTATCATTTGCTCCCTCCACCCCAGAAGGGATGGAGAAAAATGTGGAACTCGAGATTTTGCAAGGATGAGTGCTGAAAACTACCTTTGCATGTATTTTGAAAAACAAAACAAAACCAAAAAAATAATCTCCCTCCACTCCCAGGATGCTCTCTAGTACAAAGCACAATCATGCCAAATAGATGTTAATCACCCCTGTGCCTTATGCCCAGTGTGAGCTGGTCTCTGGTCCTGGTATTGGGAGACCAATATGAAAATTACTAACAAACATATTCCGAAATCACTCCCAAAAGTGTATGTAGCCCCGCTGGGCCCCCAGAAGGAACACTTGTTCTGTACGCTGTTCCTTGTTCTGTACGCTGTTCCTTGAACCCAGGTTAACCAAATTGCTGTTCTGATAAAACTGCTGTTAGCAGAGCCCGTGGCTAGGCTACTGGCCAAAAAAAGATTTGTTTTCAGTCACCTTAGTATCCCTGACATAGCTGAGAGCCAAAATGTTGGTATAAAAGCTTTCTTCCCCCTGACTCTAAAAGCCAATTAGCTACCCATGCTATCTGGCCCGGCGCTTTTGCCAAAATAAGGCTCTGACTTAAACAGAATCCTGTGCCAGCATTCTCACTCCGACTCCGAACCAAACCGCTCAGTCCTGCCGCAGCAGGACTGATCATGCTTATAGATTTAAAGTCAGGAGGACCCTGGGCCAACCAGCATGTGCCAGGCACTGTGTTTCTGGGCACCAGGCACATAACCACGGTCACTGCTGCAGGAGCTCCTCGTCTGTAGGCCATCCAGTCCTGTGCCCTCATTCCACGGGCGAGGATGTGAGTGCTGAGTCTGCCACCCCGCAGCCGGGACTGGGACCTGACTCCAGACCTCGTTCCCCCGTGGCACCTCCCTGCCTCTTGCTGCTGAATAATCTAGAACCAGCTCCTGCAGGACTGATGTGTTCAGGACCAAGGTTCTCAATACGAGTTTGGGGCCAGAATCGGTCGACCTGCCCTCAATGGGAGTCAGAGGATGGCAGAGTCCTCTCCAGCATCACACTGCACTAGCAGGGAAAAGGGCCGACCCTAGTGGGGGTCTCACCTTCACACTGACGTGGGGGAGGGGCCAGATCATTTTAAGGGTGAGAAAATAGATTCAGGGAAAGTCAGGGAGTATCATAGCCAGCATTTAACTGAACTGAAGGATTTTCATTCAAAATATTCCCTATCCTCTTCCCCCAGCCAGGCTGTTCCCAGGAGAAAGAGACAAAGAGAAGCTCAATGTCCTTTAACAACTGAAATGATCTTCCTCCTCACAGCTAGTTCGATGGAGAGAATGCTGGGAGTCAGAAAACCTGAGTTCAAATTGAGCTTCCAAAACTTAAATGTTTGACTCCAGATGACTCTTTGCCTTGGTCTCAACTGTGAAATGGGAATAACAACATCTACCTTGCAGGTTGTAAGCTTAGCATTGTGCTTGGCACATAGTAGGCCCTTTATAAATTATTATTCCCTTTCTGCTCATACCTCAGATATTTCAGTCCAGGTCCTCACCACCTTTTGCCTGGATGAGATACTTTTAGAAACGAATAGACAATTTTTAGAAGAAATTAAAACCATTCCTAGACATATGAAAAAGTACCGTAAATCACTATTAAACAGAAAAACGCAAATTAAGACAACTCTGAGGTACCTCTCAGGTTGGCTAAGATGACAGGAAAAGGTACGACAAATGTTGTGGGAAAACTGGGACACTGATGCATTGTTGGTGGAACTGTGAGCAGATCCAGCCACTCTGGAGAGCAGTTTAGAATTAGGCTCAAAGGGCTATCAAACTGTGCACACTCTAATCCAGCAGTGTTACTCCTGGGCCTCTAGCTCAGGGATCTTAAAGGAAAGAAAGACACCCACACGTGCAGAAATGTTTGTGGCAGCCCTTGTTGTAGTGGCAGGAAACTGGGAACTGAATGAACGTCCATCAATCGGAGAATGGCTGGGTAAATTGTGGTGTACGAATGTGATGGAATATTCTTGCTCTGTAAGAAACGAGCAGCAGGAGGATTTCAGAGAGACCTGGAGAGACTTACGGGAACTGATGCTGAGGGAAATGAGCAGGACCAGATCATGGTACACGGCAACAAGATTATACGATGACCGATTCTGATGGACGTGGCTCTTTCCAACAATGAGATCCAGGCCAGTTCCAAGGGTCTTGTGATGAAGGGACCATTTACACCCAGAGAAAGGACTGTGGGGACTGAGTGCGGATCCCAACATAGCATTCTCACTCTTTTTGTTGTCGTTTACTTTCCTTTTGTTTTCTTATTCCCTTTCTTTCTTTTTTGATCTGCTCTTTCTTATGCAGCAAGATAACTGTACAAATATGTTTACACACATTGGATTTCACATATATTTCAATATGTGTAACATATACTGGATTACTCTCCATCTGGTTGGGGGAAGGAGGGGAAAATTTGGAATACGAGGCTATCCAAGGGTCGATGTTGAAAAATTATCTCTGCATGTTTTGAAAATAAAAAAACTTTAATAAAAAATAAATTTAAAGGATAGCAGACCTTTAGCAGAGATATTTGATGCAGTTTCTCTCCACCCCCCATTGAAGTTCTTTTCTTTACAAGATCGGAGAAAAAATTGGAAGGAAGCACATACAGACCACCTAGCCCCACCTCCCCCCATTCTACAGGTAAGTAAACTGAGAACTAGAGGTTAAGCAATTTGAAAGCACACTGATTTTGTTCATACGAATCTCTCCTTTATATGACTAAATTGCCTACTTTGACTTTGGTGACTGCCTCTGTCCCTTCTTTGGTTATGAATTCTCCCCCAAACCACAGACTTGAAAGGCAGCTCCTTTCACTTTCTATTTTCTTGCCTTTTGCATAAAAATTGCACATTTGGTCTTTATCGTGACATATATGAAATATTGGTCTAATTCTTCCCAAATCGATCCCCAATTTACTCAGCAGTTCTCGTGAAATGGGGAGATCTCACTCCTCAGTGACGGCTACTTTGGGGTCAATCACCGATGGGTGATTTTGATTGTGTCTGGGTCTAAAGTATTCCACGAAGCCACTTTTCCCCCAACCAGGACTAAATAGTGCCAACAATTCCTGCTGTTTAGGTCTGAAATCTAGAAGTCCCAAGCGCCCTTCACTGCTCCCCTTGAGCTTCGTGACCATTTGCTCCTCCACTCGCTCCTTACAATTGTTCCCTTCTATAAAGTAGCCCTTTCCCAGACAGGTACGATGCCAAGTGTTAAGGACCTTAGCTGCCACAAAGGGAAACAAATGAAGACCTACTGTGTGCCAGGTGAGTGCTTTACAAATATTATCTCGCTCCTGATCACCTTAGGAGGCAGGTGCTGTTATTATCTGCATTTTGTAACTGAGGAGACTGAGGCAGAAGGGACACGCTAGGGAGTTTCTAAACTGACTTCCCACCCGAAGAACCTCCGTTCTATCCACAGCCCCGATCATCTCCCCAGCGGTCTCTCCCCGTTTCTGTCGGGGGTTACGTGAGTCCTGGATAGGCTTTCAAAGGCTAATTCTCAGGGAATTCCTAGATTTTGCAGTTATTCGGGCATTTTCTCCCCCCCGGCTGGGGTTGTAAGAGGAGCACACCAGATGACCTTGGGGGGTTTCCCTGGGGTCCTACTGGGCTGAAGCTGCGAACCCCTGGGAAGCAAGGGGGAACCTTCATGGTCCAAGCTTATTCCCTCAATTCCTTTCTCAGGGCACGACAGCCGACGTCTCCAGGATTAGTCGGAGAACCCCTGGCGCTCCGGGGCCCTGCTCCTCTCGGCTGCCCCGTGGGGCGTGCCCACCCAGAGCCTGCCCAAGGGGTCCACGGCACACACAGGGTCAGAGACCTTTGACTGACAGAATCGGGGCCTCTGAGCGAGGAAGGACCTTCAGGACAGAGAAGAGCCAGCCAGAAAAGGGGCAACTGAGGCCGAGAAGAGAAGGAACTCGACCCCAGTCATTGATGCGAATGGCTGAGCTGGGACCAGACCTCCTATCTCCTGGGGAGCCCCCGATAATCTCCTCTCCTTCCCCTGCGCCCCAAAATGAGAAACCTGCGGACAAGGTGGCTCCAGGACGGACTTTATTGTCAGGCTGAGCGTGGCCCAGGGGAGGGGCAGGGGGCCCCCAGGCCAGGGAGGCAAGGACAGGTGGTCAGGGCTGCTTGGATCGGGGCCAGAGGCGGCTGGTGAGAGAACTAAAGAAAAGGCTCTGTTTGGTGCTCTTGGCCAGGTCAGCCATGCGCTGCTGCTCCTCCTGGGGCGGGGAGAACAGGGTGAGGCCCCCAGACTCTAGACAACCCCTGAAGACCCAGGTTCCGCCCCCCCAGTCCTCCCGGCTTCCCCCCTCCAGACCTGCTCCAACCGAGACTGCCGCTGCTTGAAGGCCTCCAGCGGGTCGTCCTCCAGGGCATAGTTTTCTAGGACCGTCCGGACGTCCTCCACCCCATTCAGGGCGATGGCTGAGGGGAGGGGGAGGGCGAGGTCAGGCCCCCAGGCCAACACCCTCAATCTGCAGACGAGGGAACTGAGGCAACGCGGGATTCAAACCCGGACTGCCCCCCCCTCCTTCCACTAAACCCCGCTGCCTCCAGGGGGATCAAAGGCCTGTGTCTGGGCTCAGGGTAAGAGCTGATGGAGAAAGCCACAGGGCAGGGGAGAAGCGGGAGAAGGGGGAAAAGGGGCAGGGGAAGAAGAGGCAGAAGAGGCAGAAGGGGCAGGGGGCAGCTCACTCTTGAGGAAGGCAGAGAGGTCGAGCAGGGTCCGGTCGTCAGAGTTCCCGTCCCAGGGCCGCAGGGCCACGCCGTTGTTGGGCTGAAGCCGGAAAGCCTCCTTCTTACAGTCGACCACAACCACTCGGGCTGGGTCTCTGTTTAGGCAGGAGATGTCCTGGGCGGGGGCGGGAGAGCTCACTGGAGAATTCGTCACCATGCGCTCCCCCCCAAATTTCCCAACCACCTTCTGGGCACCCCCCCTCCCCCGGCAGTCCCCATCGCCTCCTCTGCCTTCCTGGGGGGCCCCAGGCCCTCCCCCCTCCCTCGGCGCGAGCGTAGCTCTCGGTGGTACCTTGATATGGTGCCCATCCATGTAGCGAGTGGCGTCCCGGAAGAGGCGGTACGAGATAAAGCCGTGGGGGTCCACACTGTCAATGAGGGGAAATGCTGTCTGGGAAGGAACACGAGGGTCAGTGTCTTGTCCTGCCCAACCCCACGGAGGACAGGGGGAGCCCTCTCCTAGCCCCAGGGGGGCCTGAGAAACCAGACTGCCCCCGCCCCCGCCTGCCGCCTCACCATGCCAGTCTCGGAGGTGAAGATCACAATCTCGTAGAGTGGAGCCAGCTGCTGAAACAGGGTCTCGATGCCCGGACGCTTCTTGAACCGCCAACCAGTGGCCAACTGCAGGGGGCAGGGGGCTTGTCAGGTGAAGCGAGACCCCCGGGGGGCTCCGCTGCCCACCCCGTCTCAGGCACTGTGGCCCCTGTCTGGCGGGCCCCTCCCAAGATCCCCCCTGGGACTTATTTCGATGGCATCAATTCTTTGGCACTAACACAGACTTAGCAGCCGGCACACAGTAGATGCCTAATAAATGCTTATCACTCAGCAGACTGACTGACTACTTCTGGTCAAAGGTCTTCAGTATCTGTTCTGGCCAGAAATTTCACCCCCACCTCCCCCTCCCTGACCCCATTTGTGATGAGCTCTTGGGACTCAGAGGCTGGCCCCCACTCACATGGGGGGCCCTCACCAAGCAGCACCCCTTTCCTGGGGGCAGCAGAAAAACCGCTACAAACTCAGATACTCCCTCTCAGGAAACCTAGAAATCCCTCCAAAGCCTGGACACTAGGGCTCCCCAAAGCTCCAAATCCCACAGAAACTCTCAGGCCCACCCACCCCAGAGAGCCCATCTGGGTCCCCCAACACACCGACCACTCGGGGTGCAGCAGGACCCCCGTCAGCTCCAGAACAAGCGTGTATGGAGGCTGGTAATATGGCTCTCGAAGAGGGTCCGGCAGGAGGCAGGGGCTAGTAGGCTCAATGATCATCTGTGGGAGGGGGAGTCACGGGAAAGTCGGGGGGGGGGGGTCATGGGAAGGTGGGGGGATCTATGAGGGGCCGGGGGGGCATCTCTGGGCTGCACGTGGGGTGGGACATGAGGGCAGGGAGTCTGGGGGCATCCCTGTCTGCGAGGCTCCTGGAAGCCTCGCGGGGGCCCGGTGGGTAGGAGGAGGGAGAGGAAGGAGCTGGGGCCGGGGAGCCTGGAAAGGAGCGGGGACCTTCCCACCTGTCGATAATCCTTAAAATACTTGTACGTCCTTCGGAGCTGCTGAACCAGCACGGGATCTGAGGGGAGAAGGGAAAGCCCTCGCCTGCCAGGCCCCAGGAAGCCCGGGACCCGGACCAGGAACCAGCCCCCCTCCCCCAGCGAGGAAAAAACATCAGCCCAAACCAAGCACCTCGCTCTCTAAGGCTTGGTGGGGGTCGCACTGTCCCCCCTCCCCCCAGCTACCCCCCTTGAGACCAGAGCACCCCGGGCTGGGCCTGGAACGTGGCGGGGGGGGGGGGGATCAGGACACGCCGACACCTGTGGGTAGAATGGGGGACACTGGACGGCTGAGGGGCTCAGGCACCTGGGCCTAGGAGGGGCTGAGTCCTCAATAGGGGAGACATTCCTCAGTCCCCAGGGGGGCTAGAGAAAAGACAGAGAAGGCATGTGGCCGGCCCCTCCCCCAAGCCCCTCTCCCTCCTCCCCCCTCGGGCTTGCCTCCACCATCTGCTCCTTCTGAGGCCCCCCAACAACAGGACAGCCAGAGGCGAGGAAGATGGGAAGGGGTCTTTGTCTACCCCCCCCAGGCCCTGCAGCTGCCCCCAACACTCAGGGGGAGGGGCTGAGCTACCAGATGGGCTGGGGGAGGGGCTTCTGGACAGTGGAAGCAAAGAAAGAAGGGGGAAGGACCAGAATCTAGAGGATTCGGCTCCCCCCCCCCCCCGCTTCCATCCCCTCCCCCACTCCTACCCCCACGGACACTCACCATTGTCAAACTCATCCGGAATCTAAGGAGAAGACACAGAGAGCGTCGGGGGAGGGGGGTCTCGGGGGAGGACCCCCAAGCACCAGGAAGGGATCGGGGGACCCGGGATACTGGCCCCTTGGGGCTCTGTCTCCCTTCCTGCCCCCCCTTCTCCTTCTGGGGGAAGGACATCAAAGGGACCGGAGGAGGAGATGGGCGGAGGGCACTTCAAAGCCAGAGGGAGGGGCGGCCGGTGTCTCCTGCTTACCTTTTTGCCGTTCTCATCCACCGAGTTGTTTCCTGGGACAAACAGGAGGGAGGGTCAAGGGATGCCTGTGGCCCCCGCCCCGGGGCCCCTCCTCCCCCTCCCCCCACCGGGGGCCCCGGGCCCGCTGCTCACCGAAGACATAAATGATGCTGACGGTGCCCCCGGCCCCAAGGAGCCCGGCCACCCAGATGGCCAGCCTCTTGGCGTAGCTGGGGCCCTGCTTCTGCTGCTGCTGCTTCCGGTGGGTGGGCAACGGTAAGTCTTGGATATGGCTCTGGAGGAGAAACAGAGTGGGGGAGCCTGGCGCGGGGGCGCAAAGGGACCAGCGAGCACTTAGTAGGTGCCCCCTGGGTGCCAGGCAGAGCAAGCCTGCGGGAGGCAGTGGGCAAAGAGCCGGGGCGAGGGAGGGCAGGGAAGCCCCTCGGCCCAGCGGCCCTGCTGATCAGCCCAAGGAGGGGTGGGCAGTGAAGGGACGGAGCGGGCCGGGCCCGAGGGACCAGGAAGAGCCGGCTCGGAGGCCGGTGACAGAGCTCCGGTCCCTGACCCCAAGTCCAGCTGGACACCCGGTCCCTGAGACCCCAGGGGGAGTAATCCCAGCCGCTAATCCAGGAAGCGAACCCCGAAGGGACCTTTGCCCCTTTGCCGGTGCCAGGCCCATACATGCCAAGGAGGTCACTGATAACTGGGAAGGGCCGGGGGTCACCCTGTGTAAAAGCAAAGAACTGGAAACAAACCCAGCGGGAGGACGTGCCCCTCCCAGCCCCAGCGGAGCCAGGGGGTCTCACGTGACCTGGCGCAGGACGTGCCCCCCACAGCCACCCCGTAAGTAACAGAATGGTCCCGAACCAGGAAGCCAGCCTGGCAGCAGAGAGCCCGCCGGGCGCCCAGGGCCAAAGGCCTGCATGGTGCCCGTTACAACAAAGGCAGGAATCAGCATTTATTAGGTGCCTGCTGTGTGCTGAGCACTGCCCTGAGCGGTTTAATAGCTTAATTCCCTAGGAAGGGAGGGCTGTAGTTACCCACTTTTTACAGATGAGGCAACTGAGGCCTCTCTGGGTCTCTGCAGGAGGGAACGGGAGGGCTAAGGGGATGCACATGGCCGCCGGGCTAACCCGGGCCCCCCGAGGGCTCAGCCCCCCTCTGGCCTTGAGGTGGACACTTCACAGACCGGCCCAACCCCTTCCCAACAATCTACGGTCCCAGGAACTGGGCGCTCCCCCCCCCCAATTCTGGGCTCGGCCTTTGCCCAGCCTCAGTATCCCTGCTGCCCCACCCCCCACCAAAGAGGCCTTCTGGGCGTTTTCTCTACACATGCTGTTACGGGCCTGAACTCTGACCTGGAAACAGAGAGTTCTCCCAAGGGGACGAGTCGGTGGGAGCCACAGAGACAACAGCCATCTGACTTAGCGGGTCAGGGCCTGCCCAGGAGGCACCAAGGGGAGTGAGGAGACAGGGGCCGACTCCAGTTCGGCCCTGATTTAATCCCACAACAAGTAATGGCTTCCCAGCCATAGAATGATCGGCTTATGCTCAGTGTGGAGCATCCAAGCCAGAAGCCTCAGCCAGGACCGAGGCGGGGAGACTCAGGGGGCAGAGAAGGAGGCGGGAGCTCGGAACCAAGGAGAGAGAGAGCTACGGCCGGAAAGAGACAATAAAGGGTTTGGGCTTTAACCCCCGGCTGCGCTTGTGGTGATCACTGAACTGGAACAGAGACCCCAGGAAACCCCAACAGAGAGAATGCTACAGTGGGTCACACCCACGGGCACAGATACAGGCTTATGGGGCCTGGGGGGCCCAGGGGGCCCGGGGGGCCCAGGGGGCCGAGGCCCTGAAAGGTTTGGGAAAATAGATGGGATACTGGGGGAGGGGGAGCTGGGGGTCAGGACACCAGGAACACTGGGGGAGGGGGAGCTGGGGGTCAGGACACCAGGAACACTGGGGGAGGGGGACGCTGGGGGTCAGGACACCAGGAACATTGGGGGAGGGGGACGCTGGGGATCAGGACACCAGGAACACTGGGGGAGGGGGAGCTGGGGGTCAGGACACCAGGAACACTGGGGGAGGGGGAGCTGGGGGTCAGGACACCAGGAACACTGGGGGAGGGGGAGCTGGGGGTCAGGACACCAGGAACATTGGGGGAGGGGGAGCTGGGGGTCAGGACACCAGGAACATTGGGGGAGGGGGACGCTGGGGATCAGGACACCAGGAACACTGGGGGAGGGGGAGCTGGGGGTCAGGACATCAGGAACACTGGGGGAGGGGGAGCTGGGGGTCAGGACACCAGGAACATTGGGGGAGGGGGACGCTGGGGATCAGGACACCAGGGACATTGGGGGAGGGGGACGCTGGGGATCAGGACACCAGGAACATTGGGGGAGGGGGACGCTGGGGATCAGGACACCAGGGGTGCTAGAGGAGGGGAACTGGGGGTCATGGGGGAGGGGAAGCCGGGGGTCAGAACACCAAGGACATTGGAGGAGGGGAAGCTGGGGTAAAGATACCAACGACATTGGGGGAGGGGGACGCTGGGGGTCAGGACACCAGGAAGGCTTAGAGGAGGGAACCTGGGAGACATGGGGGAGGGAAAGCTGGGGGTCAGGACACCAGGAAGGCTTAGAGGAGGGAACCTGGGAGACATGGGGAAGGGGAAGCTGGGGGTCAGGACACCAGCAACGCTGGGGGAGGGGGACACTGGGAGCTAGGACACCAGGGACATTGGGGGAGGGGAAGCTGGGGATCAAGACACCAAGAACGCTGGGGAAGGGGGACACGGGGGAACAGGACACCAGGGACATTGGGGGGTCAGGACAGCAGGGGATCCTGGCAATAGGCACCTAGGGGCGGGGCCAGCAACTAGGTCTTAGGTTCCACGTGGGAGCCAGCCACGAGTTGGCGTGGGAGCGGGCGGATTGGGCTTAGAACCTGGCCAACCTAGAACCCAACCTGGGCTCGCGCCGCACCTCTTCCTCCCTCCTCGCGCCCCCCTGCCCGCTTCCCGCGCGCACGCGCAGTGCTCACCTGTCCTGGGCCGCGCGGCGCGGTCACCATCCGCGCGCACAAGGACCGGGGCAAGGGCACGAGACCGAGCTGGGGCCGCAGCCGCAACCGCAGCCGCAGCCAGTGCCCGCTCAGCAGGCGTGAGGGCAGCGCCACCGCCGCCACCGAGGCCGCCATCTTGCTCGGACGCTACCGCCGCCGCCTCCAAGCCCCGCCCGGTTCGACCCTCTCTCACGGGGACCAACCAATGAGCTCACGGAGCGGGCCCGCACTTTGACCAATGAAGAAACACAATTCCTCTTCTCCCCGCCCCTTCAAGAGCAGCCAATGGGCTTTGAGAAGGGCCGCGGCTTCCACCAATGAGAGGCCTTCGTCTTCTACATTTCTCCCCCTTCCCCCAATTCGGACCTCTCTTCTCCCTCCCCTAAACCACCTGCGTGCTAGTAGTATGAAGTTGGTCGCGACGGGACCCAGAGAGGTTCAAAAGAGCTTCGGGCGGGCGAAGCGAGCGAGTTCACGTGTTTGCGGGGCGCCGGAGCACGGATAAGGGCTCTTCCCACGCCTGGGCTGCGGGGGCCGGGCCTCCACCGCGAGGCGTTGATGAATGGCCTTGTGAGGGGGCGCGAAGCCAAAGGGAGGCGACTTAGCGAGCGTCCCGGGGCAGGCGGGGTGGGCACCGAGGGCGGCGTTGGGAGCTGGGGATAGGAAGGGCCTTGAGCCCTGGGGGAGTTCGGACCGGACGCTGAAGGCCTCGGAGCCCCCGAGTTGAGAAAGAGGCAGATGAGACTCCCAGATGAAGTCCTCAGGCGGGAGAAGAGGGCGCAGGCCCGCTCTGGGGCTGCCCCTTGAGCAGAAGGCTGATTTGGGGGAGGAGCCACTTACAGGGTCAAAGATATCAAGGGAGATCCACAGTCAAGGCCAGGAGGGCGCCCTTGGGCCAATGATCTGGACCACTAAGAGGTCCTCGTGGAGGCCCGTTTGTCCACAAGAGGCAGGAGAGGGACCACATGGAGGAGGGATGGGGCAGAGATCCTGGGGAGGGGGCTCCCAATCTTCTGGTCTTCTCCCCCCACCCCTCCTTGACCTTCCCCAGATCCTTAACCCCCCCCCACCCCCCATCCTTCCAGACTCATGAGGACAGTAGTGATCAAACCATCTTTTATTCAGAGCACAGACGGGGCCAGCTGGGTGGGGGCTGCCTGGGAGGCTCCAGGCCCTGCCTTGGGCAGTGGGAGGCGGGCAGAGACTCTCCAAAAAGGGACAAACAAAAATAGGGCGGGCTAGGTCTCCCAGGGTGGCTGGTTGGGGGGCGTCTGGCTCCCCTAGGCTTCCAGGAGCTTCCCCAGGAAGCGCAGATTGAGGATCTTGAGCTGCTCGTCCAGGTCCATGCGCACAATCCCGTCCTCCCCATCAATGCTCAGCAGGTCGCCGGTGGCTTCCCGGTCCTCCCCCAAGATCACCTTCACCTGCAGAAAAGCACAAGGAGCTAGACCCACTTGGGCCTGGGGTGCATGGGAAGGAGCTGCTTTCTGGGGAAAGGAGGTAAAGGACTCCCCTTTGCCCTCACCTTGTTGCTCTTGGTAGGAGTGATGGGCTCCAGATGTTCACTAGAGATGCTGACCACCTTCTCACTGTCTTTCAAATATACGGAGCACATGCCACCCTGGAGGGAAACAGCATCCGACAATCAGTCCTCGGCCAGGCTAACTCCAGGCTCACTGCAGGCCCGAGGCCCAGAAGCCCACTCCCACCGCCCAACCCCCCCCCCCCCCTTCAGCTACTCCCCAGAAATAGGCGCCCTCTTGAGCAGCCCCAGGGGCAAGCCGCCTCAGGCCCCTCCTTACCGTGACGCTGCGGATGACGCCCGTCTGTCCCACCACCTGGCTGTCCAAGTAGGTGTCTCGGACCTTCACTTGGATGTCTGTGGTCACCCAGTCACTGGAGTTCTGCTCAATACCAGAGCCTGGTGTGTGAGGGTTGTATCCACCAGGGGATGGAGCCCCAGGGGTCATTGGACTGTAGCCCACTGGACTAGGGCTAGGACTAGCCTAGAGGCAGAAAGGAAAGGAGGATGCTCCAGTTAGTTCAGCTATGGTCTATCATTTGATTCAATAAACGCTCATGAAGCACCTACTGTGCACCAAGTCCCTCAGGGATCTCAGCCCACTTCCACTCCAGCTCTTGTTCAGCACCTGGTATGCCATGGGCGAGGGTGTGGGGTGGTAGCTGGCCGGTGAGTGTGTGTTCTGGTAGCCAGCAGGACTCGGTGCCACCTGATGGTAACTCTGGGGGCTGGGCTGGTAGGAGCCTTGTGGTGAGGGGGCTGCATAGGGTGAGAACTGGTCCGTGTTGTACCTGGGGAGAGGCGGAAAGGAAGCCCCAGCTCAGTCAGTGGCCCAGGGAGGAGGGGGCGGGCAGCGGCCAGCATGGGACCACATCCCGTTGTCTCCCCTCCTGGGTTTTCAGCTGGGTTGTTAAACATTTGCGTAGCTCTGAGGGTGTCCTGCCAACAGTAAAGGCAAAAAAGCCTTTGGCTTTTTTTTTTTGGACAAGGGCCAAGGAGGGGGAGGCCCCAAGATAAAGAACCTGAAGGTCGGGGAGATCTGGGGAAAGCAGGAAAGTGGGCAGGTGGTCCTGATCACTTACATGGCGGGGGTTCCAGGAGTCTGGGGGTTATACTGCGCATTGACCTGTGGGGATGAGGGGTCTGGATAGCCTGGTGTCTGTGGGTTGGGGGTCCCACCATAGGCCTGGGGGGATGGCGTGGGCTCATCATCAAAGGCATACTCATACTCCTCCTCTGCCCTGCATGGGGAGAAAAGAAAAGGACGATTAGTAAGGGGAAGCATTCTTGCCCTCTCACACATCCCCACAGCAGCTCTGGAGCCCCCTGCCTGGGACCAGGTCTTACCTGGATGGCGTGTTGGGGTTGTTGGGGTCCCAAGCACCGCTCTGAGCTGGCGTGCGGCTGCCATCGTGAAGGGGCGTCTGCGAACCATAATGCGGAGTGCGGCTGCCTGCATGGGGGGCAGAGAGTCCTTCAGATCCATCCCAGCCCCCTGTGCTCGTGTCAGCCTCAAGGGCAGGTGACCGTGCTGACACGTCTACCCCCTTCTTTTCCCGGCCCCCTGACAGCCCCAGGATGAGGGGACTCACCATCATGCAGAGGGGTCTGTGAACTGTACATGGGGGTCCGGGAGCCTTGGACATACATGGGTGTCTGAGAGCCATACATCGGGGTCCGTCCGTAGGCGGAAGTCATGCCCCCTGGACGCCTGGAGCCACTGTGGGCAAACACGAAGGTGGTGTGAGAAGAGGAGATGGACAGTCGATGGACAAAGGGGTCAGGACCCCAGACAGGGAGCACAAAGGACTCCTCCCAGGCCCAGACCATCCCCTCCTACTGACACAGTGGTGAGCCGCTGGCGATCCACAGAGATGGTTTGGCAGGTCGAGTGAAGCTCTACTCGGGCTGTAGACTCCGTGGCGTCCTTCACCACCCCGATGTAGCCTGGGCAAGGAAGGAGCAGGAGGGATTGGGGGCCATTCGTGCTCTGCATCTTCAAGAGCCGTCCAGGATTCCCCCGCCTCCCAATTCCCAGAGTCTTACCTTTATAAGGCCCCTGAGAGATGCGCACAGTCTGTCCTATCAGGTCGTTATCTCTCCGGCCGCGGCCCCGGCTCATCCCCCCACCGCCGGCGCTACCAAATCCTCCCCGCTGACCTAGGAGAGGGGAGGACCAGAGATCCGTCTGTCTTCAGCCCACGCTGCTCCACTGCTTCCACCCATCCTGGCCCCCCACCCCGCTCACCTCCAGCACTAGGGTGCATGGGACTGCTGATCCGAGGGCTCATCGGTGCAAAGCCCCCCACGGTGAAGTTGGTGACGTCTCGAGGCTAGGAGAGAAAGAGAGGGGGCAAGAGATGGGCTGCCTTTCCCTGTCCTCCTCCCCCACTTTCAAAATCTCCATGGCATGGGGGCCTCCCTTATTACTCCTCCAAGATGGTCTCCAGCCCCCCTACCTTGGAGCCCCCTGCCAACACCAAGTGGCGGGTCTTGCAGACAAACATGCCGCCGTTTTCCACCAGCTTCTTGCAGTGGAGAAATGCAAATCCTCGGAACAGATGCCTGATCTCTCCCTCTCTGCCCTGAGAAGACAGCCAGAGTCAATGTGGGCCTGGGCCGCCCCCGCTTCCCTCAGGCGCCCGGCCCCGTCCTTACCGAATGAGGGCCATCGATGACCTTCACGATGTCTTTGACATGGATGTTGTTCTGCTCTGAGTCCAAGGCCACGGCGAAGCGGTTGTCCTTCTTGCGAGTCACTGCCTGGTGCCGCACCGTCACCACCTTCCCGTACATGTTTAGGACCTAGAGGGGCCAGAGGGCAGGGTGAGTGCCCAGAGAACGGCGGGGCTCCCCCCTCGGCCTCCCCTCACCTACCTGGAAGGTCTCCCGCTCCAGCCGAACGATGACTCCCACCGTCTGGGGATCCAGCTGCACCAGCTCGCCCCACTCATGCTGGCCCCCGACATCCACGCCCGAGGCCGTCTCGGAACAGAGCTGCAGGTCCCTGGGAAGCACTTTCAGCTATGAGGAGA
The DNA here is from genome assembly GCF_016432865.1 of Antechinus flavipes. Classification (NCBI taxonomy): domain Eukaryota; kingdom Metazoa; phylum Chordata; class Mammalia; order Dasyuromorphia; family Dasyuridae; genus Antechinus; species Antechinus flavipes. Next base: position 612,789,202 of record NC_067400.1, read on the forward strand.
GATGAGGGAGGATGAGGGCAATGAAGAAGTCTCCCCTGGCCAGACCCTCCTGCCCCCATGCCGTGCGCCGCCCCTACCTCATGCATGGTGAGGTCGGAGAAGAGGATCACAAAGTTCTCCTCAACACGCACAATGAGGCCTGTGTCGCCCTCGAATCGCCCAGCAATCACTTTCACGTGGTCTCCCATCTTGAAGTATTTCCGCAACTCCTGGGCTGGAAACTCGAGCATGTCCTGGGAGAGTTGGCCAAAGGCTCGTGAGGGCCGCTGCTCCCTGTCCTGGGAGCCCCCCCTCCCCGGCCCAGCAGCCCACCTTCAGGTCCTCGTGCTTGGGCATGATGGTGATCTTGTTACCGTCCACACTCAGGATCTTGCCCTGGAGGTTGATCAGCTCGCCTTCGCACACCTCCACGTTGTCCCCGGGCTGGAAGTTGTGCTCCCGTTCCTTCCCTAGAGCGGAGAGGGAGGGGTGTGAGGGCGGCAGAGGCGGGCGGGGGTCTCCTGCAGCCCGGGGGCAAGGTTCCTACCTGTGCTCTCAGTCACCACCTCCAGATCAATTCCCTCTGGCTGGTCCTCAAACTTTTCCAACTCTGACAGTGTGGGCTTCACACCCTCTGTGATCTAAGGAGAGGAGAGGGACAGAGGCGCAGGTCAAGGAGGGCCCGCAGCTGCCGAGTGCATCCTCGCCCTGGGGAGCCACAGGAAGAGGGGCGCAGAGCGCACAAGGACGCGACCTCTCCTGTGTCCTCCAGGAAGGAGGCCGGGCCTTCAGAGTCCTTCCCTGCCTTGGGCGATGGGATGGGGGTGGGATTGTACAAATGCTCATGGGCCCAGGCTCCACAAGCCAGGCCGCAGAAGCAGCCTGGAAGTGTCCTGGGCCCCAGGAGCCTGAGAGGAAGGACGCCACAAGGGCGGCCTGGCAGCCCCCCAGCAGACACTCACCACTGCCGACATCGCGAAGCTTTTGAACAAGAAGCCTTTTCGGCTGTAGCGGTTCCCCTCAAAGATCAGAAAATCTCCATCAGAAGCCACGTCTCCTCCCAGGGAACTAGAACGGGAAGACCACAAGGTGACAGAAAATGAGAGGAAACCCCCAAGAGTTCCTCAGGGGAACACAGCAGCCCTCACCAAGGTGCTCCTCCAAGACCATGGCGGCCTGAGGGAAGCTTCTTGGGGATTCGGCCTGAGCCTCATCTCTGCTCTCCTCGGGGACCCACACGGTCCGGCCTGACCACGTCAGGAAGTATTCCCTAAAATGGGCTGCCCCTTCCCTGGCATGGGCCTCCTCCCAGCAGGCGCAGGACGACTTGTTCCAGAGGAAGAGTTGTCCTCCTGCTTTAGTCTAAGGTGACCCCAAGGGGGCCGGACTGGCCCAGGACTCCGGGACACACAAAGAGCCAGAAGAAGTTCTCAGGCCGGCGCGGGGCGCAGCAGTTAGAATCCTGACGGCCACCCCTAAAACACCTTCCGCTCTTTACAAAAGCCAAGGGGAGGGAAGAAGTTGCTGAACTGACCTATGGGGGGGGGGGGGCGCGCTGCAAAGCTGGCAGGAGGGGGCAGAAACAGGAGGTCAAGGGGTAGCCCACAATCAATTCCCAGAGGATGAATTTTACCGTATTTTTTCAGCATCAAACAATCGCTGTGGGGGTCTCTTGAACTTCTTCCTCTTGGCAAACCAGTCTTTCTGTGAGGACATAGGAAGAGGGAAAGGACACTGAGCACCAATTCTCAGTGCAGGGGAGCCCCAGGATTGAATCCCCCCCAGGCCCGCCTCAGCTTCCCTACCAGACTCATTCGAGCTTTGATGCGGTCATAGTCAATGCGAGGAATCATCTTGAGGGAGATGGTATTCTGGCTGGGCTCTACGTAATCCACCTGGAAGGAGGGGAGGCACGTCAAGGAGGCACCCAGGGCTGCCTCCAAGCTGCCCGGGACCCGGTGGAGTCTGGATTTCTGGCATCCAACACGTGAAGACTACATGATTCTGGGCAAGTCACTTCAGGGAGCCCCTAATCTGTACAATGGGCTCATTATTCCTACATTTTCCCCCACCACAAGTTTGCTACAAGACCCAAAGGAGAGATGGAAAGATAATTCATTTATCCAAGTCCAGGGAAACCGCCTCATGGCAGAACTTGGGTCAGACTACGGTCACTTTCTGTGAACTTTCCAGTCTGCCCTTCCCCCCATGCACCAGTAGCATGCAGGGTCACCACCTTGAAGGCCCAACCCCTGGCACAGGCTGAGTCTTCTGACCTCACCAGCTTAGGGGGCACTCCCAGAGAGGCCCTCCCCACCCTTGGTACCTGGGCAATGTCGTCTTTGTAGATGCCCCTCTTGAGGCGGACCCAGGACTTGGGCTTGAGGTTGGTGACCTCCTTGACCACCTTGAGCACATCCGTCATTTCTTTGATGGGCACCATCTGCTGGTTCCAGTAGCCCAGGCGCAGGTTGCCCACCCCCTCGATGGCCTGCTTCACGTGGGTCTGCTTGTAGGCCTCCACGTAGATATAACCCTTGACATGTTCTGGAGCCACCACTGACTTGATCTGCAACGGCTGCGAGAGGAAATGCCTCCTGTGAGGCGGCAGCCCAGAAGGGGGCTGTCCCTGCCTGCCTGGGCCAGGGGACCCTCCAAAGACTGACCCCTCATCCCCAATCCAGAAGTTTACTCAAGGCCCCCTTCAGCTCTGAGAGTCACCAAATCAACAGCTAATCATCAGCCTTGGAAGCCTGGGCACAGGGTGGGCACTCAGGAGACACGACTGCCCTCTGGAAAGGATACAATCCTCTGAAAAGCCAGATCTGCATAAGCTCCTTGGACAGCCCATGGGAGGAAAGCAAAGCAGCCAGTCCCGTTGGTCAGATAGGGGAAGAGTGAGTTCTCCCAGGCTGCACCCAGGAGGGCACTGTGTGCCAGAGCTCCTGAAGGCCTCCCCCAGCGTGGCAGCAGACGGGCCTCCCTCACCAAAGCCTAACTGTTCACTATTACCCCAAACCTGGGGGAGAATCACAGGAGACCTTCCGAGAGCAGAAACTTCTTTTGAGGAAGGGGAATCTCACTCTCTGTACCCTGATCCAGATTCCCCATCTTGGGGTACCATAGAGAGAGATGGAGGGAGCAGGCTCATCCTCCATTACTGACCATCCCCTACCAGGAATATCTCTCCCCCGCCACCTCACCCCCGGCCCTTCCCAGCAACCATCACTTACTGTGTCTGTGAACTGGTAGGCAATGAACTTTCTCATGAGGGCGATTGCCGTGGCTCGTTCCTCCCCAATCTAGGAAAGAATCCAGGGTAAGACAAGGTCGAGAAATAAATGGACCTCTCCCGGCCCCCCATGGCTCAGTCCCATTCTCCAGGCCAGGAGACTCACCTTACATTTCACAGTCCACAAATTAGGGTCCCTAAGGAAAGAGAAAGGGTATTCCTGAGGTCCTGCCCCCCACAGGAGGGCTCCCTCCATCACCTCCCCACCTGGGAAGTTCTCCTCCTCCTTTCCCCCATGGGCCCAGCCTCAAAGCCGCCCCTCTTTCCTGACTCTCTCACAACCAGCTCACTCCCGCCCACGACCCAAGTCCGCATCCCAGAGATCACTGCCCCCATGCCCTCAGCCCGGCCCAACAGGAGCCTTCCAGCTGGCTTGTCTCTCAGGGCCATCGGTCCCCAGCGTGGTCCCTGAGATCCCCGCCCCCATGCCTTTCTTCCAACCCCACGTACTTGACCCCAGGCAGCAGCTGCTGTTGAGTGATGTCATCTGAGAGTTCATCCGACCCTCCATACACACTGTGAGGAGAGAGAAGAGGTCAAACTCAAGAGTCCCCAAGTCGGGCCCCCTGGCATCCCACCTCCCCGGCCCCCGGCCTTGCCCCACTTACGTTTCTCCCACAGATGATTTAGCATATTTCTTCATGTAATACTCGCCCAGTTCCTCCTCTCGCTGGTCCCTGTGATGGGAAAGCAAATGTTACCCACGAAGTCGCAGGACTGAGGCTAGACTAGAAACCGTCAGCAGCTGCGTTTTACAGAAAAGACCTGCCACAGTCTCCCAGGGCGGCAGAGCTGAGACCGGACTCCAAAAGCTAAAGCCCTGCTCCGTGCCCCCCAGTTACCTCCAGAGATTCTGGAGGCGCCGGGCCCCAGAGCGGTCCTCGTCCAGAACGACATTGTCAATGTTGGATGCTGCAAGGAAGACCAAGAGCCAGTGGGACAGAAGCTCGACGCGCTGGCGCAGCAGCGAGTGAACGAGACAGGGGACGGGAGAACAGGATGACCTGCATCCCTGGCAAATGACCGCTGAGCTCGGCTGGGGAAGGAGCTGGCCAAAGCACAGCGGCTCCAAATTGGGGAAGGGGGTGAGAAAAGCTGGATGGTCATTAAGGCTAAGAAGTGCCTTGAGCCTGGCCAGCCCTGACCTGTCCAGCCCATGGGTGCCTAAAGCAGACACTCACGGGCTAGCTAGCTGGACCGTGGTTGTCACTGATGCACACCCTCAATAAACACATACGAACATCCCAGAGTCCTAAACTGCAGACTTTTCCCTGGCACTGATGAGCCCCAGACCAGGGTCCTCCTCCCTCCCCTGCCATCAGGAGGCTACGCTGTAGAGGGGACAGCAGGAGGAAGGGGAAGGGTTGGGGGGTGAAACACCCCAGACTCTTACCTTCAATCTCTTCTACTCGGAGGAGGTGGAGGTGGTGGTGGAGGTGGTGGTGGTGGTGGTGGTGAAGGGCGTGAGCAGACACAATATGAGCCAAATTATATCAGCAAAATCAACCAAGGTGGGGTGGGATCAGGCCAGGGAAGGGACCGGGAATAATGAGTAAAGGAACATAGGAAGGACAAAATCAAAATTGAAGGCGAGGCACAGGGAAAGCCGAAATGTATGAATCGCACAGCACGAGAAAACAAGGGGAGGGGCTGGGGGGCAGCTTGGGGTGGGCCAGAGGGCACAGGAAGAGAAGAGAAACCCAGAGTGGGAGGATCCACCCCCAATCCCCAAATGATACACCTCTCTAGGAGGAAAGGGTCCCAGTACTCCCAAAGTCCCCCAATATACCCACTCCTAAGCCCCACTCCCCCATTCATGTGCCTAAAAGAAACAGGTATAAGAGCTGTCTCTCACGTAGCAACAGAAAGAAGCAGAGTGGTAGAGGAGGGGGATGCAGGTCAAAGGGAGAGAGGCTCTGGATCATCTCCCCCGAAGGGCCCTGTCTTAGACTCTCAGATGCTTCCCGTTCCCCCTCTACCCTTTTCCTTCCCCTTCTTCCTCTGCCCTGTCTAGGGAAGTAGAGACCAGCTCATGATCCCCACCCCACCTACCAGACCCTGCCCAGCTGAGCCCCAATCTGGGGGCCTCCCCAAACCCCCCCAGCCCAAGACACAGGAGGCTGGCCTCTCTTTGCCACTTACCCTTCTCTAGAATGTCCTCCGCTCCATCTTCCCACTGGTCTTCATCTTCATACTCATCATCCACATCTGAAAAGGTTCCAGAAGGAAGGGGACTGAGATTGGGGTGCTTTATATCCCACCCCCCCGAAAGCCCAGCCCACTGAGAGCTAGGGAAAAAAGAGGCTGAAGGGCTTCTCCTGAGCTTGGGCCCTGAGAGCACAAGGGTCCTGCCATGGACCCCTCGGGCAGTCTGGGAAAACCTACTATTTGCTACTTGTGTAAAATTTGGAAAACCACCAATTCTATGGAAATATGGAAGTCGTCAAATGTTTTTAAAAACACGTGCACATTTTTGATTTCCTTCACAGGCTAATTGTTCACTATTTCAAAGTCCGATTCTTTTTGTTTTGGACACGTATACTAATATTATATAAATTAAATACACATTTTAACATGTTTAACTTTAACACATTTAACATGTATTGGTCAACCTGGCATCTGGGGGAGAGAGTGGAGGGAAAGAGGGGAAAAATTGGAACAAAAGGTTTGGCAATTGTCAATGCTGTAAAATTACCCATGCATATAACTTGTAAATAAAAAGCTACAATAAAAATAAATAAATAAAATAAAAGTAAAAATAAAAACATGTTGCTAAGACATCAACCTTAGCAAAAAGGGCAAAGAAACAAGCCAGAGTGATCCGGGTTCTGGACAGTGTCCACGGAACTCATCTCCCCAAATTTTCCAGGCACGTGGGAGGAACCCAAAGCGAGCGCAGAGCTCAGGCCTGCTCACCAGCTTCATCCAGGATGAAACCCCCATGTCTTGGCTTTTTAGGGGGACGGTCATCATCTTCTTCCTCCTCCTCTTCATCATACTCCTCCTCTTCCTCCTCTTCCTCCTCCTCCTCAGGCTCCTCCTCCTTTTCACTGCCCGCCACACTCCGTCGCTCCTCCTCTACCTGCTAGAAGGATGGAGGTGATGATTAGGGAGACAGAAGAAAAGCATTATCCAGACCGCCCTCCTCCCCCTCCCCCCCCACCCCCTGCCCAGGACAACAGCGGCCAAGGTACATAGAACCCTGGAGCTGGGAGGGTCTTCAGAGGGCCTGGGGTCTCAATGTGAGGGAGGCCGGAGCTGGCCCTTGAGACAAAGCCCCCCTCCCCCCACCCCATTTTTGTTTTAATTTAATTTTTTTCCCTGAGGTAATTGGGGTTAAGTGAGTTGCCCAGAGTCACACAGACAGGAAGTATTAAGTATCTGAGACCACATTTGAACTCAGGTCCTCCTGACTTCAGGGGCTGGTGCTCTATCCACTGCGCCACCTAGCTGCTCCCAAAGGCCCCTCTCTAGATGAGCCCCGCCCTCACTATGAGGGACCCCCTTCCTCTACCACTCATAGGCCCAGGCCTGGGTCAAGGGGCTGCAGGTGCAGGAGGGGCTCCTTCCCAGGATGCTCTGAGGAAGCTTCAGGAAGCCAGCAGAAACTTCGGGAAGCCAGCAGAGGGGGCCAGTGAGCAGCTCCAAAGGTGGGGTCCACCACCTCCCCAATCCTCACCTCCACCTCCTCTGCCTCCTCGCTGCTCCGCTCACTGTCCTCCTCCTCCTCCTCTGAGAAGTTGCTGTCATCACTGTCAGACATCTTCTGGGTCTTTAGGTCAGACTGGGAGGGGGAAGGTCTGAGTCAGGGCCAAGGGCTCCCCAGGACCTCATCCCCCCAGGGGGCCCTCAGCCGATCCTCATGCCCCTTCTGTGTCCCATTACCCACAAATCCCCATTTTCTGCCTCCAAACACACAAAGTTACCATTGAGGACCGCCCTGCCCCCCCATATACAACCAGGCCCAAGGCGCCCCCCTCCCCATGTACGAAGAATAGCAGCCAGACACAATAGGAGCAAAAATAAACACAAAGTAACCCCAAGTTATGGGGGAGGGGATGTTGACAACTGGGCCAATCAGCAAAGGCTGTCCAGAAGGGGGAGGGGAACCTTTTGGGGAGCAGAGGCCAGAAGGAGGCCCCAAACTAAGGTTGATTGGTCAAGGCGAAAAGGACCGGGGACCCTACGATGGGGGGGGAGAGAGAGGAGGTCAGGTCAAGGGTCTTGGGGGATGGCCAGGTGCATCATCTCCAAGAGGGGGAAGGGGGCCCTGCACCCCCACCCCCCCATTTGCCCCTTCTTCCCCTTTCCATCATCTTAGGGACTCTCCTGGACCCACACCCTGCCTTGTAAGCTCCCCCCATGCACACACACATCAGGACAACAGGCTGTGACCCCATCCCTCTTGCACACTTCCCTGCACACCCTTACCTGTAAATTGCCCCTTTACACACTTGCTCTTACTATGAGCTTACTCTGGAGCACTCCCCATCTCATCCTAACAGGCTCCCCCAACACACTCGTCCTTGGGGAATCCCTAATAAGCTTCTCCTTACACTCCCCTGACACACTTGTCCCCACACACCCATCCCTCTCAGGCCCCCCGACACACTTATATTTACACTAATCCTGACACACTCGCCTTTGCACAATCACAACACACTTATCTTTACACACCCCCTCGCAGGAATCCCTAATACGCTTCTCCTTACACTCCCCTGACACACTTGTCCCCACACACCCATCCCTCTCAGGTCCCCCTGACACACTTATCTTTACACACACCCTCGCGGGAATCCCTAATACACTTCTCCTTACACTCCCCTGACACACTTGCCTTTACACATCCAATGCTCTCAGGCTCCCCTGACACTTATGTTTACACTAACCCTGACACACTCATCCTTGCACAATCGCTCCCGCGAGGTCTCCCTGACACACTTATTTTTACACTCCCCCGACCCCCGCGCCCTCCCCCGACCCACTCATCTTCGCACGATCGCCCCCGCGAGGTCCCCCTGACACACTTATTTTTACACTTCGCCGAACACACTCATCCTCAGCCCCTCGCCCTCACGGGGTCGCCCTGACACACTCGCCCTTACACACGCACACGCACAGCTCCGCCCGGCCCCTCCAGCCACGGGCCTTACCCCCGGGCGGGTCAGCGTCGCTCACTCCCGGGTTGCGCGGCTTCGGCTCTGGCTCCGGCGGACGCGACGTCAGACGAAGCGGCGGCGACGGCGACGGCGGCGGCGGTGACTGGGGCGGCTTATCTCTCGAGAATTCGCGAGAACCGGAACCGCGACCGCCACCTTGGGAAAGGCAGAAAACAAGCCCGACTTCCGGCCGAAGGGCGCCATCTTAGGAGAGGCATAGGAGACAGGATGTGACGCATTGAAAGGAGGCGGGGAAAGACGGCGGGGTGGGAGAAGTTGGAGCCGAGGAGGAAAAGACTTCTGAACGTGCTGGGGAGCGCACGTGGGCTCTGGAGCGAGGGGGGGAGGGGTGCCCGTGACGTCACAGAAGGGCCAAACCCCCCCCCCGGGGGGGAGGGGGCCGAGGGGCCCGAAGTGCAACTTCGCGTGCGGCGTCCCAGATGGCGGAGCCCTCCTTTTGTGCATCGCCGCTTGCTGAGAAGCTGTTTGCCTTTCCTTTCTCAAAAAACGCTCATGCCCCTCGTACAACTAGTCCTAACTTCGGGCCAAGGAAAATGACATCATTATTTCATCTTCCATTTTACAAAAAAGGAAACTGAGGCCGAGAGTGTGACCGGCCAATAAGCAGCCCGTGGCTTTGGGGGTGCTTTTTTGGGTTATGTTTTCCATTTTTTTCTAGCAAGCATTTTTTTTTTCCTCCCCTTGCATTGGGAAAAAAAAAAATTGGAACAAACTTTCCTACTCAAGCAAAACAAAGTGCTGCAATGTCGTGTCAAAAATGTATATCTTTTAAAAATAGTATTTTGCTTTTTCCAAGGACATATAAAAATAGCCTTCAACATTGCATTTTTGTAAGGTTTTGAGTTCCAAAGATTTTTCTCTCCCCCTCCCCCCCAGCACACAATCTGGTATATGTTATGCATGCATAATTATTTTGAACATATTGCCATATTAGTCACGTAGTGGAAAAAAAAATCAGAACAAAGGGGTGTGTCTAGCTGACAGCTAGATGGTGCAGTGTTTGATAAAGCACTGAAGTCCCCAGGCCGAGAGATCAAATCTACCCGCAGACGCTTAACATAGATCCTGGGCAAGTCCCGGAAGCTAGAGGGCCTAAAAGAAAAACAAAAAAATTACGTCTCGGTATTGTAAGTCCTGAATGTCCTGTCACGAGGTTGGTCGGACCATCAGAGATTTGGTCTCTACGATGCTGTTATCATGATGTAAATTAATATTTCCATTTAATTCTGCATCAGCTTGTACAATCCTTTCTCAGAAACTCTGTCTTGTCATTTCCTATGGCTCACATTGATAGGCTTGTAGGGGTTCTTCTCTTCCTTTGACTTCTTTGGGAGCATCCTGGGTGTGTATGTATGTATCCAGATGGCCTGAGCTCACAGCTCTACCAAGAGTGCATCAAGTGTCCATCTTTTCCTGAAGCTCCTTCAGTATTTGTCACCTTTGCCAATCTGATGAGGATGTGGGTTGGCACTGCAAAGTTAAATTTCTTAATTATTAATTTGGAGCATTTATTTTTCCAAAACATTTTCTTTTTAATAACCTGGATTTTTTTTTCCCATTGAAAATTGAGTTTCACATCCTTTGGCCACTTATCTATGGGAGAAAAGCTCTTGTTCTTATCGATTTAAATGAATTCCTGTATATCTTAGAAATATCAAATACATTTTATGCAAAGATTTTCCCCCAATTAACTTTCCCTTCTAACTTTAACTATATTGATTTTGTTTGTGCAAAAGTTATTTCATTTTACGTAATCAAAATTTCCCTTTTTATCTTATTTTGTTTCATCTCTTTATCTTCATTTAAATTTTTTTTCTATTCACATTTGATCATAAACTCTTTCCCCAGATCTGAAAGCAAATTTTTTCGTTGCTCCCCCAATTTGTTTATAATGTGACATTTTCTATTTTAACACATGAATCTATTTAGTGTTTGTTTACCTTGATACATGATGGGACGTATGGGTCTAACTAAGCCTGGTTTCTGCCAAACTTCCAGTTTTGCCAGTATCTTTTCCCAAACTGTAAGTCTATCATTATTACACCAATGTTGCTCGGTGGTATCCAACTCTTCATGACCCCGTTTGGGAATTTTCTTGGCAAGGACACTAGCATGGTTTGCCATTTCTTTTTCCTGCTCATTTTACAGATGAGAAAACTGAGGCAAACAAGGTGAAGTGAGTTGCCCAGCATGATACAGCTAATCAGTATCTGAAGCTGGGTTTGAACTGAGGAAGATGAAATTACCTGATTCGGGGCTCAAATTTCTAATACAATATCAAGTAAGAGTGTTGATAATAGACTTTATCTCTGATTTTACTAGAAAAGCCTCAAGTTTATTTTCATCACCTATAATATGAACTCTTGGGGACAGCAAAATGCTATTTACCATATTAAAGAATCCATTTTTCCTATATTTTTTAGTATTTTTAACAGAAATGGGTGTTGTATTTTGTCAAAAGCTCTTTCTGCATCTATTGCTATAATAATATTTGTTTTTTCTTGTTCTTCATATGGTCTATTAAAATTTCCTACTATTGAACAAATACTGTACTTACAGTAGACACACAGCTCGGTCAGAATGTCTATCCTTTTTACTATGACATTGAAGCCTCTGTCAATGTTTTCTTCCCAATTTTGCATCTATATTCATTAGGAAGTTGCCTATAATTAGCTTTCTGTTTTGACTCTCTTTGGTTTAGGCATCAAGATCATACAGACTTACATAGTAGAAGAGATTTCTTTAGTATCTCATATTTTCCCATACTATTAATATTATAAATATATTTTGAAATTTCTGACTCAATCAGTAAACATTTATTAAGCAACTTTTATTCTCAGGTACCCGTCAGTCCTTGCCTTCGGGGAGCTTATCTAATGGAGAAGAGAATATGTAAAGAAATATATGCAATTTTTGTTTTTCTTTCCGAGTTGTTTTTACCTTCTGAATCCAATTCTCCCTGTGCAACAAGAGAACTGCTCGGTTCTGCACACATATATTGTATCTAGGATATACCGCAACATATCTAACATATATAGGACTGCTTGCCATCTAGGGGAGGGGGTGGAGGGAGGGAGGGGAAAAATCGGAACAGAAGCGAGTGCAAGGGATAATGTTGTAAAAAAATTACCCTGGCGTGGATTCTGTCAATATAAAGTTATTATAAAATAAAATAAAATATTAAATAAAAAAAGAAATATATGCAAAATAAGATATATACAGGATAAATAGGAAATAAAAATTAACTGAGGGAAACTGGAACTTAGGAGATGTTAGGGAAGGCTTTCTTTATTATTATTATTAATGCTTTTTATTTACAAAACATATGCATGGGTAATTTTTTTCAACATTGACTTTGCAAAACCTTTTATTCCAAATTTTCCCCTCCTCCTCCCCCACCCCCTCCCCTAGTCAGCAGGCAGTCCCATACATGTTAAATATGTTAAAGTATATGTTAAATCCAATATATGTATACATAGCTGTATAAATTGCTGCACAAGAAAAATCAAATCAAAAAGGAAAAAAATGAGAAAGAAAATAAAATGTAAGCAAACAACAACAACAGAGAGAGTGAGACTGCTATGTTGTGTTCCACAGTTCCCACAGTCCTCTCTCTGGGTGTAAATGGCTCTCTTCAACACAAGATCACTGGAACAGGTTTGAATCATCTCATAGTTGAAGAGAGGCACGTCCATTAGAATTGTTATTGTTATATAGAATGATCTCCTGGTTCTGCTCGCTTCACTCAGCATCAGTTCCTGTAAGTCTCTCCAGGCCTCTCTGAAATCGTCCTGGTGGTCACTTCTTAAGGGAAGGCTTTCTACAGAAGATGGGATTTTAGTTGGGACTTTAAGGAAACCAGGGAGGTCAGCAGGCAGGTAGATCACCTGGTATTCCAGACCTGGATTGGAGTTGGGGGTCAGGGTACATAGCTAGAAAGAATGCCTAGAGCCTGCAAATGAAGTGTCTTGTTTTGTTGTTTTTCCCCTTGAGTGTCACTGGATTGAGACCCAATGAGGGGGTGGAGGGAGAGTAAAGTATAAGAAATCTGCCAAGGTAGAAAGGGGCCAGATTATGAGGCTTTAAGGCCAAATAAAGATTTTGTGTTTGATCCTAGAAGCAATAGGGAGCCCCAGGGGTTTATTGAGTGAGGGTGATGGCTCCACCAGGCCCTCGCTTTAGGAAGATCACTGGTGGCTGAATGGGGAATAGATTGGAGTGGGGAGAGACCTGAGGCAGACCTCCCACCCCCACCCCCCACCCTCAGTAGCAATGGCAATAATCCAGGCAGTGTCAGAAGAGAAATTGACAGGCCACAACTTCGATGAGGGGAGAGGGGAATGAGGTCTGTTCAATTTGTTTTTCTAAGATTATTTACATTATTTATATTCTCTACTTATTTTGTTGGTCTGGGCACTTTATATTTTTGTAATTATCCATATCATTTCAATTGTCAGTTTTCTTGGCATATATTTGGGCAAAATACTTCCAAATAATTCCCTTTATTTTTTCTGAGTATTCTCCTTTATCATTTTAGTTACTGGTAATTTGGTTTTCCTATTTAAAAATTTCAATGAGTTTTTATTCCGGTAACTTTAACTTTCAATGCTGATATTAGTAATTAAACGGGGTTTTGCTTTCAATTCTATTAATCTCTTTGATTTCCGGAATTTTGGTTTTGGAGCTAAATTAGGCTCATTAAATTCGGTGGTTTTCTAAGGTTTGTTTTACTTGCATGCCCATTTATTCGACTGTCCTCCCTTTTGTTGATCTGTGTTTAGAAAGATATATTTTTCCCACAGGGCCGTTTTATCTGTATCCTAGCAACTTTGATATATTGTCCCAGAGTGGTAATGAAATGATAAGTCATTTCCATGATTTACTCTGACTCATAAATTCTTTGGTTCCCAATTGATCCCACTTGCCCTATAATTTACTGAAGAAAATTTGTCATTCAATGGTCAATAAAGATTGTGTTCCATATTTCAGCATTGGCGTATTAACTTTGCACCAGACCATGAGTCAAAGTACCATCCTCATCCTGCACAGAGCCATAAATAAATGGATCATTGATAATTGAGTCACTTTGTCAAAGCCCTACCCAGAAGCTCTAATCCTACTTGGGGAAATGAAGGGATGAAAGGGGAAGAAACAATGAGGAAGTCTGGCCTCCCTTGAGTGATGGTGATGTGAAACTTCCTAGCTCATTCTCAGATCAGTTCTCCCAGCCCTGTCTGAGGGTATAGAATGATGAGAAAGAGGTGGAAACCCTTAATCAGGTCATTCAGCCTCCATTATCTCAGTGACACGAGGCAGAAATTCTCGATCATATGCTCTCAGAGGCTGTGGTGCAGGGTATGAGCAGTTAGGTCTTCACAGATATTGTCAAAACAGGATGGAGGGTGAAATATCTGGTTAAGAGATCTCTAACCAATCACCCAGTGAGCTGTGAACTGGCTAAGCAACCGATGCTGACAAAGGGGCCCGGGCCTACACAGGCTAGGGTGAGTACAGGGCCACCAAGGGGACTGCAGGTCCGGCAGTGCCACTTTGTAATCCGGGCCTTGAAGGGGGGCTGGCCGGCTCCCACATTCAGAGTGTCTCGCCTGGGAGAGTCACCCTAAAGGAGTGACACTGCTCCCGGACAAGCTTGCAACTGGGGAAGCGGCGGGCTTGCTCCCCAACCCTGCTGCATCCCAAAGGGCCTTTTTGAGAAGACCATCCAGTCAGTGTCTTTTGGGACAAACCTGAAGGGAACTTCATTTTTTTCAGGCTATCTCTGGGACAAACTCCACATCTCAATACACATCCTTGTTACTCCCGGATCCTGCTCCCCAGCTATAAAGCTATAAAGCCTCATTCAGTATGGCTGCCTTTGCTATTTGTACTTGCTTGAGCCCATGAAGCTGTTTCACATAAAACTCGTGAATCTTTGATAGGCGCCTACCTCACGCCTTGTGTCGGTTGAACCTTTGTGCTCTCCCAAATCTACTTCATGTTATCGCTTCTGGTTTTTTTTTTTTTTTTTTTTTTTTACCACTTTGGTGCCATTCACAGCTTGACTGTGCTCACAGTACCCAGAGCAAAGCAGAAACCAAAGCCATCTCTCAGGGTCAAATCTGGCCTTGGCACTGAATAGCTGTGTGACCTGGGCAAGCCCCTTCACCGTTTGCCTTGGTTTCCACATCTGTAAAAACAGCTCTCCACCCAGGCCCACCCAGCCAAGAGCTTGTCCTGGAGCCTCCTCCCTTTACCGCAGCCACAGTAGTGCAAGTTCCCAAACTTCAGGGACAATCTTTGTTTTTTTCCTATTTGTATCCCAGGACTTAGCATTTAAGAGTGAGGCACTTAGTAGGTGCTTAATAAAGATTTATTCATGGACTGACAAGGTTAGAAGGAGTGATGATCCTTAGAGCAATTAGATGGAATCACCATCCATAAGGGCAGTGACCCCGGCTCTGGACAGGGACTCCACCTTTGGAACCTTGTCCTGGGGAGGATGGCATGACCTGCTGGGGCTCCCTCCGGGGGCATCTGGCAAAAGTGCTAGGCCATGACAGTGGCCCAGCTAGTTAGGTGAACTGGTTGTCTCCTCCCTCCCGGCTCCGGTGCCATGATCGCTCAGGGTAAACAGCCACAGTGGGTTCTAGGGGGGCGGCCCCTGGGGACTCCCTTATGGCCCAGCACAGGCTTGGCACTTTAGAAAAGGGTAAGGGCACCTTTCCTCCACCTCCTTCCTTCCTGCTCTTTGCTATCCTAGGGCCTCTTGATCTGGCCTCCCCACAGTATCAGAGACAGCCCCTAAACCTGGGTGACCTCGTCAGCCTCGCTCTTCTCTCCCCCACACACGTAAGGCAGCATCCCATCCTTCCCACCCCCAAAAGTCTTGGGCAATAATTCCAGGATCCCGGGGACTTTTGTCCCCTGTGAACTGAGGGGAACGTTGTTTTGAAACTGGTCAATTTGGAAGAACAGTGATAACTGGGAGGAAAAATAATTGCTTTGTGTGGGCTTCAGAAACGAGCCCCCCTAAATGTGATTTTCCACGTGTCCACGCTTGCTGGGTCAGTCACAGTGAAGGCCCGGCCTCCAACCACAGTCCAGGAGGCAGGACAGGACGGGAGGAACCCACTCGGCAGCCTGGTAGCCTCGGCAAAGGCCCGGAGAAGGCAGGACGGTCGCAGGAGGACTTGTCCAGGGTCCCTCAGCGAATCCCAGAAGCCCAGCCTTCTTTCCACTCCAACACGCCGGGCTTCGAAGGACGAGTGGGTGAGATGTGGACAGGGAGAGTTAAGTTAGCGGGGGTCACTTGAGGAGGAACCCGGAGGGCAAGGGAGCTGAGGCGGGAACCCTGGCACCCCCTTTGGGGAGGTGAGCGGTGCGGCGTGGCCGGAGGGAAGAGATGGGAGCAGGAAGGAGCTAGGGCAAAGGAGAGATCACTCCTGACACTTAAGTGCCAACTCAGTGCCTCGCCGAGCGCCGGGGGCTCGTGAAAAGTGGGCACAAAGGGGCACTGGAGGAAGGCCGCGGGCAGAAGGAGAGGGCGATGGCAGTCACAGCTGCCTGTGGACAGGGCCGGGCTCTGAGCTCAAGCCCACTCCTCCTTCTCGCCAGGGAACAAGCCCCTGGTCCCCGAGCTCCGCCTCCGGCCCCGTCTAGGACCCGAGGCCCTCCCTGCAGGGGTGGGTGCCCCATTCACCTCCTCTCTCTTCTCTGGGACTTCCCTAGTTCCCACCCGCCCTCGGGCCTGCTGGCGTTCCAGATGTAGAAGCAGTGACGGGACCCCAGAAGCCGAGGCTTCTAGAGCCCAAAACTAAGGGCGGAGGTAAAAACTGGGGTGTCAAGACCGGATTAAGGGAGACCCTTTTCATTCCCCCACTTCCGTCCCCTCCCTGCTTCCCTGAGGGATACCTGGGGACGTCTCCGGGGAGCGGAGGGCTGTGCGCTGAGGAGGGTTGGGGCCGGCTTGGCCATGGCCCCTCACCCAGGCTGATGGGCTCCAGCACAGGCCACCTGCAGCAGCTCCAGAAGTTTGGCCAAGAACTGGGGGACAGGCCTCTCGGGGTGCCCCTCGCAGAGGGGGCAGGGTCCCGAGGCAGCTCCCCCCCTGGGTCCCCACAGGTGGGACCCCAGGTGTTCCAAGGAGCGCTTCAGCCGGTTCACAGTCCTCCCTGTCAGTGGACCCTCCTCGTAGCCAATCACAGACAGTTCCAGGGCAAAGCAGTGCAGAACCTCCTTTGGGCACACCTACAGAGACCGCCATCTCCGTCCTGCCCTGCGGCTCCCCGGGCACAGCCCCAGCCCCATCCCATTCTGCGGCCTTCCCCTGGCGGGCCCACCGCCTCCATCCTGCCCCGGGGGGCTTCTAGCAGAGACGCCCGACTAGCCACGCCCTCCCGAGGGGCCCCATCATGGGCCCAAACAGCGGCTCCTCAAAATGTGCCCCCCAAGACCCCAAACTGCCAACTTGAGGCACATCCCCTCCCAAGGCAGGGGACTCCAAGGGAAAGGGTGGGGGGGGCGGGGACACTTGCCTCAGACCCCCCAGGGCCAACAGGTTTGCCTCTTCTTAAGGGCCCTTTCTCCTCCCCCCCAAATATCAGAGAGAAACGAGGGTCCCCCAGGGGAAGGGGACAAGGCCGAGCATACTCACAGAGAGACTGTCCGGAGTATAGAGGGTCCCATCATTTCTACTGCCCTGGGATTGGAGGGGGCAAGAGCTGGCCACCGGAAGGTCCAGGCTTCGCTTCCAACGCGCCTGCCATCCCTCGCCCCCTCCCGGCCCCACCAGCCTGCCCACTCACTAGGTCCTCCATGATAGCTACGAGTCCCTCGAAGGGCTCCCAAGGGCAGCTGGGGGGCCCCAAATCGGGGCCCCCCACGGAATGAGTCAACACAAGGAAGGCCCAGAAGAGCCACATGAGGGGTGGCAGGGAGGGGAGGGCCACCCATCTCCCCGGCCTAGGGAGCAGGGAGACTCAGGCACCTGGAGGAGACAGAGGGGAGGGACAGGGTTAGAGTGCAGGGGGGAAGGGCAGCGTCCTGAGAGCCTGCGGTGCACAGACGCCCCCAAACCGCAGGCGGAGGTGTGCCGGGGAGACCTTAGCTTCCGTGCCCCCCCATCCCGTGTGCCAGGTTACCTGCCACATGTCGGCCCTGGTTCAGGCAGCCGAGGCATCTGGGAGGGCAGGGGAGAGAGCCCCCTCCCTAGCGGGAGCACTTGCCCGCCTCAGTTTCCTCCTTTCACCTGGGGGGGGGGGTCCTACTTGGGCTGGGCTGTGCAAACCTTCCTGCTAGCTCTTCTGCACTGTTTGGCTCTGCGTCCTCTGTCAGCCCAGGGCTCACCAGGCGGGGGCCCGGCCACCTTGGGGTCCCTTTCTCTCCCCTCCCCACCCCGTCACTCACTCATCCTTGCATCTAGGGGGCTCCTCCGCTCGGCTTCAGCTAGGAATGACAAGTGGGCGGTTTCTGGCTGGACTTGGAGGCAGCCCCTCCCCAATCCGGCCGGGCAGCCGGAGAAGGTGAAGTGCCGGACGTCATCGGGGCGCCAGGGATACATGGACACACCCCCTCCTACCTTTGACCTCCCTGGGGAGAAGAGTAAGCTAGGGAAACTGAGGCGGCTCAGAGGAAGAGGTGCCCCCCTCCCCCCGACCGAGCAGCAGGGACGGGAAGGGCTGGCAGGCTTCTTGGGGGGAGGGGCTCGGAGGGGGCTAATTTGGGAAGGGAAGACCTAAGTGAGTTTGGGGAGAAGGGTCTTGGGGGGGACTTGAGGAACTCTAAAGCGATGGGAGACGAGGAGGAAGGAATCTTAAAATGGAGAGGGTCCGGAGCAGGGAGGCGGTCTTGAGGGAGGAGCCTGGAAAGGTCTGGAGGCAAGTCTTGGGATCCGGGGTGTGGGGGGAGTCTTGGGAGCAGGGGGAGGGAGGGGCCTGGGAGGACTCGGGAGTGTGGAATGGGGGGGAAGAGAAGCTGGAGGCAGAAGTCTTGGGGTTGGGGAGCTGGAAGAGGCTTGGAGTCTTAGATTGGAAGAGTTGGGGTGCGGATCGGAGGTGGAGGGGTAAAGGAATCTTGACGGGGGGAAGGTTGGGGAGAGAAAAGAGAGAGCAAGGCAGGAGTTGGGACTGATGGGAATCTGGGAGGGAGGGAGTCGGCTAGGATTGGAAATGGTAGGGGGCGGGCTCAGGAGGTAAATGATGGGAGACTCAGCCAATAAGGACCGACGTCACTTCACGCAGCTGGGTTATTGGTTCCTCCTTCGTATAGAAAGGTCAGGCTCCGCCCCTACCGTAAAGTGCCACCGCCGTACTTCCCAGGCCCTGCCCTCTTTCTCCGCTGACTGGCTTTGCCGAGTGTCTGCGCCTGCGCAAACTCTGGAAAACAGCCCTCGCCTCCGCGCCCGTTCCTTTCGTGCTTCGGCGCCGCGCGGGTGAGGAGCTCACGTCTCCAGCTTCTGTCGCCGCCGCCACCGCTTCCGCCGCCTCCATCCCTGCTCTGCGCCCGCGTCGCCCATCGACAGCATGCCGTCCAAGGGGCCGCTCCAGTCCGTCCAGGTCTTCGGACGAAAGGTAGACGCGAGGGTCCGCGCGGGGGGGAGGGGGAAGAGGGACTTCCGGTTCCGCCGGGCCCGGGCCCACGTGTTTGCTCCTGGGGGAGTCTCCGGGGCGATCTCGGGCTTCTGAGCTCGCCTTTGACGCCTTCCAGTCCATTCGTGCTCTCTCCTTCGGGTGGGGGGATGTAATGGAGTAACCGTGGGGCCGGTGGGTGCGTGGCGTGACTTGGGGCTGCCGGGAAAGTCGCGCGGCTCCGTGGAAAACTCCGACAAAGCCCTAGGAGGACCCTAGATGCGAGTGCTGTGGAACCCGGCCCGCCTCTGCTCCCTAGCACCCCCCTCCCTTCCCATAAGCTGCGCAGGGCCTCTGGCTTTCCCGACCTCCACACGTGCACATGCGCATGCATACGTGTGCATATGTATCACAGAAGCTTGCAAACTTTGGGCAGAACAAAAGAGCCCCCTTCCCCACCCCCGAGTTCCCTAATCTCCCCCACCTTCAGCTTCGTAAGAGATTATGGGGCTCCCCTGCGGGCGCGGTCCCTGGCCTGGGATATCCTGCAGACCATCCCCCCTCGCATGGAAATAGTCACCTGCCAGATGGGGCACATTGTGTCTCACTCAGACCAGACCCTTCCCAAACTTGATTGCGGCTCTTCTCTCCCAGTGCTAGTTCTTGAGCCTCCCTCATGTCTGGCATCTCCCCAGCCTCTCAGGCGATGGTGATAGTTATTTGTCAGTCTCAGCATGGAAGGAAGTTGGTCTGTCAGGGGATTAATTGCCCCTTTTTTCTTAATGGGAAAAGTGAGGTCAGAAGAGGGGGGAAGCTGCAAGGGCACTATGCCTTCAGACTTGTGAGTTACTTGTTGGTAGGTCAGTTTGCGTGTTATCTTACATTCAGCAGTCACAAAAAGAGCATCCAAGGCAGGATGAATCTTGCTTTTCCTGAATTCTTATCCAGCACGCTTTATTATGCCATAGGTTATTAAGCCATACTTCTTCACAAGGCCTTTGCCTGTTTTCCTCAGTTAAATGAAGGTTTTTGATTGGGAACTTTAAAAACTAAAGATCTTAAATGCTTAGCTGATTCTTGGTGAGTTTGAATTCCTCCTCTCTGTATAACTGAATCTCAGGCATTTTACTGTTTCTTCATCTTTAAAATGGATTTAATATTCCTGCCTACCTTGCTGGACTTTTCCCAAACGGTGCTCTTGGCACATCTTAAAACAGTACTTAGGAAAAATTTGTCAAAAACCACAATAAAGTGACTTCTGATATTGGCCCTTCAGCAGTGCTGAGCAGGCCACTACATCCATAATTTAATTTTGTGTCTAGAAAATGGAGGAACTACTTTTAGAACCCAACTTTTATTGTAATTGTGAGAAAAGGACTTAGTAGTCCTTAAAGCCACATAGAAATGTGAATTGTTTTTCTTCCTAGAAAACTGCCACCGCTGTGGCCCACTGCAAGAGAGGCAATGGGCTGATCAAGGTGAATGGGCGACCACTGGAGATGATTGAGCCTCGCACTCTACAGTATAAGGTACTTGGACTGGCCTGCCATAGCCCTAACCGAGTATCCTCCACACCTGCCTGACTCCTTTAGCTCTCCCTTCATCTCTTTTGGGAAGAGAAAAGGCAAAGGCAACCCCAGCTCCCTTGCTTTTTTCTGCTCAGAGTGAGGGGGGCGTAGCTGTACCTTCTGTTAAGACATTGAGCTAGAGCAAGGTGGCCCTCTGTGCTTATGAGCTAATCAGTGGAAGACATCATTCCTCCACTTACTCATTACCTTTGGAAGAAACTACAGAAATTGTCACACTCTTTAAATGGTGTCATGTATACTGAGTCCCCTCTATATTTGGCTGGCAAGCATTTATTTTATTAAGTTTGTGCTTTGGAAATACAGGTACAAGCAAGAAAGCCCTGGCTCTCCAGGACCTTATGAGAGAAGACAACACATAAGGGAAGGATGTTGAGATCTTGAGATCTCATGAAGGATGGCTGCCTTAAACCCCTCCCCAAAAGAGAGGCCTTGGAGTAGAAAGGGAGGGGCCTAAGGGATGGGAGACATTTCAGAGTCGGAAGGTAGCTGAAATGTGGTAGCTAAGGCTAGGAAGGACTGCTTGTGTGATTCCGGGCAGGTTCAGGCTTTTATAGATGTTCAAAGTGGGGCTCTGAGCCCTCTCTGCAAATCATTATTACATAACTGATTTTCTTTACGGGTTCTCATCACTCAGTGTCATCTCTTCAAGAACTGGGGCTATTTCTATTTAACTTTGTCATCTAGGCGCCTAGTGCTGTCTCGTTTATAGTTGGTACAGTTGGATACCGTCACAAAATAGTGTTGGGGGCCCCTCTTCAGGCAGGAAAATGAGTCTTCTTTGAGTGGAAGGCCATCATAGTAGGAGAGCAGGTCATTTCTCTGGTCATTTGCAGTGACTCCTGTGGTATCCAAGGAGCGACTGCTGATACCGGCCAGCCCCTGATTTGGGTTTCTATTGTCTTGCAGCTGCTGGAGCCTGTCCTCCTACTGGGCAAGGAACGTTTTGCTGGTGTAGATATCCGGGTCCGTGTAAAAGGAGGAGGTCACGTCGCCCAGATTTATGGTGAGTTGGGTTTAGGTGTAAGGAGGAGCCTAGGAATTTTTCCATAAACCAAGAGGCTGATGGGGATGGAGTTACAGATTAATTGCTGACTTACCTCTCTGCCTTGTCCTTTCCCTACAGCTATCCGGCAATCCATCTCCAAAGCCCTGGTGGCCTATTATCAGAAATGTAAGTGAAGGCTGAGTGATAGGTCAGCTGAAATTCATCATTTCCATAACCTTCTGATTCCTGTGTACCACTGTTGGGCACTGGTGGGAGGGGGGTTATGACTTGGAAAAAGTATGGTCTGAAATTGGTCTATTAATTTGTCTTTGGGGATTATGGTTGGTGGGTGATTCCCTGGAATGCTCCCCATAGTGAGGGCAGGTGAACTGGTCGGGATTTAACCTCATTTGGCTATTACAACCTGTGGGTTGGTAGGTGCGATTTTTGTCCTCCATTTGTAGGTGAGGAAATTTGAGAGTAAGAGAGATCAGGATTTGCTCTGGGTCCCTTGGCATCTGCCTCTAAGACAGTGTTTGTACTTGGGGCCAAATGAGAGTGAAAGCAGGTGTGCTGGTCAAGTGGTCAGTGCAGTCACAGTCTGCCCTCTTCTTCCTCCCTCCTTCTAGATGTGGATGAGGCCTCCAAAAAGGAAATCAAAGACATCCTTATCCAGTATGACCGCACTCTGCTGGTGGCTGATCCTCGGCGCTGCGAGTCCAAGAAGTTTGGTGGACCTGGGGCCCGGGCTCGCTACCAGAAATCCTATCGTTAAGGCAACTGCTACCATTGTGGGGGTTTTTGCAATAAATTTGGTATAAACCTTTTGAGATTTGAGAAGCTTGAATGTGGATGGGACCTCTGTCCTAAAGAGCCAAGCCCTGGATCTGACTCTACCCATGTGGAGGCTCCAATTTGAAGTAGCGGTTGTTTTCCACAGTCGCCTTCTACATGTGGGTTTGAGTCCTTTCCCCTAGGCCTTAAAAGCCAAAGGCCCAGGTCCTTGCCCTAAGGAAGCCATCACTTAGGAAATTGCTTGTTCAGTACTATTTACCACATCTTCCTATCTTGATTCTGTTGATTCCCAGGGAGTCGGGGACAAGGGGCAGGATTAGTCAGGAGAGATAGGAAGTGATGCAGAAATTTGACAACTCGGCTCCATGTAGAAAGGTGAAATGAGCTTTGTGTGTGCTGATGTGCCCCGGAAGGCCTTGCAGGGCAAGGTTAGAAGAAGGGATTGGTGATGGGCCCAAGGGTCCTTCAGGAAAGATGAGGGCTTGGGCACTGGCTGCAGGCCCCACCTGGCACTGATCCAAGGAGCATGAGGACACATTTGCCCTTCAGAAGCACAGAGGACAGGAAGGGGAGCCCACTGATGGCTTCTGGATGAAGCCTCTTGAGCTGGTCAGGGTGCAGGATCTGAGGGCTTGGGTAGATTATCTGATAGGCCCTGAAAGACCTGCCCTTGAAGATTGGTTTTTTGGCAGGGAAGGAGGGAGGGAGGAGACCCAACCCTCCCAGGGCTAGAAATTTGAATGGGAAGGAAGAGGATGTACGAGACCTAGGGCCAAAGATATTGTGCCCTGGGCAGGTGGCCCTGGACAAGTAGCATGGATCCGTTGACCTCAGGCTCCTCATCTTTAGAGTTAAGTGGGACCAGCTGATGTCCCTTCC
This sequence comes from Antechinus flavipes, assembly GCF_016432865.1. Classification (NCBI taxonomy): domain Eukaryota; kingdom Metazoa; phylum Chordata; class Mammalia; order Dasyuromorphia; family Dasyuridae; genus Antechinus; species Antechinus flavipes. The sequence continues at coordinate 612,812,466 of NC_067400.1, forward strand.
ACCTCTGAAGTTCGGGTCCTAAAAGCTCCAGGGGGAGAACTCTGAGGGCATTTGCCTTCTTGTTTGGCTGAGGGTCCAGCCCCTCACCACCATCACCCTCCGATGGGTTCACTTACCAAGTCCTCCTAGCTCTGAAATGTCTGCACGTGTTGCCACAGCCATTATTTGGATTTAGGTTGTTGGGTTCAGAAAGAATTGTTACTTAGCTGACTTTAAGAGCCGATCCGGTAACAGGGACGCGAACCCGATTGCAGATGGGAAAATGACAAATGAGCACTTTCCTACCCGGAAAGGAAAGGTTTTACGAGAGGATGGAAACTGAAAGAGTCTGGGATATGTGCCTTAAATGACTGGAACTAGGTTTCCCAGGGAACCCGGGTAAGGGTAGAAACCCTGCTCCAAGGGAAGCCCTCATTTTCTCACTTGGCACACCTTTGCGCAGGTGGAAGATAGAGCTCTTTGCCTGTGAGCAGGTTCCTTCCAACCTCAACATCTGGGCCTCCCTGCCGCCTCAGCTTTAGAGGGATGTGGCTTGCCTCCTCCCTCACCAGGAACAGCTGGGATGCATCTGGGGCTGAATGATTGCCTGTATACCCCAACCCCTCCCCTAGGGGGAGGAGGAAGATGCAAAACAGAATTCCCCCCCTCCTACTTGCCTTAGTTGAAGGGGGGAGTGGAATGCTGGGAATGCTCCTGACTGGGAGCGTTGGCTGGGAATTTTCCTTCCTTCCCTTGGATGGCATCCTGGAAAGCCGGGGGCGGGAGAAGCATGGCCTGGGAATAGCCCTTATACGGTAGGTCCCTAGCCCGAGCCTTCCCTCCCCCCTAGCTGCAGAGGGCTGCAGCCTGTTAGAAGCCATGGGGAGGGAGCCCATCACCCACAGAGCACTGTGTGGGTGGGAACTTCTAATCCTACAGCTGGACTGGATGGAGAGTCCAGAGAAGGCCCGGATTGTCCGAGTCTCGCCTGTGGGTTTGCGGTAGGCAGAACCTGCAGGCGGAGAAGCCCCGGCTCTGGGGGGAAGACAAGCTCAGGATTGCCCTTCCTGGGCCAGATGTACCAGCTACTGCCAGGGCTTGGCCCACTTGGACCCAGTCTCAACTGGGGGGGACTAGCAAAGTGGCTTGGACTCGGGTGTAGGAGTAGGGACTGCCGAGCAGCCCTCCACCCTTAGGCCTGGGAAGCTGGGGGTCCTAAACCATGGGAGGACAGGCCCCTGGCTGGAGTTCCCACAGCTATTTCTACATCCCGTCCTCAGAAAGCCGCTGCCCGGGGGAGGCTCGCTCCCTGTGTTTCTCATTTCATCCACACCACCCGGTGAAATAGGTACATTTTACAGATAAGGAAACTGGCAAGTGGCGAGACTTGGGGGTCAGGGGCGCTATCTGAACTTGCGGCATGTGATCTGGAAGGAAAGGAAGGCCATTCAAAGGCCCATTCTGGACTGAAAGAACCAAATCTCCCTGAGCTCCAGAGGACCCGGAAGTGATTGTTTTTGGAGTTGGAGCCCCTGGCTTTGCCCCTTTGGGCTCTGAAGACTCCAAGGCACTGATCTTCAGAGATGGGCTCCTGCCCAACCAGTACACTCAGGCTCCTGAATTGTTCCCAGGCTTCAAACCCACAAGGTCTCTGGCCCCCGTCCAGCTCTTCCCACTAGACCAGGTTTCAGGCTTCCCAGGAGTCGAGTCTCTGCCCTTGGACCAGGAGCTTCCCCAAAGCACATACCGTGTCCCCCATATCCAGCCACTAAAAATGAAAGAGCTTCAATCCATTTATTGGGGGGTTGGGGACCTTGTGTTTCTGGAGAGAAAGTGAGGGGCTGGGATCAGTGCTGCATAGAGAGGGGCTTGGGAGTTAGGGAGCACTGCCCCTTCAAGGTTAGGTGAAATATGGGGTATTTCTTTCCCAGATCCCCAAGCCCCCACGCCCTTCGGAGAACTCCCTTTCCCACAGAGTTTTGAGAGGAGTGGGATGGACAGTATTTGGATGGAGCTGTACAAGAGAAAACACCCCCATGTGCAAACATAGAAAATAACATTAATTATTAATAACATTAAAGGCAGCCCCCTGTGGGTTTTCAAAGCACTTGATGGGCCCAGCAGACCTCTGTACGGACACCTGGGGCGTGGCCAGGAACCTGAGGCTCCAAGCCCGCTCCAGAGCAGGCCCCGAATGTCCAGATCCTCACAGGCCCTTCGATAGCTTCAAGTCTTTTTGGAGAGCCCCGCCCTGCCTCAGCTCACGTTCTAGGGGCGCCCTCAGCAGCGCCCTGCACCCGCCGCTGGCCCGGGAGGTCCAGGGAGGCCAGCAGAGGGGCGTGATTCAGGCGGACCTGGGCCTTGGCCGGACCCAGCCTGCCCCCTCCCCCCACTCGGATGCTGACGGTGGTAGAGTAGCTGGGCCGCGCCACGGGGGGTGGTGACGGGGCTCGGGACGAGGGGGCCGAGGCCCAGGACCCCCGGGCTGGGGAGGGCCTCCAGGCCGCGGGAGCCTCCCCTTCTGGGACCCCCGCCCCTCTCCTTGCCAGACTCTGGCTGATGCAAGAAGCGGCCAGGTACCTGGACAAGGCGGCTGCACTTGACCCCAAGAGCTGGCGCCCCTGGGGAGGCAGGCTTGGGGCTGGGGGAGGGGGCGGGGCTTCGGGGGCTGGCTGAACAGCCTCTGGAACAGGGAGGTTCCAGGCTTCCTCCCCGGGGACCTCGGCCTCTAGGAGCCCACCGGCCTCAGCGGGGAGATGCTTTCCAGCGGGGGGAGGCTCAGGCCTCTGGGTGGCCAGCGGGGCGGTGGCCTGGGATCGCAGCGCCGGGACCAGAGCCACAGAGGCCTGCGCACAGGCCATGGGGAAGTTCACCTCCCGGACTAGGACGTGGCCAAAAGCAGGCAGAGGCCCTGAGGGAGAGAGCCAGAGGAGGAGTCACCTTCCCCCTTTCCTCCACCTCCCTCCGCCGCCCCGGCCTTCACCTGCCTCCCACCCAAGGCTTACCGGGCTGAAGTTCCTCCTCCTCCTCTGGGGGGGCCAGGAGCTGGTGCGAGTGCACCAGGCCCCGGGCTCTCCTCCGGGAGCCGGCGCCAGACGCCTGGTTCCCGGCCCTCTGGAGTCTCTCGATGCGGTCGCTGTACATCCGGGCTAGCTCGCGCACCCGCGTGGCCACCCTCTCCGAGCCAGCGGCCCCCCCGGGGCCGTCCCCGTTCCTGCTCCCATCGCCGCCCCCCAGGAGCTGGGACAGGGAGCCCACTCTGCAGCCGGCCCTGAAATCGGACTCTTCCAGGATGAGCAAGGGCTCCAGCATGGCGCCCTGGGAGCCCCTCGCCTCCAGGGCCTGCCAGGCTCTCCGGATCTCCGAGCAGGAGTGGAACTCGGCAGTCTCTAAACTCTCAGGCTTGGTGGGAGAGCTGGGAGACGGCCGCCCTTCTTCGCCTCCTCCTCCTCCTCCTCCTCCTCCTCCTCCTCCTCTTCCTCCTCCTCCGTCCAAGACGACTGGCTCTCCTGTCTGGACTGGGCTCCATCGTCCGCCTTTTCCGACGGGGCTGGCGTCGCTGACGGAGCAGCCTCCGAATCCCCCTCCTGAGCCGAGGCCTCGGAGCAAGGCTCCCCTTGTCCCGAGGGGGGCTCGGGGGTCCTGGGACCGGGCTCACAGCTGGGCATTGGGGGAGCGTCAGAAACTGCCGCAGTTCCGGGGATTTCGGAGCTGCCGCAAACGTCCGTGTCGTCCGGCCTCTCGAGGACGTGGAGGGGGGACGACCGCTGGTCTTTCGGCCGTGTCCCCTCCTCTTCTTCAGAGGACTCGCCACTTAACCGGGCCGGGCTCTCAGGGCCAACGTTCCCACGATGATTTGGAGACGAGGGCTCCCCCTGGAATCTGGGGGCTTCAGGAACTTCCAGCGGGGAAAGCTGGAGAAAGGAGAGGGAAAAGGTCAGGGCCGGACAGCTGGTCCTCGGAGGTACGGGTCCCGAATCCGGGTCGTCTCAGCCACCACCAGCCCCGGCAAGGACCCAGGGGCTGCCATGGGCTCACCCCGGGTTCCTGGAGACCTCTCTGGGTCAGCAGCTCCATGATCTCCTCGGTGATCGAGAGCCCCGGGGGGCCCAGGGTAGGGGGAGCCGGCTCCTCCACGTCTTCGGGGGCTCCTGAGGCCGGGGCCGGCTCCGGGGCCTTGCAGAGGGACTGCGACATCGGGAACAGCTCCCCCTCGCTGCCGGCGTGCTACAGGGGTGAACAGTGAGACCGCGGGCCACAGCCAGGGGCCCAGGGCCCAGCCCCCCCGCCCCCCGGAGCACAGCCGCCTCTCTTACCTTGAGCCTGGATCCAGCTGGAGGGGGGCCGAGGAGAGAAGAAAAAGGTTAGGAAGCCCCTGGATGGCTGCTCGGGCCCAAGCCCAGCCCCGCTAGAAGTGGGGACAAGGGACAGACACGCTCACACACACTCACAGACACAATCACACACACACACACACACACAGGAACCAGCCCCAGAGGAGGCCCTGGGGGACACACTGACCGATCTTCGCAAACATGAGGTGACACTCCTTTGCTGGCTCTGTGGGGGTGGGTGGGGTGAGATGAGTGACCGGGGGCTAGCTGCACCCCCACCGTCCCTATCCCCGCCCAACCCCGGGCCCCCCACTTACCGGACTGCCTCCGGCCTCGGCGGCCCGGGGAGGCCCCCGCGGGGCTGGTCAGAGACGGGGAGGGGTCTGTGGGGAAGAAGGAGCCGCTCATCCTCTGCCTTACTGCTCTCCCCTCCCCCCCTTAATCAGGTCCCACTGAGGGACGGGCCCATGGGAGGCCGGGCCCTCGGATCCGGGGGAGACCAGGGTGGGGCCGGGTGCTGCTGGAGGAAGGCTGGTGGGCCAGCCGCCCGAGCGCTCTCTACCTGTCTTCCTTCGTCCGCTGAAGTTTCGGCCCTCGGGGAGGCGGGGGGATCCGAGTGGGGGTGTCAGAGGCTCACAGCTGGGCTGGCCTTCAGGGGCACCTGCAGAGGCAGCTGGGGAGTCAGGGCCCCACGGCCTCCCACACAGGTCTCCTTTATCCCTCCCCGCCCCCCTCCTCCAGGGGGATTGGGGAGAGTCAAGTTTCTCACTCACAGTGGAAAGTGTTTTCCAAGAGGACTTGCTTTGCCTGAAAGAGAGAGAAGGGGCTGCAGAGGGGGCTGCAGAGGGGGCTCCCCGGGGGCTCCGGGCAGAGCCAGGGGCTGGCTGGGCTGGGGCAGGGTGGGTAGAGACCGTCTCACCTTAGCGGGGATGGACGCTGGGTGGTTTTCCACTATTAAGCGCTGCAGGTAATGGAGCCACAGGCGTTTCTCCTCATGGTTCTTGGCCTGGGGTGTGGGGTTCAGGGGAAGAGACAGATAAGGGCCAGGGCTCTGGGAGGCACCTGGAACCGAGGCTCTCAGAGGAGCCGGGCCCAGCACCTGGAGCTGGGGATCTTGGAGGAGCTGAGCCCAGAACCTGGGGCTGGGGCTCTGGGAGGCACCTGGAACCGAGGCTCTCGGAGGAGCCAGGCCCAGCACCTGGAGCTGGGGATCTTGGAGGAGCCGGGCCCAGCACCCGCGCCCCGAGGTCTCTGTTACCTGCAGCAGGTGCTGGTGCTTTGGGATGGTCACATCCGCCACCTTGAAGCTCAGAGGATCTTTGGGACTCTCGCTCACCGACAGGTTACAGCACTGGAGGGTTAGGGGAGAGGTGATGGGAGGAAGCCTGGCTCCCAGAGCTAGCCTCCAGGCCCCCAGCCCCCCCTTGTCCTTAGCTTCCCACCCCTGAGAATGGCTCGCCTCCTTCCACCCTCCTAACCCAAAGGTGTCTGGGTCTCCAGCCCCCCACCTCTCAGGGCCTCAGCTCTGGCCTGCTGGGCCCTTTCTGCCCAGTTCCCGCGTCCCCCCGCCCGGGGGAAGCCCCTGACTCACAAAGATGTGCCCCTTGTAATTGTAGCCGGGCCCTCGTCTTTTGGCCACCAGGAGCATTCGGGAGAAGAGGAAGAGGAGGCGCTGGCCCCCTCGAAGCCGAGGGCCGCCCCCGCCTCGGAACACGCCCTCCAGGACCAGCTCCCCAAAGGCGCTCAGCTCCGGGCCCCCCCAGCCTCCCAACCGCCGCTGCACTTCCTGCAGGACATGGAGACACACAGGGGCGTGCACTGAGGGGGGTCCGCGGCAGGGGCCAGGAATAGGAGCGGCTCCGGCCTCGGGCTCCCCGGGGGGCCCCAAGCCCCAGGCCCACCTGCAGACGAGCTGCGTGCTCCTGCTTCCTCTTCATGTCATTGATGTACCAAGCCACAGCTGTCATGGACACGATGGCGTCTTCCACCACCTCTCGGCCCCCAGGCCCTTGCTCGGCCCCGGCTCCCTCCGGCCAGTGCTTGCCCAGCTCCTGAAGTCGCAGGGGGAGGGGGAGGAAGGAAGGAAATGGGCCGCGGAGGCTCCCTGCTCGGCCCCCGTCTCTGCCCGCTTGTCTCCCTCTGCTTCAGCCTCTGCGCGTCCCTGGCTCTGGACTCCTGGTTCCTGTCTTCCCCAGGGACTGCAGGTCCAAGGCTAGCCCGCCAGTCGGCCAAGGCTCCGGTTTTCCCTTCCCCAGCCCCGCTCCTGGGCCCTGCCCACTGGGGGGTCTTACGGAATGAAATCTCTCCGACGAGACCACCCTCCAACGGCCGGCCCTGCCCTTCGCTTGGGTTCTCTCCCCGACCCCTGCCCCCTGGAGGGCGCCCCGATTCTCCCCAACGACGGGGGCCCCCGGGGCCAAGTCTGCACCTGCAGTAGGAGGTGATACTTCAGGATTCTCTGGACGGGTTTGAGGAGGAAGCTCTGCAGGGGCAGCGAATGGCGGAGCTGGGCCTGGCGTTCCTGGAGCCACTGGGCCACCGGAGGGCAGAGGGACAGGTCCCGGAGTAAGGCCATCGAGCTGGGGAGGGGCAGAAGTCAGAGGGCTTCCCAGGGAGCTGGGGAGCCCCTGGTGGGGCTAGAGCACGGACTGGCCGGCCTTTCAGCAGCAGCAATCAAGCGTCGTGCAGGGTCAGGGAAGGAAAACCCGGCGCTTGGAGGTCAAGGAGGCCCAAAAGGAGCCGGGGGAGGGCGAATGGGCGTACCTCGGGTAGTTCATACAGTAGAGGGTGTAGATGTCAAACTCTTCGCTCTGTGGGCAATGAGAGTGTCAGCAGGGCAGCCGGGGGTCTGGCTGCCCTCCCCCCCCCCGGGCGCCCAGAAGTGCCCCGACTCCCAGGGAGGGGGTCCCTGCGCCTGCCCGACGCTCACCCTCTGCACAAAGCAGTCTGCGATGCCGTGGGCGCTGCTACTGTTCTCCAGGTCTTCCAAGAGTTCACTGTGGGGCAGGGAAGGGCCAGTCATAACAGGAACTCCAGGTTGTGACACAAGGCCCCCTTAGCCTTCTCTCCTTAAGTCCGGGAGCCCTCAGTACCCCCCTATTCAGCGCGCAGCCATGCCTCAGATCCCATCCCCTGGCACTGCAGCAAGAGTCAATGATACCCGCTGCCCCAGATCCAGGGCCCAGGACTTCAGGTTTCAGAGGCGACAGAGTCCTGGGAAGGGGGGACTTGTGGAAAGGCCATTTATAAGGGCCCTGATGGAGCTCCCCTTCCCCCAACCCAGCATGGTGGCTCGCGTGTAGAATAAAACCAGGAAGATTTCCCTTCAAATCCTGCCTCAGACATTTTGCAGCTGGGAGACCCTGAGGAAACCAATGACTGTCTTGAGCCATTTTCTTATCTGTGAAATGCAGCGGGATCTGGGATCTGGTGTGGGGTCTGGCTTCCCGGCACCGTTAAGTGGGGAGAGGGAGAACGGGATAGAAAAGGGAAGCTCCATCCAGGGACCCACCCGATGAGTGTCTACACAGTTGCTACCCATCTGGGTCCCTTCTGACCTGCTAAACTCGTAGATATCTTCGATGTTGGAGAAGAGGGTCCCGAGATGTTCTGGATTCAGCCCGGGGGGGCCATTGGCCACCAGACAGCCCAGGTAATCCTGCGGGGAAGAAACTCGGCTCTCCCAATTCCCTTGTCCCCAAGCCCAGGGGCAGGAATCAGAGGTGAAGGAAAGCGGGGGGTTAGGGGGCATGGGACGGAGCGAGCTCCTGGGAGAATTAAATCAGAAAAGATTTCTGGGGGACCCGGATGGGCACTAGATTTGGGGAGTCTGAGGAAGGACCTCCTCACCTCCACGATGCTCCTCAGGTCCCTCACGTAAGCCCGCTCGGTCTCCACGATTTCCCGGACCACACGCTCCAGGTGGGAGGGCTTCTTGGTCCCTTGCCCTGGCTCCCCTCGAGGCCCCACCGGAGTCAGGTGCAGCTGAATGGGCGGGCCTGGTGGGGGCTCCAAGGCTGGCACAGGACAGGCCTGGCTGGAGCTGGGGCCTGGGCTGGGGCCTGCATGAGGCTCCCCCTCAGAGCCCACCGTACTCAGGGATGTAGAGCTCCCAGATCCTCGGGGGGAGGCCATGGGCAGGGCCGGGGGGAGTCCTGTGGGAAGGAGAGGCCAGGCTAGACTCGGCAGCAGGGCCCCCTCAGCCCCTTCCAAACCAGCCGGAACACAAACACCCTTCCCGCACCTCGATGGCTACACCCGGGGCTTGGGGTCGGGCTGGGCTTGGTGAGACTCAGGCGGTGGGCTCCCTCAGGCATGACTGGCAGATCTCAAAGCACCGTCCTGGGGGTGCAGAAAGGAGAGAGGCCACTGGCAGGGGGAGTGCAGGGACGGTTAGCAACACCCACAGGTTTGGGGACCCCCCCACTCGCCCCCCCAGTCAGGGGCTCTCCCAGAGTCAGGCCTTTGCAAGGGGAGAAACCTGTCTGGCAGAAGAAAGGGACCAGAGATAGACCGTGAGAAGCAGAGTCTGAGGGAAAGAGGGAGAGCCGGAGAGGGGGAAAGGAAGGGACAGATATGAGAAGGGAAGGGAGAGAGGAGGGGAGAAGAGAGAGAGAGAGAGAGAGACAGACACGGAAAAACAGAGAGACCCAGAGCCATGGAAAAGGAAAGGGAAAATGAAAGAGACTGAGAGACAGTGGAAGATTTCTATTTTCTGTCTTGCCGTCCCTCGGAGGAGAGAGAGAAGAGAGGAAAAGAGAAAGAGAAGAGAGAGGAGAGGAGGGAGGGAGGGAGGCGATGTGTGTCTGAGGGGAGGGGCTGGGAAAGGCTGCGGGGGCGGGAGCCTTGGAGGGTCCCAAGGGGAAAGGAGAAGAGGAGGCTGGAAGGCAGGATGCCAGGGTCCCAGCTGAGCCTTCCCCCTTCCACCCCTCGGTCGGTGTCTGTCTCGGTCCCTCTCCCTCCCTCCGCCTCAGTGTCTCCTCCTGTCTATTTCTGGGCTGTGAGAAGGGAACACAACTCCCCAGCCCTGAAGTTCGGCCGTGCCCGGCAGTGCGTTACCTCGCAGCGGGGAACGGAGTCGCACTCAGGCCCTGAGGAGCCCACCATTCCTCCCTCGTCGGAACCAAGCCACGGTTACGGGACTTCCTATGCCCGCCCCCCCGCGCCCCCAGGGATCAGCTCTGGGAGCCGGAGCGCTGGGGAGCCGAGATCTGGAGGGAGAGGAACGCGTCCGGGCTCCGGATCCGCACAAAGGTCCCCTCTGGGCTGGGGGGCCAGCGGCGGCGCTGCGGGGTCTGAATCGCAGGAGCATTGAGGGAGTCTAGTCCCCACGCCCACCCAAGGGACCCAGCGATCGAGGCGACTCCCGAGCCATCTCTAGGCTCCGGGAGGAGAGGAGAGGGAGGGGACCGAGGAGGAAGGCAGCCGGAGAGGAAGGGGGAGCGGGGCTCTCCTGGGTCCGGCGCCGGCCCCGCCCCCTCTCCGCCCGCCCGCTCGCCCCCTGTTCATTGTTCCCGGGCCGGAGCCGCCCCTCCCCCGCTTCCCTCCGCTTCCCCTCTCAGCCTCCCCCTCCTCCTCCTCCTCCGGCCGCCTCTCCCCTGCCGCCCCCCGGATCTCACCTTTTCCTAGGGGGGGCTGGCGGGGCCCAGACCCCGGGGCCCCTGCGGGGCCGGAGCTTGCAGCAGCCGGCAGCGCGTGTCCCGCTCCGGGAGTGTTCGCAAGCGGAGTTGGAGCGGGGCCACCCGAGGGGGCCGGCGTGTCCGTCCCGGGAGCAGCCGAGGGGCCCAGCGGGGCCGACTCTGGCCGGAGGTCCGAGCTGGCTCCGGTGGCACCCCAGGGTCGGGGCGGGGAGGCTGGCAGCCAGCGGTCGGTCTGCCTGTCTGTCTGTCTGTCTCCCTCCTCGGGTCCGTCAGTCCCTGGGCGCGGGGCCGGGCCGGGCCGGGGGGCGGCGGCGGCGCCACATCTGGGGAGGGGGGCCGGCTCCAGCTGTGGGCCGGGAGGAGGGGACTAGGCGGGCAGGCAGGCAGGGGGCCTGGCTCCTCCCCTGCGTCCCCGCCCCCTCCCGCCCAGACATCCTGTTCCCGCCAGCGGGGGACTCGGGAGAGGGTGGGGTTAAACCGAGCCGGACCGCCGGCGGTGAACGTGCCTTATGAATATTCACGAGGGAAGACCTCGCCCACTTCCCCTGCCCGGGCCGAGTCCCGCCGGGAGGGGGCCAACCGGGCCGGCTCACCCGCCCCCTTTCTTGGGCTGTGGGGCAGCCCCGGGCCGGACTCTGGCTCCCTCTCTCTTAACACCTGGAAAACTTTCCCTTTTAAAACCCTGGGCCCCCGGGGTGGGAGCGTGGGAACCGGAGGAGGAGGGGCCTGGGGCTCCCCGCCCTGCTCCGCAGTCCCCAGCCTGGGGGCTCTCCGGCCCGAGCTCCTGCTGGCCGGCCCTTTTCCGGAGCTTCCGTCCAACCGCTGATCCCCTCCCGAGCATCTCTCTCTTTTTGTGGCTCCCTAGTGTCTCCGTCTCCCATCTCCGTCAGCCTCAACCGAGATCTCTCTCTCTCTCTCTTCCGATAAGGCTTGGGCCACTTAAGATTAAGTGACTTGGCCAGGACCACCCCTCCGTCCCTCGGAAGAGGGACGGCCTGGGCTCAGGGTTTCTAAGAATCTAAGTTTCAGAGCAGCGGACGATTGTGCCAGAGGTGACGGGTCGGAACGAGGATCAGCTCTAGAGAATTAAGCGCCGTGTTTTCCCTGAACCTTCGACTTCCTAGTGCTCCCAATTCAACCGTCAGCTGCGTCCTCCTGGCGTGCTTTTCTTTCCACCGCCACACCTCCAAACTGTCGCTTCCTAGTGATCCTGGGTGGACTCGTGGGTGCCTCTCTGGTGCTCGCTAGTCTCGCCGGATTCGATTGTGAGCTGCTCGAGGTCAGGGACTTTTTTCCTCTTCAGAATCATAGAATAGCTCAGCGCCCGGCCTATATTAATAGACTATTAAGAAGTCTATTCGTATAGAGTTTTTTCCCCCTGAAGCAGTTGGGGTTAAGTGACTTGCCCAGGGTCACACAGCCAGGAAGTGTTAAGTGTTTAGGGCGGATTTGAACTCAGGTCCTCCTGACTTCAGGGCTGGGGCTCTATCCATTGTGCCGTCTAACTGCCCTTGTATGGACTTATTAACCCCGCGCATGTAGGCACTGGTTCCACAAAGATCTGACCCCATAAAACATAGAGTCCCGGGTCACCAGGAGCTTCCATTCGTGAGGAGAAGGGTGGGGCTGTGGGAGACTAAAGGTCAACAGATAAGGAAGGACAAAGTAATTTTGGAGATAAGGCTGGGTCAATTCCGAGGGCCCGCCTGGGTCTCTCCGTCGCCGCCGCCCCGGGGGCCGGAAAGGGAAGCTTCTGGTTTCCCTTGGAATTTACAAAGAGCCCTCCGGCATTAACTCCATCCGTCCCCCTGGCAGCCGGTCACTGATCGCTCAGTACCCGGCTAAGGGCTTCCTGTAGGAGGCTGCGAAGAACAAAGCACACAGGTGCCAGCCCTCCCGGAGTCGGCCTAGAGGGACGGAGCAAGGCCCGGGCGAGAAGGATTCGCTTATTCAAAAAGAATGCTAATTGAGGGGGGAGGGGCAGTCTAAGCCTCGTGCGTTTCATTTTCTGCGGGTTCGGAGGTCAGAACCCCAAAGTGTGGCCGGGACAGCCACGTGGCGGTTGCTCAACCCGGGGAATGTGGGATAACGGCACAGATAAGAAGGGAGAGAGTTCCCAAGTGCGCCTAATAGGTGGGGTGTGGGAGCAACCTGCCTCCAAGCAAGCCTAACTCCCATGTACTTGTCAATTCGCAGAAAAGGCGTTAGAGCACTCACTCAGCCTCCTAACCCCCGAAATCCCAGGACGAGTCTTTTCTCCCGAACCCCGCTCCCGGTTTGTTGTCAGCCAATGGAGACGGAGCGCCGAAGAGCGTTTTTCTCACTGGCCGACAGGGGGCAGGGGCGCTCTGTAATATGGGCAAGGCGAAAGTGGCGTGGGTATGCGCATGCGTTCCCGGAGCACCAACGCGCGATGGTGAAATGCCCGTGAAGAATCTAAGGGACGCCACGGGCGGTGTCACGCAGGCGCAAGAAACAAGAGACGAACGAAGAGGGAACCGGGATGAGAAGGGTCACGTGGCTAAGCCTGAAGGGGCCCGCTCCGCGGAAGCGCGGCCGAAGCTCCAGTGGCGCAATCGGTTAGCGCGCGGTACTTATAGAGCAGTGCGGCCGTAGCGATGCCGAGGTTGTGAGTTCGATCCTCACCTGGAGCACAGATTTTTTTCCTTCCACTTCTTTAATATTTGAAAATTAAAAGAGATTTAAGAGTCTGGAGCAGCCTCCGGCTCGTGTGCCCGCCAGGTTCCGGGGATCGTGGCTGGGGGCACGCGAGCCGGACGCAGGGCAAGTGGCACGCGGTGGTCGGGAGGGGACAGCCGCAGCCCTCCGTTCCGGGCCCATCCCCGCCTTCCTTTCGGTCCCGGGGGCTCCGCCTCCCCCTGTGACATTTCTCCTCTCACGGCATCTTCTGCCTCTGTGATTGTCTCTCCCGGGTCTCTGTTCCCGCCTCCCCCCGCCCCCCGTCTCTGCGTCCCTCCCCCTTGGTCAGTGTCCCTCAATTCCCTCTCATCAGATCTCCTTCTAGATCCCTGAGTTTCTAGGACTCCCTCTATCCTTGCCGTCCTTCCCAGAAGAAGAGACCGAAGGTCACCGGAGGCCCAGAGAAGAGTCCCGACTCCAGCTCCTAGCTGGGCTGACGCCGAGACCCCGCCCCCGGGGAGGCCTCCTGGCCTTATATGGGCATTAGAGGCCGAGGCGGCCCCGGGAGGGAGCACCCCCTTCCCCCCCCCCCCTCCGCCCTGTGAGGGCGGGGACTCCGAGGCACACGCGCGCACAAACACACGCACCCACCGCGTCACTGACACGTCGCCTCCCTCCCAGCCAGGGCTGGGGCACATTCCGTCTCCGCCCCCTCCTCCTTCCCCAGGGCCTGCGAGACGGAAACTTCCCGTCCCCACCCACGGCCGCAGAGACCCGAAGCCCTTCTCTGGCAGCAGCTTGTTTGTCCCGAGTGGGTGGCGGGGTAGACTGGGAGCCCTTGAGGACACGGTCTATCTTGGCCTTTCAGGACCGTGCACGCAGTAGGCGCTTAATGTCTACCGAGTGACGTGGAAAGGCGAAGACAACTCTTAGAAACAAGGAAGTGGAAGCAGAGATTGGCAGGGAAGGACGAGTTACAGGAAAGAGAAGCCTTTATTAAGAGCCTGCTGTGTACCGGGAACTGTGCTAATCGCTTTACAAATCTCTCACTGGCCAGCGAAGGCTCCGGAATCACCCCGGGAGGGAAGGAGGCAGAGACGCGGATTCCCCAAAGGCAGTGAGGGGAGGGAAAACAGCAGGAGGCTGGGGATTTCTACGATAAGGCTCCGGAGGGAGGGAAAGGCAGAGACCCCTTAGAGACAGACATTCCCCCTCCCCGCCCCCACTATCCCGAGGTAGAGATGAAAGCTCGTAATCGCTGATAGCCAAGGCAGAGAACACTCCAGATAAGGGGGGAGGAGGCGGGAGAGATGGCCCAGGAAGTACGGAGAGCAGCTACCAGGCCAGAGAAAGGTAGAAGGGATGGGGATTGTGAAGAGGGACCCAGTCGGGCCGGCCCCGAGCACCGCCCCACTTTGTGAGCCAGCCGGCGGAGTGACTGAGTCCCCAGAAACGCGTTCTGAGCTTCAGGAAACCAGCCCGCAGTCAAATCTCTTTCCCCACAAGTCCTTCCCGGTGACCTCACCCGAGCCACCTCCTCAGGTGAAGGGGGAAGTGCCCTCCCTTTCCCGGTGAGTTCACCTGGACCCGCCCTACCCTGGAGCCAGAGGAGTCAGGAACCAGCTAGACCGGCCGCCTAGCTCCCAGGCTAGCCCTCCCCACCCCTGAACCCCAGGAGACAGACACCAAGAGTCTTTCAGATTCCTCTTTTGTGTATTGTATTAGTTTTAATTAAAAAAAAAAACTCCACCAAAAACAAAAATAGAGATTTCTTTTTTGTTTAGCTAACAATATATATATATATATATTTATTTATAATATATTTCAAATATATATTATAGTGGCAGCAATCTCCCAATATTAAAAAGGGAGAAGGGACGACTGCATATATAAATACTATAAAACCCATCGGAATAAATAACGTCGTCACCATAAATAAAGGGGCTCCGAGGTGAGGCTGGGAAACTTGGATTTGGTCTGGTTAGGTGGGGTTTGAGCACCAGGATTGGGGAGAACCCCATCCAGGGGAGACTTGGGGAAGCCTGTTCACAGCATGAAGAAAAGGGGGGGAGAATTTTATCCCGACCACCCCCCCCCCCATAACAGGGTGTCTCAAAGACTACAATCTTAACCTAATAATGCTTTACAACTGCATTAAGACTTTTGGGACACGCTGTACATATATAGGTCGTTTCAGTATGCTACATTAAAAAAAAAAAAGAAAAACCACCCCCCCAGAACACCTTTGTGAGGGTTTTTGCTCCCCATGGGGACCTGCCCCGGGGAGTCTAGACATTGGGTTAATGCTCTGGGGGCTAAGCAGGTGAGAGACCTCCACATCTGGGCACAACCGGCAAGGGGGGAGGAGATTCCTGAAGCCCATCTCTACTAAGTTTGGAGGCACAGGGGTGTTCAGTCGGACACGGACAGCCGATTGAAGATGGGGAGCCGCCGGGGGGGCACCGGGGTCAGGAGCTGAGAGCTAGAGGGGGCGAAGGCGCCCCCCACTGCCACCTCAAACACTGGGGAATCCGATCCCCCCAAGCTGCTTCCCCCACTGCTGGCCTGGTCGTCGGGCTCAGAGCCCAGGGAGTGAGCAGAAGGGCTCCGGGCCAGCCCCAGCCCCAGGCCCAGCCCCAGGGCATCCCTTGTGGGCCCCCAGGCGCCCGTGGTCTGGCGGCAGGAGGGGCAGCAGGTTTCTCCCGCCGTGGCTCCCCGGGGCACTGGGCCGGGGGCGGCCGAGAAGGCAGAGGGGGAGAAAGGGACCTCCCCGGGGGTGGTGACCAGTGGGGGCGGAGAAGAAGGAGGGGAGAAGAAGCCCAAGGGGGAAGGCAGGTCCGGCAGCCCTGGAGGGCTCAGGGTGGGGGAGCCCCGGCGCCGGGCGGAGGGCATCCCGGAGAAGCTGAGACTCTGCCGGAGCAGGGGAGGGTGAGCCGACCCCGCCGACAGGACGTCGTAAGGGGTGTGGATGAAATGGCAGCGGGTCCCATATGGACAAGCGCCCAGGAGCAAGAACTTGCGGCACAGCTCCGTCTTGTACTTGGGGTGGCGGCTGGCCGGCCGCAGCTCTTCGAGCCCGTGGGCGAACTGGCACTTGGAGCCGTAGCGGCATTTGCCGCTCTCCGAGAAGGTCCGGCACAGCTCCGTCTTGTATCTGGACGAGGAAGCCGCCCCGGCCGGGGAGCCGGAGCCGGGCGCGCCTTCCGAGGGCGCGGCGGTGGCGGCCGGCGCGGCCCTGGGCGGCAGGGGCTCAAAGCCCGGCGGCGGGGGGACCCAGGCGCGACTCTCCACCAGGCTGGTAGAACGGCCGGGGAGCCGAGGGGCCAAGGGAGCCGAGGCCCGCGGGGGGGACGGCGACTCCAGGTCCGCGAGGCTGGGACTCCAGGGGCTTCGGGAGCCCCAGCCCAGCTCGGGCTCCAGCTCCCCGCGGGCCGCCCGTGCCAGGTCCGGACTCAGGGACAGGAGCCTCTGTGAGGAAGAAGAAGGACGAGGAGCTCAGCGAGGGAGCGACCGTCGGACCCAAGGTCGCCGCGCCGAGCCGACCCACCCCACCCAACTCCACTTCGGGGCCGAGATAGTTCCGTCCAGGCTCGAGAACTCCCCCAAACTCAGCCCCACCCTAAAATGGGGGGTGCGGGCCCGGACCCAGCGGCAGGCTTTGCCCCTACCTGACTCCACCCCAAGGCAGCTACGAAAGTGGAATCCCGTTCCAACAACCCCCCAACTTAAAGAAGCCCAGCGCTCAGCCCCGACACCCCCGACACTCACACGCGCGCACGCACACGCACTGACACCGACACGCACTCGCACCTCCGCTCGGGGGAAGCAGCCCCCCTGCCAAACTTTGGGTTCCGGGCCCGGGGGCATTCTCTGACCCTAGGGGACCCCCAGCTTCCCAGGCCACCGACTTAAGTGCCCCCAAGAAGGGCCCGAGGGACCCCAGCGCTCGGACTCCCGACCCAGAAGCGAAAAGGGCAGAAAGAAGTTGGCCGTCACCGCCGCTGCCACGAGACCGCCGGCGGGGGCGGCCGGGGCCCGAGTTCGTGGCCCCAGAGAGGGGAGGCGGGAGGCAAAGGTGGGACACGGAGCAGGGAAGCTCACCTCGTAGAGGGTGCACAGATCCATGCCCGCGGACTTGGGCTTCCCGCCTGCGGCGGCGCTCGCGTCCATCCGGAGGTGCTTTGGTCGTGCGCGTATCCAGGACTGTGGGGAGGGTGGCCAGCGCGCTCTTCTTGAAGGGACGGGTTTGGGGGCGGGGCCTCCCGGTGCCGCCCAGAACCCACCATCAGGGGAGCTCCAGGAGCTAGAGAGAACTGGGGGAGAGGGAGGCGGGGGACCGGGAAAGGGCGGGGACGAGGGAGGGCTCGGGGGAGGGGCGATTCCCGGACTGAGCGCCCCGGGCGGGGCGGGGGAGGCCCAGCACCTTAGTCTGGGCGAAAGGCTGGCCCTAACAGGTCCCTCCCAGTTACTGCCTGGTAATCCATGGGACTGAAGGGAATTCGCTTGTCTTCCAGTCTAACCCCCTCTTTTTTTGTTTTTTGTTTCCCCAGGAGGGGAAACTGAGACCCAGAAAGGGCCAAACTCCCTCCTTTTATCTGAGGGGCGAGTTCAAGGTCAGAAACGGGAAACCGGATTAGGGTGATAGAGCCAGAACCAAAAGACTGAGATACCAAGTCCTGAAAGTCAAACCCCAGGCCCAGCGGGAGAGAGAGAGCCCCCAGTCAGCTTATTATCTAACCCCAGCCAGGAGAGAAAGCTGGGAGGCAGTGCTAACTTTCCCAGAAAAGGAAACTGAGGGCCAGAGGACAGGGATCTGGGCAGTGTCAGGACTGGAGCCCAGAGTTCTCGGGATAAGCTCCACCTTTTTGAGGGAGTTTTTTGGAGAGACGGCCTCTCAGGTGGGGAACTGTCTGATTCTAAGCCTGGGCTGGGATCTGTCTCTGACCTGAACACTTTTCAAATAACAAAAATCTTCATTTTCCCAAATGAAGACTTTTCCTCCAACAGAACGGAGACTTGGGTTAGGCTGGAGAGCTGGGAGCTTATGGGAAGCTTCTCTGGGGAAAAGGGGTTGGCCAGGAGGGGCCTTCCCAGGAGCGGGGACCTCCCCAAGTCTCCCTAGGTCCCGTGAGCCTGTGGTCTTTAAGTTTCACCTGCCAGTTGAGTGGCTGGCTCTCACGCTCCCCAATGACTCACCCACCGCAGGGTGTGTTATGTGTGGGGGCCCTTCCTGGAATCAGGTGACGTAAGGGTAGGGGGGGGGGCCTGGTCTGATGCTGGGGTTCCTCTCTCTTTGTAAACAGAGCTGAGGGACCCAATTCTTCAGGGTGCTCTTTAGATCCGAACCTTGACTCAAAGACAAGGTCACTGTCCCCTGACAGGGAAGATGGAATGGCTTGCCCCCACCCCCTTAACCAAGAGGTTCCCTGAGGTCTCCAAGGAAGCCCCTTCCCCACTTCCCAGTCATCCTCGAGGAGGATCGGTTTGTCTTTCTCTTGGCATCGGAGCTTGTGGGTGCATTCCAGCATCCTGACTCATTCCAGCTATGCTGTGAGCTCCCCATGCTCCACCCCCTAACCCAGAGCCTTTCCTCTCCATGCCCCAGGACTAGGACGCCTGGGTCTAGGCCCAGCTTTAGAGGTGAGGTGCAGAGGGACAGTCTGTGACTCCCACTGAATTTGTCTCAATCAAAGATCATCGTTTTCAGCCCCTGGCTGGTGTGCTTAGGGATCCAGGCTTTCTCTTCTCCCTCCTGTCCTTCCCCACAATATATATAGATATATACATATGTTATATGTATATATTATATATGTATACTTTCTATATGTATATCTATGAATATCTATGGATATTTAATTTCAAAGCTCCGGCAGCTTGGTTTGGAGGATAAATGATGGAACACAGAAAGACCTGGATTGAAATTGTACCCCACACACTTATCAGCTGGATGAACTCAAGCTAGTCCAATAGTAGTCTCAGTTTCCTTTTCTGAAAGATGAGCGAGTTCCCTTCAGGTTTTGTCCTGTGGGGTGCCATTGGACTGCCAAGCTCCCCTCCTGCTCTAAAGCTATGACCTGACAAGCCCGTTTCGCCCTCCGGCCCCACTCCTTGGGGTCCCAAGTTTCCAGCCTCGCGTCTGCCCCCTTAGGCTCAGATTTCTCCCCTCTCAGGGGGAGACTCTCAGGAACTACGGTCAATTTTCATCCTTATATTGCTAGTGCTTAGCACCAAGACGTGCACAGAGTGGACGTTTTAGATTCTTCTACCATCCCTCCCTTTGAGGCCCATAGAAAGGGAATCCTTGGGGTCCCCAAGCATCCAACCCCTTCAAGGAGCCAGGCTTTCACTCTCCTTCCAAATTTAGGGCCAGCCAGCCCAACCTGAACTCCTGAAATTCTATAGCCTTGAACTAGTCCCGGGCTCAGGGACTAAGATCTCAGGGTGTGAGGGCTGAGCCCTCTTCCTCCCTTCTTCCCAACCCTTGACAGTTACAGGTGCCAGATCCCCAGCCTCTGACCCCTCGGGTATCCTTCTTACCCATCAGCCCCTACCCAACCTTTAGGGCCAGATCAGATCTCATTTTCCAGGGTCTCCCAGAATCCCTTTGGGGAGGGGGGGCTCCCCATTCTCAAAGCCAGCCCTTGGGTTTCCTTGTAGGGATTTACATAAGCAAGCACTTAATGAATTATTGGAGACAGCATCACCTCCTTTGGGGGATCTAAGATTAAACGCTTTTTGTCCTTTCCCTTAGCACGGGGCTAGGCACACGGCATATGCTCGTTCTTGATTTGACTTAGCTCACGTTCTCTTCAGCAACACTGGCTTCCTCTGGCCCGTGAACACTCCAGGTGGCCTCCGGTCCCTGGCCCAGGAAGTGAGGTGCCTGGAGATGTTAAGAGGGAAAATCCTGATTTGGGAAGTCTGGCTCTTAGAGCTGATGGGAATCCCCTCTGGAATGAGGTTAGGGAAAGGGTGGGACTGGGGGCCAGGGCCCTGGGATGGGGAAGGGGGAGGGGAGGGGGCGGAAATTGGCGGATCTAAAAATATCATCAAGTTTCCGGCCCAGAAGGTGGGCAGAGTTTCCAGAACAACAAGGGAGAGGGAGGCCAGGACCGGAAACCGCCAAGGCCTGAGAGAATGAGAGATTGAGAAAGAGACAGACAGAGATGGGGAGAGAAAGGAGAGACCGAGAGAGGAGGAGCAGAGGGAAGGAGACAGAAGACGGGGGAGAGGGTGGTGATTGAGGTGTCAGACAGCTCACACACACAGGAGACAGACTGGGCCAAGGGCTGTGTGTCTGTGCCTCACTGTACCTTTCGGAGGAGATGGGGTTGTACTGGGAGGAGGAAGCAGGGAGGGTTTACTCAATTACACGGATGGGGGTCCACTGGGCCGTCTGCCTTTGAGGGCTGCTGGTGGAGCCCAGTGACATCTTGCCTCATGACCGCATGTGCTCCCCCCACAGGCAGGGGAGAGGACACTTTGTCCTAAGCTGCGTGTCCTCCCTACCCCTGGCTAAGGGGCCAGAGGAATTTCCCAGGCCTGGCAGAAGGGCAGGGACCCTCCCGTGGGGGCTGGCCACAGCTGGATCCCAGATGTTCCCGGAGAAGCTGGGTCAGGACACCCCCCTCAGATCTCCCCTCCCCAGCGGTAATGGGCACAGTTGCAGGACACTGCTCCGCCCTTCTCACTTCTCCTTTGGGGCTAAAAATACTCCAGACCCTGGCCTCCAGGCTCCACCCCCCTTGCACAATCAGCTGATGACGCAGGCAGGCCCAGGAGGGGCCTGAAACTTCCCCCAACCCCCCAAGGCCTCTAGAACAGCCCCATGGGCCAGCATGGGGAGAATTCTGGAGAGGAGGAAGAGTAACTCCATGATCCCTGCTCCCACACTGGGGCCCCAGCCCTCACTTCCCAGTCCCCGTCTGGTTTCCCTTTCCCCAAAAGCAGGCAGCGAGGCTTCCCCTAAACTGGGAGCCTGGGGTGACTTGGAATCAGCGTCACAGCTGCCCCTTGCCTGCAGGACTTCTCCAAAACCTCCTTCCTCTTTTCGGGGTCCTGGAATCAGAGGGCCTAAAGGGGATCTTAAGAGGTCAGATCAGATCAGGACCCTCACAGGGGAGAGAAAATGAAGCCCGGGGAGGGAAAGTGGCCGCCTGCCCAGAGCACCAAAACCCAGGCTCCAGGGGCACCCTCCCCAACAGGCTCCTAGGAGGAGTCCTCAGAGCCCCCAGCAGAAAGATCCTCCCTTCCTCAACCCCGACCCCAGGGGGTCCGTCCCGGGGCCAGCCCGTAAATGAGGGCGTTTGGGCACTGGGGGCGCTGTAGCTGTGATTATATAACTGGGGGATTTCCTCCTCCTGGGAGCCCGGGGTGAGTCAGGAGCTGTGTCAGCAAAGCTGGGCTGGCGAGAACCCAAGGTCCCTCCCTTCCCCCTCTTCTTCCTTCCCCTCTCGGGGACCCAGGCTTTCACCCCAGAGCTCTTCACTCATCCATGTCCCAAGTTTCCTGGTGAAAGGAGACAGAAGGGGCGGGGGAGAGAGCAGAGATCCAGGCCTGAGGCGTCCTCCTGGCAGAGACACCTTAGCCACAGTCAGGGACAGGGCTGGCCAGAGGGAGAGACAGAGAGCTCCTGCCAGAAAGCGCCGGAGGGCTGAGCGGGGAGAGGAAGGCAGACGGAGCCAGAGACCCAGCCAGGGACAGTCCCCGGCAAAGGCAGGAAGGGCGAGACCCGCTTAGAGACAGCGCGGGCAGAGGGAGCCAGCCGGAATCCCGCAGTGCTGAGACCGAGATCCAGACGGACAGTCCCGGGAAAAGAGAGAGCCCCAAAAAGAGAGTCCCAGGCACAGAGATCCAGGGGAAATGCACGGTGCTGGGAAGGGGGGAGGGGAGAACGAGTCGGGCGTAACTGACAAGGGTTCCAGGCGCTCTCCTCCCTCCCACCTTTTTGCCCCCTGGGAAGAGGCGCAGGCGCAGATGCAGACGCCGGATGGGCGGGGCCGCCCAACAGATGGTTGTGCTCTGGCGCCCCCTGCTGCCAAGAGGCGGGGCTGCTCCCTTCTCCCAGGCCCGGGCCGGACACCCCCTGCCCCGCCCCCAGTCTTGGAGATCCAGCCCCAGAGAGGAGAACGAGCCGTAACTCAGGAACTTTTAATTAAAAAAAAAAAATCTAATCCCGTCCTTAAATCCACCTCCCCCCCCCCCCCCCCGGTCGCCGTGGGTGTCCCGGGGTCAGAGGCCTCCCGGGGCTGGCAGCTTGCCCGTGACCTTGTTGGAGCACTCCAGCAAGGCGTTGTGGATGTCCTTGGCACAGCCGATCTGGGCTTTGATCATGCTCAGGTACTGCGGGTAGGGCAGGCTCTCGGCCTGCACCGCGTCCGGCTTCGTGGCTGTGGGCACCAGCGTCGGGGAGTGCTTGGCGCTGTCGTAGCTCTGGGACAAACACTCATAGGCCAGGCGCTGGAGGGGGAGGGGCAAAGAAAGGGAGGAGGGGGAGGGGAGACGGACAGGAGGGGGAGAGGAAGGGCAAAGGAGGAGGAAAGGGGAGGGGGAGAGAGACAGGCACAGAAAGGGGAGGGAAGGGCAAAGGAAGAGCAGGGGGGAGGGGAGGAGGAGACACACAGAAGGGGGTGGGGCGGAGCAAAGGAAGAGTGGAAGGGGAGGGGGAGAGACAGACAGAAGAGGGGCAAAGAAAGAACAGGGGGAGGGGAAGAAACAGAGGGGGGAGGGAAGGGGCACAGGAAGAGAAGGAGGAGGGGGAGAGAGACAAAGTCTTAACCTGTCAGTCAAGTAAACTTATCATACCTTCCCCCAAAAGAGCCATTCTGTTCCCAGAGAAAGCCAGCCCCAGGACTCTTGCATCCCAGTAGAAGCTCCCCACTTGGAGGTGCCGGGCCGCTAGAGCTGCCCAGATAAGTCAGAACGGGGAAATTCACCCAGCTGTTAAGGAGTAGGCCTCTAAGCGGCTACCTCCAGCCAGGCCTAGCCCTTGGTCCCCAAAGAGCCTCAGGCTGGGCCAATATCCCTAAGCAGTAGCTCCATCCCGTCCGGCTCTCCTAGATCCCATTTGGGTTTTCATAGCAGAGATACTGGAGGGGCTTGCCACTTCCTTCTTCAGCTCATTTTACAGAGGAGGAAACTGAGGCATATGGGGGAAGTGACTAATGTCAAGTCTTCCTGACTCCAAGCCCAAGCCCTCCATGCCCTGTGGTGCCCCCGGTGACCCTTGCTTCCCTCATCCTATCAGTATTTAGATCTAGGAACTGGCGACTGAAAAGATGGGACCAAGCCTGGGTCCCCCACATCATCCCTAGAACTCCGCAGGAGGTCCGTTCCCTGGGGTGTGGTTTTCCCCCATCAGAAGCTGCTTTTGGCACAGGACCTGACAGTGAGAATGGCTTAGTAAATATCAGAACAAAACTTTTCAAGTCAATGACAAAAATGTCCTGTTTTCAACGAGCAAAAAGGGAAGGAAGGTGAAAAATTTAAAAAGAAAATCTATTTCTGGAGAAAGTGGATTCTTTTAAGAGGCAAAGGGAGGCAGGTTCTCAGGCTTGGAGAGGAACCCAGAACAGGCCGGGAATGACAGGACAAGCAGCCCAGGCAGAGTTGGACAAAACGGTCTGAGTCTTAAAGACCGAAGTGAGGGACCTGAGAGCTGAAGTGGGGAGTCTTCTGACTCTTCCTCTTAGTAGAGGTAGTGGTAAAACTCAGGGAGAGAGGCCAGGGATTTGCACCAGGTCACACCACTCGCTAGGGGCGCCACAGTGCACAGAGCGGGAGCTTGGAGTCAGAGTCAAATCCAGCCACAAAACACTCCCAGTGGGGTGATTCCGTCTGCCTCCGTTTCCTCATCTGTAAAATGAACTAGAAAAGGAAATGGCCTTTGCCAAGAAAGGCCCAAGAAGGGGTCAACTGACAAATGACTGAACAGCCTGCTGCTTGCTGGCCTTTGGAGGCTCTTTCCACTGCTGGCGGAACGACTTTAAGCTAGCAAGACCTGGCTTCCAGATGGGCTGCAGACACATGGGTGTGTCTGTGTGACCCGGGGGGAGCCAATTCAATTATTGAGTTCTTACTATGAACCTGACACTGGAGATACGGAAAAAGGAGGCAAAGAGAGCAGGTGCAAGGGGGAAAGTGCAGACTTTAAAGGAGATCAGGAAAGATTCTCTAAAGAAAATGGGAAAAAGCCAGGGAGCAGAGGTAAGGAGGGAGGGCGGTCTTGGCAGCCAAAGAAATGCCCGGAGCCTGGAAATGCAGTGTCTGATGGAGGAGCAGCAAGGAGGCCGGTGCAGCTCGAGTGGAGGAGTGGAGAAGTGGAAGGACAGCACAAGAGTGGAAGGGGGGGGCCAGTAACAACGAGCTTTAAAAGCCAAGCAGAGGCAGAGGTTATTAGTCCTAGAGGTTCCAGAAAAGAGGGGTGATTTCGGAAGACCGTTTTGGTAGCTGAGTGGAGGATGAGCTGGAGAGGGGAGAGACTCGGGCAGACCCCACACCGGTTACCGCAACAGCCCAGGAATGAAGCCATGATGAACTACAGCGGTGTCGGTGTCACTGGAGACAAGGGGGCATGCTGGCGAGATGCTGGGAAGGCTGAAGTGACAGGTCTTGGCAACTGGTTGGATGTGAGGGGTTGAGAGCAAGGGAGGAGTGCTCATGGACAATCCTTTTGAGTCTGGGAGAATGGCAGTGTTCTGGATGGTAACGAGAACATATGGAAAGTGGGACGAGATAATTGTTTGGCTTTGGATGTGGTGAATGTTTAAGATGTTCAATAGACAGCCAGAGGTGGCAGCCCCTGATGATGGGAAGGGAAGTCGGGGGAAACAAACAGAACAGAGAATCATTATTAAAATGGTTAATTGAAGACTTTACATTCTCTAAGTCTCTTATGTTGCAGAGAAAGTGAGAAAGTGCTCACTGTCACCGACAGAAGGATTTCTCCAACGTCAGCCTAGCAAAGGCCAATTTAAAAAGGGCAAAGCCTGGAATGGGGGTGCTGCAGACCCTGAGGCACCCTTTCTGCCTCATCCTTCTATGGCTCCCTCCTTCTGGAGTTGCCCTGGCAGTCTTCTCATCTAGAGTCCATCCCACCTCAATCCAAGCCTGGACTCGTTCCCTAGTGACATGCCCCAGTCCTGATCTTCTCTGGGGCAGCATGGTGCCATGGATTTGGAAAGGCCCTGGATTCAAATCCCAGCCTCATCATTTACTGCATTATTATATAGGGCAAATATAGGCTCTCTCCTGGCCTCAATTTTTACCTCTGTAAAACGGGGCTGCACTTGAGGTTCTGGAGTCCCTTATAGAACTAAGGTCCTATGAGCCTAGCTTTGGCGGACCTGATCTCATCCTCCCTTCCAGTGCAGAACCACTTCTCAGCTTGGCCCCAGCCTCCCAAGCCCACTGCAAAGGGTTCCTAGTCTTGGTCCTTAAGAGCAGCCCCATCCAGACCCTTGGGCTTGGGGTTGGTCTCAGCTGGGGGGGCCACCCTGGGGGCCTTTGTCCCCAGGGAAGGGGGAACCTCTCACCAGGCAGAGCTCCAGCTGGTCACAGAGGGCATAGAACTCCTCCAGACTCTTGTCGAAGCGCTGCAGCCCGCCCTCGCTGCTCTTCCTGGGATGGAACAGAGAAGGTGGCTGAGAGGGGGCGCCCAGGGGCCCTGGGCATGGGAGGACGGAACCAAGCCCTCAGATACTCACTGTCCATTGTCGATGTTGGTATTCTGCACCAGGTTCTGGGCCGCCACCTTCATCAGGTTCTGGGATGGGACGAAAAGGGCGTGGTCAGTCCAGAAAACCACGCCCAAGGTGGGCCCAACTCTCCCTTCCCACCAATGGCAGGTCAAACTCTGAACCGCCCCCTCCAGGCACCGCCTCTTTTCTAACTATCGAGCCAATCATCGACCCCAAAATCAGCCTAGCTCCACCTTCGCAACCACACAGCCGACGACCAACGGGCTCCCACTCACTCTCCGCTACCTCCCCCAGTCCGCATGCGCATATTCCGGCGCTCTCGTAGTCCCGCCTTCCCCCTTGTTCAGAGCCAATCCCAGGGTTAGCGTCCTCAAACATCCAGACCAGGCTCTTTACCGAATCCCGCCCCCCTCAACAGCCCACCTACCAATTGCCACCCCCGCTTAGTGCCGGACCCACCTCCCTCGAGGTTGGGGGCTAATCACCTGTAGGCTCTCTTTGAGCTGAGGAATCAGAAGCTTGTAACGCTGTACAGGGTCGAAATCTTGCTGCTGCTGCTGCAGGAGACCGCTCTGTGCAGCCTGAATTTGTGAGGCTGCTACAAGCTGTGCCGAGGGAGGCTGTTGCCCTTGCGGCCCCTGAGACTGCGGAGGGCCCGGAACAGAGGCACCTGCGGATCCCGGGCCGGAGACGCCGGCCGTAGACGGTGGCGGAGGCTGCGGCGCCGTCTGCGCTGGTGGCGGTGCCGCCATCTTTTCTTCCTTATATCTGCCGCCGCCAGTTGGTCACAGCCTCGATCACTCAAGGCGATCGCGGATGTGCGTCACTTTTAGGCCTAACCTTAGCGAACCGATCAATCCCAAGCTCCGAGGTTGCATTTGGGCCGCCTCTTTCCTCTTCATCATTCCTGTTTGTGCACGTCCGCCCAATCACAAGATTCTCCTTCCTAAAAAACCCGCCTCCTTCCACTGTGGCCAATCCGTCCCGATTAAAAAAAAAAAAAAGACAACCCGAACTACGTTTCCCAAAAGGCATTTTATCGGCGGTAGCTAGTTAGGCCCTGGAGTCCCGCGGGGTCCTCGCTGCCGCCGTCGACTGGGAGGCCGGGAGGCGGAGCGGCTCATAGGGTTGCCTGGAGAGCCGCCTGCGTGGCTCGCGGGCCGGGGTTGGCCCCCTTCGTGACTAGTAGTCCTCGTTGTCGTCATGGCGCCCACCATCCAGACCCAGGCCCAGCGGGAGGACGGCCACAGGTGAGAGAGCGCTGCGCCCCCCCCCCCCCCCCTTTTAGGAACCGCCCCCAACCTTGGAGCTCCGCCGCGCCGGGCCGGCAGTGCGCTGTGGACGTCACCGGCCCTCCCCGTGACGTCCGCGCACCCCCGGTTCTCGGTGATGTCACTGAGCTCCATCCTGGGTTGCTACCCCCTCTCCCCAATGGGAATCCCGGGTTTCTCTCCTCTTCCTCGCTTGGGAGGCCTCGGGAGGTTCTAGCCCAGTCAACGCTTTGCACTCCCCTCTCCCAGCTCTTGGGTGCTTATTCTACGCTGTGAGATCGCATCCTTGGACTCCCTATAAAGGGGCTCCAGTTCGGGGAGTGTGCCCAGGGAAAGGGGGGCGTCATCGCATGGGGCAAAAATGACCCGAATCCTTGTGTCCCCCCCAGACCCAACTCTCATAGGACTCTGCCGGAGAGGTGAGTGCAGGTCTAACCTGCATTGTATGGGGAGGACCCCCCCCTCCCCCCCCCCCCGCCCCGGGACGGCAGAGTAGGGCCCGAGCTGCATGTGTACTGGAGTGGGGGCTGGGGGGAGGGGGCTGTCCCCGAGGACAGCGCGGGGCGGGAGGGGGCAGCAGAGGAGGACCCGAGCTTCATGTACACAGTGGGGGAGTCGGGATCCCTGGGCCAGCAGAGGAGGGGCTGCCCAGCATGTGCACGGGGGGAGGTAGGGACTCCTGGGGGCAGCAGAGGAGGGGCTGACCAGCATGTGCATTGAGAGGGCAGCAGACGATCTGAGTTTCACATATACAGTGGGGGAGAAGGGATCCCTGGGCCAGCAGAGAAGGGGCTGACATCATGTGTAGTGGGGGGAGGTAGGGACCCCCTGGGGCCAATAGAAGAGGGGCTGACTAGAGGTACAGTGGAGAGTCCGAGGTGCATGTGTACTGGGGGGGCCGGGGAGGGGCTGCAGGGGAGCACCCCTGTTCTGAGTTGTTGGCTCTTAGGTCGGGTGTGGTCTGTCGAGTTAAATACTGCAACAGTCTTCCAGACATCCCTTTTGATCCCAAGTTCATCACCTACCCCTTTGACCAGAACAGGTGAGTTGGACCCAAGGCCTGGCCCTCCGTGGCTTCCAATCCCTGGCGCCCCTGGGTCCCGGGCCTGACCCCACTCTCCTGCTCTGCAAGGGTTGGGATGAGGACATTAGTTCCTGATACGGCGCCGGAGGTGGGCCAGGGCAGCTGGGGGGCACCGGGCACAAAAGATGCCAGGCCCTTCCTCCAGGAAGGTCTCTTACTCCTTCTCCCTGCAACTCCCCCAGGTTTGTCCAGTACAAGGCAACCTCTCTAGAAAAGCAGCACAAACATGATCTGCTCACGGAGCCAGACCTGGGCGTCACCATTGATCTCATTAACCCCGATACCTACCGGATCGACCCTAATGGTGAGGCCCCCAGGGGAGATGGGCAAAGACGGGGAGGAGCCCGCTCAGGCTGCCCCCCTCCACTTCCTCACACCACGACCTGCTCCAGTTCTTCTAGATCCGGCAGATGAGAAGTTACTGGAAGAGGAGATCCAGGCCCCGACTAGTTCTAAAAGGTGATTTTAGGGGGGGTAGCTGTCAAGGGAAGGTGCGGCTGCAGGTGGGAGTCCTGGAACCCAAGCCGGTCACTCCTCCTGCCCTCCAGGTCCCAGCAGCATGCCAAAGTGGTGCCCTGGATGAGAAAGACAGAATATATCTCCACGGAATTCAATCGCTATGGCGTCTCTAACGAGAAGCCCGAAGTCAAGTAAGCGAGGCCGGGGGAAGGAGCGGCTGTGGGCAGGGGATCCAGGCCCTCCGGCTCCCAGGCCGCCATTCCTGCTCCTTTCTCTCCCCTAGGATTGGGGTGTCGGTGAAGCAGCAGTTCACCGAGGAGGAGATCTACAAAGATCGAGACAGCCAGATCACAGCCATCGAGAAGACTTTTGAGGATGCCCAGAAGTCGGTAATGGCGGGGTGAAGGCCGGGAGCTGCCTCCAGAGTGGGGGAGGGCCTGGGAGCCCCGTTTTTACAGATTCTTCTGCTCCTCAGATTTCTCAGCACTACAGCAAGCCAAGGGTTACTCCGGTGGAGGTGATGCCCGTTTTCCCAGACTTCAAGGTCAGTCTCACAATCTGGAGGTGGGAGGGAAGCAGTGGTCTCCTGGTCTTCTCTGAGCCCCCTGTCGTGGCTCTTCTCAGATGTGGATCAATCCATGTGCCCAAGTGATCTTTGACTCAGACCCAGCCCCCAAGGATACCAGTGGTCCTGCAGCCCTGGAGATGATGTCTCAAGCCATGATCAGGCAAGTCAGAGGAAATGGCGTTGCGCCCTCCAGGCCGTGCGTCCTTCCCTTCCAACACCCTCCCTCCTCCTTCCAGGGGAATGATGGACGAGGAGGGCAACCAGTTTGTGGCCTACTTTCTGCCGGTGGAAGAGACCATGAGGAAGCGCAAGCGGGATCAGGAAGAGGAGATGGACTACGCACCAGATGACGTGTAAGTGGCGGGGACGGAGGGTGACTGGGCCGGAAGGCAGGAGCCGGAGGAGGGCTGACCGCACTTTGGCCGCCTCTCCCCAGCTACGATTACAAGATTGCCAGGGAGTACAACTGGAACGTCAAGAACAAGGCTAGCAAGGGCTATGAAGAAAACTACTTCTTCATCTTCCGAGAAGGTGACGGGGTCTACTACAACGAACTGGAAACCAGGTGAGCGGGGGTGTCAGCCCGGCCCCCCAGAGCTCAGGCCCAACTGCAGTAGGGTTCCCTGACCTCCTTCTGCCCTCCCCGTAGGGTCCGTCTCAGTAAACGTCGGGCCAAGGCCGGAGTGCAGTCCGGCACCAATGCCTTGCTGGTGGTCAAACACCGGGACATGAATGAGAAGGAGCTGGAAGCACAGGTAAAGGAGCCGGGCATCCAGGTGTGACTGGGAGGGGGGAGGGGAAGCAGCTGCCTGAGCTTTTCATCCTTCCCCACCTTAGGAAGCTCGAAAGGCCCAGCTCGAGAACCATGAGCCAGAGGAGGAGGAGGAAGAAGAGCTGGAGCTGGACAAGGAAGCCCCAGGCTCTGGTAAGTGCTCCGGGGGCCTGTTGGTATGCCCGGCAGAAGCAAGGGAAGGAAGCAGGGCGCCAACCTCCTCCTCCTCCTCCCCTCAGATGAAGAACGGGAAAAGGGGAGTGGCAGTGAAAAGGAAGCCAGTGAGGAGGAGGAGGAGGAGCGCTCAGGAAGTGAGAGTGACCGTGGAGAGGAGGAGAAGGAGGAGAGTGACAAGAGCGGCAGCGGGGAGGATGAGGCCGAGGAGGAGAGCAGTGAGGACGAAGCCCGCGCCGCGCGAGACAAGGAGGAGATCTTCGGCAGCGATGCAGACTCGGAAGATGAGGAGGAAGAGGAGGAAGAGGAAGAAGAGGATGATGATAGGGGAGGCCGGGCCAGGGGCAGTGGGGAAGAGGAGGAGGAGGAGGAAGATAGCGGCAGTGAGGCCGGGCCTGGGCGGCGCAGTCCCAGCCCCTCCTTCCTCAGTGCCAGCGACCACTCGGCCCAGGAGGATGGCAGCGAAGGGGGCGCCTCGGACTCCAGCGAGGAGGCCAGTGACAGTGACTGAGGCCGCCAAGCGGGCCGGGAGGGGCTGGGCCTCTCCAGCTCAGGCACCATTCTCAGGACAAATGGAAAATACCTATTCTTTTTTTTTTAAACTTTTGCTGTCAATAAAGGCGATGTGTTTACAAGCTGAAAGCCAGGAATCGGATCTGTTCCCTTTATCCCAACACACTTCCCCCTTCTCCAGCAGAGGATGCTGGGATGGCCGTCCCCATCCCTTCCCCCCTTGCAGACAGAGGGGAAAGGGGACACACCCCTCCAGCACCTCCCCCACCCCATACACACCTTCCCCCACTCCACACTATGGGGCCCTATCCCAAGAAGAAGGCGGCCAAAGATCGGGTCAGAGTAATTTTGGGTTTTCATTAAATGTATTATAACAAAGGTCAGAATTTTTTTTTTCCAAAATAAGCCCGGACCATTAAACAAGTGAAACTCCAACAAATGTGTTTTCTCCAACAGAGAGAAAAACTGTGTACAGTTACTCAAAGCTGCTTCTGCCAGTGGGGCTGGGGGAAGATGGGGGTGCTGAAACCATGGAGGGCCCGGGAGGGAGGGGAGAGAGGGGACGGGGGACTGGGTCCTGCCCGTCGGGGTGGGGGCCGCCTGCGTCCCACACTCTGGTGTCAGGCTGGAGGGTGACGAGAGGATGGTTTTCTCCTCTCTGGGGGTCCCCACCCCCTTCCAATAGGGAGGTCCTTGCTGCTAGGCTGAGCCGGCTCATGCCTAACAGCTTGATGGGATGGGACCCGGCTGGGGAGGGGGGCAGGGGGGTAACCTAGAGTGGACAGGAACCCCTACCCCACAAAACACCATTCTGCTGATTCCAAATCGTGGTGTCCCCTGTCCCCCCCTTGGGGTGAGGATCCCCAGGAGACGGGGGACAGGCAAAGGCACAGCAATATGGAGGGGATGGGGGAGAGGGGCTTGCATAGGTTGATGAGTGCAAGAGGTACATAAATAAACCCGAGCCCCTCCCCACCCCTCCCCCCAGCCAGGGTGTGGGAAGGCCCCCCTGGAGATGAGGCCCCTGGGATTCCCTGCCCCCTCCCTCCCTGGGCAAAAAAGGAGGGCAGGAAGGGGGAAGGGACCAGGAGCTGAGAAGGGGAAGCGGAGCCAGGGGCACCAGACTGGTGGCTGTTGGGAAGAAGGGAGGGGCCAGGAGGTCTGGGGTGGGGGGGATTTTTGGTTTTTTTTTTTTCCAACATTTTGTTTCTTTAATAACATACGTAATGGTTACCAGCCATAGTCATAACAAAAGTTATTCATAAAATGTATCTAAAAATAACATTTTTTTTCCTTTTCTGTGTGAAAAGCTTGAGAGAGTCCCAGCAGGAAGGGGGTAGGGTGGGAAAGGCTTCTGTACCAAGAAGAGGCCCACCTGGGGGGCGGGGGAGGAGAGGGCCGGGGCTCCGCCGGCTCCCCTCCGGCCGCCCCAGTTCTCTCCACCCCCCCCAAGGGGCCGGGGGTGGGACTCTAGGCTATGATGTAGTGTTCCACTTCAGTGAGGTCACGACAGAGCAGGGAGAGGGTTAGAAGAAAACAAAAAAACTTAAAGAGAAGCCCTTCCACTGCCCACCCCCAGTCTCTCACCTGCTCAGGGTGGGGCTATAGAAGGGGTGTGTGTGAAGGGAGGGGGCATTAAGGCAATAGACTTTCTGACCCCACTGGCCGCTCCCCCACCTATTTGCCCTGCCCTACCTCCCCCCGGGGGCCTCCAGGAGCTAGGCAGGGGGTAGAGGGGAGTCTGGGGGGCAGGGTGGAAGGAGGATGGGGGCAAGAAGGCGCTGCCTTCTCCCCTGGTTCCATCCCCCAAACCCTCAGCCTCCCCCGTCGCCCTCCCTCCACACATCATGGCTCAGAGAGACCCAATGAAGAGATTAAAAATGAGAGGAAGGGAGAGTGTGATTGAAAGAGAGACAGAGAAACCGCTAAGAACTATATAAATATATGTCTTAAATAGGCCTAAGAAATTAATCGTACGGAAACTCTGGGAAGGGAGAGAGAGAGAGAGAAAAAAAGAGAGAGAAAGGGGAGGGGGGGGGAAGAGAGAGAGAGAGAGAGAGAGAGAGAGAGAGAGAGAGAGAGAAAGAGAAAGAGAGGGAGGTGGTCCCCCTATCCTTGGGGGAAGATGTGTGTGTGTCTGTGAGAAAGGGGGAGAATGATGGAAGAAAACAAGACTTTTGTCTCCTCCCACAAAGTGTTGACCAGAGCAGGCAGATCTGTGCTCTGTCACCCCCACTGCTCTCAGGCAGGCCCCCCCAAGGGGGGCAGGGGGGAATCTGGTGATCTCCTTTGGAGTCAGTTTCCCTGGGGAGGGGTGGCCATCGTCCGGAAAGGACGCAGGGGAAAGAGGAGGTGCCCAGGGCACTTGCCCTGGCTCCCCTCCCTACCATGCCCTGGCCCTCAGCAGAGATCCCCCTCTATACCCTGCGTCATAGCAACGTGGGGCTTCCGGGGGAGGGGGGCGAATGGTGTATATCAATATTAAACCAGAGTTAAAGGGATAATAAAGTAGAAAAATATTAGAACATATAACTGAGCCAACACCACCCCTCTGTCACTGAGGGGATAGGTGGCC
This sequence comes from Antechinus flavipes, assembly GCF_016432865.1. Taxonomy (NCBI): domain Eukaryota; kingdom Metazoa; phylum Chordata; class Mammalia; order Dasyuromorphia; family Dasyuridae; genus Antechinus; species Antechinus flavipes. Next base: position 612,845,172 of record NC_067400.1, read on the forward strand.
CCCTCTCCCCACCCCAAGGGGACGACGTGTCCGCTGGGCTCTCAGTCACATCAGATCGTGGAGGTTTTGTCTGTCCCATCTGCCGTGAGAGAGAGAGAGAGAGAGAGAGAGAGAGAGAGAGAGGGAGGAGGGAAGTCAGGAGCTGAAGCGGAGAGGCAGAAGCGGGCCTCCAGCCCTCCCAGCCTCCCTGGGACTTGGGCCTCCGGCCCAGGGAGCTACCACCAGGGGAAGGTCCAGGGAATATTCTGGAGAAAGGAGCCTGGGAGAGGAAGGGGAAGAGTTCTCACCACCCAAGGCGTGCTCCGTCATGCTGAGGCAGAGAGACTCCAGCGTGGGGTTGATCTCCAGGTCTGGGCCCGGAACCTGGCAGTCTAAACAGGAAAGGGACACGTGTGAGGAGAGGACAGACAGAGGGCGGCAGCAGGACGCAGAAACAGAGCAGAGGCAAGGGCAGACCCTGAGACGGGACAGCGCCCACTAAAGTGCCCTCCAGGAGGAGCCAGTCTGTCACACATAGCTCCCTCTGCCCATGCTTCCTTTTCCAAGGCAGCCTTCCTCATGGAAAGGTGGAGACCACTCCCTGGACAAAGCCGGCCAGCCTGGGGTTTGTTCTCAGCTCACCAAGCGGGAAGCCAGCATGGGGCAGAGCCTCTGTCCCAAGCTCCGTGGCCTGCTTGCTCACAAAGGCTTTGTTTACAGAAGGCCCAGGTCCCTGAGAATACACGCTGAGGTAAAAGGGACATCTCTAAGGTCCAAACCAGAGTGAAATTCTGGCCCCTGCATGTCCTACGTGGGCAACACAAGTCCAGCAGTGGATTCCCCACCCCCACCTCCTTGCCTTTTTGATATACACATATATATACATACATATATACATATATATTTCTTAGGTTACACATGTACATTCAACTTTTCACATATTTCCATGAGTCATCATGTTGGGAGAGAAAAATCAGAAGGAAAGGGAAAACCCCGGAGAGAAAAAGGAACAGAAGAAAGAAAAGGGTGAAAATAGTACATGTGGATCGACATTCAGTCTCCATCTGAATCCATCTCTCTCTGGATGTAACTGGCATTCTCCAAGAAAGTTTCTTGGGATTGCCTTGGAGCATGGAATTGCTGAGAAGAGCTAAACCTATCCCAGCCGACCATCACACAACGTTGTTGCCATTACAACACTCTCCTGTTCTGCCTACTTCTCTCAGCACCAGTTCACATCAGTCTTTCCACCTTTTTCTATAATCATCCTGCTGATCATTTCTTATGGAACATTCATATAACATCACTTACAAAAAGGGCCGCCACAAACATTTTTGCACATGTGGGTCCTTTTCCTCCTTTAGGATCTCTTTGGGATACAGACCCAGTAGAGACACTGCAGCATCAAAGGGCACACACAGTTTGATTGCCCTTTGGGCATAGTTCCCTATTGCTCTCCAGAATGGCTGGATGTATTCACAACAATGCATCAGTGTCCCAGTTTTCCCACATCCCCTCCAACATTGTGCATTATCTTTTCCTGACATCTCAGCCAATCTGAGGCATGTAGTGGTGTCTCAGAGTTGTCTGATCAATAGTGATTTAGAGCACCTTTTTTTTTCATATGAACATAGCTACCAGCACGTGCATTTCACAGGCATAACCCAAAGCCAACCACCCTTTATTAAGTGCCTACAAGTGTGTCAAACTTGTGTACTGGGAAATTCACATTACCTTTCCTCTCCACTCAGGCTTATGAATATTCCTGTATTTTATGAGCAATGAGCTGGCATTTAACTCAGTGAACATCACCTATAAACTTAGGAGGCTTCACCTGACCATATTCTTTCTGAATCTTTTATTTATTCAGGCAGCTGGGTGATTCAAGGGTTAGAGCACCAGACCTGGAATAAGGAAGACCCGATTTCAAATCTGGCTTCAAACTCTCAGTTGTGTGATCCTGGCATAGTGCTTTCATCTCTGATTGCCTTAATCCACTGGGGAAGAAACTCTGAAATCTCTGAATCAAGAAAAACCCATGGCCAGTCGTGGCTTAGGTGATAACATCCATGGAGTCACAAAGAGTGGAAACAACGGAACACCGACAGGATCATCCCAGCACTGATCCAAGTCTCCAAGCCTTAACTGAGACCTCACAGTGTACTCTAACCAGAGAAGTGGCCATTTCTTTGCCCTATTTCTTCTCCATTTCAAAATCAATCAATATTATGACAAACAGCCCACACCTCCCTAATTCCAGATGAAGCATTAAAAAAAGATGTCTCTTCGGAAATGAAACTCTGCTAACGGCTTTTGATGACATGAAGTTTACTTTCCTTTTGTTCTTTAAATGTAGTCACAGAATCTCAAGTCAAAAAGGGACCTCTGAGGTCACAAAATCCACACCGCAATCTATAGCAATGCCATGATAGTTTTAATCTGACATGCAGAAGCAAAGATGAACACCAAAAGATTAAGACGCAACGAAAACGTGAGATCTCAAAATGCCAGGAGGCAAAGAGCAAACAAGAAAAAGAGGAAGGAAAGAGGAAGAGAAGAAAGTGGCACCAATCCCCGAACTGGAGAAGAAGAGCGCCGGAGCCCAGGTCCATGGAGAGGGAGGCTCACCTGGTGGGAACATGAGGAGAGCCTGGGGGGAGGAATGCACAGGGAGGGAGTGGGTGCGCTGCACGGAGCTCCGGCTCTGGCTGGGCATGCTGTTACTGCCTCCAGGGTTGGCAAACCACAGGTTCTGTAGGTGAGACGGTTGGGCGCAGAGAGACGGTGATAAGAGTGGGGAGGACCTCCTTCTCTGGAGCACTCCCCACCCGAAGTGAAGGTGACGCCTCCCCGAACTCCCCCTAGCCATACCTGTCGTCCTTGTCCCCCGAGACTAGGGCTGGTGAGGGCATGCCGAGGTGAGACGCCCCCAATGCCCGCGGGGCTCAGGATGCCCATTCGGCTAGGCGGCAGGGCCCGAGGGGGCATCTGGAATTGGCGCTGGGCCCGTCGGGTCACTCCCATCCCCACAGAACCAGCTATGGGGAGCGAGTTGGAGCCAAAAGCCCAGCTGTTAAAACAGAAGGGTGAGGAGGTGAAAGGGAGTGACAGTCCTTGTCCTGCCTCCCACCCTGAAGAGGCCTGTGTGGCCCACCGTTTGGGAGGCTCAGCAGGAAGGGGCTGCGGTTGAATGCACCCCCAGCCAAGGCCACAAGTTAAAAGTAGAGCTGGGAGCTCTTGGCCACCTGCAGCGGTCTATGCTGGCACCCGTCAATGCTCTTGTGCAAGGGGCACGCTGGGAGCTGGGCCGGGGCTGGCCCTGCTCGTCTCTTACCCCTTCTGCTGCTGCCGGTAGTTCTGCATCTCTAGGGCAGCTTTTCTGGGAAAGGTTCGGAGCAGCTTGAGGACCTGCTGTTTCCAGGACAGCAGGCGTTTCTTCTGTGTCTCGGTGAAAGCCTGGGGGGAAGGGAGCAGGTGAGCGGCTGGCCAGGAGCTGGGGGGGAGCCCCAGGGGAATACTGGGGAGGCCTCACCTCATGTGTCAGGCACTTTTCGATGAGCTGGAGGTAACTGGTAATGTTTTCCTCATCTGGCCGGGACACCAGCAGCTGGGTGCACACTGCTCGGAGAGGGAGGAAGGGGAAGAACTGAGGGGGGGCCCTGTCTGCACTGGGACTCAAGGGGAGCAGACAGGCCCACTCCAAGAGACTTGTGCCGGCACGTGGCCTTGCAGCAGGATGGCAGGGGAGCGGGCCAGAGACACTCACTCCAGGAGGAAGCTCCCGGCTACGCTCCAGGCTCTGGACAACTCCCAGGTCCTCATGCTTTCATCCCCGCCCCCCTGCGGCCCCCAAGACAGAAACTCTCAGCCGCATGTCTGTGAGCCCCAATACCAGGACTCTACCTGCTCTCCATTCAATAGCACAAGGCGATCCAATCACCTCCACCCTAAGCGGTCACTACCAAAGCAAAGAGGAAGTGAGTCCCTGACCTCAGGGAGCACCCCGTGTACGGGGAAGACGAGCCCAAACAAACAGAGCAGAGGGCACAGGGGAAGCTTCAAAAGTACAAAGGACCCTGTGTGGGAAGGGACTGATCTAGCCCTGCCCCTGCAGCATCCTTGGCCCTGCCCTAGATTCAGTAACATGAGTCAAGGGGGGCAGGCAGCAGGGCCCCAGTTTTCATCTCTGTTCCCTCACTCCCAGCCTTGGGCCCCGTGCTCTGGAAGGTTGATAGCTCAGATGGTACCCAGGAGGAGGTCTTCACCTTTGCCCATCACTCGGGTAAACTGGCTGGGGAGGTCTCCATCGGCGACGGGGGCTGTGGCCGGCTCGCTGCCATCACTGGGGGCGGGGGCCGGCTGGGGGGGATAGCTTTCTGCTGGGGGATCCTTGGCCTCCGGGTTCTTCTCCGGGCCGGGGCGAGCTGGGGGGGGCTCGGCGCCCAGCGGCGGCTCCCCCCTTCCCCCCTCCTTGGCAGCAGCCACCACAGCTGCCTGTAGGATGCTGTAGGCCTTGATAGGTGTGACGATGATCTGCTGGAGCTCCTGTAATGCATTCCTCAGGTTCCCACCTTCCAGGACATCCTGGGGATGGGTCAGAAAGGGCGTCAGGAAGCACAGTGAGAGCCCAGGTGAGACAGAAAGAACTCCAAGGATCCCAAGGCCCCAGACTTAACACGCATTCGAGGGCCTCCTCCTCGCCTGTCTAGAACCTGTGACTCTGGACCTACTCTTCCTTTCTTTCTCTCCCCCACAGACACAGCCTGACCCGGATAGCTAGGGGCTTAATAACGTCTCAGGTGGGAGGTCTCTCGGGTGCCCCCTACAGGGCTCTGGGCTCCTAGGGTCCTGAACCTTAAAGCCAAAAGTGCTGAGTCTGAAGACCTAAGTCCCCAACCTGGCAGGGCCTTCAGGTGCCCCGCCCCCACTCCGAGTCGTCACCTTCTCCAGGGACTTGAGGACACTCTGCCTCTCACGCAGCTTCTGGATGCTCAGGGCAATCTTGTGACGGGCACCTTTGGTCACGTTCTGTGTAGGGAGGAGGAAGTCTCAGAGGAACCCAGAGAGGGCCTCCCGGGCTCCCGCAGAGCCAGAGTTGAGGAGGAGGGTCTGGAATGGGCCGGGGCTTCCCTGAAATGCCTTTAGAGGCCCCGCCAGAGGCTGGGCCGGAGCCCAGGACCTTCAGAGTCAGCAGAGGAGAGGCTGCTTCGGGATCTCTCTGGTGCTGGCAGAACAAGGTGGGGGCTCACCTGAGATTCCAGATGCTGCTCTGTCAGGGTCATCATCTCCTCGTAGCTCATCTGGGAGAAGAGGGCTGCGTACTTGTGTAAGCGAAGACTCTTGAGCCACAATGGCACATCTGTGGAGGGAAGACGAGGGGTCCCATCTCCTGTGGGTGGCCCTTTACGCCACCTGACTGCCTACGTCAGGGAGACTCTCCCTGCTCTGCTTTATGACTCACGTCCTCCCCTCAAATTCACCCCTTTGTTTTTGTCTTTGCATACAAAGAGGGAAACACATGGCTGGCTCCCGGATCAAGTGGGAGCTCCCTGCGGGCAGGCCCTGTTTTAGCTTTGTGTACCCCCCAGAGCTGAGGACGGAGCCTGGGACTCAGGAAGGACGTCCTAAGTGACTGAAGATGAGGTCCTTTGCTGCTACGTGCTTTGCTTTGGGAGTCTGCAGGGTAGGAGAGGCAGGACCAGGAGGGCCATTTCTATCTCTGAGTGAGGTCTCCCCCACCCCTATCCCCAATAAACAGGGGCCCAGCCTTTCCGAAGGCCACATTCTCTGAAGAGCCCAGGCTCCGCTTCTCCCAGTTTTATTTTTTCCATGAGTAGCCTGGCATTTCCCCGGGTTTCTCTAAGAATTCCATGGCTCTGGCTATCCTGCCTGCCAAGGGGGCCGGGCCGGCTAAAGGAAGGAGGTCTACTCCATTTCCTTTTCCTGGAGCCAGCAAAGGTAGAGTGCTCCCCACCAGACTTCCCAGCTCACCTTTCATACCACTACCATCCTCCTGAAAAGTGTTCCGGCTGGAGCCCTGCTCCTCCGTCTGCTCGCTGCCTGAGGAAGCCACGCTGCTCTGGGGTGAGAGGGGCGCGTGGTCGGGTGGGGCAAAGGCGGCTCTTGCCCCCAGTTCCTCTGGGCTCAGCCATTCACCAGGGCCCTGTGGGCTCGTGGGGATGAGCGACATGGACCGCTTCAGCGGGCTTGGATGGATTTGGCAGGGGAGGCCTAGGGAAGAAGTGCAGTGGGGAGAAGGGGGTCAGCCTCCTAGAGCTTGGGTGCTGGGAAGCCCAGCCACCACCCCAGGCAATCACCCTACAGTGCTAGCAGTGCTATTCCAGTTCAGTCCACCATCCTCTCCCATCCATCATCACACTTGACCTTCACAGGAGCCTGCGAGTTGCAGGTTGGCCAAGTGTTGTTATACCCTTGTCCCAAACGAGGAAACTGAGGCACAGAAAGTTGACTTGCCTAAGGCAGAGGGAAGACTGAACCCCACATCTTCTAACTCCCAGCTCAGCAGAGCTCCCAGAAGCCATGTGCAGGCAGACCTAATCCTCAAGAGCCCCTGGGGTTGCTCAGCTCTGGGGGGCCAGGGGCACCGCGGGGCCTGGCTCTGGATGCTCTCACACAGCAGGCTGTGCTCAAGCATCTCTGCAGATGGAAGCACTAACCTGATGCTAACTCAGAGGCCTGAGTAGTCGCTAGGCATCTGCTGCCGGCTTTTCACTTTATGAATAAAATTCTAACCTTGCCTCCTTTTTCCAGGCCCTTTCATCTCATCCTTTGTATCTTCCTTCTCTGCAGGAGAACCCTGAAGTCCAGGCTCCCCTATTCCCGGCTTCTGCCCCCTCAGGCATAATGAGTTCTCAAAGAGGAAGATGCTAGACAGATCCCAGGCCAGGGGAGGGCAAGGTTTCCAGGATCTTGAATGGAGCGGAATGGGAACATGGGAGAAGATGCTTGACACTGGCAGGGAAAACTCTCTTCAGAACAAAGTCGTGACACCCTTCAGCCCCATTTTCCACCTGCCTGTGGTGTCCAGTCTCCTCTGCCCCCATGAACACAGGCCCCTCCCCATCTCCCTCCCCATATCCCAGGACCATTTAGGGGTGGGGAGGACAAAGGAAGGAAGGCTAGAGCAGTAAGGCCGGGATGGAAGAAAGTGAGAGATGGGAGTGAACATTCTGTCCCTACACAAGACCTGAGAGTGACCAGAGAATAAAAAGAATACAAATCCTCTCACCAAGAGCTTTAAACTTTTCATCAAACTCCTGTCTCTTTCCCACCTCCAGTTTATCCCGCACATCTGACAGGATAATTTTCTTTAAATACTGCTTTTACTACATTACTCCTCTGCTCAAGAAACCATGGAAGATTCTAATTTCCTGCTGCATCAAGACAAACTTGCTCCTCCTAACCGTTAAGGTCTGGCCCTCAACCTACCTAACGCAGTCTTCAGTTCCCCAAAGGAAACCCTCCACTCATTTCTGTCTCCTCTCACGCCAAGCCTTCCCCTCTCCTTCCCACTGCACCCATTCCTCCAATCCTTCCAGGAACTCTTCTCAGACTGTTCCCGAGCAGGCCCCCTGGCACTTAACAAGACCGGGTGACCCGCACAGCCAGGCTTTGCTCGGCCACCACCGTGTGACTGCAGGCAAAGCACTGCTCCCCAGTTTCTCACTGGAAGGTAAAAGGCAGGCCTCAAGATCTCTACACCTCCATCTCCTGCAACCAGTCTGTGACGCCTTTGTTTCAGTGCACTGGGGCTGGGAGCTGGAACTGCATCCGAAGGGCTCCCCACCAGGCTCAGGCCAGGCCCTGGACCCGCAGCTGCTAAAGGGTGGCCGTGGGCCGGGCCTCACCTGCATTTGCGTTGCTCCCAATACTGTTGATGGTGGATGGCACCGCACCAGAAGGGTGGAAGGGCACATGTCCGTTTTCTCGTGGCGGCTTGTCCTGCCAGCCGGGCCCGAGCTCGCCAGGGCCAGCCTCCCCGGGGCCACCCCACTCATCTGAGCCCTGGCGGGAGTGGTAGGCCGTCTCTGCGCGGGTCCGGAAGCCCCCGGCCAGCCGTTCCTCAAGGTGGCTGAGCCAGAGGGCTAGCGAGTTTCGGTCCTCCAGTGTGGTGGCCGGGTGGATGAGGGCGTAGGACAGCAACTGCCGACTCTCCTCAATGAAGGCGTTGTTCTCAATGGAATAGGCCAGCACCTTCTGCAGCAGCTTCATATACTCAGACTTGGCCTCTGTGTTGCCGGGCTGGAGCAGGGGCAGATGGGACAACAAGAGGGAGACTACCTTCTCTTTGGACTCTTGCTGCCATTGGTTGATGATGGCTGAGGAGAAAAGGCAAACAGAGGAGTAGGTGAAGGGCTCATGGTGAAGGATCCTGGGAAAGGCGATGGGAAGTCTGCTAATTTCTGGATTCTGGCTCCATCTCCGAGCCTCTCATCCCCACAGCACGACCTATGCTTTTCCTTCTCCCCGCCAAAACCCTATCCTCCCACAGGCCCCTCTTCTAACCCTTCTACACTCGCCTAGGCCTCCTCCTCCTCCCAGCCACATGACTCTTACCACTAGATCACCGCTTTCCCATTCAATCCCACCTCCTCAATTTGAAGAGGAGAGCAGGGCACAGAGGCAACTTCTTGACTCCAAATCCACCCCTGCATCTTCCCTGCATCCCTAGGCTTGCCTTCCTCTCCCAATTCACCTGGCAGAGAGGCTCCTCCTCAGACAGCTGTGGGGTGCCCTCTCTGCCATGGACGTCATGGCCAGTCCCAACCACATATTTCTCAAGCCTGGGATCCCAGGCTTCTTTCCCACTGCCCCCCTTTGGAAGCCCCAGAGGAGGCAGCTCAGCATTTCCTAAAGCACTGTTCTAGGAGCTCTTTCCCTCCACATAGCTCACCTCTGCCGGGAAGTTTTCTCCAATCATCTTTGTCCACAATGACCCCAACCTCTGAGCAACTGAAATAAGCAGGCCTTATCCAGAGTCCAGCCTCCCCACTTCTCTATCGGTGTGACCCATCTCCTTACTTGGAAGAGGCTTAGGGGAAGAAGCTACCCCTGCCCCAATGGGGAGGGGGAAGGGGCAGAGAGTCCCCCTCCCCAAACCTGTTAACAGACCTCCTTTCAGTTTTTTTTTTGGTCATTTCCTTTTAGCCAAACTTAGCAAATAGAGCCCCCTCAGGAAAGGGGACAAATGCCATTTCACTGGCAACACCATCCCCCTTGGTATTTTTCAGAAAGCAGCGACAAGGACCCGGAAAACTGTCGATCTGGGCCTGCAACTCTCAAGGGCTCCAGGCACATCTACAGCATTTCCCAGGCAGCTGTACTCTGGTATTAATTCAGAAATACTGAAAATCAAGGAGGGCCAGGGGAATGGACCTGCTGTCCTGACCTCCTAGACACAGGCAGAGGAGTTAAGTCTCTGGGTAGAACCATAACCCTGCCTTTCCCCTCTACCATTCTCCCCCCCCCCCCCCCCCCCCCCCCAGGTTAATAACCATCTTCCATTTACAAAGAAACAGACCAACCCAAGAGGTGCATCAAGTTTGCCCGCTGAGTGTGCAACACAGAAGGGGAATGGAATCTTGCCAATTACAACAGGAGGCCAGCATCTGAAGAATCGAAGTGCCCCGATCTCCGGGTCTCTGGAGAGCCCAAATAGTCCTATACTCTGCCTGAATTCCCCCCTTGTCTCCAAACCCCCAACCCCCACAGTGAATTCTCAAAAGGAGCTTTTTCCCCCAACTTTAGGGCCTTCCAACTTGCTTCTTGCCTTGCCTCCCCATTCCCCATTCCTGTCCTCTCCCTCCTTCCTGCCCATCAGCCATGGCCAGTATCCACTGTCTGGACCTCACATGACCTCAAAAACACTCAGGCCTCAGGCCTGCAATCTTTCAAAGAGGAACAAATGGCCAAACTTCATTTTTGGCCCAGGACATCCCCAAATACCACAAACTTTCCTCAATCGCAGCTTTGGGGTCAGTCATTCAGAAATTGAGCTGAATTCTTCCCGAACTCCCAGATTCTGCAGCCTGCACTCCCTCTTGGGGATAGCTAATACGGGACAGATAATAGATTTAGAGCTTAGACGGGACCTCAGAGGTAATTGGAGAGCCTGACGCTACACAACGAGCAGCAGCAAGGTCTTCTAGACTCAGAGCCCCATTCCATGTCACCCAAAAAGCTCCTTACTCGGACCCCACCGTGGTCTCCTAGTACTGGGGCAGAGGAAGTTCAATGACTTGCCTGGGGTCACATGGCCAGGGAGGCAGAGAGGAAATGGAAGGAAGCTCCAATCTCCCATCAACCTCTAACCTCCCCCCTCCCCCTCCCACAACCTCCCTGGATTAAAGAGGTGCTTTTATTCGGCCTAAGCCTACTTAACCCTTGACCCGATTGTGGAGTGGAGGCAAAGCCTAATTTTAGCACCAGGGACTCCAACAACTGATCAGACAAAATGAGGGCGTCAAGTCCACAGCATGGGCTCACACTAAGAGGCCTGGAACTCTCCTGAAGCCCAGCTCTTCCTACTCAACCTCTGTCTTCCGAGAGACTCAAAAACTTCAACCTTTCAATCTGTCAATCTCCTTCCCCTCCCCCAAGCTTGTGGACACAAAAAGTCTGAGACAAATGACAAGACCTGGACCCAGGAGGCTGGGCACAGATGCCCCCTGGTTTAGGATAAAGGAAAGGAGACTTTGTTTCCCTCCCAATCCCTGTCCTGAACTCCTCACCCTCCCTCCCACCTCAGTCCTTATACCTGATTTTGAGACTCAAACCACACTCCCTCATGGAATCCTGGGAGGGGCCATCCCTAAGCCTCTCTGGTTCCCTCCCTCCCCTCATCATTGGAAAATCTGTCAGGGAGGTTTTCACGCGTGGCTTCCCACACCCAGCCAAGGGCTCTATTCTCACTGACATCTGGTTAGACCTCAAGAGGAGCAGAGGTCTCTGGGCTGCTGTGCATAGCTCCCTGCTGGGGCCTCCAGGAGACGCAGCCTCTGGGGGGTACAGCCAGAAAGGAAATACTGCCCAAGGGAGGCGTGTGCTTCAATGAGGGACCTTGTTCTGCTCTGGAGAAAGGCAGGAGTTGTTTCTGACGCAGAGTCTCACATGGGGGGTGGGACCCGACACAGAATCAGCAGATGCCTAAGAAACAGCAACACCCAGGAACTTGGATGGGGGCCCTCGAGAAGCTACCCCCGTTGAGACGATGGATAATGGGTCGGAACTGTTCTGTCAGGGTCACCTATAACAAAACTAGGCCTTCAGCAGAGCAGGTACCTGTGAGGCTGTACACAATGGTGGGGACCTACCCAGGAGGGTAATGCATTCTGGGACTTCACTCCTTATTCTGAGACTCCCCCCACCCATCCTAGAAAAAGCAGACCTTGTTTGTGGGAGACCCTGTGGAGAACATAATGTACCTGGTCCCTTCCCCATCCGAGGATGACGAACCAATTTGGATCTCACAAATTTGTTATTTTGGGGGTCCTCTAAAGGCAGACTTGACCCCAGGGGTACAGAGGGAGGAAGGGAGAGCACCATGTTCTGTCCCCATCTCTCATGAAGCCACAAGTATTGATGAAGAAGGGGGTGGAGGTAGGGCTTGGACAGGAAGAAGGGCTGGTCCTGGCAGGGGTGGCGAGTGGGCAGGCCCCATACGGAGGTGGCAACAGCAAGAAGAGGGCCAACTAGAGCTAAGTAGGGCACGACCCTGAGGCTTGGCAGCTTTCGGGGGCCAAATATATCTTTGAGGCTCTGATGAAGCCAAACCCATTTTTATATCCCTTACTGTTGCAATCGTGTTGGGCAGCTGCCAGAGGGGCTGAGGTTTGGCTGAGAACAACTGCCCATTCCCCATGCTCCAGCCATTGCTGTTTGGGGGAGAAGGGGGAGGAGTGAGGGGAAATAGGACAAGAGGGAGGCTCACATTTTTGTATAATGAAGTGGACTGAAGGAACTCATGAAAGAACAGCATTGCTGGGCTCACTCTGACGGGAAAAGGAGAAAGATGAAGTTTCCCCAAACTCCACCCCAGGGTGGATAGTGTATGTGTGTGTGGGTGATGATCTGGCTGGGGAGCAGGTCCCTGATCTAGTGACTCACTGTCCCTTTCCTGACCTCAGTTTCCCCACCCAGACTGAGCTAGAGTGAAGCAGAACAGGAAGGCAGAAAGGAAGGTAAATAGAACTATCCTAAGCTAGAGGTAGGTTTGTTTGTTTGTTTGTTTGTTTTCAGAAAGGGAGTGGGGGAGGGAGGGCAGGGAGAGGACAGTCTCTGATTCACAGAACTCAATACAGGCAGGAGGCATGCTGGGAGTGTTGCTCAGGGAACTTCAGGGGCAAGAAATGAAGTCCAGTTCATGTCTCCCCAGGCTCCTCCCCCATCCTGGAGCCAGAGACATCCCCGTCCAAGTCTGCCTGGCTCTGACCCTCCAAGAAGGCCTAAATTTATGTCATTTGCTCACAGCTGGATCATAGCTGGGAAGACAGAACAGGAGTAGAGAAGGAAAAGGAAAAGGGATGAAGCTACTAACTCCCAGATCCTCAGACCATCTGTATCTTCCCACTTCTTGATATTGAGATACCTCCATGAAGATGCTATGAAACCAGCTCTCATTCCCAGGGCAAAATAGGAGTTGGCCAAAGTTTCCTCAGATTCTCAAGAGAAAAGGAGTTGACCTCTGCCTATTCCCCTGGACTCCAGAGCAGGGTGCAGTCTATCAAGCTTCCTTAGTGGGAACCCTTCCTTCTAGGTACAAACTCACACAGATAGATCCTGACAGGTCTAACCAAATGGACTTAGCCTGAAGCCCATGAACACCTTTTTTTTTTTTTTAAAATACTGGATAACTGTTTGTTACCTTTGTAATCTTAGGCATTTTATATTATGCTTAAAGGTAGCAGTGAACCACAGCTATGGACTTGAAGTCAAGATTTGGGTGCAAATGCAGCCCCAGACATTTCTTAGCTGTGTGACACTGGCTTAAGTTGATTCACCTCTGCCTGCCTCAGTTTCCTCCTTTGTAAAGTGGGGCTATTAAATGCTCCTACCTCCTGGGACTGTTGTAAGAATCAAATGAAATAATATTTGTAAAACTTTTAGCACAGTTCTCGGCATATAGTAGGTGCTTTATAAAAGCTTATTCCTTCATCTTTCCTTCCATTCTGATAATGGATACGTGGGTTTCACCAGACTGCCAAAGGGGACCTCTTGACACAAAGAACAAAGGTTGGACAGGAGTGTTCTCCATTCCTGAGTTGATCATATAACACCCTCACTTCGTTCCTATGAAGGAAGCACCCTGGATTCTACCCAACAGTGCCTTCTGCCTATGCCAGGGGAATGCCAGAGCACTGTAGCAACAGCTCCAATTTTAGGGTATAAACTTAGAGGGTCTGGGAGTCCCTTGATGGACGAACACCCATAGGCGTAGTGTACAAAAAGACAAACTCCATTTTATCCTCCTACATGAAATCCTGGGCAGGTCCTCATGGACTTCACCAACACATTTCCCAAAACCATGACGAGAGGATCATGGGGTTCTTGCCATTTGGTCTGAGGCCTAAGGGCCCCTGTGTCCATTCGAAGGACACAGTTTCATTTACCTCCTGAGGTTGACATTCTAGGCCCTCCAACAATCTATCTTCTCAGACTTGCACCCTTTTCTCTACGGGTGACTTTTATGCAGACCCAGATTGCCCTGTATCAGATGACGGCCATCCCAGTCTCTTCCTTTCTCTTTCTCCTTCAGGACTAGCCCACCCCCAGAGACCCTCTCTGCTCTTTACTGCACTGGGCAGAACATGGGCGAGGCCTCTGACTTAACTAAACAGGCCAGTCTCTGCTACCATTTTTTTGAAGGAATCCTGGCTTTCCAATGATCTATTATTCTTTTTGTTATCTCTTTGCAGCCACAGGCATTCGGCTAAGTTAGGAGAAGCCCCGGGAGGAGGTTTTGTGGTTGTTCAGTCCCCTCTGACTCCTCTCTGCAGCCCCATTCTGATTTTCTCAGCAGATACTGGAAGGGTTGGCCATTTCCTTCTCCAGTACGTTTTACCGATGAGGCAGACAATGACTTGCCCAGGGTCACCCAGCTAATAAGTCTGAGGCTGTGTTTGAACTCGGCGAGATGAGTCTCCCTGCCTCCATGCCCAGTGCTCTGGGCTTGGCTCCAGAGGGGAAGCAGACAGTAACAGAGCCCTCTAAGGCTCACAAAGGACTTCAAACCCAATATCCCTTCTAATACCCACAGGCCCCCAGGGACAGAGACCCTTCAGGACTCCTCATTGTCCCCATTTTATCGCTGATGTGAAAAGAGAGGCTGAATGAGTTATCTAACACGGCAGGGGCAGAATTCTCTCTCAGAGCACTCTCCTTGCCTCCAGACCTGACTCCTGGGTTAGCTGGGCAGGGGTGGACTACATCCCTCCACATCAACAGCCAGAAGCTGGTCTGACTGGGACCTTCTGTCCCTCTTTCCTTTTCCATAAACCATAGATTAAAAAGCCCAAACACTCTAGCATCCAGAGCTCAAAAATGGGGGGGAGGGGGGGAGAGGGAGAGGGGGGAGAAAGGGAGAGTCCAAGGGGAAACAGGGAGAAGGAAGACTGAAGAGAGAGCTAGGAGCCCCTTTCTGGGGCCAAATCTTTGTAAGGTGGCAAGAGAAAGGAGACTGAGGTCAGGATGACTAGGTGTTGTTACCAGTCACCTCCTCAGGTAAAGTTCTTCCCCCTCAGCCCCTACTGCCTTCCATGACCATAAATCTCCACTGGTACCCGGCCTCTATATGCCCTGAGCCTTGGGACCTCTTTGTGTCCCAATCTCCCTCAACCGCTTGTCCTAGCTGGTAGAAGTCCTGGCAGGCACCTCAGTGGTGACCTGGAAATCCACTGGTTGGTGCCCAGGCCTAGGGACACCTCGCCATGCTCTTCCTGAGTCACATGCCAGACCCCAATGTCTGTTCCAGTCCTGGAGTCTATGATTCCATTTTGTGGTCATGTGCCTCATTTCTAGCCTGAGACTGATCATCTGATTATCCTAGAAATCCCAGTCAAGGCCCAGGATGAGTATTTACCAAAGACAGGCATTTAATGTGGATCTCACTGAACTGCTGCTGGGCCATGGCAGTGCACAAAGACAGCTTTCCCCTCCTAGACTCTGAACACACACCCAAGATTCGAGACCTTTTTCATAACTTTGCTACTTGACACACAACATGAAAATCCCTAAGTGGGAGACAGGAGGAGGACCTCAAGGAAGCTCTCTGCCTCCCGGCTCTGGGGCGGGCCTTGGTCTGAGAGGGCCACAGACTCACCAGCACTGTTGGCCTCCGACTCCAGAAGGTGGATGTCGTTACAATCTGCCAAGGAGTGCTCCAGGCAAAGCTGCAGAAACCGGGCCTGGGTTCGGGTGACCCGCTTCAGCAGGGACAGCAAGGCCACCGTCTGCTCACACTCATTCCAGCCCTTGAACCAGCCGGCAAGGATGCCAACCTGGTCTCGGAACATCATGGTGCCGTGGCCAGGGCCTGGGCTTGGCACCGGCAGAGGCCGGGGGTGGGGGAATGGTGGGGCAGGGCAACGCTGTCACATGGTCTCGGCTCCAGAATCTTGTGGTCTCTCCCCAGGGGATCAGGGTGCTTAGAAAATCCCGGGAGGGGCAGCGGGGGCAGAGGCCTGCTCACATCAGGGAGGTCTCCATGGGCTCCTAGAAGACAGAAAAGAGGGTATCAGACCCAGTCCAAGGGCTTAGGAGGCCTCAGTGTCTCAGTGTGCAGAGCCAAGTCAGCAGTCGAGCTTCTGGGAAAAAAGAATGCAGGACGGATGAACCCTTAACTCTGTTCCCCAGTCCTCTAGGCCAGAAGAGTTGACTTAACGGGCTGCTCCCAGACGGCTACATGAGAATGCTGACCCACTCATTCACATTCTGAAGAACTGAGCTCAAAATGCAGTAAGACACACACGATCTGACTGACCCAAGAGCTTTCAGAAAGCCTCGGCTGTCCAGGAGGGCAGAAATGCCAGCGTGCTCCTCCAGGAAGCAGGCCACCCGAGTTCTGGCCCACAAGTGACTGATTTTGCAACCTTGGGTGTCACTTCCCTAACTGCCTGGATTTTAGCTGCCTCACACCTAACCTCCCTGAAGGAGACAATCTCTTTAGACCCCTTTTGGCTTAAATACTCTTTTCTCTCTAATCCCATGATTAAGAGCCTCTGAAAGGCCACCCAAAAGGGGTCCTGAATAACATGAGAGATTTATCTCAGGATGAGCTCCTGTCCCAAAGCAAGAGCACAAGCTGAATGATCTCTTCAGAGAGCTTTCACAAGAAGCAACTTATGCTTTTGTAAAATATTCTTTCTTTCTAGATAGACTCTGAGAGACTGCTGAGTAGAGAGACTTATAACTTATAACTCCAGGGGTGAGTCCACTTCCCTGACTCTCAGATTTTAGGCAGGGAAGGCAGAAAGGAAAAACCATTTATTAAGCACCTACTACGTGCCAGGCACTGTACCCAATGCTTTGCAAACATTATTTCATTTGTTTCTCACAAGAACCCTTCACTTCCCAGATTCATTTATTCATTTATTTAGGATTTTTTTTTTTTTGGGGGGGGGAACTATGTGAAAGAGCAGATTCTTTGTTGCAATTGCTATCTAGCTTTAATCACTGAATGGGTGCAGCCTCAGTCAAAGGCTGGTGACCTTGCACAGCCCTCCCTCACTTAAATCCAATTCACATGCAGGTCATGGCAGACCCTCCCTGATGTCATGGTCTTCTTGGAGAGGAAAGGAAGGACAAACAACAACCCTGCAAGGTAAATACTATTAGTTTAACCCTTTTACAGCTAAGGAAATAGGACAGAAAGCTTAAGGAAGTTGTCTAGGGTCTCAAATCTGGGAAGCATCTGAGGCTAGCTGTAAACTTAGAACTTAACTCCAGATTGGGCACCATGCTAACTAGTTACCTACAAATTCCTGGACTGTCACATATAGGCTCCTCTCCAGTAATAATATTCAGTGGCTACTTGTTCCAACTAGGAGCTGAAAAAAAGGTCCTATACAACATCCAAGAGGTCACCGAGCCCTCCCTTCTGAAGCACTGTCCACAGGAAAAGTTCCTGGCTCTGCCCTCTAGGGCCAAGCAGGACAAGGCCATATATAGCCTCTTCCAAACGGGAAGCCACCTGCAGGCAAATATTATGCCTTCTAAGTCTTCCCTACCCTAGAATTTTTTCAACTGACCACATGGCCTGAAATCAAGGTCTGGCACTCATCCCCACTTCCTTCTAGAATCTCTCTCATTTTTCAAGACTTGGCCCATATAGAAGATATATGAGATCTTTCCTCAACTCTGTCATACCTTCCCTTCCAAATTTATATTAATTTTGTGTTTGTTTTATGCCCTTCTGCTTCCCCTGACTGAATGTTAAATTTTTGGGGCAGAGACCAATCACTTCATTATTTGTTGCAGCTCAGCACCTAGTATAGTACCAGGCACACTTGATTGATTGGCAAAAGGCCAAAGGGGCCAGGGTCCTGGGTCCCCTGTTAATGACTGAAGACTGGAATCAGAAAAGCTAACACCAATCTCACTGAGTTTGACGTGTCTGGCCCTTGCTAGAAACCCAAAGTGGTCACAGCTTACTCAGCAAACTAATGCCTACAGGTGGGAAGGGGGAAATTACCTTGTAGCTCTTTTGCATGGAACAATGTGATCTAACTAGTAATATTCCTTGTATCCCTGAGGGGGTGGGGGCAGGTACAGTTCTTTGCTTATTTAATAGGATTTGGGAAATCAAGAGTTTTAAGTCGTAATGTTGGAAAGACCTGGGTTCAAATTCCCATGCTTACTGTGTGTGATACCATTATCTATAAAACAAGGACAATAATATCTACTTCATAGCATTGTTATAAGGCTCAGATAAGATGAATGCAAAACACTCTGCAAATAAAGCAACATACAGATATCAATGGGCATGACGTAAATGTCCACAGAAAGGAAAAGTGAATCTAGAAACTTTGAGACACAGTTGAGAAAACTGAAGGTAGAAAAATGGAGAAAGTTCTTAAATAGGGGGAGGAAGATGACCCAACCTGACAGATTTTCACAAACAAGAAACAAATTTGTTTCTTTGTCTCCATTAACAGAAAACCCAATGAACAAAAGGGACAGGCTTCATGCAGGAATGGAAAAAGGGAAAAGCCTCTCTTCCCAGATCTCTGTTATAAATATCTATGACCACATAGGCAAAATCTGTTCCTCCCCCTAAGCCTTAGTTTCCCCATCTATAAAATGAGGGGACTGGACAAGATGATTTTTAGGGGTTATGCTGCCATCAAATCTGTGGTGTGGCTAGGCCAAGTCCAGCTCTCTTTGCTATCCCCAACAAGGCCAAAAAAAATCTCTCCAACAATAATGGAAAACAAGAGAAATGGAGGAAGGATTGGCTGAGAAAAGTCTAGAATCCGGCAAGAGGGCATGACCCTCATCTGCAAACAGACTTTGGGGGAAAAAGTAGTTTTAACATCAGCAGTATTAAAATTTCATCTAAAGAGGAAATCTGCAGCTCCTTTCAGGAATTGAGGGCTATCCAGTTGTTTGGAACACAACTGAATGATGAGATCCCTCATCATGAGGGGCTTAGGATGGGGGATTCATTCCCTGCTACACCCTAATGCTCGCTCAGTCCTAGCTACTCTGCGGCCACTGGGAAGGACAGCCTGCTTGACGTGGGGACAAAAGCTGCCTTAGCTTCAAACATGGCCAGAAAAGAATCCCTGGATGTCACAAATGAACAGGCATCACAGGGAATCCTTAAGGTAAAAAGTCCTCTCAAGAGAGTTCATCAAGCTCCCCGCCAATATCTGTGTGTAAACAAGGAGCTTGACACTGAGGAAGTACTTGCTAATCCCAAAAGTGAAGGTCAGAGGGATCATCCAGGAAATCACCTAGTCAGACCAACAGGTGATCCTGAGATGTTTTTTTCTTCATAACTCCTACAGAGCAGACAAGAGGGCCCTGTTCCAAAAGAAGAGGCCAAAGAGGATCCGGAGTGCTGCTCATTTTCCTGGCTTCTACTGGCAGTCTCCACGGACGCCAACACCACCTGAACAAACAAGGTGGCACGGATGCCTCCCCTCACCCTTACTGCCTCTTACACAGAAGAGGTATTAACAGTTCAGTAACTGAAGGCAGGTGCCTATTCTAACAGGAGAAAGCAATCATCAAGTGAAGAGCAAAGCCAAGGAAACTACTCCAGGTCCTGAGCAGAACTGAAATGTGATTTTTTGTGAGGCATTCCTAAAGGGCACAGACTTGCCATGAGAAAAGGGAAGATCTTGCTTCTGGGATGGAAATTATCATAAGGGTAAGAAACAAGAGAGGAGCAGAGCTTTCTGGGAAATGACCAGAGCACAGGAATTCCTTGGAAATCCTTGAAGCAGAGAGCAAATAGCGCTGGTTCTTTTTGGGTCCTACCTGCCATGAGCAAATGGCTCCTAAAGCTCTGTGCTGCATAGTCAGCTCTTCTCTATCACACACTTGCTCTCTTGGGAAGCTCATTCCTTCTCATGGGGCAGATACCTCCTCTATGCAGATGTGCCCCCAGACTCTCCAACCCTTGTTTTTAATTCCAGATGCCTGCCAGTGGAACATATCACCTGTACTTCAATCTTAACATGTCAGGCAACAAACATTTAGTAGTTATGTCTAACAATATTCTCCTCGTCTTATCCTCAAACTGGCTTCTCTACCTGACATCTCTATTTCTGTCTCAGTGGGATCCCCATTCTCCCAGCACCCAGACTTGGAATTTCCAATTCATGTTCAGGCGTATCATACAGGTCCTCACTGACCTGCTAAGTCTCTTCCTGTTTCATCCCAACCGTCAGAGGTATCCTAAAATACAAGTCTGACCATGGCCACCCCTCACCTCACACACCCCAATCTTTCAAGAACTTCCAGTTAGATCCCCATTATTTTCAGGATCAAATACAAAATCCTCTGCTTGGCGTTCAAAACTCTTCATAATCTTGTCCTCCCCTCCTACTCTTCTAGACCTCTTCCAGGGTGCTCCCTTGCCCATACACTTCAATCCAGTGAACTTGGTATCTTGGCTATTCTGTGGACAAGACTCTTCATCTCCTCACTGTGATTTTCACTGACCTGGCAATTCTCTCCTTCCTCACCATTGCCTCTTAGCTTTCTTTGAATCGATGCTAAAATCCTCCCTTGTTCAAGAAGTCTTTCCCGACCCCCTTGATGTCAGTGCCTTCTGAAAACATTGCCATTTTAGCCTGCAAAAGTCTCATTTGTACGTGTCTGTCTGCATGCTGTCCAGGAATTTGCTAGAGCCAGCTTGACCATGAAAGCCATTTTCAGTGTGAGCATTTACACAATGGAAATCAAGAAACACCGAAAATCAAGGCTTGTTTGTTTTTCTGATAGTCTAGATTTAAGAAAGAGATAGAGAAAATGTTAATAATACAGTTTAAATTTGAAGTTGTGTACTACCCATATCTCCCTCTTCCTCACCAGTTGTCCCATTAGACTGAAAGCTCCTTGAAGAGCAAGGACTGTTTTTTGCCTTTCTTTATAAACCCAGTCCTAGCAGTGTTAGGTACCTATCAATGCTTGTTGACGTAAACAGTTCTGTTGTATTCTGCTCTGATTAGAATACATTTGGAATACAGATAGTTCTCAGTTCTCTTCTTACACAAATTTGACTTTAAGTAAAGAATTTTGAAAGAAATCTGCATTCCAAAAAACCTTAACTTTGCTGTACAGTACTGTGCCCGGGCCCCCAAGCTCGCTCTCTCCCTTCCTACTCCTGCCCCTTGGCTCAGCACTCCTAGGCCTCCCCCCCAAAACAATCCCCTTCAAGTAAAAGTAGAAAAGACCACCACCGTCACTGTTGCCATAGTGGATCACAGACTTGGCCTGAGAGAAAAGACCCCTTTGCCCTGCTCTGCCTACTATCAGCGTGTCTGTTTTCTGTCTGTCAGTCCTCAGGTACCCAGTGTCTTCTCCTGTCTGTGTCCATGTCTGGGCCCTGCTTCTTGTTCTTCCAGCTCTCTCTTCTCCGTCCCTAGTCCCCAAGTATCCTTGAACAGTCCCCTTCCTTCATGGGTGCACTGTCCCCTTTTTGCCTCCCTCCCTCCCTTCCCCATGTCTACAAGTAAATTCACATTACACAAAAACTGCTTTATATTTACATGAAGTGAGAACCATTTGTTGTTCTGTGTTTAGTTTGGTCACTTTTAAGAAGGAAACTGACAAACTGGAGCATGTGAAGAGAACATAAAACCATGACATACAAAGATGAACTAAAGGACTTGGGATTTTTAGCTACAGAAAAGAGGACTGAGAAAGGAAAAGCTAGCTCTCTTCAAACTGGAAGCACCTTTTGTATCTTGGTCACTGTCCTGAATTAAGAGCAATGAGTCAAGTTGCAAAGAAAGAGAGGTTACTATATAGAAAAAAAAAACCTGATGATTAAAGCTGTCCAGAAATGGAAGGGGCTTCCTCCATAAATAGCAAACTCCCCATCTTAGGAAGCTGAATGCTGGCTCATCAAGTATGTCGCAGAGGGGATTTTTGTTAAATACAGATTGGATCGGAGGAACTCTGGGGTTCCATTCATTCCTGATATGACTTCTCTCTCCCTGGAACCCTTCCCCCCATATCCACTCAACATAACAACTCTTCCTTCCTCACAGCCCCAAGACCACATTCTCACCACTTCACACCAAGCCTATTCAGCTGGTCTAAACAGTCCCATTTTCTCTCTCCTTGAAACCACAGTACACTTGGCTGCTGGAGTCATTTTTCTAAAACACCATTTTCATTATGTGACTCCCCTGTCCCAAATACAAAAATGGCTTCATACTGCCCGAAAGAGAAATTCTTAATTGCTCTCCTAACCCAACCCACCTTATCTCCATTGCTCCAGCCAAACTGATGCCCTAACACCCTCACACAGACAGCACCTCACAAACTGCCAGCTCTGCCCTTTGCTCACAGCAGGCTCCTGCCCAGCTGAAATCCCCTTTCCTTTTAGTTTATCTGAATCATGCTCATTTTAACTCCACTTCTTCCATAAAACCTTCTGTGGTCACAACAATCTCATTTTCCTCTGAATGGCTATAGCATACATATGTTCTGTACCACTCATCTCTCCTTCCATAATAAGTTAGCATATACTGTTATTTTTTTCTGGCCACGTGTTAACTTACCATGTAATTCAAGTCCCCTGAAGACAGGCACTAAACCATACTTGTCGTCCTAGCTCACACCCATGCCTAAGAGGAATAGCAGTGGTGAAGGAAAGTCCTCTGTCTCAAGGATCCTCTCCAAATGCCATTTCCACTGTTCACCACTCCCATTCCTGCAATGCTTCCTTGTAAAATGACATCAACACATGTTTCTTCTGAGCTCAGAATCTGTCCAGTGGCTAGGGTACTCTCGATTCAACTTTTTTATCTTCTGCTCAATGATGTCAAACTCAAAGAGAAATAAAAGGCTGCTCAGAAAATTACAAATTCACATTCTCTATGTTGCACTGTATTCTTATTTACTTTCATACATGTGTCCCAATAACATGTCAGTCTGGTTTATCTACAATTTTCCTGGCATTCCTGACCTCTTGTAGTCCCCACCATAAGCTTCTCTGCTCAATAACTGTTTTGTATATTACTCAACCTTTGCAAGAGTCCACTGCACAGAAACCTGACAGTTAAAAAAAAAAAATCAACACTTCATTCCACCTACAGAGATCTTCCTCTAGTCCTTCCAATACTCTGAACCTAAGTGATTATACTCAATGTCAGAGAAATCACTGAGGCCAACTTAAGAGTGAAGAGAGAATGGCTGGGCACCAGGAATGATGGCTATGGATGCTGCTCCCACCAGAATGGACTCTTCATTCAGCTCTTCTTTAAGCCTGGAGAAAAGGCCATGATGGTTCAATCAGTCAAGTTAGCCAACACAGCTAGCAATTACATCATCCCCTCTGATCTCACAGCAGATTTGTGTTGTGGGTCCTACAGATACTGTTTCCCCAAATCAAGAGCAAAGGAAGCTAGATCGAACAGGTTAAATTGGGAGGCAGGATGCCATAGTGAAAGAGAGGCCTGCATTTCATCCAAAGACCTGCTCTGCTCCTATTACCTGTATCACTCTGGGCAAGTCATTCCACCTCCTGGCTCTCCTCACCTGAATAAGGTGCCCTCTGTAGACCTTTCTGGTCCTACTTCTATGCTCCCAAAATGCAAAGTACAACCTCTTTCTTCTAACCAAGCACTAAGAGTTGGTGTGGCTTTTCAACAGCAAGTATTCTAGGAAGCCCTTTTGCTCACTGAAACTCAAAGTAGTCGGAAGAAGAGTTCAGAAAAGCAAATGAAGTAGAACTATATACTGAACAGCTCCAGATTCCCACCTCTATTTAATTCAACCAACAAATTGAGACCAATGGACAGTGATGAAGGTCTTGGCCAAGACAGGATCTTCAGCAAAACTAAATGATACAATGACTACTAAGGATAGCCTTTCTCCTATTCATTCCTCTTTCTTGTTTAAAATAATTTGTGTTGGCTATCAAGGATTCATGGAAAGACTTCTCATCTATGGGCAAGAGAGCTCAAAACACCATACCTTTTATTCCCTCTCATGCTTCACTATTCAACAGAAATGTTCAGAAAGGATTCTTTCAGAGTGAGGAAAAGAAAATGAGGCACAGAAAGGGTAAAGGGGTAATCTGGAGCATACAAAGAATCTAAAGAAATTAGGTACCTCTGCCCATTGTGGGTCCTGATTAGGAATCACTGGTTGGAAGGTCATCTACTCCAATTCCTCTGGAATGAGAAATGAACTAAAGACGCTAGTGTTTAAAAAGAGAACTGACAGGATGAGGAAGAAACACTCCAGATGTTGGGCAGTGAGGAGGGGAAAGGACAGGGGAAGTTAGAAATGAAAAAGACCCTCTTTCCTCCTTCCTACTAGGGTGGGAAAGATTATAATTCTGGAGAAGTTTAAGATGTCAAGGGAAGTAACCCAGGTTAAAGTGTAGGGAGATTCTGGGGTTTGTTTCTGGAGAGCACATTTTTAAAAAGATACTATCAAACTGGAGAACTAGCCAGGGTGGAGCTAGGGTTTAGAAATCATCTCAGAGGAGGAATGGCTGAAGGAATGAGAGGTGTTTAGGCCCAGGGAGAGAAGATTTAGGGGATATCCTCATTGATCCTAGAATCCCTGAACACCTGTCACATAGAAATGGGAGCCAACTCTCGCTTGCTTCTACAGGGCAGTTACGAGCCCAGTGACTGGAGACCAAAAGGAAGCAGGCTTTTGCTCAACTAAAGTAATCATGAGACATCTCATCAGACTAAGGGCTCCTCATTCTGTGCTATATTCAAGCAGGGGTGCTCCCTCTCAAACACGTGGAAGAGGAGATCCTTACACTGAGAAGAATGGACTAGGTGATCTCTCAAATCCCTTTCCAATATTAAGGTCCCACAAGACAATTTTTCTCTTCTTGGAGGCCCAGGGGTCTGCCTGACCTGGCCTAGTCTGGCCCAACCCTCAGAGAGGAGACAGAGCTGGAGGGACAGAAAGGATGTCCAAGGGCAGGGAGCTCCTGGCTTCCATGGGCAGAATGGTGCAGCACAAAGGAAAAAAAACAAACAAGTATTGATAAGACCATGGAAGAGGATAAGTTCTCTTAAAGTGTTGGAGAAGGCCTGTTGGAGGTAAGGAGAAATATGAGAGAAAAGATTTAAAGGAAGAAGAGGACATATACCGAAAGGAGAACAGAGCTGCGCCAATGAAAAGGGACTTTAGAAAAAGTTGTGAGAGTTCAAAGGGGTACAGCTTAAGAGTAGAATTCAATAGATTAAGAAACCAAGGTGATGAGGGGAGGCAAAAGTATGGAAGTTGTGAATAATTTTAAGGGAAGAGTGAAAACTGAAAAGAAAATTAACTTGAGAAATGGTCAGAGGGTAGAAGTGGGGGAAGAAGTCCTGGCAGAGAACTGAGAATTAATAAGACTAAATTAGAAAGTTCTTAAATCTTTTCTGTCTCATGTCTGGTAAAGTCTGTAGATTGCTTCAGCATGTTTTCAAATGGATAAAACAAAATACATAGGATTCTAAAGGAAATCAATTATGTGGAACTATAGTTACCAAAGAGTAGAGGGAAAAAAGTTCACAAACCTTAATTTGAGAATCCCTGGTCTAGAAGAGAGGTCTCTCTAGGGGACCCAATAAAGGCTGATGAGGTGGGAAAAAGAAATGGCTAGTAGTGTCTGCTGGAGGGTGGAGGATGATAAGGAAATGAGGAAAAAACTTTTGCCTTCCCACATCCCTCAATTCTTTTCCTTTCTATCCCTCCTAAATTAGGTTTTCAGAAAGTCCTGCCTAGACTATTTTAATCTTCATTAACCTCCTTGTTTCTTTTCTCTTCTTTCTCCAAACCATCTTTCACTTGGCTGCCAAAATAATCTTAAAACCTAGTTCTGCCGCTTTCCTGATCAAAAATGCTCCCAGAGGTCCCATATATACACAGGATCAAGAAGACTCCTTAGATTGGCAATGAAATCCCTCCATAATCTGACCCCCACCTAACTTTCCAGCATTACTTTCTAATACTCTGATCCATTCATTCTATTCTCCAGTCAAATTGGACTATGAGCATACCCCAAATTCTAGAATCTGCCCTCTCTCAGCTCCTGCATCAACCATTCCTCATGCCTAGAATGTCATCCTTCCTCACATCCATTTGTCTGAAGCTCAGTCTTCCATTGACCCTCAGCTCCTCTCTTCTGGAAAGCCTTCTTTGATTTCACC
Source organism: Antechinus flavipes (assembly GCF_016432865.1). Taxonomy (NCBI): domain Eukaryota; kingdom Metazoa; phylum Chordata; class Mammalia; order Dasyuromorphia; family Dasyuridae; genus Antechinus; species Antechinus flavipes. The sequence continues at coordinate 612,871,013 of NC_067400.1, forward strand.
TTCTTGTAAGCATGTACTCCTACCCTCCATTTTCCTTGGACCGTGCCAATTTGGGCACCTGTTTTATCACTCCATTAGAACAAAAGCTCCTTGAGGCTAAAAGCTCGTTTTCCCTCTCTTTCTTCAAGGAATGTCCAAGTACTCTGTCCATCATCAGTGTCTAATAAATGTTTGCTGAGTTGAAGAAAGGACAGGGAGCAAGACCAGGAAAGGAATCCCGACCTTGAGAAGATGGATAGGAGCAGGAAGAAAGGAGGTCAAAAGCTCTGAGGCAGAGAGGTAGTTAAAGGCTTTGGGAGGGAGAGATGGAAGGCTGTTCTGGATCAAAAGGACCTAAGTAAAGATACAACCTGAGTCTCTTTAGGAAAGAAGGTCTGGGGGCAATGGTCTCTCAAAGGTTTCAGGGGTGAGGACGCCAAGGGTGAGCTCATTTTTTGGAAGGAGTTTGTCAGGGATGGAGACTTGGGAACTGATGATGGGGCCTGATAGAGAGCTGGGAAGGGCCCACATAAGGAGGATGGGAAACAGGTATCTGCACTGCTGGGGTGGGAAGGTGGAGGACAAGCACACTGACATCAAGGACTCTAGGGAGCTCTCTGGAAAGATTGTCAAAAGGGACACACTCGCCCCCAAGGGGCTGTAAAAGGTCCATGGACAATTGGATAGATTCTCTAACCAAGGAAACTAACTGGAGAATAGGGAATGGGGGGTCTGCAGAACTCTGTGAAGGGGAAAGAGACAGGCTGAAGGGCATTACTAAAAGGGGCTGAGGGGAATCACTAAGGGGAGTAGGGGACCTGTAAGACCTTCTGAAAGGGGAATGGGGACAGGCTGGGGGGTCACTAAGGGAAGTGAGAGATCTGTAGGACCCTCTGAAGGGGAATGAAGACAGGCTGGGGAAGTCACTAAAGGGGAGGGAGGGTCTGTAGGACCTTCTTTAAGGGAAAGAGACAGCCTGAGGGCCATTACTTAGGGGAGTGGGGGTTGTGTAGGACCCTCTTAAGGGAGAATGAGAATAGGATGATGGTTGTCACCAATGGAAGTGGGGGGTCTATGGGACCCTCTGAAGGGGATTGGGGGCTGGCTGGGAGGGATCACAAAAGGGAGAGGGCCTAAAAGATCCTCTTTAGGAGGAAGAAACAACCTGAGGGACATTACTAAGGGGAATAGGATCGGGTAGGATTCTCTGAAAGGGGAAAAACAACAGGCTAATGGAGGTCACCAACGGAATTGGGTTTGTAGGACCCTCTGAAGAGGAATGGGGACAGGCTGATGGGGGTTACCAACGGAAGAGGGGGGCTTGTGGGACCCTCTGACGGGGATTGGGAACAGGCTGGGGGGGTTACTAAAGGGAGAGGAGGGGACAGGACCCTCTTTAGGGGGAAGAAACAACCTGAGGGGCATTACTAAGGGGAGCGGGAGTAGTGTAGTACCCTCTGAAGGGGAATAAGAACAGGCTGATGGGGGACACCAAGGGAAGTGGGGGGGGGGCTTGTAGGACCTTCGGAAGGGGATTGGGGACAGGCTGGGGGAACTTCTAGGGAGGTGGGGCCTCTTGCGGGAGAGCCAAGGGGGTCCTCTTGGGGGCGGAGTATGGGCCGCGGCCCGGCGGCCGGGGGTCCCCGAGGGGCGGGGCCGCGCGGCTGGGGGGGTCGGGCTCGCGCCGCGCACGCGCGCGGGGGGGCGGGGCCGGGCGGCCTCGCGCCTCTCCCTCCCTCCTCCCCGGAGCTGCGCCGCGGTGAGGAGAGGGTGGGTAGCTGCCCGTCTGTCCCTCCCTTCCTCCCGCCCGCCCGCTCCCCGAAGTGGGGAGGCCTCTTCAGGTCACTCGGGACTCACCGCCTCGGGCCCGCGCCACCGCCGCCCTCACTCGCCTCGCTCTCTCCGCCTTCCCTCCCTCTCTCCTCACACCGACCGACGCCGTCGCCGCCGCCGCCGCCGCTGCCGCCGCCGTCGCCGCCGCCACGCTGCGTCACCGCGCCGCTGCGTCACCCCTCCTCCCTCTCCGCCCTGCTCGCGCCGTCGTTCCGCCCTCACCACCGCCTCCTACTTGGCGCGCCTTTTCATTGGGTGGTCTTTTGCAGATGGACGGCCCGTCAACCAATGGGTACTGCAGAGGTCGGAAACCGAGAAAGGGTGAGGAGAAGAACGCCACGGGGTTAGCTGAAGCGCCGCCGGGGAAGGGCCCGCCCCCAGATCCGGGCGAGGATAGGCTGGACGTCGCATGATTGGCAGATGAGAGGGAAAGGCGGAGGACTGGGGAAAAGAAGGGAGGGAGGCAGGACCGCGCTGTCTGGAGCGTTGCCATGCCAACGGGTCGGGCTGTACTGGGCTTCGGGCCTCCGCCCTGCAGGAGGCGGGTTCAGATCGACGCTTCACCCGCCGGCTCTGCACTCCACACCCCATCTCCTGGACTCCCCTAGCCTCAATATCTCCTCCTTTATTAAATCCCTCTACTCTCACGTTCCCTCCTCCTTCGACAAATCCCTTTCTCCCACACGGACCCTCCCTTTTCAGCAGGTCCCCTCCCTCTGCACAGACCTCTCCGCCTTCAGTCGGGCCCCCTTTAGCAAGTCTCTCTCCCCCTTCAGCCGGCCCCTTTCCCCTAACAGACCCTCCCCCTTCGGTAGGCCCCGCCCCTCTTTTAGCCGGGCCCCCTCCCCCTTCTTCTGGGCCTCCTCCTCCCACAGCCCCTTCCTTTTTAGCCTGGGGCTCCCCTCACTCCCACACCTCTTCCCATTTCTGTCACTTTCACAAACATTTCACTCCTTTGAGGTCTCAGTTTCTTCGTCAGTAAAATGAAACCTTTGGACCTGTGAAGTCACTCTTAGGAACAAATCTATGATTTTATAATCCCTTCCATGAGTCTTTAACCCCTTTACCCAAGTCCCTGTACGCCTCTCCCAGTCATCAGTCCCATACCCCTCCTCACATTTCTACCTCTGTCTTCCCATTCCTTCTCTTCTCAGATGTTCCTCTACTCTTCCCTTATCACCTCCTGTCAACCCTTCAGCCTCATAACACTCATATATCCTTCCTCTTCCCCTTCTAAATCCTCCAATCTCCCCTACATCTCTCTCCTCTAAAATGCTTGCCCCTCATCTGTTCCCCTTCCCTCTCTAATTCCCTTCTATGTCTTCTCCAAATCCCTTTCCCCTAAATCTCCTCCCCCCAGATCCCAGCCTACAATTCTCTCCCTCTAAACCTCCCCTCAAATCTCCCCAAGCCCTCCTCTCCTCAAATGCCTTCCTTCCAAATCCTCATGCCCTCCATCCACCTCTCAGCAATTCCCTCCTCATACATCTCCTCCAAACTCCATCCTCAAATCCTCTAGCCACACACTCGTCTCCTTTATCACACATTTACTCAAATCTCTCCCCAGATCTCCTCCCCTCCGTAACTCTTCTTCCTCATAGCCCCGCTTCCAAAAGTCTCAGTACCCTCTCCCTCTATCTCTGACCACATTTCTGTCCAGTACATCTGAACCACAGATCTCTTGAGAATCACCTCGAATTCTTGTCCATCCCAAATCCCCATGCTTTATCCCATGTTTTCTCCTCCCTTTTCTCTTCATACTATCCTGTCTCGGAGTCTTCTTTTAAATACATTTTAAATACATTTCCCTCAAATCGCTGCCTCATTGTCTGTCTTTCCATGTTACCTTTAAACTAGTTCTAGGCCTGCACCTTATATCCTTTTCCCCTAGACCCCTTCTCTCTCCCATACCCATAAAACCCTTTGCAGCTCTTCCAGTGCCTCTTGTTCTGTATTCATGCCTTCTTCCATCAAACTGCCCCCTTCCCAGCCTTCTCTCTCAGCCTAATTTACCAGCAACCCTTAATTTAAGGATGTGGAGATATTGGAGGAAAGGAAGCAGAACTCAGGTGTGTGTTATGAGAACTAGGAGACAGGCTAAAGAAAGTGGGGAGGGTGTGGACAACAGGTGTTACAATGTACTTGTACAGAGAAATGGGGGTGCTCTGACTTACTGTAGGATCCTGCCTAAATTTCTCAAACCCTTAGTTTCCCTTTAGGTAGACTGAGAAGTTAAGTCCAAGATCTCTTATTAACCTTAGAATTATATTCCTGGAGAGAATCTGGAGCAGGGCTTCATAGTTTTGTATGTCCTGGACTCCTCGGAATCCTGTTTTAAAATTATAAAATGAAATTGGATTAAAAAGGAAAAGCAATTAGATTGAACTAAAGAAGTTTTTTCCATCCAAGTTCCCAGATCCCTTCATCATGAATCCCAAGTTAAGACTCCTTTGATTTAGAGGCTGGAAGAGTCAGTGGATCTGGGAGGACTTCCTGGAAGAAGTCAGAACAGAATGGACATTGGAGGCCTGAAGATAAGGCCTGGAGTGCAGAAGTTGGGGATGGGAAGGAAGTAGGGGAAGAGGAAGTATGACAGGGCTTAAGGGAAGAGGAGGGGCTCGGGCAACAGTTACCCCAGGACAGATATAAACAGGATGTGGTATCGGAGCAGACCTTCCCTTCTCCTCAGAAGGCAGGAATCAACCCAAGGGAGACATCCTTGGGACCATGGTTAGAGTATTTGGGGATGGGAGGGAGGAAATGGGGGAGAAGGTCTGAGGAGGCCTGGGAACAGGCGTGAGGGAAGGACAAGACTGGGGGACGAGAGAGACAGATACTGGGACAGAGCTGTGGGGTCGGGGAGAAGTAGAAGAGGTCAAAAAATGAAAGGGTAAGTGCAGGGGGGAGGAGAGAGAGAAAGAGATGGAGGGGGGGAGAAAGATGGAAGGGGAGGGGGGAGAGATGGAAGCAGGGAGGACAGGACAGGGCAGGACTGGAGAAACCGAAGGAGAAGCTAAGAGATGGGAGACAGCCATGGAGGAAAGGAAGGTCATCGTACATTTATGGAGTGGGGCTACAGAACACACTGCAGTGAGACTGGGAGCAATATGAGGAGAAGGGGCCAAGCTTCCCTGAGCCCTAACTGGCCCTCTTCCCACCCCTGGGGTGCATGGGCAGGAAGGACTCCTGAAGGTTTGAGGTTCAGTGTTGTCCCCCTGCCCTTCTGGATTGCTGACTTCCATTTGGAACCCTCTAAAATCTCCATTTTGGAGAATCCAATTCTTCCCCAGGGTTGCCACATTCTCCTTAATAAGTAGAGGGAGCCAGCAGCCCCCTGCTAAAAGCCCACAGGGTTCCCTCTAGGCCCTGGGGTGGCAAGAGGGGCCCGGTCACCAGCTGCCTCCCTGGCTCCCCAGCTCTCTCCACTGTCGCTCTTTCTGGATGCAGGCAGACTCCTTGGTGGTGTGTGAGGTAGACCCAGAGCTGAAGGAGAAACTCCGAAGGTTCCGCTTCCGGAAAGAGACGACCAACGCGGCCATCATCAGTGAGTGGTCCCCGTCCCCTGGGGGATTGTGATTGCAGGTCTTCCAGCTTCCCTATGGAGAAGGAGAAATTCAAGGGTAGCCTGAGCCCCCAGGATTGGAGACGGAAACCTCTAAGAAATTTAGAGGTCCTGGGTAGGTGGGGAGTCTAATAGTTTCTCTGTCCTTCCCCCTGGGATTCCTCCAGTGAAGGTGGACAAAGACCGGCAACTGGTGGTGATGGAGGAAGAATTTCAGGTGACAAGATGGAGGGGGGGCGGGAAGGCCTGGGCTGGGGCCAGCCAGGGAGGGGGCCCCCAATTCACTGCTGTTTTCCTTGCTATCCATAGAATATTTCTCCTGAGGAACTGAGGGATGAGCTGCCTGAGAGACAGCCCAGGTACTATCCCCCTCCTCCCCGATCCCCTAGAAGAAACCAGTCTTGAAGGGAGGGTCGGGCCTGGGGAAAGAACAAGAGGGAGGTGCTGAGGGCTTCCATCTTTCCCCTCGGAGCTCTGTCCCAAGCTTTTATTTTCCCTACGCCAGGTTCATAGTTTACAGCTACAAATGGCTCCACGAAGATGGACGCGTGTCCTATCCACTCTGCTTCATCTTCTCGAGCCCCGTAGGTAAAGCCTCCTCACTTGACACCCACTTCCATCTGGGGGGCGCAGAACCCCTACACGGACTCTGCTGATCCACCCGTCCCTCCTAATTCCTGACCAGCTCAGGTCCTGAGTCTAACAGTCCTGCTCCCAGTAATACCTTCCCACCTAATCTTTCTCCCCATTAACCAGGCTGCAAGCCCGAACAGCAGATGATGTACGCAGGAAGCAAAAACCGACTGGTACAGACTGCTGAGCTTACCAAGGTCAGGAGCCTTGGGTTCAGAAAGGGGACTGGGTGTGTGTGGGGGGATCCGTGGGGTTTGGGGGCCGGACCCTCAGAGGCCTCTCTGGCCCAGCCAAATGTCCTCCAGAGCCCTAAGCAGGCAGCTCACTACTGCTCTCGGGGCAGTTTGGGGGGTCGGGAGGTTTCCCTTCGGCCTCTTTGTAACCTCCCCCTCTTCCTGCTCTGGGGGCACAAGGAGTAATTTTCCTTCCAAGTGAGGGCACTGAGAGCCATGAGGACCGATGGCCGGCTCCCCTCTGGCCGCCCTCGATCCCCGGGTCGTTTTCTCCGTCTCTCATTAGGTGTTTGAGATCCGCACCACGGACGACCTGACAGAGACTTGGCTTCAGGAGAAACTGGCCTTCTTCCGTTAGCTGGGGGTGTCTGGAGCTGGGGGGATTCAGCTGTCCAAGGATCCAGAGGCGGGACACGGGGGGCCCTGGGAAATTCGATACCCTGAGACAAAATAAACCAGGGAAATCTGGCCTGGTCCCCTTGGTTAGCACGACTCCACCCACGCAGGCTCTGCAGGGCTCCGGGTGGCCAGCAGAGGTCAGTCAGCGATCGCAGAAGGGGAGGCGGAGCGCGGGGCATCCGGGTCCCACTCCCAGAGGCTTGGGGAAAGGACACCAGGTTCCCGAAAAGGGGAGAGCGCCAAAGGACGGGCCACTTGGGTGTTGAAAGGGCAGAGGCCCGTCGATCCAGGAGAGCTGGGAGGCAGAACCCCTGGGTTCCCTAGAGAAGAAAGCTGGGGGGGAGGGGGAAAGGGGGGAGGAGTAATTCTTGGAAGAGCCTGCCAGTCCTTTTAAACTTTTCCTCTTCCTTCAAGGAAGGACTCAGTTTGGGAACTGACGCTCAGGGAAAGATCTTGGGGAGATATGGAAGGAGACTCAAAACCGGCTGTCTGAGAGAGGGAATAGTGCTACATGGAAGTGCTTCCTGCCCTCCAGCCGCGGCCTTTGGGGTCGGGTCTGTGTTCTGCTCCCTCCTTTCACGAGTCCACTTTATTGTGTGTGGGGGGAAGGGGGAATGGGGGGGAGGGGCGAGAGGGGAGGCAGGAAGGGAAGAACCCAGAGGCCAGAGTGCACGGGCCAGGCCTGTGCCCCACCCCCCTCGGAGAGCAAGGTACACCCTGGTCCAGAACATGCTGCTGCTGCTGAAGCTGAGGCCATGTTGCCATGGCAACCAGCTACCATCCCCAGGTCTCCAGGCCAGAGCACTGTGTCTCCAAGCTCCAGATGAGGGGCCTGCACCCCAGGACTCAGGGGGCAAGAAAGGAACTCAACAAGTTCTCTCTGTGTTAGAGTATTAACCTACCTGTCCCCATTCACAGAAGCAATCCCTAAATCTTGATGGGGGAAGAAAAGAGGGGGGACTGAAACAGAGCTCTCCCCATTTTCCTCCAAAGGTGACCTCCCTCCCTACCTCACATCCTTCCTTTCCTTGGTATAGAGGGTTCCTGTGACCTCTATTATGCCCCAAATTTGGGGGGGGGAGGCGGCAGAAGGAAGCACTCGCCTACTAGACAGCAGGGCTTGTCAATCTGGGAATTAGCATGCAAAGGAGGAGGTGGCAGCAGGAGGAGATTAAAGCAGTAAAGTCACCAAACAATTTAATTGCTTCAGGGAATGGAGAATTAGAGGGAGGGGAAGGACTGATCTTCCAAGATTACTCACCTTGCCTGAAAGGAGGATGGGGTCCAAGTGGACCCCATGATAAAGGGGCCCGGAAAGCCACGGTTGGGGAAAGAGAACCAAAGGATCCCAGTGTTAACCTTCTCTGAGTCTTAGTCTCTAGGGCCAAGAAAGCCCCTTCATTCCCAGGTTACTGGAAGGGACCTGGTGGCCTTTGCCATGGAAACAATGACAATGACCTTGGGCCCCCAGCCACCCTTTCACCATTGATTGAGATTTCACAGTGGAGGGGCAAGAGTTTCCAACCCAGTCCTTCCCTCCTCCCCCTTCCCTTTCCTTCCCTTCCTTCCCTTCTCCTTTCCTCTACCATCTCATCCTCACAAAGTAAGGAGAGAGAAAGCCAGGATGGAGATGTTAGTACTGGGGCTCTCCACAGTATAGAAGTCTTGTGATCAAGGAGCACAGAGGCAGACTCAGTCCTCTTCCCCTCCAGTTCAGATGAAACCACTTCCCTGATCACTGGATGGACTGTCCACCCTCATTGGGTCTCAGCTTCCTGAACCTAAAAATGGGCAGGTTTTAACATTGTGATCCCCTCCATTTTTTTCTCTGATCTGTTGCTGGGGGAAGATGTCAGGGTGTCGGATTGAGAGACTCTGAAGGCCAGAGATGGAAGGGGTAGGGCCTTCCAGAGAAAAAGAGTTTTCTATGAGTTAGTAAAAAACTACCACCTTATAATTAGAAAGAGAAATCTGATTTAGTGGATTTTAGGAGGGAAAAGGAGGGCTCATGGAGTACCTTTTGATTTCTCTGTCCCAGGAAGTTTAGAGTAATTTGTCCCTTCCAATGCACTTGGAGTCATTTAGACAAGGGTGGGACAAGGCGGGGCCATCTGGATGGTAGAATAATCAGAATAGAAATTTCAGAGGCTTTTGTCCAATCCAGGTTGAGAAGAGCAGGGTGTGATCTGAGGAATTCTGGAAGATCCAGGTGGAGAAGATACCCAGTAGGCTTCTGTTCAGGAATGGCCAGTACAGGGCAAAAGTACAGGACTCCTCTCCTGATGGCTCCCTCAAGGCCACTTGAAGGGTTCTGGCCAATCACTTTGTCCCTTAGCTCCCAACTCAGTTGAATGGGAAGGCTTGGCCCAGGTGACCTAGCCCCTTTCGACTCAGAGGTATGTTCTTATCATCCTCAAGGTCCCTCCCAGCTCCCAGTCCTGCGATTCTCTCAAGACCGGAGGGTGTCTTGGAGCAATGGACTTGAGCAGCCACCAGATGAAGCAGGAGATGGAGAGGATGTTGTGAAAGGCTTTTGGGGGACCAGGGATGCTGAGCAGCAGGATTGCAGAGAGGCCTTGGGGAGGGATGAGTGGGCTGAAGTCTGTTCTAAGTATACCTCCCTCCTCCCTTTCTCACCCCTCTGCCGAACCAGACTCTGAGCCCTGGCTTTCCAGGTTTTGCTTCTCCCCAGTTATCCCATCCTTTTTAGGCTCAGTCCAGGTGGGGGTCTTCTTGGGGGCGTTCAAGAAAGAACTGAATCATCCTATCATAAATAGAGCCATCAGCAGGCCTGATGGGTAGACAGAGAAAAGGTTGGGGTTTGGAAAAAAGGAAGGCTGTCTGGTTTGGGCGAGGCCAGGAGGGCGGGGACATAGACCACAAGGATGCAGCCCCAGGTGTCCTTTCCCTATCTGCAATTATTGAGCACCTCCTGTGTACAAGGGCTAGTAACCATAGCTGTCTCTCCCCCAGGCGTTCCCTGGCTTTGTCTCGGTCCCCTCTGCCAGTAGGTCCCGTCAGGGTCCCTCCCAGGTTGGGCTCCAGGGCTCCCTGGCTCTTCCTGGGGCCTTCTCCTTCCATCTCTATCACAGGCTCTTCCCCCTCTTTCCCGTTCCACCGGGACCCTCCTCCTCCTGCAGCATAATCTCGCCCCCACGTGTGTCCATCTGGTCCCCTTAGGCAGGGAACCCAGGTATCCTGACATCCGAGGGTCCCAGACCTGGCACGGCCCCTCCCTCTGCGGAGAGAAGAGGGGGCCAAAGCCCGACCGCCATGGTTGGGGGCGCTGCGTCTAGGCTGGGGGCCTGGGTGGGGAGGGGTCCGCCGTGCTCCGGCTCCCGGGGCCGGGAGCAGGGGAGGGACCCAGGCGCGCCCGCCTCCCCGCCCCCTCGCCCCTCCCTTCCGCTCCCCTCCCCCCCCTTTGCAGATCGGGCGCCCGCGCCCCGCGCTGTGCGGAGGGAGGAGCCGCGCGCCGAGCTCCGGCTGTACCGCGCCCCCCCCGCCCCCTCCCCCCAGCCCTCCCGGCCCCGGCCCCCCTCCCTCCTTCCCTCCCTCCCTCCCTCCTCCGTCCCCATCCCCCTTCCCTCTCCGTCCCCTCCCCTCCCCTCCCCCCGCCATGGCGCGGACCGAGGCGGCGGCGGCCGGAGCCAGAGCCAGAGCCCGGGGCCGGGCCGGGGCCGGGGCCGGGCCCCCCCGGAGGTGAGCTCGGGGCCCGGGGTGGGGAAAGCGGGGGACGGGAGCGTGTGTGCTGGGTGCTGGGCGCTGGGGCGGTGGGATGTGTGCGATGTGGGATGTGTGTGCGCGCGTGTCCGCGCCGCTGCGGCGCCCCGGTCTGGGTGTCCGGGTGTGTCTGTGTGCGCGTGGGGGGCCGGGGTGGGGGGCGGGGGTCGCGGGGGTCCGCGGCTGCTCGCGTGCCTCGGCGTGCCCGGCGCGGCGTGCTTGTGGGAGCGTGTGGGCTCCGGTGTGTCCGCGGATGTGTTTGCTTGTCGGTGTGTCCGTGTGTCTGTCTGCATTTGTGTGCTGCCGTGTGTCTGCGTGTGAGTGTCCGTGTGTGTCCGCCCGTGGGCCCGGATGTCTCCCCGGCGTCTCCGACACTGTCCATGTGTCTCCGTGGGTGTCCAGGTGTCTCGGGGACAGCTCCTACCTTAAGCCCTTGGGAGGGGGGGGGCAACGTGGGCCTGGGTCCCTGGGGCTTTTCCCTCCCCTGTCATTTCCTCCCCGGGCCGGGAGCAGACCGGGGCTGAGCCCGGCAGGGAGCTGGACACATGGACCCGGACTCCAGGGGAGAAAGGTGGAATCGCCGGGAGACCACCCCCTCCCTTCCGAAGGGGGAGGCCTGCCCAGCCCTGCCCCTCCTAGCTAGATCTCCCAGGATCCTTCAGAATCTGCCCGGATCCATTGGGATCCTCTAGGCCTCCAGAGGGAGGGGGGCCTGAGGGACCCTGCCACAGGCCCAGGTCTGCTTTTCTTTGCAGGATTCTCTCCCCCCCCCCCCCCCCCCCCCCAGCACATTTCAGTGTTTGGGGATTGGGGCCTGGAGAGAAGCCATAAGACAGCCCTGGAGCCCATCCTCGCGGAACCCAGACATCCACCCCCCTCTCCCTCCCCCTCCCTCCCAGACCCAGCCCTACCTGGCCCACTTCCATCTCAGGAGCCTTGACCTTCTGACCCCTCCTCTCTGCTCCTTAAATCTTGACTCCCAGCTCGGGCCAGGTTTGGCCCCAGACAGTCCCTGGGGGTGGTGAGTACTGGACCAAGGTGAGGCGGAGGCTGGAGTGAGATCCTGGGAGGCCAGAGTGCTGGATGTGCTGGCCACTGGCTGGCGTGGGTCTGTCTCCGGGACGGGGCGTGTGTGTGTGTGTGTGTGTGTGTGTGTGTGTGTGTGTAAGGAGCCATGTGCTGCCAGCCAGTCTCCTCCTTTCCCACAGCTTTCTGTGTCTCTATCTATGTGTCAGGGTCCCAGCACATTTCAGTGGCTGGGCTTTTTGTCACCTGCCCGTGTACGTGGGGACGGATGTTGAGTGTGTGTGTCAGAGTATGAACAAACACAGGTGTGTCCCTGGGGCAGGCCTTGCACGCCTTCCCGTGGGGACCTGGAGATGTTGGGGGGGGCGACGTGAGCCGGGGCCAAGCATGTCCAAGCATGTGCCGGGGGGTTGCATGTCAGCGAGATGTCCCCGGACCCTCCCTCCTTCCTCAGTGGGCGTCCTGGGGGGGGACTGAGCTTAGGGTACTCCCGCTCCCTTCTGAGGGGCGGTTCGAGGTAGGGGAGAGAGTGCTGAGCCCGGGATCCCAGAGACCTGCGTGCAAATCCTGCCTCTGACACTTCCTCGCTTTGAAAGCACTGCCAGCCGTTCAACCCGATTCCCTGTTTCACCATCGGCAAAATTGGGGTGGGGGGAGATGACAGGCAGTGTCTCCCCCAAGGAATGTCGGGAGACCCAGATGCTGACTTGTGGGAGTGAATATCAAAGGCAGTAGTTGTCCTGGAGGGCCTGGAATCCAAAGCCTGGGCCAAGGTTCCCCTGGGCTGGGGAAGCTGAAGCATGAGGGATGAGAGGCGGACCCCAGCAGGGACTTTCCCGGTCCCCAGTGGGGCTGATGGGGCAATGTTGCTGTCTTTCCAGGTGGTGCCGGCCATGATTTCGTGAGGAGAGGTGAGCTGAGGAGGCAGGTGCTGGGGAGGGGGCAGCTTGGGCTGGATTTTAAGCCTCAGGAGCCCTGGGTGGATGCTCTGCTGTGGTGGGGCCAGGGAGGAGCATGTCTGGGGGGAAGGGTGGGGCTTAGGCTGGGATGTGAAGGGGGAAGTTGGAGGAGAAATGGGAGGGGGGCAGGTGTCCTCTTTCGCCACGTGGATGGCCGCTTATGGCACTGGGAAGGATAGCCCCACTAGGAACTTCATGCTGAAGTGGAAGGAGAGGCAGGTGGGCCCACTGTCCCTACAGGCTAGGGGGAGGCTTTGGGCAGAGGGAGTGGGAGCAGGAGCCAAGCTGTGGGATGTATGGCCAGTTCCGGGGAGAGATGGGATCGGGGGTCACCACACTAGGGAGGCAGGAGCTCCCTCCCTCCCTCTCTTCCTAGGCAATGGGCACCGATGAGGCCCAATTTCACCCCTGCTGGGCCAAACTCAGAGAGAGAGAAACTCGGCAAAGGGGGCTGAGAAGTTCAGGAGACAACCAGAGAGAAAACCCAGACAGAGATGGAGAAGCAGGCACGAGGACGCAGAGGCCAAAACAGAGATAGAAGAACCGGGGGGCTCTGAGACAGAGGAAGATGGTGGGGAAGGGGGCAGAGGAGGACCTCGGGAGACAAATACACAGGAACTGAAAGGGAGACAGAGACACAGACAGACACTGAAGAACTGAGGGAGACAGAGAGATAGACATAGGGAGAGACAGAGGCAGGCAGATACAGGGAGACACACACAGATGTAGGCACTGAGAAGGACGCAGAGATAGAGACACAAAGAGAGGCAGACAGACATAGGAACTGAGAAAAAGAGCGAGAGAGAGAGAGAGAGAGAGAGAGAGAGAGAGAGAGAGAGAGATAAAGATAAAGACATGGAGGACTCCAAGAGGGCGAAAGAGGGGCCAGGAACTTTGCCCTGCTGGCCTCTTGGTACTTGTTTCCTAGGAAAGCCCTGGCTCATAGGGTGGGGAACATAAGGTAAAGTGGAATATGGAGGCCCCCCTTTGCATCTCTCCCCATTCCCTCCACACTCCTCCTCGGGCCCTGTTGTGATGGGAGCTGACACACCGTGGGCTGGAGCTGCCGCAGGGGGATTCCCAGACGAAAAGTTTGCCGGGAGCAAGTGGGGGGCTCTGTGTGTGTGTGTGTGTGTCTGTGACGGAGCAGGCATTCCCACAATTAGAGCTGTAGGCTGACACTGCAGTGGGAGGTTGGAGGTTAGACACCAACAAAGACTACCCACAATCCACAAGCGCCAGGGCCCAGCCTCTGAGTTCCTGCTGTGTTATGGCACATGCTCCAAGCCTGCTCCCTCCAGTCCTGAGGAGGAGGGGCTGGGTCCCTGGAAGAGGGAGCGAGGTGAGTCCGCAGGAAGCCCATCACTCCTGGGAAGGGCAGCCGCATTCGAGTGGAGGACAGAGAGACCCTCCCTCCTCCCCACATCTCAAATGCTTCCTCTCCTTCTCCTCTAGGACCAGTCGCTGAGGTCTCCACCATGGCCCCAGGATCTTCTTCATCATCATCTCCTCCATCTCCAGCCCTGCCCCTCCTTCTCCTCCTGTGGGCTGGGGCCCCCCCATCCACTGGGCAGCCTTGCCCAGGCCGCTGCATCTGCCAAAATGTATCCCCAACTCTGACCATGCTGTGTGCCAAGACTGGCCTGCTTTTCGTCCCACCGGCCATCGACCGCCGGGTAGTTGAGTTACGCCTGACCGACAACTTCATCGCCGCCGTGCGCCGCAGGGACTTCGCCAACATGACCAGCCTGGTCCACCTCACCCTGTCCCGCAACACCATCGGCCAAGTGGCCCCTGGCGCCTTTGCCGACCTGCGGACCCTGCGCGCCCTCCACCTGGACAGCAATCGCCTCGGGGAGGTGCGGGGCGACCACCTGCGCGGCCTGGTGAACCTGAGACATCTCATCCTGGGCAACAACCAGATCCGCTGGGTGGAGCCGGCCGCCTTCGATGCCTTTCTGGGAACCGTGGAAGACCTGGACCTGTCTTACAACAACTTGGAGTCTCTGCCCTGGGAGGCCGTGGGCCAGATGGTCAACCTCAACACCCTCACCCTGGACCACAACCTCATCGACCACATCGCCGAGGGCACCTTCGTGCAGCTGCACAAGCTGGTCCGGCTGGACATGACCTCCAACCGGCTGCACAAGCTGCCCCCCGACGGGCTCTTCCTGCGCGCCCAGGCCTCGGGCCCCAAGCCGCCATCCACGCTGACCGTCAGCTTTGGGGGGAACCCTCTGCACTGCAACTGTGAGCTCCTCTGGCTGAGGAGGCTGACCCGGGAGGATGACCTGGAGACTTGCGCCACGCCCGAGCACCTGACTGACCGCTACTTCTGGTCCATCCCGGAGGAGGAGTTTCTGTGTGAGCCGCCCCTCATCACGCGCCAGGCGGCCGGCCGCGCCCTCGTGGTGGAAGGCCAGGCCGTGAGCCTGCGCTGCAAGGCGGTGGGCGACCCCGAGCCTGTGGTGCACTGGGTAGCCCCCGATGGGCGGCTGCTGGGCAACTCTAGCCGTACTCGAGTTCGGGGGGACGGGACCCTCGAAGTGACCATCACCACCCTCCGAGACAGCGGCATCTTCACTTGCATAGCCTCCAATGCGGCCGGGGAGGCCACGGCCCCCGTGGAGGTGTGCGTGGTGCCTCTGCCGCTCATGGCGCCGCCCCCTGCTGCGCCGCCCCCCCTCAGTGAGCCCGGGTCCTCGGACATTGCCACGCCGGGGCGGCCGGGGGCCAATGAGACTGGCTCTGTGGGGGCCGAGCGGAGACTGGTGGCCGCGGAGCTGACCTCCAGCTCGGTGGTCATTCGCTGGCCCGCCCAGAGGCCTGTCCCTGGCATCCGCATGTATCAGGTGCAGTACAACAGCTCCGCCGATGACTCGCTGGTCTACAGGTGAGTTTGTGGTGAGCTCGCCTCCCTCCCGGGCACCTGGACCCCTTCTTCCAGCCGGGACTCCAAGTCTCTTTTTCTGTCTCATCAGTTTTCTCTTCCACTCTCTGTCACTCTGTCTCTCCATCTCTGTCTCTCCATTTCTTCCTCTTTCACCTGTTTTTCTTTTCTTTTCTTTTTTTTTTTGCTGAGGCAATTGGGGTCACACAGCCAGGAAGTATTAAGTGTCTGTGGCCAGATTTGAGCTCGGGCCCTCCTGACTTCAGGACTGATGCTCTACCCACTGCACCACCTAGCTGCCCCCTTCCACCTCTGTTTTTCGGTCCCTTTTTCTTCCTTTTGCATTTCTGTCTGTAGGGCCCTTTGACCCAAACCCTCTTGACTTTCTCCCCTCCCTAGGACTGCCTCCATGTAGTCTCCTGAAGTCTCAGAACAGAAAAGGGACCTGAGTCCCCTCGGTTTAAGGATACCAAGGGAGGGGAAGGGGCTCTGTGGGTTGTACCAGGCAGACTCCCCAAATGTCTGGAAAGTCCAGCTCTTCTGCCTCTGTCTCTTCCCATATCCCTGTCATGTTTGGGGTGCAAAAATAAGCCGCCCCTACATCTTCCTCCAGTCCCCTTGGGTCCCAAGAAGGAGAGGATGGGTCTAGTTCCAGTTCCTTAAAGGAATGATAGAGTAGGGAACCAACCGAAACACTACCTTCCCTCCCACTTATTCCCCCAACACCCCCCCTCCCAGTGCGGCAAGGGTTAATTTGTAAGCCTGCCTAGATGGGCTGAGGTCTCACCCAACCAGAAGCCATCTTTTACTCCAGGCTGTAAGCTCCTGACCAATGAGAGCCTCTTGGGCCTGGAGGGTCTTTAAAGAGCCCGGAGGCCCAATAAGCCCGATTAATCCAGAGAGGATCCCTGAAGTTTGGGGGAGGGAGTTCAGTGGCGATCTGGAGGCTGAGGAAGACTTTCCTTTTAGAACCTGGACCTAGACGTGGGGGTTAGAGGAGGTCGGGGCTTTTAGGAAAGGTGGGGCGGAGAGAGGGCTGGGGCCTGGGGAGGGGCGGGGCTTAGGAAGAGCAGTGGGCGGGGTTTCTTGCATTTGACATTTCTTGGAGAGAGGGGGAGGGCCTTGTATTGTGAGAAGGGCGAAGGCTTCTGGGGCGTGGCGTATGCGGAGGGTGGCTGTTGGGCTAGCTTAGGGTCGACCTTGCTGCCTGGGGGCACGCTTTGGCTTTGGCTTGGAGCGGGAAGCCCCTCAGGCTAGAATAAAGGAAAGCGTGCTCCTTAATGATAATAACCGCCATAATAATAGTAATGGCCTTTTAATTGCACTTTCAAGTTTGCTAAGTGCTTTTCTTCGTTAACTCTGTGGAACGTTTTCTTTGGCCTGGACTCTGGGGACCACCACCCGATGCGCCCCCACCTGGTTTAGCATCTCAGATAAGATGAAACAAGGATGCCCATAATTACCACTATTATTTACCCTTGTGCTAGACATGTTGGCTTTAGCAATAAGAAAAGCAAAGGGAATTAGAAAGGAATTAGGGAAATCTCATAAACCGGGCGCTAGGTTTTCTGAGTGAGGCCCCCCCCCGGTGGTTTAGGGGTTAACGGAGTTAAGGGAGGTTCCAGGTTGAGGCTATTTCTGGCCCACAGCAGTGGGAAAAGGTCAGGGTTTGAGGGGAAGGTGCCAGCGATGGCCACGGTTTCGGATAGCCGGCTGGAGGAGCTGCGGGATGTTGTGGAAAGAATGCTGCGCCTGGAGGCAGGAAGCCTGGGGTTCAAATCGCTGCCTCGGGCACTTATTACCCTTGTCACGAAATCTCTCGCCTGCTTTTACGCGCGATATATCCTGGGCATGATAATACCTGTCCCCACAGGGTGATTGTGGAGGCCTAATGAGATATTGCGCGCAAAGCACTTTGGAAAGGAGCCATAAAGCGCTATATCTCCGAGCTAGGTGGGAGGCTGGAGAGACACCCCGAGGCCCGACTTAATCTAGCCGCCAGAAGGCTCATTAAGTCCCGGGATTCAGAGCCTGAAGAGTTTAGCCATTTTCTCCATTTAAGATGTAGGGCTCCAAGGGACCTTAGAGATCCGGGCCCCATTTTTACAGAAGAGGACACTGAGGCACTAGTGGCTGATGTGACAGGTAGTGAGCTGAGCTCCGGGGATGCAGAGACACGAGACTGTCTCAGCTGGGATTCAGAGGCGTTGGGAAAGCCTTGGAGAAAGTGGGACTTGAGCAGAGACTTGAGGAATCGGAATTTGAAACGAGGTCCATAGCTCGAAATCCCGAGAAGGGGGGATCAGGCCTAGGGCTTCCCAGATCGCCTGGCCCGGGGCCAGTTCCGAAAACTACCTGGACTAGGGCTTCTGAAACCAGGGGGCGGGGCGTGCGGGGAGGAATCTGGGGGCAGCTCCAGAGGAGGCGGAGTTTAGGGAAGGAGGCCTGGTTGGCGGGTGGGTGGGGTTTGGTCAAAGGGGCGGGGCCTGCTCAATGACAGCCAAGTGCAGTCTAGACTGGAGAGAAGAGCAGCCGGGGTTTGCTTGAAGGGGTGGGGCTTCCTGGACGGGAGGGGCGGGTGCTCACTCCCGTTCCCCCGCCCCTCTCTCCCTCTCTCCCGGGACCCCAGGATGATCCCGTCGAGCAGCAAGACGTTCCTGGTGAACGACCTGGCGGCGGGGCGGGCGTACGACCTGTGCGTGCTGGCCGTGTACGACGACGGAGTGACCGCGCTGACCGCCACGCGCGTCGTGGGCTGCGTGCAGTTCACCACGGCCGGGGAGGTCACTCCGTGCCGTCCGCTGCACGCTCACTTCCTGGGGGGCACCATGATCATCGTCATCGGCGGCGTCATCGTGGCCTCGGTGCTCGTCTTCATCGTCATCCTCATGATCCGCTACAAGGTCTATGCGGGCGGCGACGCCGGCTCTGGCCACAAGGGGGCGCCGCCGCGCGTCAGCCACGTGTGCTCGCAGACCAATGGTGGCGCCGCGGGCTCCGGCTCGGCCCCGCCCCCGCCCACCGCTCTGGACCAATACGAGGCTCTGCACGAGCTGGCGCCCGCGCCGTCTGGGCCAGACAAGGAGAAAGTCAAGGTCGAGGCCGAGGGGGCGGTGGCGGCGCAGCCCCCGGCGGGGGAGGCGGAGCGGCTCCCGGCCCGGCCGCTGGGCGGTGGCGGCTCCTCCACGTCGCTCTGCCTGCTGCCCTCGGGGACCGAGGCAGGGACGACCGGGCCGGAGGAGGATGGGCGGCCGCAGCTGGGACCCGCGGGCCCGCGGCGAAGCCGCTCGGGGGCTCCCCTGGGGACCTCGGCGCCGGCCTCAGCCCCCGCGCTTCCCCCGGGCCGGACCCCCCGGCAGCGCTACTCTTTCGACGGGGACTATGGCGCACTCTTCCAGAGCCACAGCTACCCGCGCCGGGCCAAGCGGACAAAGCGCCACCGCTCCACGCCCCACCTGCTGGACGAGGACGGGGGCTTGGGTGGCCTGAGCCCCGCGCGGGCCCGCCTCGCCTTCACCAGCACCGAGTGGATGCTGGAGAGCACCGTGTGAGCGGGAGCCCTGGGACCTCGGCCCGGCCTGGGGCGCCTCCTACTCCCCGGCCGCGGGGAGTGCGTGCCCTCCTCTCCACCCGAGGCACGGACTTCCGGGGGGGACACTTCCGCCATCTGGACGCCTGGGACCCGAGGGGAGAAGGGGGATCGGCTGGGGGGAGAGGGGAGGGGAGGGAGCCAAAGGGAAGCCCCGCTCCTTCTCGGCCCGGCCCCGCCCACGCGCGGGGGAGGGGCTGAGTTGGAGGGGGAGGGGAGTAGCATGGACGCGTCGGGTCTCCTCTCTTCCCCTTTCTACCCCACCCCGGGTTCTTCACGCGCGCTCCGGGACCTCGCGGGAGCCGGTGCCTTACACAGCGGAGCGCGGGGCGGACACTTAGCAGCACTGAGACACGACACTCCCCACCGGGGACTGGTGGATGCAGCCCCGGGAGGCCCTCCGGGGAGGAGGCGCCCACCGGGGCAGGGGAAGGGGGGGTTGCTGGGAGGGGGAGGGGGGCCTATTTATTGTATCTGGCTGGACTAGATCTTGTTCTGTCGCGTGTTTCCCCGAATCATGACCCCGTAATCATCCCCCCTCTCCCACTGCCACTCTTTCTCGCTCTGCTCCCAAGGACCCTCACTCATCCCCTCCCTGACTCCAAGGATCACAGTGTTAGAGCTGGAAGGGGCTTAGACACCCTAGTCTGCTCCCTGCTCCATTGTACATGCGGGGAAACTCGCCCAGAGAGGGAACGGGATTTGCCTGAGGACACACAGCCAGTTAGTGGCACAGCCGGGCTAGAATCGGGGTCTCCCGATCGCCAGTCTGTGGCTCTGATCGATGCACCACACTGCCTCCTCTCCCCCCCATCTTTCCCATCTCTCCCTATCACTTCCATCACCCTCATCTGACCCCTGCCCCCAATCATACCCATCTCTTTGACCTCCCCAACCTGGCTCTCCCTCCTCATCTTCATTCTGGGCTGGTCCTGGCCTCGGACTCAGGGTTTCCCTTTGTAGGCCTGGAACTAGGACCTACCCCAAACCAAACCAAATCCTCTTCCATCAACACCCCTCCCCCCAGCCGGGGGCTTCCAGTCGCAGCAGAATTAAACTTTTCTGTGTCTGAGCCCCCGAGTGATGTGTGTGTGGAGTGGGCGGGGAAGGGATTTAGGTTAGAGTTCAGGAAAGGGCAAGAGATGGGGCCCAGAAAGGCAGCAAATCCATGGCCGGAGGAGGAGGATGGGAAAACGATCCTATTTGGAAGGGGAAGAGTGATGGGGCTGGGGAGGGGGGAGATGGAAAGAGGAGGTGAGTGGCAGACTGAGTAAAGGGGCCAGCAGTATGGGGGTACAGAGCTCCTGGTGGCAGTGGCAAGCTAGTGTTGGATTTGGAGAGCTGGAAGGATCAGCAAAAAGGCAGAACACAGAAATGGTCAGGGGGGGGGGAGAGGTGTCCTTGGGGACTCAAAACTCCTCCCTACCTGGTCTGGGGATGCATATATGAGGCCCCAGTTTCCTGGGTTTGCCGGGGGCAGAGCCAGCCCTATGTCCCCTTGGGGCCAAGCAGGCGGGGGATGGAGAGAGACGGAAATAGAAGCAGAGACGTCTTTGAGAGAAGGGGGGGATGGAAAAGACTGCAGACTGCAGAGGGGGGATGGGAGGCAGGCAGGGAGGCTGAGAAACAAGCAGGGACAGAGACAGTGGAGTGGGGAGAGAGGGAGAGGGAGAGACGGACCCTGCAGGGGCAGCAGCTTCTCAATAAATGTTCTAGTAATCGATGGGGAGAGAGACAGGCTAAGAATGGAGCCAGAGAGAAAGAGGGAAGGAGATAGATGAAAAAAAGGAGGAAGACAGCTCCAAGAGAAAGGGAAGCCGGCAGAAACAAAGGTTATTTTGGCCAAGATGAATTCAAAGGAGGCTTTCACTTGACATAGTAGCTCCTGATGGGCTCTCCCCGGAGCACCCTTAATCATACTTTGGGACGCCCCAAGGTCTTTGCCAACCGGCTCCAGATCTCTGGAGGCCTCCACTGCAAAGAGGAGGTACTACACCCCCAAGAGAAGCCCACAATGGCAGAAAGAGAGGGGGGTTAGAACCCATCACCTCGAGCTTGGAACAGTCCTGTGAACTGGGCTCACTTCCATAAGAGGCAGACGACTTGACTTTAAAATCAGAGCATCTTGGCAGGGTTACCAGTTGGGACTTGGAAGCCCCCACACTTCAGATGGAGGACAAAACTAGGCAAGAGGGGAATGCTGGGAAAAGTGGATTTCCAGGAGGCCGGAGGTCAAGGGCCACTTCTGCCATCAACATTGGCTAATTTCTTTCTCATTAGCTTCATCTAACTGGGGAGCTTTTCTCTGGCTCCACAGGTGACTGGGAGACGGGAGCAAACCCCAAGGATTCAGAGAATAAATCTTGACTCCAATGGCATAAATCTGGGGGTGGATTTTTGCGAAATAGAGGGTTTTGAATGTGTACTGTGTGGATTAACTCTTCATACTTTCCCTACGGAAAGTTGGAATTAAAGTGAATTTTTGTGTTAACAGCTCACCCTCTCCCCCATTGACTCTGAAACCATTTTCTCCTAAAGAAGCCATCCCCACATTCTGGTCCATTATGGACATTGTTTTAAGCCAGTTCTGTGCCCAAACCCAAGCAGTCCAAGGATTCTGAAGTATCGCCAAAAGTGATACTACGCTATGGAGATGATGTGAGGTTCAGAGGTAAGCACACTGCATTTGAAGTCGGAGGACCTGAGTTCAAATTCTGTCTTTCATCTCATACCAGCTGTGTGACTTTAGGCAAGCCATTTGACCTCTCTGGGCTTCAGTTTCCTCACCTGTAAAATGAAGGAATTGGACTAGGTAACCCTTCTCGATTGAAATCTAGAATCCTATTATGGAATTGGACTAGGTAGCCCTTCCAGTCTGAAATCTAGCATCCTGTTGTGGAATTGGACTAGGTGGCCCTTCCAGACTGAAATCTAGAATCCTATTGTGGAACTGGACTAGGTAACCCTTCCAGATTGAAATCTAGAATCCTATTGTGGAATTGGACTAGGTAACCCTTCCAGATTGAAATCTAGAATCCTATTGTGGAACTGGACTAGGTAACCCTTCCAGATTGAAATCTAGAATCCTATTGTGGAACTGGACTAGGTAACCCTTCCAGATTGAAATCTAGAATCCTATTGTGGAATTGGACTAGGTAACCCTTCCAGATTGAAATCTAGAATCCTATTGTGGAACTGGACTAGGTAACCCTTCCAGATTGAAATCTAGAATCCTATTGTGGAATTGGACTAGGTAACCCTTCCAGATTGAAATCTAGAATCCTATTATGACAAAGCCCTTGATTTGGAGTCAGGGAATCCAGACTGGAACCCCAGCACTATTTATGCTTCTGTGTCTGTCTCTGCACCTGTGAGAGCCCATCCGAAAATTAAACCAATAACAGGACAAGAAGCTTTAGAGGCAGCGTCGGGGAGAGCCGCTCGCAGCCCTTTAAAGACTCCCTCCCCTCTCAAATTGGATGATCTTCCTTCTCGCCTGCCTAGGGAATAGTGACAGTTGTAGGCCTGCGGGGCCTGCCAGCCTCCTCCCAGCCCCGCCCCCGTCTTCCCTCCCTCCCCACTCTCCACCTGCGCTGTCATCTGAGTGGCTGTCCCGTAGCCCAGAAGAAAGGCCCCGCCCCCTTGTTTAGTCCCGGGTTGGAGAATCCCTTTATCGATGAAACGCAAATGGGTAAAAAGAAAATGACTCACAGGAGGATCAACAGCCAGCTAGGTCACAGGCTGTTGTCACCTGTTAGGTCATTGGAAAACCCCTGGGAGGGACTTCCCCGTCGCTAGCCCTTCAAGCTCCCTGCCCCCTTCTCTGAAAAGACCCCCGAAATTCAACATCACTCCTCCCTCCTTCAGTAACGCTGTCACCCCTACCTTGAGACCCTGGGAATCCTCTCTGGAAAATGAGCACAGTTGCTGGTGTCTGTGCTGGCAGGTGGCAGGCAAGGCCCTCAGAGAGGTCCAGCTGTAAGGTGGGATAGGCATGGGGGGAAAAAGAAGCGATAAAGTGCCTACTATGTGCCAGGCACTTTACTAAATATTTCACAAATAGCTCATTTGATCCTCACAAAACGCTGCATGATGGATGTTATTATCACCCCATGTTACAATCAAGGAAACTGAGGCACAGAGAGGTACGTTTTGGGGGGGAGGCAATCAGAGTTAAGTGACTTGCCCAGGGTCACACATCTAATAATTGTCAGAGACAGGATTTGAAGTAAGGTCTTCCTGATTCTAGGCCCATTGAAGATGAGAGGAAAGAGAAACACAGGAGTAGAGAGCCAAATACAAGGTGGATTGTTGGACTTGGGAGTTTAAGAGACTCCCTTTTAAATCTCCTTTAGAAGTCTTCTGGAAGGAAGAACGATCCTTGGCTTAAAAAAGAAAGCCCTCTCTGGAGGCAGTTAGGAGGGCCAGTGGCGAAAATGCTGATTCTCCGGCAGGAGGACCTGACTTCAAATCGGGTCTGGGACACTTGCTAGCTGTGTGACCCTGGGCAAGTCATTTAACCCTATTGTCTTCTCCTAAAACCCACCTCTCTGTTCCTCAGTTTCCTTAACAATAAACTGAACCAGTCGGATTCCCTTCCAACTCTATAATCCTTTAATTAGAAAATCACAGCAATAGGACAGAGGACGGGTGGGGGTGGGGTAGAAGGGAAGAAAGGAACTGCAGGAGAAATAGAGGGGTGGGGGAGAAGAGGACATACACCCAGAGGGCTGGGAGAGAAAAAGTGAAGAGAGGCAGAAAGACACAAAGAAACAGAGACTCAATAAGGGAAACCCAAAGAGACAGAAACGGGGTAGAGGAGATGGAGAGGTGAGAGGGGGAGGGGGTCTGACGTAATCCTGGTTTTGGGTGAGGAAAGCACGGCACGTGCCCGTTTGAAAAGCCAGGGAAGGTCTTGGCAGGCCTGGCCCTCGCTCCTGAGGTCCTCGAGCGCTTTTATTGATTTTCCTTTTTCCCTTTCCCTCTCCGACCGCCCCCTCACCGCTAAAAGATAAAATCCAGCATCATGGGCCCGAGCAGAAGCGCAAACGATCCTGGGTATCTCCAGATCGCACCTCACCCAGGAGGGAAGGAGGCTTCGCGCCGGAGGGCACAAAGGCTGGGAGGGAGCCCCTTTGTCCTCCACTTTAACCCCGATCCACAATGCCATCGGGACTCAGCTTCCCGATCTCCTTCATTCTGGCGCTCTGGGTGCTTCAGGGCTCAGGGGACCCCGACGTCCCGCGCCCGAGGCACTGCAGCCTCGGACATTATTACTCCCTGAATCCTAAGACACTGGAGGCTGTCAAAACGTTCAGGGATTTATATGTGAGTCACGGAGCCGGGATTTCCGAAAGCCCAATTCACTAGCCCTTCAGCCCTTCCCAGACCAGGGGTCCAGATAGCCAGGCTCCCCACCTTTTGCCCCGAGCTGCTCAGGGACGCAAGTATCTGGGAACGTAGCCAGTTTGTCAGCATAGTGGAGCAAGAGACCGCTGAGACCGCTGGGATACCCGCATTCGAATTCTGCCCAGGATATCGCCTGGCTGTGGAATATAAGCCTTAGCTTCCTTAGCAGACGATGGGATGATGACCAGGGGTCCTCCCCAGGTTGTGGCTAAGGCTAAAGGACAGAATACAGGGGAAAAGCCTTGCAATCCTCCCAGAACTCTCTGGAGCTATAGTCCGCGAGCTGGCTTCGAGTTCGGGGGTCACCTGGGGCACATCCCGGCTGGGGGACTCTGGCTAAGTCACCTCCGGGAGTTCTAGGTGATTCTCTAAACGGTAGAGGAGTGGTGACCTACCTTGGCAGCTGTAGCCCCCGTCCTAAGGGTTTCTGAGTGCGCTCTATTATTATGAGATTCGACGTCCCGGAGCCCCGAGCCCCGAGCCAAGCCTCCCCGAGTCTCAGGACCCAGCACACTCTAGCCTCGTCCCTTTCCCAGCAATCTCCCAGGAGTCCCCCCTCTATCTAGGGGATAGAGTTCCCCATTCCTCCTAAAGGTTTTCTTCCTCCTCCTCCTTCTCCTCTTCCTCCTCCTCCTCCTCCTTTTCCTTCTCCTTCTCTCTCAGGAGCAAGAGATGCTGAGTTGGGGAAAGAGGAATTGCACGTTTTTTAGGCAAAAGGAAACCCGGAAAGTCTCGGTGAGACCCTAGGACACGGGAAAGGGGAGGGAACCCTGGGAGGGTGCTCCCAGGACCATCTCTCCAAGTGGCGTGTCTCCCCCAGCCCTGCACCCGGCTCCATCAGGTGGCCCTCGCTCTGGCCGCCACCGAGTCCGTTCTGCGGAACCTGAGTCGCCCCGCTCTGGCTGCCAGCGCCGTCCCGGTCCTGGAGCTGCTCTCGGCCGTGAGGAGCGACGTGGTCGCCTGCGTGTCCCGGCCCAGCCTCGGCTCCCTCTCTCAATCTTCCGCTAGTCCTGGCGCCCCAGACTCTGAACACGGTGGAGCCCGGGCGGGCAGATCCAGGGAAGCGTCCCGCTTAGCGGAACGCCGGCTTGCGGAAAATCCCTCCATTGCACAGCCCTGGACGCGGGCCCCAAAGAGAGCGCGCCCCGGACAGGGGGGATGGGCTCAGCCCCTAGATTTCGACACTCAAGCGCCCCCCATCCACGGCAAGCCGGACGGAGTGGATCGGGGCTCCGAGAAAAAGAAAAGAAAACACAAAGCCAAGACATCGGTAAGAGTGTAATGAGGCGGGAGGAAGGAGAGCCTGAAGCCTGCGGGGCGGGGAAGTTGGGGGGGGAGGGGAGAAGGGGAGCGATCCCGAAGGGAAAAAAGCGAGGATGCGTGCGTTCTCCGCTAGGAAAGTCCCCGATGTCGCGAAGTCCGGACGGTTCTCAGCCTCCTGAGGCTGCTCACCTTTGACCTGAAGCTGGCGATTCTCGCAGGGCCCTGTGCCTCAGCTAAGTAGTCCCGGATCCAAAGCGCTTTGCTCCACGGGCGCTTTCCACCAGCCGGGACTGTGTCCCTGCGCCAACTGGCCAGTGAGGGGGTCGGGCTCCCCGTTGTGCCTTCGCCAGCGCTCATTTCCAGAGAACATCATCAGATGGCAGGAGACCTGGGATTTGTGCAGTGCCTCAGGTTCAAAACCCCAGGCCCGGGGCCGGGTAGGGCGCGCGGGAATGGGGGACGTTATAATCACTGAGGTGGGGCGGCTTGGTGGCGCAGTGGGTAGAATCCCGGCCCTGGATTTAGGAGGATCTGATTTCACTCAGAACTAGCTGCGTAACCCGGGCAAAGTCACTTAACCCCGATTGTCTCAAAAGAAAAATCCGGGTGGTCCGGTTGGACAATTCACGTCATCTCCTTGAACCTCAGTATCCCCACAGCTGCAAAATGGGACTAAAAAAAAGGGTAGTGTGATAGAAATTCGAGGGATACCTGCAATCGGGAAATCTTGGTTCAAATCCTGCCTTTGTCATTGTCTACCCAATTTCACTTTGGAGAAATTATCCAATCTGGAAAATGGGAATAATACACCAAGTCGTTGGAGTGTGATGCAAAGGAAAATGGACCTGGAGTCTGCAGCCTTCGTGATGACTGTGGAACACTGCACAAGTCACTTACCCAACCCGATCACAATTTCCTCCTTTAACATGGAGATCATACTTGAAGTATTTCGCTCACAAGATTGTCGTGAGAAACGTGTTCTGTCCATGAAATGGTTTTGCAAATGTGAATGTCATTATCCTGCCCACCTCCTAAGGTTGCACATGGGGAAAAGGCCTTGACTTTTGCAGAATGCTTCCTAAAATACGATACTTTGTGAAGAGTAGATTGTGAAACCTCTGTGAGGTATAATTCTGTCAATAGGCTACAGATGTTATTTTTTAAGTCATTTTCCTTCCCCTTCTTTTCCCTGATAATTTATCGTTATTTATAAACCTCTTCCAAAAGATGGCGTCTTGTAACTCACTCCTTGCACACCCACT
This sequence comes from Antechinus flavipes, assembly GCF_016432865.1. Taxonomy (NCBI): domain Eukaryota; kingdom Metazoa; phylum Chordata; class Mammalia; order Dasyuromorphia; family Dasyuridae; genus Antechinus; species Antechinus flavipes. The sequence goes on from NC_067400.1 coordinate 612,897,770, forward strand.
CCGGGCCTACAGGACGGCAGCTCAAAGTCTTCATCACATTCTTAAAAATCTCAGGGTCCCATCAAAAATAAGTGAAGGGCAATGTTTTGGGGTGGAGAGGCGGGGAGGAGCGGGACTGCTCCGGGCCAGTTCTGCAGCCAATTCCTGAATCACTTGGTGATTGCACCTTCCCAAATATTTCTTGTTTTTGTTTCCCTACAAAATGTGTGTGTATGTTGGGTGTGGCGGGGAGGGGTGGGGAAGGGAAAGAAAGTAGGAAGATGGAAACGGAAGTGTCCCATAAATCCTTCTATCTCTGACATACTTTGGTTCCAAGGAATGAGTCAGAGATATAGACTTGGTGTGGGAACCTGAGCTCCCTGCTTTGGAGAGCTGCCACTCAAACTCAACAATGGGTAAAAAAAAAAAAGTCTTTGAGGCGAATCTAAGAGGTCAATCAATGTAGCTCAGGGAAGGCTCCCATAAAGGACTGGTGGTTGTCTCACTGGAATGGAACTACAGCATGGCAGCCCTTCGACATAAAGGTGCTCATTAAGAAGTTATGCCTTATGTTGGGACCAGCCAAGGGAGGAAATGAGTAACCGAGGAAGGGAGGAAGAAAGAATCCTCCCCTTCTTGTCTATCTTCAGAGCTCAGTTTAGGAGGCACCTTCTATCCCACCCATTTCCTCCTCTCCTCAGCCACTTCTGCTCCCTCCTGGCCCCCTAATGCATTTTGTACTTTCATATGTAGGTATGTTGATCTTTCCTACTCATTTCCCAATTAGATCATGTGACAGAATCACAGAACTTGAATTCAAGGATACCTCACTCACCATCTAGTCCAACCCATACAAAAAAAATTAAATTAAAAAGCAATCCCTATTATAATTTACCCAATAAGTGGAAATCTGTCTGCTTGAAGACCTCTAAGGAAGAGGAACTCAAACCTTCCAAGCCATCCTATTCCTGATGGGACAACTCCAATTGTTAGGAAATTTTTCCTCATGGCTCCTTCACAACTTCCACCCATTTGGGTCTAATCCTTCCTTGACTTCAATCAATCAAAGAACATTTATTAAGTGCCTACTACATGCCTGGCATTATGCTAAGCATTGGGATACAAGAAGAGGCAAATGATAGTTCCTACCTTTACACATCAACTGTGGGAAGACAACATGGAGACAAATATAGACAAAGCAAGTCATATACAGGATAAATAGGAAACAATTAATAAAGGGAAGGCACTAGAAGTAAAAGAGATTAGAGAGGAGAGAGGGAGGGAGAGAGGGAAGAAAAAGAGACAGAGACAGAGAGACAGAAAGAGAAAAAAAATTTAGCTGGAATTTAAAGGAAGCTTAGGAGAGCAAAGACAGAAGGGCATCCCAGGCATAGGGGACAGCCAGCCACAGAAAATGCCCATAGTGAAGAGAACCGGTGTCTTATTCAGGGAGCAGCCAAGAAATCAGGGATCAAAGAGTTTCATGGGATAGTCCTTCAAATACTTAAAAGTGGCTATTAGACTTCCAATCAAAGCCAAAATAGCTTTCTTAATGGAAGCAGACCACCTAGCTCCCCATCACTACTCTAGCAAAAATCTGGAATTCTCATAAAGCCAAATAATGATTCAGAAATCCAAGAAGCCACTAGCAGGTCACAGGAAATAGGAAAGCAGCCACTGCAGGTTAACAAGACTGGAATATCCCAGCATGAGAGAGAAGTGTAAGAAACAATTATAACCTAGAGAGTCCTATGTCTGGAGTAAAAGGCTGCATTGAAAAAATCCCAGGTAAAATATAATCCTTCAAACGGTCTCTGGAAGCTCTTGGAAAGCAATAGCTATCAGATGCAATAAGGTAGACCCACACAAATAAAACCAAGATCATGCACCCAGAGGCTTCAAGGTCCTGAAAGGACTGAGATACCACTACACACCTGTCAGATTGGCTAGAATGACAGGGAAAGACAATGCGGAATGTTGGAGGGGATGTGGGAAAACAGGGACACTGATACATTGTTGGTGAATTGTGAACACATCCAGCCATTCTGGAGAGCAATTTGGAACTATGCTCAAAAAGTTATCAAACTGTGCATACCCTTTGTCCAGCAGTATTTCTACTGGGCTTATACCCCAAAGAGATACTAAAGAAGGGAAAGGGACCTGTATGTGACAAAATGTTTGTGGCAGCCCTGTTTGTAGTGGCTAGAAACTGGAAAATGAATGGGTGCCCATCAATTGGAGAATAGTTGAGTAAATTGTGGTATATGAACGTTATGGAATATTATTGTTCTGTAAGAAATGACCAGCAGGATGAATATAGAGAGGACTGGCAAGACTTACATGAACTGATGCTAAGTGAAATGAGCAGAACCAGGAGATCATTATGTACTTCAACAACGATACTGTTTGAAGATGTATTCTGATGGAAATGGATCTCTTCGATAAAGAGAACTAATTCAGTTTCAATTGATCAAAGATGGACAGAAGCAGCTATACCCAAAGAAAGAACACTGAGAAATGAATATAAACTGCTTGCATTTTTGTTTTTCTTCCCAGGTTATTTATACCTTCTGAATCCAATTCTCCCTGTGCAACAAGAAAACTGTTCGGTTCTGCACACATATATTGTATCTAGGATATGTTGTAACCTATTTAACATGTAAAGGACTGCTTGCCATTTGGGGGAGGGGGTGGAGGGAGGGAGGGGAAAAATTGGAACAGAAGTGAGTGCAAGGGATAATGCTGTAAAAAAATTACCCTGGCATGGATTCTGTCAATAAAAAGTTAAAAAAAAAAAAAAAAGGTCCTGAAAGGACTCTGAAGATGCAGTGTTCTAAATCTCAAAGATCAAGGAGGACCTAACCCCAGAAGAAACAGGTCAGCATTGAAATCCATGGAATATAGTGAGATCAAGCAGAATGGTCAATAAGAGTTAAAACCTGACCATTGAAAAATTCAGGAATTAGACTAGGAGAGATGAGTAGATCCCAGAAGATGCCATCCAGAATTGAAAATGATTCCAAATGTAGAGAGTCCCCCTCAAAAGAAGAAAATAACTCCATAACAACTTCAAGCAGAAACTCTTAAGGTGAGGAGTGGCGAGGTGGGAGGGGTGTATGAAGATTTCCCCACAAGCACTATATGAAGGTTTACAAGAAATAAAGAGGTTAAAAATTTTTTTTAAAGAGTTCTATATGAAAGAGTCAAAAGAAGGATAAATTTAGAAGAGAAAGGGGTAAACCTTATTTAGTAATGGACTATTTGAAAACTAAAAGAGTTGAAACAGAAATCATTGACTCCATGAGACAGCAAAAAGTATTAGAATAAATCAAAAGATTGAAAAATGGGGAAAGGGATAGCTGATTAAGGATAACCAGACTCTGAAAAGCCTGATTTTTAAAAAATACTATATTTTGAGAAATCATAAAAAACAAAAATTGCCTGTATTTAATAGAACCAGAGGATGAAGGAAGAAATAAACTAGTGATCACCCCAAATGGAGAAGTCCCAGGAGTATCCTATTAAAAAATCCAGAGTTTCAATATCAAAGAAAAAGTATTGTAAGTAGCAAGAAAGAGGTAGTTCATGTACCAAGACAGAATCCTATAAGACCTGGCAGTTTGTATTATTAAACTAAAGACCTTAAAATCCAATATTACAAAAGGCTATATATACACTTACGACAAATAACCATTTACCCTACCATGTTGAGTATTATCCTATGGGATAAAAAAAATGAACTTTAATGGAAAAGGGAACTATAAAACATTTCTAACAACAAGATCAGAGATGAATAGGAACTTTGAAGTGCAAGCACAAGAGTCCAAAGAAATCTTAAAAGTTAAATGTATTTGAGGAATTGGAATTAGTTGTATGATGATGTAGTGCTAACATTCTAAATGGGAGAAAAGAAACCAATGACCCTTCAGTACTTTAATATCTTCAAAGGACTCTGAGGGAGTTAAATAGAAAAAACAGAGTTCTTGGGAGTTCATTGGTTCTGTTTTGAGGATTTTAAAAGGGAGAGAAGAAAAGGAAAAGGAATATCTAGAAAGGAACAATCAAGGGATGGAACTTAATATTTTTCATAATTAAGAGAGAGTATACAAACATGGAGGAATGAGTAGGGGTATGACATCAGGTGAACCTTATTTTTATCTGATACAGGAAAAGCCAAATAGATACAAGTAGTTCTCAATAATGTCTCAATAAGGAGACAAGTGGGGAGAGAGTAGGGGGGAAGGCATGGCATTCAGAGAGAGGATAATATCAGGCAGGGAATAGTACCAAGGAAAACAAACTTCCCTATCATGAAGGGACAAGTAAAAACAGAAGGTGGAGGGAGAAGAGGTGATGATCAATTAGAAAATGGGTGAACAAATTATGGTATATGAATGTAGTGGAACATTATTGTGCTGGAAGAAATGATGAGAGACAGTTTTGCAGAAAATCCTGGGCAGAATGAGTTGATACAGAGTGAAGTGAGTGGAGACAGAAGTACAGTACTTACAAAAACAACAAGATTGAAAAGACAAACCATCTAGGTTTCTTAGGTTTCTTGGATTCCGAGGACCTAAGAACGATGATCAGTGTCTTTAGAGAACATATGATCAAGCATGCTACCCACCTCTTGACTAAGCAGTGGTTCTGTTCTTGGACAATCTACTAGCACCATGGCCAGGAAACTAAATCACTTCCATTTGAAATGTCTTAGGAAGATTCTGAAGATCATCTGGCAGGACAAGACACTGAAGTCCTTTTTTGAAGTAAATTGTGAGTGTTCCAACTCTACTTCACAGAGCATGACTGTTGAGTTGATCACGTGGTTCAAATTTGCACTTGACAAAAAGGGCAAATGCTCACAAGGTAGTTAGAAAAAGCAATAAAAGGACAACCTCAAAGTCTCTCTTAAGAACTTTAGAATCAATTGCATGACATGGGAGATTCTGGCACAAGATCCCTCAGCATGGCATGCTCTCATCAGAGAAGGTGCCATGCTCTATGAGCAAAGCAGAATTGAACAAACTCAGAAGAAACATGAGATATGCAAAGTTAGAGAAGCATACCATATGTCCATAGGGACTATTTGTGCCCAACCTCTGGCAGAGCATTCTGAGCTCATATTGGTCTGATCAGATACAGTCAAGTACACTGTAACTGGACTCTAATATAGTGATGTCATTTTGGTCCTCTATGAGAAAGAAGGTCCTCTACTACCAAGTGGTGGTAGACTCAAGGTAAAGAAAAAGAAATGTGCTTTTGGACATCCAAATTCAAAAACCATTTATTAAATACTTACTATGTGCCAAGTACTGTACTAAGTGCTGGAGAAGCAAATAAGAAAAAGAAAGATAGTTTCTGCTGTTAAGACACTTACATTCTTTCCCATCTGTGTAATCCTGGCCAAATCATGTAACCCCAATTGCCTCAGCAAAAAAAGAAAAAAAAAAGAAAGAGAGAAAGAAAAAGAAAAGAAACTTAATAGGAGAAGACGATCTGGATATTGTAAATTGTTTTCTTTGACTGTGCTTGTTGATTATGTGTTTTTTCTCTAACTGAAGAGGTGGTTGGTTAGAGCTACCTGGAGCAAACTCAGCACTACTCATTTCCCACCAATAAATAAATAAATAAACAAAAAATAAAACTATATTTCAAAAAATTGTTAAAATGAAAACTATTAGAATCAAAGTATGAAAGTAGATACAATCTACTGATCACCGTCTGAAAGAAACCCTAAGAGTAAAATCCCAGGAATATCACATAAAATATGCACTTCTTGAAGCAGACCATTATCTTTTTTTTGGCTTGTCATATCCCACTGTGGAATTATTTTGAGCCTATGAGCTAGTAAGATCTAATTCTTTTCAGAATAACCACTGTTTACCCTTAACTTCTTAATTTTATTGAGAGAATGATGATTTTTTTTTACTCCAATGCAAGATTTTGCATTTATCCCAACTGAATTTTCTAACCTGAATTTACCCTACATTTATCTTAACCTGAATTTTATCAGGTTTAGCCCAGTGTTCTGGTCTGCCATGATCCTTTGGATGCTGTTGTCCACTATGTTACCCTTCGCAGCTTTGTGTCATCTGCAAAAAGGATGAGCTCATCATCTGTGTGTTTACCCAAGTTATTGATAACCATGTTAAATAGCACAGAGATAAGCAATGTTGACACTGAATCACTAAAAATTACTTTTTACCTAATCAGTCCTGAACCCATCTGATTGTATTATCATCTATTCCATATCTCTCCATCCTTTCCAATAGAATAAGACAAGATTATTGAAAGCTTTGCTGAAATCTAAGTAATTTGTTTCCACAGCATTCTTCTCATTTATAAGACTAGATTTCTTGTTGAAAAAGGAAATAAGATTAGATTTGAATGACTTGCTGATGATGAAACCATGCTGGCTCTTTGTAATAACTACTTTCTTATCAAGTGTCTCCCCCCCCCTAGTAAATTCATTTATTTTTAATACATATTACTTTATGAATCATGTTAGGAGAGAAAAATCAGAGCAAAAGGGGAAAGCCATGGGAGAGAGTAAAAAAAAAAAAAAAAAAAAAAAACCAGAAAAAAGAAATGAACATAGCATGTGTTGATCTACATTCAGTTTCCTTAGTTCTTTTTCTGGATGCAGATGGCATTTTCTGTCCCAAGTCTATTAGGATTGGATCACTGAACCACTCAGAACAACCAAGTCTTTCACAGTTGATCATCGCACATTCTTGCTGTTACTGTGTACAATGTATTCCTGGTTCTGCTCGTTTCGCTCAACATCAGTTCATGTAAATCTTTCCAGGCCTTTCTAAAATCAGTTTGTTCATCTTTTTTTTTTAATAGAACAATAATATTCCATTATCTTCATATACCACAACTTGTTCAGCCATTCCCCAACTGATGGGCATCTATTTATTTTCCAATTCTTTGCTCCCACAAAAAGAGCTATAAACACTTTTTGCACATGTGGATTCCTTTCCTCCTATAAGATCTCTTTGGGGTATAAGTAGAAACACTGCTGGGTCAAAGGGTATGCCCAGTTTTATAGCCCTTTGGGCATAGTTACAAATTGCTCCCCAGAATGGTTGGATTATTTCACAATTTCACCAGCAACACATTAGTGTCCCAATTTTCCCACATCTCCTCCAATGTTAATCATTATCTTTTCCTGTCATCTTAGCCAATCTGAGAGGTATGAGGTGGTAACTCAGAGCTGTTTTAATTTGCATTTCTCTAATCGATAGTCATTTAGAGTATTTTTTTTCATATAATTATAGATGGCTTTAACTTTGTCATGTGAAAATTATCTGTTCATATCCTTTGATTCTTATTAAGTGTTGATAACCATCTCTTTAAAGGGGTTGGAGCCATGCTAATCTAGTCATGGTAGGACCAACTGACTTGCTTCAATGACCTAATAAGGGAAGATACTTGATGCCAACTGGATTGTACTGGATTGGATTCAATCAGAAAAGGGCAATTGTCAATTAATTATGTTATAGTTTGAAAACTGCAATCAAAGTTTGGCTTTTATTACAACCTGGCATTGTGATCATAGTAGTCTCAAGACAGAGAGAATTACTTCAGAAACCATATGAATGAAGCCAGATTGCTTTGAACTCATTAGTATGGGCCCTAGAGGCAGGCTGGGATGATGGAGTTGACAAGTTGGTTTGTGTTCAGACCATTCCTCATGTTCTTTTTTTTTTGGTTGGGGAGTGAAGGTTGTAAAGCAATTGGGATTGAGTGACTTGCCTAGGATCCTACAGCTAGTAAATATCAAATGTCTGAGGCTGAATTTGAACTTAGGTCCTTCTGACTCCAGGGATCATGTTCTATCCACTGTGCCATCTAGCTGCTCCTGTTCCCCAGGTTTTTTAGTGGCTTACCACAAAGCACAGGGTTGCCTTGGAAGCTGAGTGATCAATAGGGAAAAGCTCTCAGCATCTTTGACTAGAAGGAGACCATACAATGCCATCGCCTCCTTGACTAAGGGGAATTACCAAATATTCTCAATTCATCTAAGATCTAACAAATAAATTCTAAGGGGCAGCTACATGGCACAGTGGATAGAATACCAGCCCTGAATTCAGGAGGATCTGCGTTCAAAGCCGAACTCAGACACTTAACACTTCCTAGTTATGTGACCCTGGGCAAGTCACGTAACCTGGAATTTCCTCAAAAACAACAACAACAACAACAACAAAACAATAATTTGTAAGAAAGCTGAAGTGAGCTAACTTAAACATAACCACATGGAGAGTAAATATTAGAGAAGAGATATGAACCCAGATCTTCCTTAATGCAAGCCTATTATGGCACATTCCATCATCTTTGGCAGAAATTCTTTAAAAGTTCAATGGGATTGTAATCTCAGAGATATGGGCATTGACTTGAGTAATGCACATTGAAATCCTTCCATCCTGCCCTTCCTATGCAAGTCTCCTCCTATGTCATGTCTCTGTATAACTTTGGTAGAGGAAGACCTTTTCCCCCTAAGCTTTTAATTAATTAATTTTTTTTTAATTAAGAGGGAGGAAAGGAGGGAAGGGAGGAGGGAGAAGGGAAGGAAGGAAAGAAGGAAGTTTTAAAATGCTTTCATTTTTACTCAGAGTCATGAATTCTCTCTCTGAAGGATTTTACATCCCAGGTCCTTGGGAATGGTTGTGGATCATTTTATTGATTAGAGTAGCTAAGTCTTATATAGTTTATCATTGTTACAATAACTGCTATTACTGTGTACAATGTTCTCCTGGTTCTGATCATTTCACTCATGAGATCCGCTCATGTGTCTTCCCTGGTTTTTCTGAAAGCTTCCCCTTCATTGTTTCTTGCAGCACAGTAGTATCCAAACCATGAACTACGACTTGTTCAGCTGTTCCTCAGTTGATGAGTATACCCTCACTTTCTCTCTCTCTATATTTTTTTGCCATAACAAAAAGTTACTAGAAATATTTGGGTATATATGAATCTTTTTCCTTTTTTCCCCATCTCTTTGGGTTATGGGCCTAGAAATGGTATCACCAAGTTTAAAGACTATCCACAGTTAAATGACTTGGAGGAATCATTCTAATTTGCTTGTCAGAATAGTTGGCCCATTCACAGCTCAACCAATAGTGCACCAGTGTGCTTGTTTTCTTGCAGCCTCTTCACAATTGTACATTAGATTTGGTTGATATGCTTCTTCTTTTTTTTTTAATTGCCCCTGTATACCTGCACCAACCCCTCCCAGAGAACCATTTCTTAAAGATTAAAAAATAAATGAAAAAGAGGAAGAAGAAGAGAAGCTAGTATAATTGAGCAAATCTGAAAATATATGCAATATTTCACATGTTTGGACTTCCCACCATGGAGTGACAGGGTGAGGTGGAATGAGATCTTTTTTTCATATATCTCCTTTGGGGTCAAGCTCCTTAAAATTTAAAAAATATTATCATTATTTATAATATTTATTATTATATAACATGTATTATTAATGCTATTTTGATGTTATTGTTTTAATATATTTTTATATTAATTTTTTTATTGTTTCCTAAGTGGCGTTTGTCCATGTATGTTATCAGTTTGATTTATATATATAAATATATAATTTTCCTTCAAATGCTTTATTTTGAATTAGTTCATGTAAATCTTCCTGTGCTTCTCTGTATTTATGAATGCTTATCATTTCTTAGAGCTCAGTAATAACCCAGGATATTTATGTAACACAATTTCTTTAGCCATTTCCCCATCAATGAGCATCTTCTTTGTTTTATGTTCTTTGTGACCACCAAAAAATGCATCTGTAAATATGCTGTAAATATAGATATATAAATATGTGTATATGGAATCTTTCTTTTTAATGACTTCCTTAAAGATACAGACATTTTCATCACTTTATTTGCATAATTTCAAATTGCTCTCAGTATGGTTGTGCTGATTCATAGCTCCACCAACAATGCATTGGAACGCTTATCTTTTCACAACTTCTCCATAGGTAATACTATTCCCATTTTTGTCTTTTTTGCCAGTTAGGGTTAGTTTGGATGAGGTGAAACCTGAGAATGATTTTGATTTACATTTCTCTATTATTAGTGACTTGAAGCAATCTTTCATAGGTTAATAGTTTGCTCTCCTTTTGAGAAGTCTATTTTCCTTTGACAACTTTTTATTTTGGAACAGCTTTGGGGGCTTATCTATTTATGTTAGTTGGTTAGAAATCTCTCTCTGACACAAAATCCTTATCAGTGTCATTTGATACAATTTAGTTATTCTCCATTCAATGAGCATCTACTTTGTTTCCAGTTAGTTACTACCATACATACAAAAGTGTTACTATCAATATTTTGCTACATCTAGTCTTTCTTTTTGTCACTATTACCTTGGAGCATCTGCCCATCATTGGAGTCTCGGGTTTCTCCATTCATAAAGCCACTGCCTTGGGTCAGGTCCTTAGCATCCCATGTTTGGAAGATTGCCTTCTGTTTGAACTCCCTACCTCAAGGCCTCTCCCCACTCCAATTAATCATCCACTTGGATGTCAAAGAGATTTTCCTAAATATTCATGATTTTCCCTTTCCTCCTCCTCCTCCTTCCCTAATAAATGTCACCATCAGGATCCAATATAAAATCCTCTTCACCACTTGACTCCTGCCTTTACTGTTTCTCTTATTCTTCTAAGGATAGAATGCTGAGTGTCTCATACACTTACTAACTGTGTGATCCAGGGCACTTCATCTCTGTCTTCCTCAGTTTACTTAACTATAAAATGAAAAAAATAATATCATTCATCTCCCAAGATTGCTATCAGAGTCAAATGAGATATTTATAATACGATTGCATAATCATTTGGTACATAGTCAGTACTCCATTTCCCATCTCCTTGAATTGTCCCCATAACTGGAATGCTCTCTTCTCACCTTTGCCTCTTGGGTTCCCTGACCTTCTGAAAGACTTATGTTGTGTGTGTGTCTATACAGTTCATATATTATGTATACACACACATACACACACACATATAACATGTACACAAGCACAAGATCGTTTGTGAGTTGTCTCTTCAATTAGAATATGAACTTCTTGAGAGCAGGGACAAAGTTGTTGCTCTTGGCATTCCCAGAACTTAGTACTGCAATGAACTTAGCACATGATAGAAGTTTAATACATATTTATTGATTTTTCCCCTCAATTGATCTCTTTATTTTTCTAGATCCATTAATTTCATTTGGGCTAAAAAATATTTTCAATTTCATATAATCAGAATTATTTGTTTTCTTTTTTAAAAAGCCAACAAATATTTTTATGACATTGCCCCCCCCATAATATTTTTTCCAATCACATGTAAAAACAATTTCCAACATTCATTTTTTGAAAGATTTTGAGTTCAAGTTTTTCCCTCCCTCCCTTCCTCTCCTCTCCATTCCCCAAAGAGCAAGCAGCCTGAAACAGTTTCTATTTGGGCAATCCCATAAAACATATTTCCACGTTAAAAACATTGTGAAAGAAGAAACAGGACAAAAGGAGAAAAATGTTATTTTCTCTTTTGTGACAGATTCTATTATTTGTCTGATTAAGAATTCATCTCCTACCCTAAAAGTGGGAAAGGAAATGATCTCATCTTCTGATTGCTTTGTGTAATCTTTAATATTCAGGTTCTGGATCTATTTTGAATTTACTGTGGTATATGTTGTATGATATTGGTCTGAGTCTAATTTCTGCCAGAGGTAAGCTCACTGTATTTTTTAGTTGACCTAGACACCAGATCCTGCTTCAGTTCTATATCCCATCCAATCACCTATGACATCTTAAAATATCTTCCCTCCCCCCATTTTGCAAGGCAATTTGGGGTTAAGTGACTTGCCCAGGATCACACAGCTAGGAAGCTAGGAAGTGTTAAGTACCTGAAGTCATATTTGAACTTAGGTCCCCTTGACTTCAGGGCTGGTGCAAAATCTAGCTGTCCTTCATCTAGGAGCTGTCTACAAGCTCAACTGTTCCCTAAACCTTTTCAAATTCTCTCAAAAGAAAACTCCCTTCCCTAATCATCTTATGCACACACACATATTTGCATGTGTGTGTGCAAATCTGTATATGTATATGTATACATGCATGCACATATAGTCTTTGCCTTCTTAAAAAGGAAATTCTTAATTGCACATGTTTAACATATATTGAATTACTTGATATCTAGGAGAGGAGGTGGGGGAAAGGAGGAAGAAAAAATTTGGAACACAGAACTTTGCAAGGGTGAAAACACTTTGCATATATTTTGAAAATAAAAAGCTATTTAAAATTTTTTAAAAAGGGAAAAAGTGAGTTATTTGAAATGTCTCTTTTTTTTTTTCATCTTTGGTTCCTCTGGGCTTATATAGTCCTTGGCATTTAGGTAAGTTCTTAACAAATACATACTTTCCCATTCGTTAATTCCAACATATAATTCCAACAAGATATGTCCTGAAACAGTGACTTCAAAGCAAAAATGAGAGTGGCCAAAATATTTTTATTAATTAAAGCTTTTTATTTTTCAATACAGTGGCCAATTCTTCAATATTAGCCTTTGCAAAACTCTGTGTTCCAATTCCCCCCCTGCTCCCCATGCCCTCCCCTAGATGGCAAGTAGGCCAATATATGTTAAACATGGTAGAAATATATGTGAAATCCAATATATATATATATATATATATATACATGTTTATACAATCGTGCTGCACAAGAAAAAAAGAGAGAAGCAAAATAAAATGCAAGCAAACAACAATAAAAAGAATGAAAACACTATGTTGTGAACCACACTTACTTCCCATAGTCTTCTCTATGGGTATAGATGGCTCTCTTCATCATTGAACAATTGAAACTGGTTTGAATCATCTCATTGTTGAAGAGAGCCATGTCCATCAGTCTGGATCATCTTATAATCTTTTTGTTGCCATGTATAATGATTGCCTGGTTCTGCTCATTTCCCTGAACATCAGTTCATGCAAATCTCTCCAGGACTCTCTGAAATCATCCTGCTGGTCATTTCTTACAGAACAATAACATTCCATAACATTCATATACCATAACTTATTCATTTTCCAGTTGATGGGCATTCATTACATTTCCAGTTTCTAGCCGCTACAAAAAGAGCTGCCACAAACATTTTTGCACATGTGGATCCCTTTCCCTCCTTTAAGATCTCTTTGGGAAATAAATCTAGTAGAAACACTGCTGGGTCAAAGCAGTGATTACTTTTTGAGCATAATTCCAAATTGCTCTCCAGAATGATTGCATTTATTCACAGTTCCACTGATAATGTATCAGTGTCCCAGTTTTCCCAATTCCCACATCCCCTCCAACATTCATCATTGTCTTATCCTGTCATCTTAGCCAGCCTGACAGGTGTGTAGTAATATCCCAGAGTTGTTTTAATCTGTATTTCTCTGATCAATAGTGCTTTAGAGTATCTGTTCATAGGACTAGAAATAGTTTCAGTTTCTTCATTTAAAATTGTCTGTTTATATCCTTTGAACATTTATCAATTGGACAATGGCTTGAATTCTTATAAATTTGAGTCTATTCTCTATATATTTTAGAAATGAGGCCTTTATCAGAACTTTTGAATGTAAAAATGTTTTCTCAATTTATTGCTTCCCTTTTAATCTTGTTTGCATTAATTTTGTTTGTACAGAAACTTTTTAACTTAATATAATCAAAATTATCTATTTAGTGTTCAATAATGAACTCCAGTTCTTCTTTGGTCACAAATTCTTTTCTCCTCCACAGATCTGAGAGGTAAACTATCCTATGTTCTTCTAATTTGTTTATATCATTATTTATGTCTAGATCACGAACCCATTTCCACCTTATTTTGGTTTACAGTATTAGGTGTGGGTCAATGCCTAGTTTCTGCCATACTAGGTTCCAATTTTTGCAGCAATTTTTGTTGAACAGTGAGTTCTTAACCCAAAATCTGGGATCTTTGGGTTTGTCAGGCACAAGATTGCTATGGTTATTGACTATTTTGTCCTGTGAACCTAACCTATTCCATTGATCGGCTATTCTATTTCTTAGCCAATACCAAATGGTTTTGATGACCGCTGCTTTATAATATAATTTTAGATCTGGTTCAGCTAGGCTACCTTCATTTGCAATGAATGCCAAAAATATTGAGAAATGTGGTTCAGGATTAAAGAATGACATAGTCCAAAAACTTATAGATTGCAAAGAAGTCTTATACTCAATGAATACTGTCTTAGAGGAAAGACCTGGAAGACACTGGTCATGGGAAGCAGCAAACAATATTTTTTTCCTCAACAAATTTTAAAGGGTTTTAATAGATCATTTTCAAAGTGAAGAATGCAAGCTATAAATGATCTATGAAAAAGTCCATAATAAATTATTGTTATTGTTCAGGAATTTCACTAATGTACCCATTTCCGTGACCTCATTTGGTTTTTTTTTTTGTGTGTGTGTGATTTGACATTTCCTTCTCTAAATCATTTTACAAAAATGAGGAAACTGAAGCAAAGTGAAAGCAAACTCAAAGTTTCTGAGTCTTGATTTGAACTCAGGGCTTCCTGATGACTAATAATTAGAAAAAATGCCAATTACAACTCTGAGGATAATCTCACAGTTTTCAGATTGATCTTCTTAAAGTTTTTTTTTAGGGAAAGTGATAATTAGGAAAAGATAATTATAAATGTTAGAGGGAATGTGGGAAAACTGGAATACTAATACATTGTTGGTGGCATTGTGAACTGATACAGCCATTTTGAAAAGCAATGTGGAACTATGCCCAAAGGGCTATCAAATTGTGCATACCCTTTGATCCAGCAGTCTCTTTACTAGGTCTATATTCCAAAGAAATCATAAAAGAGGGGAAAGGACCCAAATGCAAAGATGTCTGTAGCAGCTTTTTTAATATAGTGGCAAGGAGATGCCCATCACTTGGGGAATGGCTGAATAAGTTATGGTATTGTATGTTAGGGAATATTATTATTCTTTTTTTCTTTTCCTGAGGCAGTTGGGGTTAAGTGACTTGCCCAGGATCACATAGCTACGAAGTGTTAAATGTCTGAGGCCAAATATGAACTCAGGTCTTCCTGACTTCAGGGCTGGTACTCTCTTCACTGCACCACCTCACTTGCAGAACAAAGACCCCTATGGTATTTACACACTAATTTGGTTCTTCCTCTTCCCCAATCAAAGCAATTGAAGATGGAGCATAAATTAAGGGGCGGGGGAGGGAGGGGCAGAAAACAGGGTAATGAGCGAAATGATTATTAAATAACAAGTTATGGCAGAGATTTCTGACTTTACCCAAAATTTGGGCTACCTATCCTGTCTTGGTGGAGTTGTTTCCCCATGCAAAACTTTTTTCCCCATAGAAAAACTTTTCAAAGAGATTCTAGTCCCAAGAAATCCAATCTTCTGTGTTTTAATCTGCCAAAACTGAAAGGCAGACCCCCATTTGTCAAGATTGTCCTAGGCAGGGATAGTTTGAATAAGAGTAATGATCCCCCCCCCCCAAAAAAAATGGAGGAGCTGGGAATTGAGGCCAATTGGGGAAAGGAGGGAGCTTAGGATCAGAAGTCTCTATCCCTGGGCAGTCAAAAGGGAAGCTGACCATCCATGTAGAGTGAAGCCCCAGTCCCCACCCCGCTGCCATGGCCAAGAAACTGATGGGGGCAGAGGGACCTGAGGGAGAGTGAAAACAGACACCAGTTTAAAAAAGAAAAAAAAAATCCAACCTGAAACCTGACCATGGGAAACAGTTTTCTAGTCTCATAGAGACATTGGTTAGCAACCTGCATAGCCCCCCAGGGTGTTCCCCCATTCCCTCATTAGAATAAGCCCACCTCTCATTATAACATTCATTCATCTCATTGTTAACCTATCAGCTATTGCCATCCTTAAGAACAACTACCCTTCCAAGTACATATGAGCATTGACTGGGTTCCATGAAGAGTCGTTGGCACCCAGAAATGCCACTGACCCGAATGTCAAAGAACACTTTTAAATAATTAGCTGCTATATGTAAGTATGTGTATGGATGAATATATATGTCTATAGATAAATAAATCTGTGCATAACAGTAGCCTACTTGGGAGAGATGGGGAAGAATGAAAGGGAGAAAAAAGAATAATGTAAAAAATGCACAGCAGAAAATAAAAGTATAACCTATAGGGAAGCAAAGATGAATACTCATGAAAATAATATTTTCTAGTATCATATATGTTTTCTCAAAGTGGAAATTCATTATTGTATATTTTGAATCTCTCTGATGTTCTGCTGGACACATAATTTTTTTTTTTGTTTTTTACTTTCTTTTTCTGTCCTTTTTCTATTCTGTTCTTTCTTATATTGTATTCAGGTCAATAAAAAAAGATCTGCTAGCAATAATCAAATTATTAATTACCCAGAAACTATATCTCTTGAACTTTTTATGTCATAGTAAGAAAGTAATAAGACATCAACAGAGTCAAAGTGTCTGTATCCTTTTATCTCTTTAGGAAGTGTGAAGTTTCTTTGATTAAATTGGACGCCATCAAGCAGTCTGCTTCTAAACAAATGGGCAAGTAAGCCAAAACAAAATGTGACCAAAAGAAAATCTATTCTGTCCAGCTTCTGAATTTAGATTAGAGGATTATAAAATATTAAAAACATTAAAATATGAAATCGTTGGTCTTCACAGTGCTCAAAGTCCTCCAACCCTTCATCTGGATTTTAAGTTTATTAGTTGAAACAACCTCTTTTCTCTCAATTCATAAGACTATAGCCACATAGCAAGAAATGTAGGAAAAAGAATTCAGTGTGCTTGCTTGGAATATTTTAACCCTAAATCTATCCCCAAATTTTCTTTTCCTTGCCTTATTGCCAATTTTAAAATTACAGCTTTTTATTGACAAAACAAATGCGTGGGTAATTTTTCAACTCTGACTCTTGCAAAAACTTCTGTTCCAACTGTTCCTTTCCTTCTTTCCACTCCTCTCCTAGATGGCAGATAGTCCCATATATGTTAAATATATTAAAGTATATGTTAAATACAATATATGTATTCATATTTATATAGATGTCTTGCTACACAAGAAAAATCAGATTTAGAAAGAGGGTAAAAATAACCTGGGAAGAAAAATAAAAATGCAAGCAAACAACAACAGAAAAAATATAAATGCTATGTTGTGGTCCACATTCCTTTCCCAGTGTTCTTTAGCTGAGTGTAGCTGGTTCTGTTCATTACTGATCAATTGGAACTGATTTGGCTCATCTCATTGTTGAAGATGGCCACTTCCATCACAATTGATCCTCTTATAGTATTGTTGTTGAAGTGTATAATGATCTCCTGGTTCTGCTCACATCACTTAGTATCAGTTCATATAAGTCTCTCCAAGACTCTCGGGAATCATCCTGCTGGTTATTTCTTATAGAACAATAATATTCCATAACATTCATATACCACAATTCACCCAGCTGTTCTCCAAATGATGGGCATCCATTAAATTTCCAGTTCTAGCCACTACAAAAAGGGCTGCTACAAACATTTTTGCACATACAGATCCCTTTCCCTCCTTTCAGATCTCTTTGGGATATAAGGCCAGTAGTAACACTGCTGGATCAAAGGGTATGTGTTATGAGCTAGAACTCTGTACTTGAAACCAGGATTCCTACAAGGTGCTAACTCAGTGGAATTGATAAGAGAATGGTTATCTTGTTTAGCATGGTGTTTAATAGTTCTCTAGTTCAGTATGATTGATTTAATCTTACCACAAATAATGGTTCTCTAGTGATATAATGATTGTTTTATATTCAGTATATTGTAAATGACCTAATTATACTAGAGTATATAAGCTGGGATAAACTTAGCCAGAGGCAGACTCGGAAAAGACAGAGGACTGGAGGCTGGAGCTCAGGCTCTCCCAGAGAGATTCACTCCATCTCACACCACCAGGTGGCTGGCCTCCTGCATTTCCTCCACTGAGACCAAGCTAGTGTTGGCCCCAGGCAAGGACGTGATAAAGAATTTGGACTTCAACACCTGGCTATTCTTGTGGTGATTAATCTGCTGAAATGGAGGCTGCTCCAAGACCTCCAGAAAACCAACCAGAACATTACAGGTATGCACAGTTTAACAACTTTTTGAGCATAGTTCCAAATTGCTCTCCAGAATGGTTGGATCCATTCACAATTCCACCAACAATGCATCAGTGTCCCAGTTTCCCCATATCCTCTCCAATATTCATCACTATCTTTTCCTGTCATGTTAGCCAATCTGAGAGGTATATAGTGGTATCTTAGAGTTTTCTTAATATGCATTTCTCTGATCAATAATAATTTGGAACATCTTTTCATATGGGTAGAAATAGTTTCAATTTCATCATCTGAAAATTGTTCATATCCTTTGATTTCTCAATTTGATTTCTCAATTGGAGAATGGCTTGATTTCTTATAAATTTGAGTCAATTCTCTATATGTTTTGGAAATGAGACCTTTATCAGAACCTTTAA
The DNA here is from genome assembly GCF_016432865.1 of Antechinus flavipes. Classification (NCBI taxonomy): domain Eukaryota; kingdom Metazoa; phylum Chordata; class Mammalia; order Dasyuromorphia; family Dasyuridae; genus Antechinus; species Antechinus flavipes. Next base: position 612,916,213 of record NC_067400.1, read on the forward strand.
CTGTAAAGATGTTTTCCCAATTTATTGCTTCGCTTCTAATCTTGTCTGCATTAGTTCTATTTGTATAAAAACTTTTTAACTTGATATAATCAAAATTTTCTGTTTTATGATCAATAATGATCTCTAGTTCTTCTTTGGTCACAAATTCCTTCCTCCTCCACAGGTCTGAGAAGTAAACTATCCTATGTTCTAATTTATTTGTAATCTCATTCTTTATGCCTAGATCATGAACCCATTTTGATCTTATCTTGGTGTATGGTGTTAAATATAGGTCACTGTCTAGTTTCTGCCATACTGATTTTTAATTTTTCCAGAAGTTTTTGTCAAATAGTACATTCTTATCCCAAAAGTTGGGGGTTTTGGGTTTGTCAAACACTAGAGTGCTATAGTTATTGACTATTTTGTCCTGTGAACCTAACCTATATAGCAAATCCCTACAACCTGCCCTACTCCCCACATCTTCAAAGGGTAACAGGAAATCTCTTTTGAGATTAAAGGGGAACACAAGGGAGAAAATGTATTTTAGGCAAAAACAACAGAATCTCCTTTCCTTTCTCTAATGTTAGGCTTGCCTTCTTGTCATGGAGCACTAATTGAACAAGATATTATCCCATAGCACTGTATTGATGTTTGCCCACACTCATGGGCATGTTATTGGTGAGCAATGCACCTCCCTCTTTTCCATCCTCAAACAATAAAACCCAAAAGCACTCTGTGGGGCACAGGTTAAATCTTTTCACTATCGAGGATAGTAGAGTATATCTGGTTTCTAACAGCATAGTCCCAGATGTGCTAAGAAAGGAAATGGAAATAACACAGAAGAAAACAGAGATGTAGGCTAGAGGCAACCCAATCATAAAGATGTTGAGAGGATCTTCCCAGAGTATGTGAAACCAAGGGAGGGGAGATTTTTAAAAATCTCAGAAAACCTCTTAGAACATATCATTACAATCAAAAGAAGACATCAATCATTACCAACTCATAGGAGGCTTCCTTTCCTATCTATTTAAATATTTTATGAGAATATTTTATACACACACACACACACACACACACACACACACCCTTGGGCATTCTTACTGAGAGCAGTAGAAGGGAACAAAGAAAAGGCAATCAGAAAGAGCTAACCATATCTTTCACAGTCTACAGTTGAGTAAGATGTGTAGGAAATACAGATCCTAATTATTACTTAGAAAAATTTACATGTAAATATGTATGGATATATATATATGCATAGAAAAAACATTTCATTTGGTATAGCAAAATATTCTTGAAGACTCTCTGGAGAGACAAGATGTTTCCCATTTGTCCATCAAGAGGAAGTAAGAATCTTTATTCAATGACCATCTGATCTTTAACATCAAGTAATGTGGGAGATCCAACTTAGATTTGCAACAAATTGTGTACTTTGGAAACTTGTATTTGGGAATTATATTTGTTAAAGACCATGCCTAAGTGTGAAGGGGTAAGTCAATTTTCCAAAAGCTCCCACTATGAATCACAACACCCCTGAAGGAATTGCAAATCAGCTTTTATTGACATAAATGTTAATTGTGGATTGGGAATGAAATAAATTGGAGGCAAGGGAGAAGAGGAGAGAGGTTAGAGAATGCACCTGCCTCTCAGTCTCCTGGTATTGTTATCATGCTCTCACATGAAAGGATCTATTCTGCTGGGCAGAAGTAGATCCCCAGCAACCACTAACAAGAAGCTCTTGTACAAAATGGCACCCAGTGTGGGGAACAAGAAGCAGCAGCAGTAGCAGTAGTGTTCTAGAGCTGCTAGATAGTCACATTGTGAATCATAACACACCTGAAATAATTCAAAACAGCCTTTACCGATGCAGATGTTCCTTCTGAGAGGATGATAATGATACAAGGCTGATTTGCAACTCCTTCAGGGCTGTTATGATTTAGAGCTTCGGGGGCTTTCAGAAAAACGACTGGCCCCTTCACACTTAGGCATGGTCCTCAACAATTCCTCATTTTTTTTGTTTTATGGGAATACAATTATTTTTCCCACAACAGCATGGTCAATAAGTATGTACAGTAGCTGTTATCTGAGTCTGCATGTTCCCATGCTAAGGAGAAAACAGGATTGTCAAAGTCTTTTCTATCCTATTCCTCTGGATGTTTGCAGGATGAGACACTATAGCAGGTATTGAATCTTGTGAGATGTTATGGAGGCAAGATCTCTGACAAGTGGAGAAGTAGGATTTTAGTCAGTAGGCATTTTTCATAAGTTTCTCATCAATCTCCTGGCTAGACATCTTTGATGTGTTGGCCCATTTTAATTATGCCAATTGAAAAAGTCTTACCAGGTCTCTTCTCCCTTTCCTTCCCCACAGGTTAAAGCAGGAAGTCTCCTGGGAGGATCCTACTCCTGAACAACTCTCAAGCACTGCTACTGCTGCTGCTGCTGTTGCTGCTTCTTTGTTTACTTTGTTACTTTCCAGGTGGTGAAAAGCTCTTTCATACACTTGTGGAAAGACTAAAAGATGGGAAAAGGAAAGGGAAAGAGGAGCAAAGAAAAGAGCTGGAGGGGGAGAAGAAATTATGGGAGAAAGAAAAGGAGAGGGAAGACAGGATAGAGAAAGAAAAGGGGTATTGAGCGGGGGGAAACAGAAAGAGACTGGAGAAGAGAAAAGATGGAAGGTGTGGGAAGAGGCAAGGGTCTGACTGGAGGGAGAAGGGGAGAGGAGGGAGGGAAGAGATGTAGGAGGAGAGAGGGGAAAGGGCAGCATATGATGGGGAAAAGAGAATAGGATGAAAAAAGAAAAAGGGGGAAGGGATTATGAGGATGGAAGGAGGGGAAGAGGAGGGAAGAGCAATTGCAAGATAGGATGGAGGGAGCAAAAATGGAGGAGTGGGAAAATGATAGATAGGGAATGGGAAAAGTTGGGAGAGGGAGAAAGAAAGAGGAAGAGAGAAAAGAGTTGGGGGAAAAAGGAGAGGGAAGGGGTTAGAAGAAGAGTCAGAACTAGGTAGAAAGATGAGGAGAGAGAAATAGGGACAAAGGGAGAAGGACAGAAAGAATAGGGAAGAGAAAGAGGTAAGAGAAGACAGGAATGGAGAGGGAGGGAGGACAGACAAGAGATGGCTCGGACCTGAAAAGGAAGCCCGTATAGGGATGGAGGAAAAGATGAGAATAAAACGGGAGGGAGGGGAAGAGAAAGGTGCTGGGGAAGGGAGAAGAGACAGGGGAAATTGACATAAATAGAGAAGGCTGGGGAAAGATGTGGAGGAAATTGACAGGATAAGAAAGAGACGAAGGTGGGAAATGAATATAAACTACTTGCATTTTTGTTTTTCTTCCCGGGTTATTTCTACCTTCTGAATCCAATTCTCCCTGTGCAACAAGAGAACTGTGCGGTTCTGCACACATATATTGTATCTAGGATATACTGCAACCCATTCAACATGTAAAGGACTGCTTGCCATCTGGGGGAGGGGGTGGAAGGAGGGAGGGGAAAAATCGGAACAGAAGTGAATGCAAGGGATAATGTTGTAAAAAATTACTCTGGCATGAGTTCTATCAATAAAAAGTTATTAAAAAAAAGAGAAAGAAAGAAAGAAAGAAAGAGACGGAGGAAGCTAAGAGTAAAAGAGGATTGGAGGGGGAAAAGGGAGAGATGCGGGGGAGGAAGAGTGCTGGCATAGAGATCCAAGGGATAAAGAAGGGGAGAAAAAAGGGGGGTTTGGGGCAGGAACAGGATGGAGGTCTGAAAGGGGGAGATGAGCCGGAAAGAGGCCACGAGGAGGGAAGGTGTGCCCCATCCGGGGCGAGTGCAGGAGCTGCTGCTTTTGTGGAACCACTGGCTACATGACCTTGCTCTTTCAGTTTCCCTTTCCTGGTACCCGCTCTTTTTCATGCAGACACCTGCCTCGCCCCTTCCGCTGAGGGATTTTTGGAATCTGTTTCCATTTTTTACGCATCTGTGGAATCTCCGGCTGGGCCGCTTAAAAGTGCAGGGATGAAGCCGTCTCCTGAGACACTTGCCACCTCACTTCTCCAAGGCCATGATGCTTCCTCAGGCTCTCCCGCTACTGCTTTCTGCCCTGATGTCAGGGACGATTTCGAAGTCCCTGGCCCCGACTCTCAGTAATCTTCCCCCCGAGAGGAGCTGCCAGATCAGCCACTTCAAGTTTCTTTCACCTCGGGAGATGGAAACTTTCAAGGTGGCCAAGGATGCCTACGTAAGTTCCTGGCGGGCTTTTTGTACTCCTGCCCTCGCACTTCCCGGGGGTCTAACTTCGATCTCTTTTACTGTGCTCCAATACTCATCTCTTGCACTTAGGTCTAATCTTCATCCTTCCTTCTTGAGCTCTGTCCTTTTCTCTGTTTCTAACCTCCATCTTACATCGCAAGGACCTAGAAGGGTCACAAGCCTTTAATGTCTTCCTCTTCATCCCCTCAAGGAGAAGACCATGCTTCAGACGGAGAGGAAATGTAGCTCCAGATTCTTCCACAGAAGCTGGGACCTTCGGCAGCTGCAGGTAAGAAGGGGCGCTCCCCACCTGTCAGTCGCACATCACCTTTCTCCAAAATCTGTCGTATCCCCATTTCTTTTCCCCAATCTCCTCTCACCTGTCAGTCCCTCATCACCTTTCTCCAAAATCTGTCGCATCCCTATTTCTCTCCCCCTTCTGTCGGTGCTCCCCCGTCTCTTCCCCTGTCCCCTTCATCAGCCTCTCCCTCACAACGCCTCTCATCTCTCCCCTCACAGCTGTCAGTTCGGCCCGTGGTCTTACAGGCTGAGCTGAAATTGACTCTGGAGGTCTTGAAAGCCGTAACCAAGCCGGAGTTGGACAGCGTTCTGGCTCAGCCCCTACAAACGCTCAGCCACATCCACCAAGAGATCCAAAGCTGTGTGAGTACCGGAGGGTGGGCGGGGCTCCCCTGGACCAATGGGCATGGAGCTGTTCCCTGTCTCTCAGGTGCCTGGGTCCCTTGCAGTGAGGCTGAGGGGATGCAATACCTGGAATCTCCTCCTCCCCCTGCCACATCCATCAAATGCCTGGGTCCCCTTCCTTTTATTAAGTCCACCCTCTCCCTACACAGGTTACTTCCAGGCTCTCTAAAGAACACAGGCCTCCAGGCCGCCTGAATAATTGGTTGAACAAGCTCAGTGAGGCTAGAAAGGTGAGTTAGAAAAGCTTCAGATCTACTGATGGCACCGGGGGATGGAAAGGAGGAGTCAGAGGGGACCCCAGAGTCTGGGCAGCAAGAGACTCTGTCTCCCTCTGAGGGAGGAACAAGGATTCAGGATTCCCCAGAGAACCCTTATCCCTGTGTCTCTTCTTTTTAGGAGGCTCACAATTGCCTAGAAGCATCCATTATGCTCAATCTCTTAGGAATCCTGACCAGAGACCTCCGATGTGTAGCCTCTGGGGACCTATGTTGAAGATTCAGACCCACCCTGAGATCTCAGAGTGGACTTTTGCACTCCAAACTTTATTTATGGACCAACACCCTTCTAATTTATTTACTCCATGCCCAACACTCACATACTTTATATGCCAGAGGACAGTTTTATACTTTTGTATTTGTTTCTATATTTTGTTAAATAAATAAGAAAACGCAAAAATATTGAAATCTTCTCTGTCATTTTGTAGTTGTTTTCTGTGTGACTGTGGCTATAAGCAAGTGTGGTTGTGTGTTTCTATGTGTAGTTGTGAGAAGGTGAGATTGAGGATTTGTGAGCACAGTTGTGGGTTTGTGTGTGTAATTGTAGATCTGTGTTTAACTGTAAACAGGTAGGGTTGTGGATTTTGAATGCAATTATGGGTTTGTGTATATGGTCAGAGGGCTTTGTGTGGTTGTGAGCAGGTGGGATTGAGACTGTCTATGTGTGTGTGTAGTTGTAGGTTTGTGTATGGCTGTGAGCTGGTGGGATTATGGGTTTGTATGTGTGGGTATAAGTGGGACTGTAGGATGTGTGCATTGACCTGGATATCCGTGTGGCTGCAGTCTGGGTCTCCTTTGACCTCGCTTGTGGGCTCCACTTTGCTGGGAAGGTAGTACCTGGGCTGGAAAATTAGATTGCATTTAATAGGGACTCTAGTCAATCAATCCTGCCTGACTCTGAGTGAGCCCCTTGGACATAGGTGATAGGGACCAGGAATCAGTGTACCCTCTTAGCGGAGCCAGCTGGATGCTGGGCTTGGGAGACCATTAGACATAAAGAGATTTCTTGATTCAGCGTCCTCCCTTGAGAAAGAAGACAGTCCATGGAATTTGTGCATCTTGCCTCACTTGAAGAACAAAGACCCTATGGCATTTACACACAAATTTGCTTTTTCCTCTTCCTCAATCAGAGCAATTGAAGATGGAGCATAAAATAAGGGGGGATGGGGCAGAAAACAGAGTAATGATCGAAATGATGATTAAATAACAAATTATTGCAGAGATTTCTGACCTTACCCAAAATTTGGGCTACCTATCCTGTCTAGGGGGAGCTGTTTGCCCATTCAAGTAGGAAAACCTTTCCAAGAGATTCTAGTCCCAAGAAATGAAGTCTTCTGTGTTTTAGCCTGCCAAGACTGAGGAGAGGCAGGCAGAACCCTTTTGTCAAGACTGCCCTAGGTAGGGATAGTTTGGATAACAGTAAAATCCCTTTGTCTAAGACTGAGTTATCCAATCAAGTTCCCCCATTCTCTTATTAGAATAAGCCCACCTCTCATATAATATTCATTCTCATTAACCTATCAGAGTTATTGCCATCCTTAAGAACAACTACTCTTCCAAGTATATGTATGAGCATTTAATTATGCCAATTGAAAAAGTCTTACCAGGTCTCTTCTCCCTTTCTTTCCCCACAGGAAGTAGAGGGAGAATAAAAGTGTAACCTATATGGAAGCAAAGATAAACTCTCATGAATATATTTTCTATTGTTATATATGTTTCTCGAAATGAAAATTTATTATATTTTGAATCTCTCAGATGTTCTGCTGGGCACATGATAATGTTTTTCCTTTTTACTTTCCTTTTTTCTCCTTTTCCTTTTTTTATGTTAAAATACATAATAAATCCTATATATATATATATATACATACACATATTTATACAGTTATCTTGTTGCACAAGTAAAATTAGATCAAGAAGGAGGAAAAAGAAAAACTGAGCAAGAAAACAAAATGCAAGCTAATAACAACAGAGAGAGTGAAAATGCTATGTTGTGGTCCACACTTTGTTCCCACAATCCTCTCTCTAGTGTAGATGGATCTCTATAACACTGAACAAGCAGAACTGATTTGAATCATCTCATTGTTGAAGAGAGCCATGTCCATCAGAATTGATCATCATATAGTCTTCTTGTTGCCATGTATAATGACCTCCTGGTTCTGCTCTTTTCACTCAGCATCAGTTCCTGTAAGTTTCTCCAGACCTCTCTGAAATCATCCTGCTGATCGTTTCTTATAGAACAATAGTATTCCATAAAATTCATATACCACAGTTTATTCAGCCATTCTCCAATTGATGGGCATTCACTCAATTTCCAGTTTCCTGCCACTATAAAGAGGGCTGCCACAAACATTTTTCCACATGTGGGTCCTTTTCCCTCTTTTAAGATCTTTTTTTTTTTAAGCATATAAGCCCAGTAATAACATTGCTTGATAAAAGGATATGCACAGTTTGATAACTTTTTGACCAGAGTTCCTAATTGCTCTCCAGAATGGTTGGATTTGTTCACAGTTCCAACAACACTGTATTAGTGTCCCAGTTTTCCCAGAGCCCCTCCAACATTCTTCATTATCTTTTCCTGTCATCTTGGCCAATCTAAGAGGTGTGTAGAGTTATCTCAGTGTTCTCTTAATTTGCTTTTCTCTAATCAATAGTGATTTGGAGCATCTTTTCCTGTGACTGCAAATAGTTTCAATTTCTTCATCTGAGAATTGTCTATTCATATCCTTTGGCCATTTATCACTTGAACAACGGCTTGAACTATCATAAATTTGACTCAATTCTCTCTATATTTTAGAAATGAGGCCTTTGTCATATCCTTTGGATATAAAAATGTTTTCCCAGTTTATTGCTTCCCTTCTAATCTTGTCTGCATTCTTTTTAACATAATATAGTAAAAATTATTTATTTTGTGATCAATGATGATCTCTAATTCTTTGGTCTTCTATCCTCTTTCTATTTTGTTTTTTTCTTATTTTGTACTCAGGGCAATAAAAAAGATCTGCTAGCAATAATCAAATTATTAATTACCCAGACGCTAAGTCTCTTGAACTTTTTATGTCATAATAAGAAGGTAATAAGACATCAACAGAGTAAAAGTGGTTGTATCCCTTTATCTCTTTCGGAAATATGAAAGGTCTCTGATTGAATTGGAAGGGGATCCAGGCATTGGGTACTTGAAAATTGGTCATGATTTTGGTGTCTCTGAGAAGACAAGCCTGCTGCATTGGATGAGAGATAAGCAGTTCTAGGAAAAGATTTGATTCCCAGTTTTGTGAATCATAGCACTTTCACTTCTACCAGAGGAAAGGACAGGGCCATAGTGGAGGTGATGATTAATTTTTTTCCCTCCCCCCACCATCAAGCCATGATGTTTTGCAGAGGCACTATTAATACAGGAGGGTGTGCCGTAACCAATTCAAAATCTGGGTTAGCCCACAACTTCCTGGATTTCTTCTGGACTCAGTCTGTCTTCCACCATGAAATGGCCTTTTTCACTCTGTAAATGTCTCACAGTTAGTCAATAAGCATTTATTAAATGCCTACTACATTTCAGGCATTAAACCCTAGAAATTAAAAAGTAAAAGGTAAGGAACAATCATCTCTGATGGATGAATTCATCCCTGAATCTGTTTTTCAGGAAACACCAGTGCCAACAAGCTGATTTTATTTATTTGTTTTTAATAGTATTTTATTTTTTCCAAATACATGCAAAGGTAGTTTTTAAAAATTAAAACATTTTATTTTCCCCAAAGGGATCTTAAAGGAGGGAAAGGACCCACAGGTACCAAAATGTGTGTAGCAGCCCTTTTAGTAGTAGCAAAAAACTGGAGACTGAATGGATGCAATCAGTTGCAGAATGGCTGAATAAGTTATGGGATATGAGTGTTATGGAATATTATTGTTCTTTAAGAAATGCCCAGCAGGATGATTTCAAAGAGATCTGGAGAGACGTATGATGCTGAGTGAGGTGAGTAGAATTAGGAGATCATTTTATAGGACAAAAATGAGATTTTACAATGATCAATTCTGATGGACGTGGCTCTCTTCATCAACGAGATGACTCAGACCAGTTCCAATGATCTTGTGATGAAGAGAACCATCTGCGCTCTGAGAGAAGACTGTGTAGGAACTGAGTGTGGAACACAACATAGTATTTTGACTCTTTTTGTAACTGTTTGCTTGCATTTTATTTTCTTTCTTAATTTTGTTCCTTTTTGATTTGATTTTTCTTGTGTGTGCAGCAAAGTAATTGTATAAGTATGTGTGCATATATTGGATTTAACGTATATCTTACCATGTTTAACATATATTAGATTACTTGCTATCTGGAGGAGGGGATGGAGGGAGAAGGGGAAAAATTGAAACACAAGATGTTTCAAGGGTTAATGTTGAAAAATAATCCATGCATATATTTTGAAATTTAAAAAGCTTTAATAAAAAACTTTTTATTTTCAAAATATATGCACATCTTTTCAACAATGAAGTAATTTGGGCCAGTTCCCATGATCTTGTGATAAAGAGAGCCATTTGTACTCAGAAAGAGGACTGTGGGAATTGAGTGTGGATCATAACATAGTGTTTTCCCTCTTTTTGTTGTCATTTGCTTGCATTTTGTTTTCTTTCTCATTCTTTTCCTTTTTGAT